>NC_083878.1:54020210-54676877 GCF_032452875.1 Bos javanicus
GGATGAGGTCATAAGGGTGAGACCACCACACTGGGATTTGTGTTTTTATAAGATAAGGAAGAGACAAAAGCTCTCTCTCTCTCTCTGCTGGGTGTGTGTGTGTGTGTGTGTGTGTGCATGTTAGTCACTCAGTCATGTTCAACTCTTTGTGACCCCATGGACTGTAGCCTGCCAGACTCCTCTGTCCATGGAATTCTCCAGGCAAGAAAACTGAAGTCGGTTGCCATTTCCTTCTCTCTCTCTCTTTCTCTGTCTCTGCTCTGTGATGATATTATTGGAAATTAACCTTCAACAAGGTTAGAAGTGGGCATTCATCAAGGCTGGAGTCTCCCAGCACCCTGACCTTGGACTTCCCTGCCTCTAGAATTGTAGGAAAGAAATGTCTGTATTCTAAGCCATCCAGTTTATGGTAGTCTATTTTAATAGCCCTAGAAGACTAGGTCCGGAGAAGGCAATGGCACCCCACTCCAGTACTCTTAGCCTGGAAAATTCCATGGACGGAGGGCCCTGGTGGGCTGCAGCCCATGGGGTCGCTAAGAGTTGGGCACGACTGAGCGACTTCACTTTCACTTTTCACTTTCATGCATTGGAGAAGGAAATGGCAACCCACTCAAGTGTTCTTGCCTGGAAAATCCCAGGGATGGGGGAGCCTGGTGGGCTGCCGTCTATGGGGTCGCACGGAGTCGGACACGATTGAAGCGACTTAGCAGCAGCAGCAGCAGCAGCAGCAGACTAGGTCATCTTGAGAGCTGATATGACCCAAACTTCAACTGCAACTAATTGTGCTAGAAAGAGACCATGATTTCTCTGCTACTCTACACAGATGAGTTTTCTGCATGAGCTGCATTGAACACAGAATTTTATTGTGTATTTGTGGGTCAGAAAGACATAGTAAAGCAGCATAACCTCTCTCTTAATTCCTGTCTCAAACACCGTTTGTGCTCTTTGTAGTGTTCACAAATAGGAAATGAAAGATTCTGCATTTTTTTACTTACCTAGCATACTACAAATTAATTTAATCCAAATTTCCCTTCAGTAAGTAGTTCACAAATAATAAAAACTCAGTGTGATGAGCTCAAGGTACCGTGGTTATCATTCATGAGGTTCTGTCCTCATGAACCATACAAACCACCCAATGCTGTAGAGAAAGGTCAATTATTTTTAAAAATCAGTTTGCCTGTATTTTACTTCCAATGAAATCGACTGGTCACTTGATGGTTCATAACTACATTTGTCAAGATAAATAATCTGTGGTAAAATGATCAGCTTAGTCCTGTCTATAGAGAGTGAGGAATCAGGGGCAGGGAGGAAAGTCCGTGTCAGAATACTCAATGAATTATATTTTAAAAATGGTTTAGTGGTTAAGAATATGTTCACCAACATAGGAGACAAGAAAAAAACCACCATAACAAGAAGCCTGCACACCACAACTAGAGAGTAATACCCCCACATGCAACTAAAGAAAGATAGCACACAGCCAAAAATAAATATAAATAAATAAATACAAAAAAAACCCAGGGTAGACATTTAGGCTTTTCTCAATTTTGCGTTTTTACATTTACCTCTTAATACTTCCTCACTGTATACTATCCATAAAATTTTAAAATACATTTTCCCTTCTCCAAGGTGCTATAGAGTTATGCCTGATACTTTGTATATTTGGGCCACAGAGTAAGCAGTGAAACCTAAGGAAAAGCACTGGATTTTAAAATTTTTACAGTCTTGATTCCCACTACAGTATCCATTCACTAGTATAATTCAATATAGATGTTTGAGTGGAAAGAAATTTGAATTGAAACCATTCATGTTAAGAGTGTCCCTTGTTTTAGAGGCCATCTGGTTTCATAGTAATTATGGAGTAAATTAGCTAATTTGAAGCTAATTGTATGCAAGAAGAGAAAGTCAACTTGCAAAGCTCTTACCTTCTTTTATGATCAGAGCTTTTTTGAAGTGGAGCACAGTTATAAATACTGTCTTGTCTTGCCTCCTTCTACTCTCTCATCTCCAGCATAGATGAAAGTTGAAGAAAATAGACACAACAATTCTTTAGGTGCTGAGGCATAAGGTAGCAGTGTTGTAGCCAACATGTGATGGATGTTTTACATTTACCAAGGAGATGAACATAAGATAAGGGTGCTTTGAAGAGAAAATACATCAAATAAAAGAAAAGTAGTGGATGGTTGTAGTCATAGTTTAGGCATAAATCAATTCATTCAAAGGAGAGTTAAAGCAACTTATCAACAGAAATTGCTCAAGAAAATATAAAGTGATGTATTTTCCCAATTAGTTATAATTTGCCATTTGAGAAAGACCTTTAGAAATACTGGTTCTGGTGATGAAGCTGACACCCTTGTCTTTATACTAGAATTCCAAATTTGGACAGTCTTTTTAGGATGTGGGATGGTAAAATAATGGAGACATGCCCCCCAAAGCAGGATATGCTGGGCATGTAATAACACAAACACATGAAGTATAGGACAAACCATCTCCTCACTTATTCTTATGTGCTTTGTCTATAAAATGGAGAAAATTGTATTTAATGTCTAGAACACCCCTGGGGCCCCAAATTGAATTCAAGCTTCTTCCTCCTGGTATGTAGCAGTGCTTTCATCTGTTTCAGAATCTCCTTCTTCTACAGGAAATAGTAAATTCACACCATTGATATATAATTGAGTTTATTTAGTATTATTTTGTTCACTTCAGAGCTTTAGTGCACAGAAGGCAGTACAGGTCAGAAAGTTAACGGATCACTGATGGTGTAATCTCACAGACTATGACAAACATATGGCACTTTCCTGTGGATCATTCTTTTCTGTTATTTCTCAAACTACCCAGTATGGATAACTGTCAACTCCAGATACCCCTTTTGCAAAATAGTCACAGTGAATCCAATTATAGTTTAATTCCATGGAAATTGAGATTAGTTTTACTACAATGGAACGCTCAAGCAATCTAGTTGCTGGGGACGTTGAAACTTAATAGTCATATATAAATATCTGTAAGATCAGAAATGCATACATTCTTTCACAATGAAGATTAAGGAAAATAAATATCAATAAGAAATGGAGACATCACCATATTTTCAAATACTCATTCCATTTAAATAATTTCCTTTTATACAATCTATTGCAATTATACAAATACTAAGTTTCACCCTAGGACTTCTCTGGTAGCTCAGATGGTAAAGAATTTGCTTGGAATGTAGGAGAACTGGGTTGGATCCCTGGGTCAGGAAGATCTCCTGGAGAAGGGAATGGCAGCTTATTCCAATATTCTTGCCTAGAGAATTCCACTGACAAAGGAGCCTGGAAGGCTACAGTCCATGGGGTTGCAAAGAGTTGGACATGACTGAGAGACTAACACTTTCAAGTTTCACTCTGTTTTGTTTTGGTTTGTTTTACAATATTTTAAGTCTAATCTAAGTGACAATTATATGGAGTAAGGGAAGTTGTTATAAGAAAAATTATAGATTTTAAAGAGGGAAAGTGTTCAAAGAATGTAGTGAGTTCCATTGAAAAAGGAGAGAAAATGATAGCAGAGATAGCAAAATGTAAAGAGAGGAGGGAAGAAGACAGGTTTTCTTTGGAGAGGAGGGTCAATAGCTTTTAGACATTTCAGAGTATTTGTATACATGAGTCTTTTTTTTTTTTTTTAACTTTACATAATTGTATTAGTTTTGCCAAATATCAAAATGAATCCGCCACAGGTATACATGTGTTCCCCGTCCTGAACCCTCCTCCCTCCTCCCTCCCCGTACCATCCCTCTGGGTCATCCCAGTGCACTAGCCCCAAGCATCCAGTATCGTGCATCGAACCTGGACTGGCAACTTGTTTCTTACATGATATTTCACATGTTTCAATGCCATTCTCCCAAATCTTCCCACCCTCTCCCTCTCCCACAGAGTCCATAAGACTGTTCTATACATCAGTGTCTCTTTTGCTGTCTCGTACACCGGGTTATACATGAGTCTTGAATCTACTCCCAACTCTAGCTGAAGGACCTTGTCAATATCAGTCTGAGGCAAACGTATTCAAGATTTCCAAGTATAAAATCTCTGAATTTTTAAGATTTTGACATTTACTCCTACTGCAGTGATAGCCTATCAGTTTTCTGAATGTTCTGAAGGGGAAGTCTGAGCTTTCTCAGAACAGGACCTACTCTCACAGTGAATTCCTAGGCCACTCACTGGGAACAGTAATCATTCATGTCTACAGGACCATCATGATGACCCACCCTGGAATAGAGTTACTGTGGCCTTCCATCCCTAACTCAGATTAATTGGTTAGTTAGAGGAAGATTATTTGAGATAGATGTATTTTATTTTAAACAATGTTTTGTTGTACTGAATAAATGTGAAGTAAATAAGTGATTTTAAAAGACTATTTCATAAAAGGAACTTTCCTGGTGGTCCAGAGGTTAAGACTCTACACTCCCAATGTGGGGTGCCTGAGTTTGATCCTTGTCAGGGAACTAGATTCCATTATGCCCCAACTAAGAATTCACACACTACAACTAAAGATCCCACATGTTGCAATGAAGATCAATGATACTGTGTGCCTCAACTAAGACTTGATACTATCAAACAACTAAATAAATAAAATTTTGCATTTTTTAAAATAAAAAAATACTACATCTTATTGGTTTCCACATCATCACATTGAAGTAAGTGGAGTAAATGTGGTACAATTTATTTGCGGTTTTAAACCTATGTAGCTTTGACATACAAGCACTAAAATCTAAAAATAATTGAAACATGAGCTTGACTCCACATGTCAAGCATCTCATAATAAGTTCAAGGTAAGGAAAAGACAAAGGATATTCAAACTCAATTACTACAAGGGTATGTGTGTGTTTGATGAAAAAAGAAATGTGGGGATGATTTATTCCACTGGTAGAAGTTAGAAAGGTAGCTCCTTCTGTGTGCTGAAGTTTCCTTTCATTCCCATTAGTCAAAGGTAATTGTCCCTCTCCCAAATGTGATGTTATTATATTTCAATGACCTTGAAAGTTTACCTATATGTAAATACAGTTAAATAAATGATCCTTATAAGTTTTAACCTACTTATCAAGAGATTATGGTCAGTGACACATGCTTTAAGGGGAAAACGTTAAGGATGAGGTTTAAGGGGAAGAAAACGTTAAAAAAAAAGTTTTAATTCTTCAGGCTATATATTATCTTTGATCCTCAACAAGTTTGAACAGGTAAGATGTTAACTGCATCTGTGATACTTAGTCATATGTAGTGGTACCCACACAGAGGCCCATGCTCACCCAGAATCATTAACGACGTCTTAGTCAGTGTGGGCTGTTATAACAAAGTACTGTAAAGTGGGTGATATAAACAATAGAAATCTATTTCGTACATTTCTTTGAGAAGAAGTGATTTATATCACATTCTAAATCCTCTACAAATCGGCTTCCACAAGATGAAAATCATGATTTACTTGAGATGTGTCATTCTGTGATATTTAATTAAGAATACCTTAGAGTCAATTATAATACTGAATGTAGTTCATATTTTATAAGCCTACGACAGGGAGAATAGCACAATAATTATATAAAACTGCCAGGATTTAGCCATATGTTCACTGCTTCCCAACTGTCAACTTCCATGAGTTCCTTAAGCACACAGACTAAGCAGTTTCCCCATCTATAAATAGGATTACAGTGTATAATTTTGGGGACATCATAAATGGTAAGTGTTGGATATTATTAATACTACCTTTTTGTATTGTGTACTCAGATCTTCTTAGCATTAAAAGGTCAACAGACTCTATTATAATGTGGGAATCATATAAAAAATAAAAGGATATTGACCTTACATATTTTTGAAATGATCAGCAAGTCCAACATTTGAGTTGATTTTCTAAATCAGCTCTGCCCAATGTAAATGCAATGTGTGCTATATATGTACTTTTAAATTTTTCAATATTCACATCAAAAATCATTTTAACCTGTAATCAATATAAAATTGTTAACAATATATTTCACATGTTTTGGGGACAATTTTGAAATTCAGTGAGTATTTTACTCACATAGTTTGTTTCACTTCAGACCAGCCACATTTCAAGTTCCCCATAGCAACATGTAGTTTGTGGCCAATTTTTTCAAATAGTGCAGTGTTAGAACAGGTCACAAATATCTGGGATATACGACACAATTCTCCATCTTGTGCCATTGTTAAGACTTATCTTTCATTTCTTCTGTGTCTGTCCTTGACCTCAGTCTCCTCAATTCAACTTCCATGTAGTTACTACCCACTATTGATATGTGACATACAAGATGAGCCTATATCAATATCCATATAAACTTCTAGCTAATAGACAAAATTTTTCTTTGGTCATGAAGTTTTCCTTTAACTACAGCAGTAGTGAATCATTAATCCTATAAACTGATTCTCAGATATCATCAGTTTTAATAAAAAAAGAAAATAAGATCAAATAACTGATTTACAGCAAGCTGTTTCTAAAAACTAATTTCCTACAATTGTGTGTTGGGAAAGAATACCTGTAAACATTTATTAAATACACTATTACTTAAGACTGAATATAAAATGAATATTTTCTGAACAAACATATTAAAATGCTTCAGTTAGAAAAAACGTAAATTAGTAATTTGATAAAGAGGCTATTATTTTTTATAGCTTTCCGCCTTTATCTTCTAGTTTATCTTTAAATTTCTTCCTTCCTTCCTCTCTTTACTCATTTTTTTCTTTATATCTCCCTCTCTCTCTCCCTCTACCTCACTCTCTGCGTCTGTCTCTGCCTTGCTATCTCTCTGTTTCTCTTTCTCACCTCTTCTCCCAGTGATATGTCAATAATTATTTCAGGACCCTCACACACAAAGAACCTGAGCAATGTACATGTCCATCATACACTTGCTTACCATGGATCATAACACAATTTATATCAGTAAGCAGCACCTGGCCAGTTCTGAGGATGTTTTTGAATGATATCTTCTTCATGACTGTCAGAGAAGCCAGATTCTACAATAAATGGATCATCTTGTCTCAGGACTCTGTTAATTTCTTTCTAAAGAGTGGTAAACTTGGAAATGCCATGAAGAGGACATCCATTTGCTGAACTGAACAAATCAACTTTTCTCACACTTGTTCTGACACTGACTTTTTTACAGCATAAAAACTACATATTCTTGTGCTTCTCTCTGCTCTAGCAGTTTCTTTCAAGCTTTTTAATGGGATAAGGCATTGCCCTTGAGGAGGAAATCTTACTGAAACCAATGAGCAACTCATTAGCTGAGAAATTTGTAAGTGGGTGTGCTCCAGGGCACCAACAGATGGTTTAATTGGGTACAAAATTCCAGAAGGCTATGAGCAGATTGATAACATTTTTATCCAAAAGCCAGGGTGACTCTGGTCTTACTGAGAGAAGAAAAGTGCTACCTGAATAAAATATGTGATTTCAGGGAAAGTGGCCAGTCCTTCTATAGCCCTAATTCCTCCCTGACTTGCTCAACTGACACCTCAACTTCTAACATTATAGATTCATTTCTGCGACTTAAGTCTTATCCTTTGCTGAAATGGAACTTCCCCTGGAGGTTTTAAGAAGCTAAGTATAAATGGCTATTTAGGTGCTTTCCACTTAACTACAGTTATAGCTGATCCTCCACTGACCCAGGACTCAGATATTTTACTATAAGCTACATTAATAATAATGGGTATGGGAAAATAACCAGGAGTAAACACATATGCTATAATAAGCTTTTGCTCAATCACTGGGTCAGGACCAATTTCCTGTATTGCTTATGTGTCTGTGGTAATGATGGCTTAGGTCTTCTGCCCCAATGTTTTCTCATTTGTGACTATAAATAGGAGGTGGGTTGGAGGGAGACCACACTGGCTGGGAGGAGAGTGCACCTGACACAAGCAAAGGAGAGTTTACAGACAGAAATACTTACATGCAAATTGACGAAGACACTTTGTTATATAGAGAAGTTTTGCTTCTTTAAAAACGTTTTATATATTTCACCTTGCATGTTATACAGGGGATATTTAGGTGGATTCTAAAACTGACATCTTCCATTCAAGGTCTCGAGGCCAAACCACTGCTGAAGTGTTATTTGGCTCTTTAAAATTTATTATTCCTAAGTACTTTCTAATGGATTTCATTGATTTGTTCATTGTGTTTATCACAAGGCCAATTGGCCATTTGTCTAAGTATGTTGACACACACATTGATTTTGAATAGCCTTCAATATCTTTCTTCATGTGAGCAGGGTTGTTGAGCCCATTTTCAAATAAATAATTGAAAACAAGTCTTTTCTATTTGTATATAGAGGTTTTTATACACATACTCACACAATGTATAGAGACGGATGGATGCAACTGGGAGAAGACATATTAGGAAGCATGCTAAGGTTGGTCAGTAATATGCTAAGGAGAAAGATTAATAATTACTCACACTTCTATAGTGCTTACTAGAATCTAGGAATAATTTTAAATGTTATAAGTATAAAAGTATTTATTACTTAAAACTGCCCTAAGACCTAAGTGCTATTTTTATTCTCATTTTATATATGAGGAAACTGAAGTACAGAGAGATTAAGTAACTTTCTGATTTCATGTAGTATCCCTGCCCTTCAGTCATAAACTGAATGATTGAGGAAACAAAAACATCAGTAGGTAAGATTCTTTAAGATCAAAGAATATTTCCCCTATCCTAGCCAGCTAATCATTTGGAAAAAAAAAAGATGAGGGAAACCTAGTTGAATTGATCTAACTTACCAACTTTTATTCAAATCAATATAGGAAGTAATCTGTGAAGCTTTGACTGGCTGAATCTGGTGGAGTTGGTATAAATAAGGAGAGGTGAACAAGTTGATCTGAGGAGATCACCCCTGTGCCCAAGAGACTGACTTAAAGAACGGATTTAGTGATCATGAATGGTAGTTAGGGCATGACTACAGAGAGTGGAAAAATAACATAGAAACAGAATCTGGGGGAGTTTGAGACATCTCTGAGAGAGCTCATCAAAAGCAAAGAGTGGACAGGTGATCAGGAAACAGTTCTTAATCTACTGACACATCCACAAATTCAACACAAATTTGTGTGAAATCAACCATGCATATGTGAAATAAATGTATTAAAAATCACCTCAAATGACAAATAATACATGCTCAGGTTTTGTCTGTGTCTTATGTTCTTCTGCAAGCTTTAAAATCTAGCAGTACTATTTGCCATTCAGAATACTGCTCCCCAGTTATTGCACTATTGGTTCATTTATTAAACTATGTGAATTTGGTTGGCATTAACAGTTGAGATCTACTGTTTATAAATGTGTTAAGACTCTGTAATATGCTTTTATATAGATTATATCATCTCTACCTTTAAAACAGTAAAAAAAAGGGAAAAAAAAACAATTATTTTCCCAATTTTGTATTTAAAATATAGAGATGGAGATTTGGAAGAGAACTGAATTCTATACTCACTCTGTGCCAGTAAATAAGCAAGTCTTTTATAGTTTTTGTTTTTGTCCCTCACAGCAAACCTGTTAAGAGTGAGGTGTTTTCTCGAGACGCTCAGGCCCCGTGTTTGTTTATTATTCCCTTAACACAAACTAGTTGATCATACAATAGTTGGTGAAATCAAGAAACACACAAAGGAGTTGATTGCAGCTTATACTTTTAACTATGTTCATATTTGAAAATTGTACACTACTAGGGCAAAGCTAGAGTTCTGATTAATTTAGAAGAGCTCTCCAGGGGTATCAAACTCATTGAAACTGAATCATAAATTCCTAGGTAGTTCTGAATCACTAAGACAGACATGAGCCAAAATAAACCTTTTCAGTCACTAAATATGGTTCAGGAATTTTCATTTCACCATGCAACATGTGAAAATTTTGGGATTTAGATGGTTTATTTTTACTTAATTTTTCCAGAGTCCTTGTATGTATGTTTGTATTTAATTAAAATGTAGTTGATTTACAGCATTATATTAGTTTCATGTTTATAATATAGCAACCTCGTTATAGATTACTCCACTTAAAATCACCACAAAATGATGGCTATATTTCCTTGTAGTATATCCATTTTAAAATTGTTTTTTTTTTAGCTCTCAATCCTCTACTCCCATTCCATGTCTCCCTATTGCCTCTGGTAAGCCTCCCTCTGCCTTCTGGTAAGCCCCAGCCTGTTCTTTATACCTGTGAATTGATTTCTACTGTGCTATATTCATTCATTTGCATTTGTTTCTAGATTCCAATTTGTTTTTCCCTGTCTGACTTATTTCACCAAGGATAAGATAATACCCAGCTTCCCTGGTGGCTCAGATGGTAAAGAATCTGCCTGCAATGCGAGACACCTTGGTTCCACCCCTGGATTAGATCCCTTGGAGGAAGGCATGGCAACCCACTCCAGTATTCTTACCTGGAGAATCTCATGGACTGAGGAGCCTGATGGGCTTCAATCCATGGCATCCCAAAGAGTTGTACATGACTGAGAAACTAAGCACAGCACACAAGATAATACCATTTAAGTCCAGTCGGGTTGTTGCAAGTAGAAATTTCTTTTTGTGCCTGAGCAATATTCCATTATATGTGTGTATGCATATATTTGTTGTCACTATATATTAGGACTGGCTTTTCTAGAGTTTCATATAAATGGAAATAGAAGTACTTGTGTTTAATGTCTATCTTTGTTCCTTAGAATAATTGTTTTCACATTCTTCCATGTGCTTTGAATATTGAGATATCATTCTTTTTTGGGTTTTTTGTTTGTTTTGCTGAATATTATCCTATTGTATAGATATACTAAAATATGTTTATTCGTTTACCTATGTTGTATTTGAAATTTTAGTTCATTTTAACATGAAATGAATATTCTGTAGGTATTAATGTAAAATCTTTGTGCGATTAAATTGTTTTGCTATTTACCTAAATATATAAAAATGGAATTACTGAATCATGATGTTTAATAAAAGAGATATTTACTTTTACAACACAATGTGAAAATATTTTCCAAAGTAACTGTATCTTCCTTAACAGCATTTGAAATTGGCAGTCTCTCATTTTACCAATTCTAGTGGAATTCTTTCTTAATTTTCTCTTTTCTAATTTATGGCTTATGTCTTCTCTACTTTATTCCCTTAATTTGGCTAAGGCTTATAAATTTTATTGATATGTTTAAAGAACCAGCTGAGCCATTGATTCTCTTTATAGTTTGTTTTCTAATTAATTTATTTGTTTATATCTTTATTACCCTGTTAGTTATTTATACTTCCTTTGGTTTTAATTTCACTATCTTTTTCTAACTTCTGAAGGTAGACATATAAATCATTATATTTCTTATGTTTTTGTTATAAATATATGTAAAGCTATAGATTATCCTCTAAACACTGTCTTAGTTTTACTGCATAAAGATATTATATTTTGATGTGTTTCAGTTATGTGCAGAATTTAAATTTGCAATGCTACCAACTATAAAGGTTCTTAGTGAACTTTTCATCTGATGTTGATATTTTGGATCAGATATTATATTAATATAAATATTATTTAGGCTGAGTTGATAAATATTGTTGTTCAGGTCTATTTTTCTTAATTAAGTTTAATTATAATTTAATAACAAACTTTAAATTAATTTTAAATGCAAATTAACCATATATTTAAATCATATCTTATTAATTTTAATTTGTTTAATAGTAATATCAATTATTGAGAAGTAAATATTGAAATCTCCAAATACAATTGGTGTTATGCTTCTTTATAATTTCTATTTGATCAGTTCATGTTCTATGTGTTTGCTAATGGTCTATGATTGTGTGCATATACATTTAGACTATACATTTTTCATGAATTTGTTAGCATTAAAATATCTTTTTACCTGGGTAGTATTTCTTTTCCTGAAGTCTACTATATGATATCAAAGCATTAATTTACATTTTTTTATGATTTGTTATTTTTAAATTTATCTTTTTGTAAACTTTTACTATGTGGTGAGATCAGTAATGAGGCTGGCATGGCAACCCACTCCAGTATTCTTGCCTGGAGAATCTCATGGACTGAGGAGACTGGTGGGCTACAGTCCATAGGATCGCAAAGAATTGGACACAACTGAAGCATCTTAGCACAAGATCAATAATGGTTCCAAAATGATGAGAAGCAAGGGGTATATGCTCAGTCTTATTCAACTCTTTGCAACCCAATGAGTGGTAGCCCACCAGGCTCCTGTGTCCATGGGGTTTCCCAGGCAAGAATAAGGAGTGGGTTGCTACTCCAAAAAATATGGAGTGCTTCACAAATTTGCATCTGTGTTCTAATACCTGGAACCTATGAGTATGATATTAATACCTTACATTGTGATAGTATGGATTTGGTGAATTAAGAATCTTGAAATTATGAGATTATTTTGGATTATCCAAATCAGTCCAATGTAATCACAAGACTCCTTGTAAAACAGGCACAAGGAAATCTAATTCAGAAAAAATAAATAAATAAAAGATATGTAAATGGAAACAGACATGGAATCATTGTGCTTTGTAGAAGGAAGATGCAGAGTGAACAAGAAACACAAGTAGACTCTAGAAGCTGAAGAAAGCAAAGGTAGAGAAAGACTTTTTAAATAAAAACTCTAAAATTCGTAAAGGAAAATAAAGAAATATGGTTGATATTATTACCATTAAGTACTTTCATTCACTGAATTGGTGGTATTAAAATTAAATAATTTCATTCATGTAGTTAATTGTTTAAAAAATTCCAAAACAATATACAGGCATACTTTATTTTATTCTCCTTTATGTTTTGTACTTTGCAGACATTACAATTTCCTTTTTTGTAAGTTGAAGATTTGTGGAAATCCTGCTTCAAACAAGTCTATCAGTTCCATTTGTGCAACAGCATTTGTTTACTTCTTGTCTCTGTGTCACGTTTTAGTAATTTCAACATTATTTCAATCTTCTTTCTATTATTATATCTGTTATAGTGATTTGTGATCAGTGATTTTTTATGTCTTTATTGTAATTATTGTTGGACCCCACAAACCAAGCTCATATATATTGGCAAACTTTATCAATGTGTGTGTTCCAACTACTCCATCAATTTACTCTTTCCCAACATCTGCCCCTTCCCTTGGGCCTGCCTGTCTCCTGAGATATAACAATATAGAAATTATGTCATTTAATAACCCTTTAATAACATCTAAGTGCTCATGGAAAGGAAGGTCATGTATCTTTCATTCATTTTTAAATCAAATTGTTAACCTTAGTAAAAATCATGTCAAAAGTTACGATAAGCTGAAAACTAGCCTCTTGTGCTAAACAGTGAACCAGATTGTGACTAAAAAGGAAACGTTTTTGAAGTTAATGGTGCTACTTCAGTGGACACATGGATGGTAAGAAAACAAACAGCTTTATTGCTGATCTGGAGAAAGTTTTAGGAATTAATCCAGAGGAAAGTTCCAATTCTCTTTAATTCTATGAAAGCTGAGAGAGCTAAAAAAGCTGCAGGGGAAAAAAAATAATAATGATAATAATAAAGCTAGCAGAGTTTGGTTCATAAGATTTAAGGAAAGAAGTCATCCCCATAACATAAAGTGCAAGGAGAACAGCAGATGCTGATGGAGAAACTGTAGCAAGCTATCCAGAAAATCTTGCTAATATAATTTATGGAAGTAACTACACTAGACAATAGATGTTAAATGTAAGTAAAACAATCTTCTATTGGAAGAAGATACCACCTTGCATAGCTAGAGAAGAGAAGCCAATGCCTGCCTTTAAAAATTCAAAGCACAGGCTGACACTCCTGTTAGGGGCTAATGCAGCTGGTGATTTTAAGTTAAAGCCAATGTTATTTATTGAAAATTCTGGGGCTTTTAAGAATTCTGCTAAATCTATTCTGCTTCTGCACTACAAAGAGAGCAACAAAACATGGATAGCAGCACAGATGTTTACAGATGTTTACATGATTTCAGTAAACTGTGGAAAATTCTGAAAGAGATGGGAATACCAGACCACCTGACATGCCTCTTGAGAAACCTGTATGCAGGTCAGGAAGCAACAATTAGAACTGGACATGGAACAACAGACTGGTTCCAAACAGGGAAAGGAGTAAGTGAAGGCTGTATATTGTCACCCTGCTTATTTAAATTATATACAGAGTACATCATGAGAAATGCTGGGCTGGATGAAGCACAAGCTGGAATCAAGATTTCCGGCAGACATATCAATAACCTTAGATATGCAGATGACACCACCCTTATGGCAAAAAGTGAAGAAGAACTAAAGAGACTCTTGATGAAAGTGAAAGAGGAGAGTGACAAAGTTGGCTTAAAGCTCAACATTCAGAAAACTAAGATCATGGCATCTGGTCCCATCACTTCATGGCAAATAGATGGGGAAACAGTGGCTGACTTTACTTTTGGGGGCTCCAAAATCACTGCAGATGGTTATTGCAGCCATGAAATGAAAAGACACTTACTCCTTGGAAGGAAAGTTATGACCAACCTAGAGAGCATATTAAAAAGCAGAGACTTACTTTGTCAACAAAAGTCTGTCTAGTTAAGGCTATGGTTTTTCCAGTGATCATGTATGGATGTGACAATTGGACTATAAAGAAAGCTGGGAGCAAGAAGAATTGATTCTTTTATACTGTGGTGTTGGAGAAGACTCTTGAGAGTTCCTTGGACTGCAAGGAGATTCAACCAGTCCATCCTGAAGGAGATCAGTCCTCAGTGTTCACTGGAAGGACTGATGCTGAAGCTAAAACTCAAATATTTTGGCCACCTAATGTGAAGAGTTGACTCATTTGAAAAGACCCTGATGCTAGGAGGGATTGGGGGCAGGAGGAGAAGGGGCTGACAGAGGATGAGATGGCTGGATGCCATCACTTACTCAATGGACATGAGTCTGGGAAAACTCCAGGAGTTGGTGATGGACAAGGAGGCCTGGCGTGCTACGGTTCATGAGGTTGCAAAAAGTCAGACATGACTGAGTGACTGACTGAACTGAACTTAATGAATATTTTAAGCCCACTGCTGTGATCTACTGCTCAGAAGCTAAAATTATTTTCAAAATATTACTTCTCATTGACAATGCATCCAAGAGCTCTTCTGAAGATGTACAAGATTAATGTTTCCATGTTGTTTCCTTGTCTACTAACATGATATCCATTTTGCAGCCTATGGATTAAGAGGTAGTTTAAACTTTCAAGTCTCATTCATCAAGAAACACATTTTGTAAGGCCATAGTTGCTATAGATAGTGATTTCTCTGATGTATACATGCAAAGTCAACTGAAAACTTTCTGAATAGGATTCACCATTCTAGATGCCACTAATAACATTTATGATCATGAGAAAGGTCATAATAGCAACATTAATAAGAGTTAAGGTGGAGGAAGTAAATGCAGATGTGGTGAAAACAGAAAAAAAAAAAACAGAAAAAAAAAAAACTTAGAATTAAAAGTGCAGCATGAATATCTGACTGAATTGCTGCAATCTCATGATACAAATTGAAGAATGAAAAGCTGCCTCTTATAAACAAAGATGGACTTCCCAAGTGGTTCTAGTAGTAAAGAATACCCCTGATAATGCAGGAGACACAGGAGGTCAGAGTTCAATTCCTGGGTCAGGAAGATCCTCTGGTGTAGGGAATGTCTATTCACTCCAGTATTATTACCTGGAAAATTCCATAGACAGAGGAGCCCGACAGGCTATAGTCCATGGGGTTGCAAAGAATCAGACACAACTGAGTGACTGAGCACAACAACATGAACAAAGGAAGTAGCTTCCTGAGATGGAATCTATTATTGGTGAAGATGCTGGGGATATTATTGAAATGACAACAGAATACTTAGAATATTATATAATCTTAGTTGATAAAGCAGTGACAGGCTTGGAGAAGGTTGACTCCAATTACAAAAGAAGTTCTACTATTGGTAAAACACTATTAAATACATTATATGCTACTGAAATAGCATTGATTAAAGAAAGAGTCAATTGATATAGAAAATTTTTATTGCTGTCTTATTTTAAGAAATTGCCACAGCCAACCCAATTTTCAGCAACCACTGTCCTAATCAGTCAGCAGTCATCAACACTGAAGAAAGATAGTCCATTATCAAAATTATTGGGACTCGCTAAAAGCTTAGATGATGGTTAGCACCTTTTAACCATAAGTATTTTTTAATTAAAGTGTGTACATTGTTTTTAAACATAATGTCCTTGTGCACTTAGTAGGCTACAGTATAGTGTAACCATAACTTTTATATCACTGGAAAATAAAAATAAAAAGTCATGTGACTCACTTCATGGCAAAATTCACTTTATCACAGTGGTCTAGAACAGAACACACAATGTCTTCAAGGTATGCCTTCATTTCCATTTCTAAATTTGACATAAGAATAGCATCTGAAAATTTAAAGATCTCTTAAAAATTGAAAAGAAAAGGCAAGACTACCAGTGAAAAGCAAATGTCAACAGATATTGAAAATTGAAGTATGAGGAAATAATGATAAGTTTAAATAATTTGATGGCTAATTTTATGTGTTGATTTGACTGGTCATGGAGTGCCCAGATTAAAGATGTTTTCTGGATATGTCTGTGAAAATGTTTCTCAATGAGGTTAACATTTGAACTGGTGGACTCAGTAGATTGCCTTCTCTATTATGAGTGGTTATGATTCAATCTATTGACAAGCAGAATAGAACAAAAGCAGAGAAAAATGAATTAATGTTCTGCTTGTCTGCCTGAGTTGGGACTCATCTTTTCTGGCCCTTAGACTAGTATTTACACGATTGGCTTTCCTGGTTCAGGACTTCAGACTTAGACCACTGGTTTTACTGGATCTCCAGATTTTAAATCAATACAGAAAACAAGCTTGTGTTGGCCACAGTAGAAGAAGTTGGGTGAATGGGCAAAATAGGTGATAAGTGGTACAAACTTCCTGTTATAAAGTGAATAAGTCACAAGGATGCAATGGACAGCATGGGGAATACAGTCAATAACATTGTGATGATTTTGTGTGGTGACAGATGCTTACTAGACATCTAATTGTGCTGCTCGGTTCATAACGTGTAAAGATGTTGAATCACTATGCTGTATATGTGAAATTAATAACATGGGAAGTTAATTCTATTTCAATAAAAAATTTAAAAGGAAGCATAGTAATCTATGGCATGTGTTGTTTGTCATTCCCCTTCTCACTCTTTGGAGTGCAGATAAAATGCCTGGTGGTTTAGAGTGATTTTTTTTTTTTTTCATGAGAGAATGATAGAGAATTTCAGAGGCACTTGACAACTTTGTGAAAATGAATTAAACTGCCAACCTTCAGAAATCTTGTTGGTTGTTAGTTGCAGCAAACATAGTTCTTTCTGAAACAACAAACTAAGGCAGAATAAGATACTGTTTGGAAAGTCTAGCCTGGGATCAGCATATAGGAAGAAGTGGAATTACTGAGCTCTGCTATTTTATCACATTAAAATGAAAGTGCAGCAGTGGAAAGATCGAGTATTTTGGAAACATAAACTATGTGTTCAAATCTCATTCTTTTCAATGACTGTCTAAGTAACCCCAAGAAAAATCACATAAGCAACTTCTGCTTCCATATCTTCATCCATATTATTAGAATGTTATATCCTTACATCTTTGAGATTTAATAGAGATAATGCACTAAAGCTTTAGTTGTATCAAGGAAACAATTCAAAATGACCAAAATATTTGCCTTTGCACCTGGATATAGGCCTTAGGTTAGTTATCTAAGGTAGGAGTCAGGCTGATAGTGATGCAGTGACCCTTTTTAAATCGTGCTGTAAAAGTTAAACCACCATATGTCATTACAGATGGTCTACTGGCAGGAGGGAGCTGTGATATTTCAGATAACAAAATCGAGTCAAAGCAATTTAAAGGGTAACAAGAGGGTCTAAAAATTTTGAAATAAAATCAAGTATAATTACTGCTAAAATATTTTGATCTGGATTTTAAAAGCAATACCTCAAGGTTAAAAAAGGAAAAATTCACTTGAAAAGTTTTGATATAAAAAGTCCACATTTTTACTGACCATGATATCAGTTTAAATTAATAAAATGATGCATGTGAATGTTGTAATTTCAAGGTGGCTAACTAAAGCTCCAAGATTTCTTCTTTTTGCTTTGAGAATCTTATAAAATGATAATAAAATAAATACATAGAAACAAATGAGAGAGAATTTAGATTGTCTGTGATTGAGAAATTTCTGCCTATTCATAGATAAAGTTGGTTCAGGAAACTAGAGACCAGTACCAATAAGTGACAGTTGCAGTGGATAGTAGAGCTTCTCTGGGTGATCAGCAAAATAACAAAAATAATGGCACAAAATGAAGTGAGAATGGAAGCTATAATAGGGGTTTGGTTGAAATGATTATTAAATTAATTCACCAGTCCCAATTACTACATTATTCTCTTACCTCTACCATTTCCTCACCCATTCCTAAGGGGAATAAAAGAGAACCATAGCATTATTACACCATACAGTATCAAATACGGGCTAATATTCAAAGAAAAAATGAATTAGAACTTTAAAAAGTGAAATTTGGATACCTAGAGTAAGGTACACCCATGCTAGAATTAGGTCATCTCCAGTTTAAACATGAGGTGTCTGCTTTTAACTCTGAAATAAATATTTCCAAGTTCAAACTTGACACAAATTCCGAGAAGATACAATAAAATTTCCCTGTTATGGGAGTGTCTTAGAAGAAATAAACATAATTCCAGGGATAGAATAGTATAGATACAAATAAGCAGTTATCTTAAAAATTAAAAATAAAGTATAATCAGTGCCATTTCAAAGTCTCTTTGTTCCTCTGTAGTTAAAAATGTATGTTTTATCATGAAATAAAGGGACTATTTATATGTATTAGAAATTATAATAAACAAAAAAACATACTAATACAGTGTGTGTCTGCTGAGTCGCTTTAGTCATTGTCAACTCTTTGTGACCCTATAAACTGCAAGGACACTGGAGTGGGTTGCCATGCCCTCCTCCAGGATATCTTCCCAACCCAGGGATATAACCCTCATCTCTTATGTCTCCTGCATTGTCAGGTGGATTCTTTACCACTAGCATCAGCTGAAAAGCCCACAAATGCAGTGTCGTTGTTCAGTCGCCCAGTCATGTCCAACTCTTTGCAATCCCACAGATTTCAGTACATCAGGCTTCCCTGTCCTTCACCATCTCCCGAAGTTTGCTCAAACTCATGCCCACTGAGTCAGTGATGCCATCCCCAAAATCTCGTCCTCTGTCATCCCCTTCACCTCATGCCTTTGGTGTTTCCCAGAATCAAGGTCTTTTCCAATGAGTCAGCTTTTCGCCTCAGGTGACCAAAGTATTGGTGCTTCAGCTTCAGCATCAGTCTTTCCAGTGAATATTCAGGGATGATTTCCTTTAGGATTGTCTGGTTTGATCTCCTTGCAGTCCAAGGAACTCTCAAGAGTCTTCTCCAGCACCACAGTTCAAAGGCATCAATTCTTTGATGTTCAGCCTTATTGTTCAGCTCTCACATCTGTACATACCTAGTAGAAAAACCACAGCTTTGACTAAACAGACCTTTGTAGGCAAAGTAACACAGTACCTATATTTAAATAAAAATTGTCAATAGCAGAGTTCTGCTTCAAGTAATGCTAGCTCATATTAGGTCAAGGCTACAGTTAACAAGTAATATTAATAAAACTGAAAAAAAAAATAAAATTAACCACATGAAGGCACTGGAAAGTTGCCAAAAGCCGGCAGAAACTGAAGGCAGTTGATGCCTGAATGAGAAGCAATGTAATGACTAGGAATTGTGCTTTGTGACTTTTATTCGGAAGATTCTCTTCAGATTAGGTGGTTCAAGATGGTGTAAGGCCATGTAAAAATGAACTGAGGAATACAACTGGAGCTTTCAGAACACACAGAAAGTAAAGATGTAAGTTTTAGAAATTAAAAAAAAATGCAGAAAAGCAAACCCCCAAGCCCTTGCAGACACTTCAGTGAAAAAACTTTGATTAAGTTCTGAACTACATATGCATGGGAAAGTTGCAAGAACTTTCTCGGGACGTAAAAGCTGAAAGGCTAGAAATATTGAACTGTTACACAATGTAGTTTATAACTTTGAGAGGAAAATAAATTTATTAATATGACACAAAAACACTAAACTAAAGACAATATTTGTGTGTCTCGTTACTGTTTAGTCACTAAGTCATGTCTGACTCTTTCAAGACTTCTCTGTCCACGGGATTTCTCAGGTAAGAATACTGGAGTGAGTTGCCATTTCCTTCTCCAGGTTATCTTCCTGACCCAGGGATCAAACCCATGTTTCCTGAGTCTCCTGCATCGACAGGTGGATTCTTTACCACTGAGCCACCAAGGAAGCCCTTTTATGTTTTCATCTAATTTCAAATTGAAAATTTCTGTTTATCAAAATAAAACATAAAACTACAAAGACAAGCTACAAAGAGAAATTACTTTAATCTCATATATCTTAGAATATAATTAGCCAATGTCAATAATAAATAATGTGCATATCAGTGGCTTAAATGAAGTAGAAGTTTACTTCTTACCCAAGATTTAGGGATAAATAGTAAGTCCAGAGCCAGGAGAGAGTTTTGCATCATTCGTCATTCATGCATCCATGTTTTTTTGTGAGTCCTACTGTTTCACTCTCATTACTTGAATGTTTTCCTACTCTGAAATATCAATATTGGGTGGTTCACCAGCACACATGGAAATTAGGAAAGAGTAGAAGGCAATGGCACCCCACTCCAGTACTCTTGCCTGGAAAATCCCATGGACGGAGGAGCCTGGTCGGCTGCAGTCCATGGGGTGGCTAAGAGTCGGACACGACTTCACTTTCACTTTCACTTTCACTTTTCACTTCCATGCATTGGAGAAGGAAATGGCAACCCACTCCAGTGTTCTTGCCTGGAGTATCCCAGGGATGGGGGAGCCTGGTGGGCTGCTGTCTATGGGGTCGCACAGAGACAGACACGACTGAAGCGACAGCAGCAGCAGCAGCAGCAGAAGAGCCAATCCGTTTTAAGGAAACTATGTAGAAGTTGCGCATGTCATTTCCATTTAAAATTCCCTGCCAGTATCTTATTCATATGGCCATGATTCTTTAACATGGCATCTATCTTCCTTTATAAATTTACATAATTCATTATTTGCAATAGAAAGGGAAAAAGAGGTACTGGTGGAAATTTATCAGCGTTTGTCATAGTGGTGGGCTTTCAGATATCATAATGTGATTCCCTTTTAATGTAATACACAGCCTTATCATCAGAGATATAGGTTATAAAATAAAAATAATTTTAATTATATGCTTTATTTGCTTTATAATAATATTCAAAACCAATTATTATAAACCACCTCTACAAGTCTGGGAAGACTGTGCTTTCTAATTGTTCACTTCAGGAGGTTCTATGTATCCATAGTATAAACCTTATTACTTCTATTTTTAAAGTATATATTTTCCTAATACTTCATATCTATGATTTATGAATAATTAAGATATATGTTTTATGATAATATTTAGGATAACATTTTCTTTATTAATTTGTATATGTTTCTCACATTAATATGAAGTTTTCATCATGAAATTGCAAGTTTGAAATGTAATAGCTTATTGTCTAGGACTTGAATGACTTACTATCACAGAACAAAAATCTTTAATTCTAATAATCATTATCATATTAAGCCTAATTTGTGTGGTAGCTACAACAGTGTTTTCTTTTATTTTCCTAAAAATATAATTATATTTTCCTGGAAAATCTTTTTTTTTCTATTTTTATCACTTTTATTTATTTTTATATGTTCCTTTTGCAAAAGCATAGCTGAATTTGTTATATGAAATCTGAAAAGATCTCTTAAATGACATTAAATGTACTTTAATGTCTTATAAATAATGATTGTTTGATATTATGCATTTTAACTTTCCTCATTTTTTTTCTTTTTTAATGCCTTCTCTTTTTTACACCAGTTTTATTTCTATTTTGATTATTTTAATGACTACTCTAATTTTTTACCATATATTTGCAACAAAATCTAAGGTTAATTAGTATTTAACTTTTCTCCCAGCTAATAAATACATGGATCTCAAAAGAAGTTGAAATTTTGCTTGTGTCTTTGAAGGTATTATTTTATTTTTCTCTAACTTCCATTGTGCTGATGTGAAATCTGTTGTCAGCATAAATATTAATCTTTTCTGGTGATCCATATTTAAGTTTTATAAAACTCTTTGGTGTTTTATAGTTTCATTGAATGTGTCTTTTGGTGGTGTATGTTTTTCAGTGTATTTATCTTATTTGTTTTATATTGATTTTTCTGAGTGTACAAATTTATGTTAGTTCATTTATTCTGAAAGATAGTTATTCATAAACTCAGAACATTAACTCTTCTCATTGTCAAGATCAACTCAAAAAGAGAGTACTCCTTCTGAATATCAGACTATATCCACATGCATATTTGATAAGCAGACTTCTAATATACCACCCATCTCCTGATAATTAAGCCTTGTGTAATACTAATTAAGTATGCCTTGATTCTGATGATTAGGCTTCCCTGGTGGCTTAGACGGTAACGAGTCTGCCTGCAGTGGGAGACCCGTGTTCGATCCCTGGGTCAGGAAGATCTCCTACAGAAGGGAATGACAACCCATTCCAGTATTCTTGTCTGGAAAATCCCATGGACGGAGGAGCCTGGCAAGCTATAGTCCATGGAGGTGCAAAGAGTCGGACATTACTGAGCAACTTCACTTTCTTTTCTTTCTTTCTTCTAATGATTTGCTTCTAATTAAGAGAGTACAGTAAAGATAATGGGATATCACTTCTGTGACAAAAGATTGTGACTCTGATCTTGTTAGCAAACAGTCTCTTTTGCTTTCTCACTGACACATTTTGATCACCCAAGGTGGCTAACCAGAGAGGTTCAGTAGCAAGGAACAGAGATAAACTTCTGAACAATGGCCACTGAAGAGCTGAGACCCTTGGTACTAAGAGTCTACCTTCTTGCCAACAAACAAGTGAGCTTGAAAGTGTATCTGTCCTGGTCAAACCTTGGGACAGCCTTGTTGACATATTGATGGTAGCTTGTAAAAGAAACTTATGACTCAGTTAAGTCTTGCTCAGACTCCTTATCCACAGAACTGTGAAATGATAAATGAATGTTGTGTGTAGCCAATAAAGTTAATTTGTTATCTAGCAATAGAAAACTGACACAGCATATATATTTTGTCTTCTGTGTATACCCAGCATTCTTTTTGTGTCATTCTCCATACCTCTACTCCTTTGAAAAAAAATTCTGAAATTTTCAGAGCTATCTTCTCATTTAATAATTTTTCTCTCTACCAGAATTTAACAGGTATTTAAACCTTTCCTAGACTTTTAAAATTGCAATGTGTGAAGTGTTCAGTTCCAAATTTTCCACTAGTTTAATTTTGGTAGTATCTTTTCCTCACTAATACATATTTTTAATAAACTTTTATATAGTAGCTTAAAATTCACAAAATATGTGAAGAGAGAACAGAGAGTTACTATATACCTGTGTCCAGTTTCCCTTATTACATTGTTATGGTACATTTTTTTATTATTAATGAACCATACTTTTTTATTATTAATGAACCAGTATCTAGATTCATTTACCAGTCAGGTGTTCTTAGGCTCCTCGTGACAGTTTCTCAAGTCTTTTAGGTCTTGATGACGTGATGACTTTTAGGTCTAAAGAACACTGGTCAAATATTTGGTAAAATGTCCCTCAATTGAGGTTTTCCTGATTTTTTTCTTAAATTAGACTGAGGAAATGTGTTTTTAAGAGGAAAACAATAGAAGCAAATACAATTTAATTTTTTCACGTCAAGAGAATATACTGTAGCCTTGACTTCTCACTTTGGGTGCATAACTTGGCCACCTATGTTGAGAAAGTGCTTGTCAGTTATCTACATTTTAAAGTTACACTTTTCTCCCTATATTGCTATATTCTCCCTATATTCCTAAAACTATAGTTTTAGGAAGGAAGTCACCATGAACAGCACACATTTATGGAATCTGAAATTATACTGCACTTATTTGAATTACACTTATATAAATTGCTTTAAATTCTTCTATGAAATGGGATAGGTTTTTAATTTCCCTTACCTGTTGATTAATTCAATCATTAATTTATATCAGTATTGATTCATGTAGTATGTTTATTCTATCATTTAGATTTTAATTCAATAACATTTTATTTATTGTGTAGGTCAAAATATTCCAGCTTTGGCCACTGGAATCTCTTTCAGTTGACACAGGTCCTCTTGACATATCTCTGTGATTGTATTTGGTTTGTTTCTTTTTTGAGATATAACCATCTGCATGTGTAATAAAGAGTTCATATTGTTGTCTTCAGCACCCCTATGGCAGAAAGCTAAGAAACTAAAGAGCCTCTTGATGAAAGTCAAAGAGGAGAGTGAAAAGCTGGCTTAAAACTCAACATTCAGAAACCTAAGGTCATGTCATCTGGTCCCACACTTCATGACAATTAGATGGGGAAATAATGGAAACAGTGACAGATTTTATTTTCTTGGGCACCAAAATCACTGCAGATGCTGACATCAGCCATGAAATTAAAAGATACTTGCTCCTAGGAAGAAAAGCTATAACCAAATTAAACAGTACATTAAAATCAAAGACATTACTTTGCTGACAAAGGTCCATCTAGTCAAAGCTATGGATTTTCCAGGAGTACCATTAAGAGAGCTGAGTGCTGAAGAACTGATGCTTTTAAACTGTGGTATTGAAGAAGACTTTTGAGAGTCCCTTGGACAGCAAGGAGATCAAACCAGTCAATTCTAAAGGAAATCAACCCTAGATATACATTGGAAGGACTGATGTTGAAGCTGAAGCTCCAATACTTTGGCCACCTGATTTGAAGAACTAACTTATTGGAAAAGACCCTAATGCTGGGAAAGATTGAAGGCAGGAGAAGAAGGGGACAACAGAAGATGAGATGGTTGCATGACATCACCAACTTGATGGACATGAGTTTGATCAAGTTCCAGGAGATGGTAATGGACAGGGAAGTCCAGAGTGCTGCAGTCTGTGGGGTCACAAAGATTTGGACATGACTGAGACTGAACTGAACTGTGGTCTTCAATGTTAATCTTTTTACCATATGCATGTCTCTAACATTCTTGACATCAAACATCAAGGTAAATATTTAAACAGTATCAACCTGAAAAGGTTTCCACTGGAGTTTCCCTAAATATCATTATTTAATGTCAGAAGCCTTAAATATCAGAATGAATAGTACTTGAAATTGATTAAATACATAGAGATATTTAAAAAGTAAGTAGACATTAACATATATATGAACACATATACAGAATCCTTGGTCATTTTGGACACTTACAGGGAAAAATAGCATATTCAAAAGCAGAGACATTACTTTGCCAACAAAGGTTCGTCTGGTCAAGGCTATGGTTTTTCCTGTGGTCATGTATGGATGTGAGAGTTGGACTGTGAAGAAGGCTGAGCGCCAAATAATTGATGCTTTTGAACTGTGGTGTTGGAGGAGACTCTTGAGAGTCCCTTGGACTGTAAGGAGATCCAACCAGTCCATTCTGAAGGAGATCAGCCCTGGGATTTCTTTGGAAGGAATGATGCTGAAGCTGAAACTCCAGTACTTTGGCCACCTCGTGCGAAGAGTTGACTCATTGGAAAAGACTCTGATGCTGGGAGGGATTGGGGGCAGAAGGAGAAGGGGACGACAGAGGATGGGATGGCTGGATGGCATCGCTGACTCGATGGACGTGAGTCTGGGTGAACTCCGGGAGTTGGTGATGGACAGGCAGGCCTGACGTGCTGTGATTCATGGGGTCGCAAAGAGTCGGACATGACTGAGCAACTGATCTGATCTGGTCTGATCTGAGGGAAATAATGCATAATTTTGAAAACTGTTAATTAAGGGATAATATCAAGCATTTATTTTTATTGCCAATTGTATGTCAAGGGACTAAATAATAGATCAAGAGACTCATAATCCAGAAAATAAGACGTGCAAATTTTAATAATAGTCTCTTTAATTATATATACAAGGGAATTAAGTAATAATCATCATTGGTTGCTCTTATAACTATATTAGTTATGCATCATCCCACATACATAAGAAAGCTCACAATAGCCTACCATGGTACAGGGGATTCAAAAAAGTTGGAGAAAGAAAGCCTAGGTGCATGTTCAGGTGCAGTTCAGGTTTCAATGCCATTTCTCAGTTGCACGAGATTTATTTCTTTAGATTATGAGTCAACAACATATATGTGAGACATTTTAGTCTCAGGGAAGCTAAGTCACATGTTTACGGATGAATCTTTAAAGCAGAATAACCAGATAAACCATCACAGATCATCAATCTACATACACCAATTTTCACTATAGTAAACTGGCACACGGGCATAAAGTCCCTCCAGATGAGTACTGGAGTATTACATAGTTTGACTATTTTCTAGCTAAGGCATTCCAACTAGTTAGGGAACTTCCTTCTTTTGAGGATCAATAGTCTTTTTTATGGCCCCAGGCATCTATGGAGATAAATAGAGATTAAGGTTACTGCTGAGCAACTAAATGGTAACCCTATACTTAGTCAAAAAAGCACAACCAGATATTCAGTTCAGTTCAGTTCAGTCACTCAGTCATGTCTGACTCTTTGCAACCACATGAAACAGAGCACACGAGGCCTCCCTGTCCATCACCAACTCCAAGAGTTCACCCAAACCCATGTCCATTGAGTCGGTGATGCCATCCACCCATCTCATCCTCTGTAATTCCCTTCTCCTTCTTCCCTCAATCTTTCCCAGCATCAGGGGCTTTTCTAAAGAGTCAGTGCTTGGCATTAGGTAGCCAAAGTATTGGAGCTTCAGCTTCAGCATCTGTTCTCTCAATGAATATTTAGGACTGATCTCCTTTAGGATGGACTGGTTGGATCTCCTTGCAGTCCAAGGGACTCTCAAGAGTCTTCCACACCACAGTTCAAAAACATCAATTCTTTCTTTATAGTCCAACTCTCACATCCATACATGACCACTGGAAAAACCATAGCCTTATATAGATGGACCTTTGTTGACAATGTCTCTGCTTTTCAGTATGCTATCTAGGTTGGTCATAACTTTCCTTGCAAGGAGTAAGCAAGCGTCTTTTAATTTCATGGCTGCAATCACCATCTGCAGTGATTTTGGAGCCCCGAAAAATAAAGTCAGCCATATTTCCACTGTTTCCCCATCTATTTCCCATGAAGTGATGGGACCAGATGCTATGATCTTAGTTTTCTGAATGTTGAGCTTTAAGCCAACTTTTCCACTCTCCTCTTTCACTTTCATCAAGAGGTTCTTTAGTTCTTCCTCACTTTCTGCCATAAGGGTGGTGTCATCTGCATATCTGAGGTTATTGATATTTCTCACAGCAATCTTGATTCTACTGTGTGCTTCCTCCAGCCCAGCATTTCTCATGATGTACTCTGCATATAAGTTAAATAAGCAGATATTATGTACCTCATATTACACAATATATGTAATATTCATACAAATGAAAGGAAAGAAGGAGGGAAGAAGAAAAATAGATAAAGAAAAGAGGGAAGAAGTAAGGAATGAAAGAAGGGAAGAAATAAACAAATTTAACAAAATTTTGATATATACTCCAGTTTAAATGAAAGACATAACTGTAAGAAAAAACAGAGTAGAAAAACAGAGATTAAAATGGTTTAAGGGATATGTAACCTATATGCAGGTCAGGAAGCAACAGTTAGAACTGAACATGGAAAAACAGACTGGTTCCAAATAGGAAAAGGAGTACTGGTTCCAAATAGGAAAAGGAGTACATCAAGGTGTATATTGTCACCCTGCTTATTTAACTTATATGCAAAGTACATCATGAGAAATGCTGGGCTGGAAGAAGCACAAGCTGGAATCAAGATTGAAGGGAGAAATATCAATTACCTCATATATGCATATGACACCACCCTTATGGCAGAAAGTGAAGAGGAACTAAAAAACCTCTTGATGAAAGTCAAAGAGGAGAGTGAAAAAGTTGGCTTAAAGCTCAACGTTCAGAAAACAAAGATCATGGCATGTGGTCCCATCACTTCATGGGAAATAGATGGGGAAACAGTGGAAACAGTGTCAGACTTTATTTTTATGGGCTCCAAAATCACTGCACGTGATGATTGCAGCCATGAAATTAAAAGACGCTTACTCCTTGCAAGGAAAGTTATGACCAACCTAGATAGCATATTCAAAAGCAGAGACATTACGTTGCCAATAAAGGTCCGTCTAGTCAAGGCTATGGTGTTTCCAGTGGTCATGTATGGACATGAGAGTTGGACTGTGAAGAAGGCTGAGCACTGAAGAATGGATGCTTTTGAACTGTGGTGTTGGAGAAGACTCTTGAGAGTCCCTTGGACTGCAAGGAGATCCAACCAGTCCATTCTGAAGGAGACAAGCCCTGGGATTTCTTTGGAAGGAATGATGCTAAAGCTGAAACTCCAGTACTTTGGCCACCTCATGCGAAGAGTTGACTCATTGGAAAAGACTCTGATGCTGGGAGGGATTGGGGGCAGGAGGAGAAGGGGACGACAGAGGATGAGATGGCTGGATGGCATCACTGACTCGATGGACATGAGTCTGAGTGAACTCCGGGAGTTGGTGATGGACAGGGAGGCCTGGTGTGCTATGCTTCATGGGGTCGCAAAGAGTTGGACACAACTGAGTAACTGAACTGAACTGAACTGAACTGATTCTCTGCATCACTTTTTTTTTTTGTAATGCAATTTATCTACTATATTATTAGAGGTGTTGTTGCCATTTTTTTCTTTTAACTGTGAGGGTTGCTCATTTTCTCTGTTTTTGAAGTTGATAATCAGGTGACATCCTGCCACATAAAGAATACATGATGAAGACTAGTCAATTACAGTTTTCCATCCCATAAGCTAAATATTTATATACAGGGATATTTAACCTATGTATAAGAAATCACAGCAAGTTTTCACGGATGGTTTTATGATCTCGGAGAGTGAGATTCTTCTTTTGATTGTGATGTAACCAAGCAGAGGAATATGCAAATAATCTTTGTTATCCCATATAATGGAATTATCTAAGGTTGGACTACAAAAAGAAAAGTAAATTGTTAAATAATAAACAAGATGTATCATAAGACTATCAGCTTTTGATAGACCACTGAAAACTGGTGGACACAATAAACTATGTATCAACATCTATTGTTATGTTAATAAACTTTTATGTTTAAGCTGGTTTTAGTTTGGTTTCTACAGTCTCTGAGTCCTGCCTGATTTAATGGACAAGACCAGGTTGGGACCATTTGTGTAACAGATTTCTAGGGCACTTTCCCGTGAACATAACCACTCTGATCTTGATTTTTTTATAAGTTTTCCTGATTATCAACATACTCAGTCATATCTTTTTTCATAGCAAAAACCATTGTCCTTGTCTGGTATGCTGCTGCTGCTACTAAGTCGCTTAAGTCATGTCCGACTCTGTGCGATTCCATAGACGGTCTCCTACCAGGCTCCCCCGTGCCTGGGATTCTCCAGGCAAGACCACTGGAGTGGGTTATATCAGGGCTTAAAATATCATTCATCCCTCCACCCTCTAAATCTACTTTTTAAATCATTACAATTATTCAAGACCCATAAGTATCCTTTCTTTCACAGAAATCTTCATCCCATAGTGATTTCTCCAGCCTTGTCCTTTAGTGATAAATGAACTCTAAGCCCTCACCTCATGCACACATCCTGTCCCCCACTTTCTGGTGTTAATTCCTTTATAAAATCTAAAGCCCTCAACCTCAAGTGGGACCTGTGACTCTTGTCCAACTCACAGAATATATCAGAGGTGATGAGGTATCACTCCTGTGATTATACTACTTTATAACAAGACTCTGTTTTGCTTCCATACTTTTGTTACAGACTCCTTGCTGATAGCTGAAGTAAGGGTTAGTGTTGGGAAAGTCTATATGGTATGATATATTTCTGAAGTGGAACTTCAGAAATCTCTAAGAGTTGAGGACAGTCTCTACCCAAGACTCTGCAAGAAGCTGAAGCTTTTTCTTCCACACTTGCAAGAAAATGAACCCTGCCAACAACAGACTGAGCTTGGAAGTAGATTTTTCCCAAATGGAACTATTAGTTGAGAGCATAGAGCTGCAATTTTTTGATTATAGCACTCTGAGTAACTAAGCAGAGAATCTAGTTAAGCCTTAACTGACAAAACTATGAGATAACAAATGTATGTTATTTTAAGCTTTTATGCTTGCTATAATAATTTTACTCAGCAATATATAATTAATATACTTCCTATACAATATATTGTTATTTCAACCAAATTTTCAGTTAATAATACATGTGTTGGCATTTATTGATGTATTAAGCTTCCTTTTGCCAATGTTTAGTTCTGATCTATTAAATTTCTCTGCTCCTAGAAAACAATGTAAATTTTCAACAAGAAAAAGACATATCTGCTACTTATTAATTAATAATGAAGTCTCAAAGTGATAGCTTTATATTGTAATGAGGACTTATATGATTCTGCAATGAATTGTCATTTCATGTATCAGTGCAGTTCAATTCAGTTCAGTCGCTCAGTTGTGTCTGATTCTTTGCCACCCCATGAAATGGAGCACACCAGGCCTCCCTGTCCATCACCAACTCCTGAAGTTCACCCACACCCATGTCCATTGAGTCGGTGATGCCATCCAGCCATCTCATCCTCCATCGTCCCCTTCTCCTCCTGCCCCCAATCCCTCCCAGCATCAGAGTCTTTTCCAATGAGTCAACTCCGCATGAGATGGCCAAAGTACTGGAGTTTCAGCTTTAGCATCATTCTTTCCAAAGAAATCCCAGGGCTGATCTCCTTCAGAATGGACTGTTTGGATCTCCTTCCAGTCCAAGTATAAGAGCTATAAAAGATGAAACAACTTGATAATAAAAGAATGCTTTCTTTTAATTTTTAGTTTAAAAGTAAAATTTGAGGTGTTTCACGAGAAACTTTGATTTGTGATGAAAAGTTAGAGCTTCCTTATACAATAAAGAATTGATGGCTCCAATGGTAAAGCATCTGTCTACAATGCGGGAGACCTGGGTTCCATCCCTGGGTCAGGAAGTTCCCTGGAGAAGGATAAGGCAACCCACTCCAGTACTCTTGCCTAGAAAATCCCATGGACGGAGAAGCCTGGTGTCCATGGGGTCGCAAAGAGTCGGACACAACTAAGAGACTGAACTGAACTATGAAAAGAGAAAAAGGTTGTTACTCTCAATGCATTGTCCCACGAATAAATAGAAATTACACAAGTTGTAAAAGTGGCAAGAATGTGGCTAAAATTGTTTGAATTCTTCTTTAATTTTGACTTTTAGTCATTCCTTTCTGTCCATTCCCACAAAGACTAAGTATATCCTTGCTTTCCAGCTGGCCCTTAACCATCTTGTAGAGATACTGACTTGGAATATAAATGATACTTCACAACAAAGCCATCCACTAGTATATTTTAACTGTAGTGTATCCAATAAATGTTTGCACATCAGTGTTAGAGACCAATAACTGGTAAATGAAATAAGTTCATTGGGGGAACATTTACATTTGCTAGGGCAAAATGTCTTAAATCTCAAGCTATTAATCATGCCTTTTTAATCCTTGAAACAGTCTATATTGTTAAGAATTTTTGATGAGAGAAAATATTCCCTGGGTATCTCACATCTACCTAATCTTGTTAGCAGAGACATTGACATTTTTCTCCTAGCTGTCTTTTGAAGAATGCTTATAGAGTCAAAAACTCTGGGAGATTGTAATAATACCTATTTTCAGAGTAGAGGGTAAGGATCTTTGCTGTCTAATATGAGAAATATAATATTTCCCTCTAGGGAAATTTTAGGCAATTTTGCCTAAAGCAAATTATAAAAGATTTGAGCTCCCTTACTTCTGGATTCTCTGAGTTGTGAAGAAAAGTCCCAGCATTTGAGGTTTCTATCTGTCAGCCTCCTGGGACTTAGAAGCAGAAGATATCAATGTAAATGTGAAGTCCATGAAGCATGGTGTGCTATGAGTAATGAAGCCTCTTTGTTTCTGACCCACAAGTATCATGTCTTCTGCCAACATCCATGAAAATGTGGAAAGCTAATTTAGTTCTCCAGTAACCAGGGTAAGTTATAAACCATTTATAATCTTTGACAGAATTATTTAGTTATTTAACTTTGAAATTACACAAAGTAAGAAACTCGGAGATAAAACATAACAAAAGTTTATAAAACAAAAAAACAAGTAATTTAGGCCACAAAGGAAGCTAAGTGATTTATCAACTACAATGACTGGGATGCCATACTAAGACAACTGGTCTGATTGAGGAACTAAATCCAAAGAAGCTCAGCATACCAAAAAAAAAAAAGTAAATTCAACCAGAATTTTACATGAGTGCATTTATTACCTTCAGGGCCTTGGCTGAATGCCATGATATTTTCTGACAAGCTTACTTATTTATTTATTTTTTTAAGACAGTGTCTCATTAATCCCTGATGGTAGGAAAAAACATTATAGTCCCATTGATTGAGAAAATTACCTCAGGTCTGTAGATTGCTTTAAGTCCCTTCAACCCAAAATTGCCATTCAAATAGATGAGGGTTAGTCTGTAATATTTTTTTTGCTTGTTTTTAATAGAGTGAAGAGAATTAATAAAAACAAAACATATTACCCCCATCAGTTCAGTTCAGTTCAGTTGCTCAGTCATGTCTGACTCTTTGTGACCCCATGAATCACAGCACGCCAGGCCTCCCTGTCCATCAACAACCCCTGGAGTTTACCCAAACCCATGTCCATCAAGTCAGTGATGCTATCCAACCATCTCATCCTCTGTCATCCCCTTCTCCTCCTGCCCTCAACCTTTCCCAGCATCAGGGACTTTTCAAATGAGTCAACACTTTGCATCGGGTGGCCAAGTACTGGAGTTTCAGCTTCAACATCAGTCCTTCCAATGAACACCCAGGACTGATCTGTTTTAGGATGGACTGTGATCTCCTTGCAGTCCAAGGGACTCTCAAGAGTCTTCTCCAACACCACAGTTCAAAAGCATCAATTCTTTGGCACTCAGCTTTCTTCACAGTCCAACTCTCACATCCATACATGACCACTGGAAAAACAATAGCCTTGACTAGACAGACCTTTGCTGGCAAAGTAATGTCTCTGCTTTTTAATATGATGTCTAGGTTGGTCATAACTTTCCTTCCAAGGAGTAAGCATCTTTTAATTTCATGGCTACAATCACCATCTGCAGTGATTTTGGAGCCCCCCAAAATAAAGTCAGCCACTGTTTCCACTGTTTCCCCATCTATTTCTCATGAAGTTATGGGACTGGATGCCATGATCTTAGTTTTCTGAATGTTGAGCTTAAAGCCAACTTTTTCACTCTCCTCTTTCACTTTCATCAAGAGGCTCAGTTCTTCACTTTCTGCCATAAGGGTGGTGTCATCTGCATATCTGAGGTTATCAATATTTCTCCTGGTAGTCTTGATTCCAGCTTGTGCTTCCTCCAGACCGGCATTTTTCATGATGTACTCTGCATATAAGTTAAATAAGCAGGGTGACAATATACAGTCTTGACATACTCCTTTTCTTATTTGGAACCAGTCTGTTGTTCCATGTCCAGTTCTAACTGTTGCTTCCTGACCTGCATAAAGGTTTCTCTAGAGGCAGGTCAGGTGGTCTGGTATTTCCATCTCTTTCAGAATTTTCCACAGTTTATTGTGATCCACAAAGTCAAAGGCTTTGGCATAGTCAATAAAGCAGAAATTAATGTTTTTCTGGAGATCTCTTGCTTTTTCGGTGATCCAGCAGATTTGATCTCTGGTTCCTCTGCCTTTTCTAAAACCAGCTTGAACATCTGGAAGTTCACAGTTCATGTCTTACCCCCAGAGTCCCTCTTAAATATTTGTTAGCAATTGGATCAATTTTATGAAGGAGAAAGCAAAAAGGAACATGCACATTGAAATGTTAAGTTAAAAAAAAAGATTCACTGGTTCAAGTGATAAGAATTCAGGAAAGGTAAATTATATTTCAAACTAAAAGACTTATGGGTTACCCTGATGACTCAGATGGTAAAGAATCTGGTACACTTTATCTTTCATTGCAATGCACAGATTTCTCTCTAGTTGGAACACTAGGGCTCAAGAGCACATGACCTTAGTTGCCTTGTGGGTTGTGAGATCTTAGTTCTCAGACTAGAGATATAAACCACCTTTCCTGCATTGGAAGGTGAATTCTTAAGCACTTGTACACCAGAGAAGTCCCAGTTACATGAGATTCTGTTCATTTTGCCCAAGCTTGCTATTTTTCTTCAGATTAATGTTTCTATACTTCTATTAACCTTATCCAATAAACTTTGATTTTAAATATTTATATTTTGCTTCTAGAATTTCTATTTGACTTTTATTTATAGTTTCCATTTCTATAAATTCTTAATGTTTGGTAAAATCATGTTTCTTTTAACTTCTTGATAATGTATACAATAGCTGTGCTATTCTACATTAATTCCAACATCCTGTTATCTCAGTGTCAGTTCCTATGAATTGCTTATTTTCTTGCTTCATTATCTGTCTACGTGCATGCTAAGTCACTTCAGTTGTGCCTGACTCTGTGACCCTATGCACTATAGCCTACCACACTCCTCTGTCCATGGGATTTTCCAGGCAAGAATGCTGGATTCGGTTGCCATACCCTCCTCCAGGGGATCTTCCCAATATAAGGATTGAACACAAGTCTCTTACAATTCCTGCATTGGCAGGTGGGTACTTTACCAATAACACTACCTTGGAAGCCTCCTTATAATCAATATTAATTCATACAGGATATTGTATTTTACACTTTTATAATCACATATGATAAGAGGACAAATCTTTTATATTGCATTTCTATGTATAAGTATGGAAGTCCTAGAATCTAAAAAACTAGATTTTTAAGGAAATGCCTTTGGTATTTAACTACTGACAAGGCCTTTTGAAATATTAAAACACCATACCCAACCAATACGTGCAATTACATAAAATGTGCCAATGAGACTGATCTGGTGAGTTTTTACATGTGACTATTTACCTAGCAATACTGACACCTCATCACAATGTTTCAGTCTTTTTATATAACCCAAAGAACAAAATGTTTTACTAGCTCATTTCAGATGTTTTTTAAACTTTTTAATGATACTCAAACATATAAAATAATATACCAGTTAGGCTAGAAGTGTTTATACATATTTGTTGGTTAAAAAAAAATTATAGATAGGTTTGTTCAACTATTTATTCTAATATGGAAGTTCTTGAAGTATATTGGGTTTAGAACATTCTTTAAATATTGGCTTCTTTGTTAGTGTATAAGAATGCAAGAGGTTTCTGTGTATCAACTTTGTATCCTGCAAATTTACCATATTCACTGAGGAGCACTAGTGCTTTTGTTGGAGAAGGCAATGGCACCCCACTCCAGTACTCTTGCCTGGAAAATCCCATGGACGGGGGAGCCTGGAAGGCTGCAGTCCATGGGGTCGCTACGAGTCGGACACGACTGAGCAACTTCACTTTCACTTTCATGCATTGGAGAAGGAAATGGCAGCCCACTCCAGTGTTCTTGCCTGGAGAATCCCAGGGACGGGGGAGCCTGGTGGGCTGCCATCTTGGGGGTCACACAGAGTCAGACACGACTGAAGCAACTTAGCAGCAGCAGCAGCAGTGCTTTTGTGGTAGCATTTTCAGGATTTCTACATATAACATCAGGTCATCTGCAAACAGTGGCAATTTTAGTTCTTTTCCAATTTGAATTCCTTTTATTTCTTTTTCTTCTCTGATTGTCATAGCTAGGACTTCCAAAACTATATTGAATAATAGTGATGAGAGTGGACATCTTTATTGTGTTCCTGATCTTAGAGGAAATACTTTCACTATTTTTCACTATTGAGAATGATATTTGCTATGTTGTATATGGCCTTTACTATTAAGGATCAGAAAAAAAAAATCAGGAAATAATGCCATTTATCATCACAACAAAAGAATAAAATACCTGAAAGAAACCCATCTAAGAAGGCAAAAGACTTGTGGTCAGAAATCTATAAGATACCAAAAAAAGAAATCACAGATGACACAAACAGATGGAGAAATATGCCATGTTCTCAGAAGGAAAGAATCAACATTTTGAAAATTGCTGTACTATCCAAACTAATCTACAGATTCAATTCAATAATATCAAATTGCCATTGGAATTTTTCACAGAACTAGAACAACAACAAAAAATGTTACAATTTGTATGGATACACAAAAGACCATGAATAACCAAAGTGGTCATGAGATAGAAAAACAGAGATGGAGGACTCAGGTTTCCTGACTTCAGAATATAATGCAAAGCAATAGTAATCATGACAGTATGGCACTGGCACAGAAACAGAAATATAGATCAATGGAACAGGATAGAAAGCCCAGAGATAAACTCATCTGCCTATGGTCATCTAGTCTATGACAAAGGAGGCAAGAATATGCAATGGAGAAAAGGCAGTCTCTTCAATAAGTGGTGTTGGAAAAACTGGAAAGCCACATGTAAATGGATGAAATTAGAACACTTCCCAACATCATATAGAAAATAAATTACAAATGCGTTATAGACCTAAATGTAAGGCCAGATAGTATAAAACATAGACTGAACACTCTCTGATATAAATCACAGTAAGATCTCTTATGGTCCATCTCTTAGTGTAACGAAAATAAAAATAAACAATTAGAATCTAATTAAACTTAACAGATTTTGCACAGCAAAGGAAATCATAAATGAAACAAAAAGACAGTCCTCAGAATGAAAAAAAAAATATTCACAAATAAAGCAACTAACAAGGGATTAATCTAAAAAATATACAAACAGCACTTGCAGCTCAATATCAAATAAATAAATAAACAACCCAATCAAAAAATGGCTGAAGATCTAAACAGACATTTCTCCAAAGAAGACATACAGATGACCAACAAATACATGAAAAGATATTCAGCATCACTAATTATCAGAGAAATTCAAATCAAGACTACAATGAGGTATCACTCCACACAGGTCAAAATGGCAATCATCAAAAATATCTATAAACAATAAATGATAGAGAGGGTGGGCAGAAAGGGAAACCTCCCACGTTGTTGGTGGGAATATAAATTGGTACAGATACTATGGAGAACAGTATGGAGATTCCTTAAAAACTCAAAACAGAAATAACATATTACCCAGAAATTCCACTCCTGGGCATATACCCAGAGAAAATCATAATTCAAAAAGATACATGCACTCCAATGTTCATTTCAACACTCTTTACAATAGCCATACATGGAAGCAATCTAAATGTACAACAGAGGAATGGGTAAAGAATATGTAGTAAATATATACAATGGAATATTATTCAAACATAAGAAAGAAAAAAATAATGCCATTTGCAGCAACATGGATGGATCTAGAGATTGCCATTCTGAGTGAAGTAAGTCAGACAGAAAAAGACAAATATCACATAATATTGCTGATATGTGGAACCTTAAAAAAAGGATGAAAATGAACTTACATCCACGGATGTAGAGAGCAAATTTATGGTTACCAGGGAATAAGGGGAGGAGTAAATTGGTAATTTGGGATGGAAACACACACACTACTCTATATAAAATAGATAACTAATAAGAACCTGCTATATAGCACAGGGGAACTGAAAGGGGAACTCCTCGGGTCAGTAGGTGCCCAATATGCTACTGGAGATCAGTGGAGATATAACTCCAGAAAGAATGAAGGGATGGAGTCAAAGCAAAAACAATACCCAGTGGTGGGTGTGACTGGTAATAGAAGCAAGGTCTGATGCTGTAAAAAGTAATATTGCATAGGAACCTGGAATGTCAGGTCCATGAATCAAGGCCAATTGGAAGTGGTCAAACAGGAGACAGCAAGAATGAACATCGACATTCTAGGAATCAGCGAACTAAAATGGACTGAAACGGGTGAATTTAACTCAGATGACCATTATACCTACTACTGTGGGTAGGGATCCCTTAGAAGAAATAGAGTAGCCATCAAGGTCAACAAAAGAGTCTGAAATACAGTACTTGGATGCAATCTCAAAAACGACAGAATGATCTCTGTTTGTTTCCAAGGCAAACAATTCAATATCATGGTAATCCAAGCCTATGCCCTAACCAGTAACAGTGAAGAAGCTGAACTTGAACAGTTCTATGAAGATTTATAAGACCTTTTACAACTAACACCCAAAATATATGTCCTTTTTATTATAGGGGACTGGAATGCAAAAGTAGGAAGTTAAGAAACACCTGGAGTAACAGGCAAATTTGGCCTTGGAATACGGAATGAAGCAGGGCAAAACCAATTGAGTTTTTCCAAGAGAACGCACTGGTTGTAGCAAACACCCTCTTCCAACAACACAAGAGAAGACTCTACACATGGACATCACCAGATGGTGAACACCGAAATCAGATTGATTATGTCCTTTGCAGCCAAAGATGCAGAAGCTCTATACAGTCACCAAAAACAAGACCGGGAGCTGACTGTGGTTCAGATGATGAACTACTTATTGCCAAATTCAGACTTAAATTGCAGAAAGTGGGGAAAACCACTAGACCATTCAGGTATGACCTAAATCAAATCCCTTATGATTATACAGTGGAAGTTAGAAATAGATTTAAGGGACTAGATCTGATAGACAGAGTGCCTGATGAACTATGGACAGATGTTCATGACATTGTACAGGAGACAGGGATCAAGACGATCCCCATGGAAAAGAAATGCAATAAAGCAAAATGGGTGTCTGAGGAGACCTTACAAATAGCCGTGAAAAGAAGAGAAGTGAAAAGCAAATGAGAAAAGGAAAGATATAAGCATCTGAATGCAGAGTTCCAAAGAATAGCAAGGAGAGATAAGAAAGCCTTCCTCAGTGATCAATGCAAAGAAACAGAGGAAAACAATAGAATGGGAAAGACTAGAGATCTCTTCAAAAAAATTAGAGATACCAAGGGAATATTTCGTGCAAAGATGGGCTTGATAAAGGACAGAAATGGTATGGACCTAGCAGAAGCAGAAGATATTAAGAAGAGGTGGCAAGAATACACAGAAGAACTATACAAAAAAGATCTTCACAACCCAGATAATCATGATGGTGTGATCACTGACCTAGAGCCAGACATCCTGGAATGTGAAGTCAAGTGGGCGTTAGAAAGCATCACTATGAACAAAGCTAGTGGAGGTGACAGAATTCCAGTTGAGCTATTCCAAATCCTGAAAGATGATGCTGTGAAAGTGCTGCACTCAGTATGACTGCAAATTTGGAAAACTCAGCAATGGCCACAGGACTGGAAAGGTCAGTTTTCATTCCAATCCCAAAGAAAGGCAATGCCAAAGAATGTTCAAACTACCGCACAGTTGCACTCATCTCACACACTAGTAAAGTAATGCTCAAAATTCTCTAAGCCAGGCTTCAGCAATATGCAAACCATGAACTTCCTGATGTTCAAGCTGGTTTTAGAAAAGGCAGAGGAACCAGAGATAAAATTGCCAACATCCGCTGGATCATGGAAAAAGCAAGAGAGTTCCAGAAAAACATCTATTTCTGCTTTATTGACTATGCCAAAGCCTTTGACTGTGTGGATCACAATAAACTGTGGAAAATTCTGAAAGAGATGGGAATACCAGACCACCAGATCTGCCTCTTGAGAAATTTGTATGCAGGTCAGGAAGCAACAGTTAGAACTACATGGAACAACAGATTGGTTCCAAGTAGGAAAAGGAGTTCGTCAAGGCTGTATATTGTCACCCTGTTTATTTAACTTATATGCAGAGTATATTATGAGAAACGCTGGACTGGAAAAAAACACAAGCTGGAATCAAGATTGCCGGGAGAAATATCCATAACCTCAGATATGCAGATGACACCACCCTTATGGCAGAAAGTGAAGAGGAACTCAAAAGCCTCTTGATGAAAGTTAAAGTGGAGAGTGAAAAAGTTGTCTTAAAGCTCAGCATTCAGAAAACGAAGATCAATGCATCCGATTCCATCACTTCATGGGACATAGATGGGGAAACAGTGCAAACAGTGTCAGACTTAATTTTCTGTGCTCCAAAATCACTACAGATGGTGACTGCAGCCATGAAATTAAAAGACGTTTAGTCCTTGGAAGGAAAGTTATGACCAACCTAGATAGCATATTCAAAAGCAGAGACATTACTTTGCCAACAAAGGTTCATCTAGTCAAGGCTGTGGTTTTTCCAGTGGTCATGTATGGATGTGAGAGTTGGACTGTGAAGAAGGCTGAGCACCGAAGAATTGATGCTTTTGAACTGTGGTGTTGGAGGAGACTCTTGAGAGTCCCTTGGACTGCAAGGAGATCCAACCAGTCCATTCTGAAGGAGACAAGCCCTGGCATTTCTTTGGAAGGAATGATGCTAAGGTTAAAACTCTAGTACTTTGGCCACCTCATGCGAAGAGTTGACTCATTGGAAAAGACTCTGATGCTGAGGGGGATTGGGGGCAAGAGGAGAAGGGGACGACAGAGGATGAGCTGGCTGGATGGCATCACTGACTTGATGGACGTGAGTTTGAGCGAACTCTGCGAGTTGCTGATGGACAGGGAGGCCTGGCGTGCTGCGATTCATGGGGTTGCAAACAGTTGGACACGAATGAGCAACTGATCTGATCTGATGAGTAGAAATATAATTTTAGATTTTAAAATGAGAGAAACCAAGTGAATATACTAAAGATACAACAAATTTGAATCTTCCTTCCTTATCGTAATTTAGATTACAAGCTTCCCTGATAAATAACTGGAATTTTGACCTCAAGATTCCTCACAGACTTAGAATGAATTAACCTGGTTTGATATAATAATTATGTTCAATATTAGGCGCAAAAGACATATATTTTAATTCATTTTTATATTTGAAGGCCCATATTCTAATCTGTTTTTTAAAGTTTATTGAAGAGATTATGTTGACTAACAATTTTACATACAGATTTACAGAGTTCTTGAGGTATGGGGGCACGTTTGTGACCTTGACACTTAATTACTAGCTATTTTATTGTATTTGTATTTATTTATTTCTAATCCTGCCAAATCTGTAGCACCCTCTCCAAAACCCTTTTCACTCTACTCAAGGAATAATAATCTTTTCTACAAAACCATTGTTTCCAAGTTCTCTAAGCTTTTCCACTATAAGAGATTAGAACTAGAATTTTGAAAGACTGTCAGTTGAAATTATTCAATTAAAATAATAAAGGCACTTCTAGGTTTGATGCATTTTGACTTCAGGGAAATAGAGTTGAAAGAAAGGGGAATGAAATAAAGCTTGAAAATGACTTTGGCTCTTGAAAGTACAATTTCCAAGCCAAATTGAGAGAATCTTGCTTGACATCAAGGTCAGATCAAACTTTCAACTTGATTTCATTCAAATTGATTTGATTTGAACCTAACAGTTCATCTGAGTTCCACCTGATAGAGACTTTCACATTAATAACATTTAGCCCAATATACTACAAGGAATTGAATGAGGAAGCTATCATGTATTCATTTAAGAAATACACCAAAATGGAAAATATTCTGTTGCACAGAGTAAAATGCAATGACCTGAGAGTCTTTCCATCAATATTATTGCCTAGTCTGAAACTAACTTACAAAATATAAAATCTGCTTTATCTCCCATAGCCACAGAATCATAACACAGAGAGTAGTGGGGAGAGAGACAGATGCAAAGGAGAAAGAGAGAGAGATGGAAAGGAGAAGGAGAGAGAGAAGTGGGGGAGATGGAAGTCTATTTGAAGATAAATATTTATCAAATAGTTCTAGAATTGTATGACACTTTTGCAAAGAAACAAGCTCCAAATTCAAAGACTAAAAACTCAAGTGGTTTAGAGACAGCATTCTTTGATTCTTGTTAGTAAGTCAGAAGTACTCAACAGGGATCCAAGTGGCACATAAGTCATGAGATGTTCTGATGTCTCAAAATATGTTGAAATTGAAATGTTCCTCCCTGATGGTAAAGGACACTCTCCCTATGTAGGGTTTGGCTTAGATCTCAGAAAGGCAAATGACTAATATTAAAAACTCTTGCTTCCTGCTGAGTTAAACACCAATGGTCCAGTGTAGCTTGCATATTGAGACTTTGCTTGTTGGTAAGAAGTAATAAACACTAAAAAGGAACTAACTCAGAATAACTGTGCCAAGGCAGTGTTTTAGCTAACTTGAATATGTAACTCACTGTGAACATACAATAACACACAACAAACAAAGCCCTTCTTCTGGAGGTTCTTTTTTCAGTAATTATCAGTCAAGGGCAAAAGTTGGCATTGTTATTATTTATTCCAGGTGATATTAGTTATCCAGGACTCTAAAAAACTAAGGAGTAAGGGGTTCTATAAAATTTAGAAAGGGGTTCACAAACTCCCACTATTTTATGGTTGTTAAAAGAGTGTTCCCTTATCAGTTATTTGATTTTGGGGCTAATTTAAAAGTTGTTTTATTTAAAGCTTTAAAAACAATACCTGGGATAAAAATAAGGGATAAAGAAAGGCCTCAATAAATATCCATACCTTGTTTTGTGGAACTTAAAACAGATATACAATTATTTTAACTTACCACTAAGATACTGGCTATTAAATTTTTACCCCTACTACCTATTAAATGGTAAGACAGCATCAAATATAAATCTCATCTCAAAGCAGAAAATAGTAAAGCATTTTAAAAGAAGAATATATCTTTAGAATACATGAAATATACCTCTAGAGAAGCCTATGTATATAATATAAATATTATGTATACTCAAAGCATAAATAAGTTAAAGTAGCATCGGTAAGAAATATTAGATGACAAAATTTCTGTTGAGGCCCACTCTTTCCTGAAAGAACTACTGAAGTAACAACTTCAGCAGAAAAATCATATGAGGATAAATGAGTGATGAGCACCTGGACCAAGAAACTGTGTGATTTCACATAAAATGCCTTCAATATATATATATATATATATATATATATATATATATATATATTTAATACATACTTATATGGAAGTGAAGTGAAAGTGAAAGTGTTACTTGCTTAGGCATGTCTGATCTTTGTGACCCCATGGACTGTAATCTGTCAGGCTCTTCTGTCCATGTAATTCTTCAAGCAAGATTACTGGAGTGTAGTCATTTCCTTCTCCAGGGGTTCTTCCCAAGACTAGGGATTGAACCCAGATCTCCCACATTGCAGGCAGATTCTTTATAGTCTGAGCCACCAGGGAAGCCCCATATAATCACAAATAAGTAATTACCTATAAATAGTTGATTTAATATTCCAGAGAGCAACTACAAGGATAAAGGACAGAAAGTATTCTGGAATTGATATCTAAAACTTACTAAAAACTTTATACTACATTAGAAAATGTTATGTGCTTTTAAATCTGTTTAATGTAACAAAAATATATAAAATAATCGATAGCATTCAAATCAATGAAGAGTAACAAATATTGACACAGAGGTAAAATTTCATTTTTTTTTATGGTTGAATAATGTTTCATCACACTGTATACCTTAAACTTACACAATGTCATATATCAAATGTCAATAAAGCTTTTTTAAAGAAATGTTGAAAAATGTTTGTCAAAATTGCAATGTATATGAAATATAGGAAGGAAAAGCACTTGGCTAACAAAAAAATGCAAAATAAGATCACAGTAATAACTTAAATGTATTAATATAACAATACAGCAAACAAATTTGCTAAACTCACAGTGAAAAATTAAACTGGATTTAAGTTAGATGCAGTTTTGTGGTCTTAAAAGTGCTATACCAAAAATAATGTAACAGAAAATTTGAAACAAATGAAAAAGTTATAGTTAAAAGTATTAAGAAAGCAATATATAATTTTCAGATAGAAAGGATACATCAAGAAAATAAAAGGAATAAACCATCATATAGGCATAAATATTTCATGCCTCTAACAATATAGTTTCTAAATACATATATATTGTTGCTGTTTAGTCACTAGGTCCTGTTCAACTTATTTGCAACCCCATGTACTGTGGCCCACGAGTCTCCTCTGTCCATAGGATATTCTGTCCATAGGTAAGAGTACTGGGATGGGTTGCCATTTCCTTCTCCAAAGGATCTTCCTGATGCAGGACTCAAACCTGCATCTCCTGCTTGGCAGGTGGATTCAAGCTCAAATGTGTGTGTGTGTGTGTATATATATATATATATATATATATATATATATATATAATTGATAAAGATATGAAATCAGTTGATGTCTAATATCACTTGCATATTTTGTTTTCTATAAATATACAGGTCAGTGAGATTGAAAATAAATAATTGACTATAAAATCATTCCATCAGAAACAGATGAAAGGAATATTTTGTTCCAGAAATGTCATAATGCTATTTATCCTCTGTATTTGAAGAACTGTTAGAATTAATTTTTATTGAAGTATAGTTGTTTTTCAGTGTTGTGTTAGTTTCTACTGTACAGCAAAGTAGATCATTTATACACATATGCATATCCACACTTTTTTAGATTCTTTTTGTATATAGGCCATTACAAAATATTGAGGAGAGCTTCCTGTGTGATACAGTAGGTCCTCTTAGTTACATATTTTATATATAGTCGTGTGTACAGAGTGCCTGAGGAACTACGGACAGAGGTTTGTGACATTGTACAGGAGGCAGGGATCAAGACCATCCCCAAGAAAAAGAAATGCAAAAAGGCAAAATGGCTGTCTGAGGAGGCCTTACAAATAGCTGTGAAAAGAAGAGAAGTGAAAAGCAAAGGAGAAAATGAAAGATATACACATTGGAATGCAAAGTTCCAAAGAATAGCAAGGAGACATAAGAAAGCCTTCCTCAGTGATCAATGTAAAGAAATAGAGGAAAACAATAGAATGGGAAAGACTAGAGATCCCTTCAAGGAAATTAGAGATACCAAGGAAACATTTGATGCAAAGATGGACACAGAAGCAAAAGATCTAACAGAAGCAAAAGATATTAAGAAGAGGTGCCTAGAATACACAGGAGAACTATACAGAAAAGATCTTCATGACCCAGATAATCACGATGGTGTGATCACTCACCTAGAGCCAGACATCCTGAAATGCAAAGTCAAGTGGGCCTTAGGAAGCATCACTGAGAACAAAGCTAGTAGAGGTGATGGAATTCCAGTTGAGCTATTTCAAATCATAAAAGATGATGCTATGAAAGTGCTGCATTCAGTAAGCCAGCAAATTTGGAAAGCAAGCCATGGCCACAGGACTGGAAAAGGTCAGTTTTCAATCCAATTCCAAATAAAGACAATGCCAAAGATTGCTCAAAATACCACACAATTGCACTCATATCACACGCTAGAAAAGTAATGCTCAAAATTCTCCATGCCTGGCCTTAACAGTACATCAACTGTGAACTTACAGATGATCAAGCTGGATTTAGAAAAGGCAGGGTAACCAGGGACCAAATTGCTAACATCTGTTGGAGCATCGAAAAATTGAGAGAGTTCCAGAGAAACATCTACTTCTGCTTATTGACTATACCAGAGCCTTTGACTGTGTGAATCACAACAAATGGTGGGAAATTCTTAAAGGGATGGGAATACCAGGTCACCTGACCTGCCTTCTGAGAAATCTGTATGCAGGTCAAGAAGGAACACTTAGACCTGTTGTAGCTTCCATCCATGGAAAACCAGACTGGTTTCAAATAAGGAAAGGAATACAGCAAGGCTGTATTTTGTCACTGTGCTTATTTAACTTATATGCAGAGTACATCATGAGAAATGCTGGGCTGGAAGAAGCACAGCTGGAATCAAGATTGCCAGCAGACATATCAATAACCTCAGATATGCAGATGACACCACCCTTATGGCAGAAAGTGAAGAGGAACTAAAAAGCCTCTTGATGAAAGTGAAAAAGGAGGGTGAAAAAGTTGGCTTAAAACTCAACATTCAGAAAACTAAGATCATGGCATCTGGTCACATCACCTTATGGCAAATAGATGGGGAAACAGTGGAAATTGTGGCAGACTTTATTTTGGGGGGCTCCAAAATCACTGCACGTGATGATTGCAGCCATGAAATTAAAAGACACTTGCTCCTTGGAAGAAAAGTTATGACCAACTTAGGCGTCATGTTTAAAAGCAGAGACATTACTTTCCCAACAACAGTCTGTCTAGTCTAAGCTTTGCTTTTTCCAGTAGTCGTGTATGGATGTGAGAGTTGGACTATAAAGAAAGCTGAGTGCCAAAGAATTGATGCTTTTGATCTGGGGAGCTAGAGAAGGCTCTTAACGAATCCCAGTCCAGGTTCGATGCACGATACTGGATGCTTGGGGCTGGTGCACTGGGACGACCCAGAGAGAGGGTATGGGGAGGGAGGAGGGAGGAGGTTTCAGGATGGGGAACACAGGTATACCTGTGGTGGATTCATTTCAATATTTGGCAAAACTAATACAATATTGTAAAGTTTAAAAATAAAATAAAAAACAAGATTTCCTTGGGATTGCTGTACTAATGTGAAAATGCAATAAATACAACTTAAAATTTAAAAAAAAAAAAAAAAAGAAAGAAAGAGTTCCTTGGACTGCAAGGAAATACAACCAGTCCATCCTAAAGGAAATCAGTCCTGAGTATTCATTGGAAGGACTGATGCTGAAGCTGAAACTCCAATACTTTGGCCACCTGATGCAAAGAACTGACTCCTTGGAAAAGACTTTGATGCTGGGAAAGATTGAAGGCGGGAGGAGAAGGGGATGGCAGAGGATGAAATGGTTGGATGGCATCACCAACTGATTGGACATAAATTTGAGTAAACTCTGAGAGTTGGTGATGGGCAGGGAAGCCTGGTATGCTGCAGTCCATGGGGTTGCAAAGAGTCAGACATGACCAAGTGACTGAATGGAACTGGACTGTATATTGTCAGTCCCAATTCCAAAATGTATCCTTCATTCCTTCCCCTCCTTGGTAACTATAAGTTTGTTTGCTACATCTATGATTCTATTTCTGTTTTGTAAATAACTTCATTTCATTCCCTTTTATTAGATTCCACATATAAGTGATATCATATGATATTTATCCTTCTCTAACTTTTTTCACTGAGTATGATAATCTCTAGGTCCATCTGCCTTCATTCAGTTCAGTTCAGTCACTCAGTCATGCCTGACTCTTTGCAACCCCATGAACTGCAGCACGCCAGGCTTCCCTGTCCATCACCAACTCCCGGAGTTTACCCAAACTCATGTCCGTTGAGTCGGTGATGCCATCCAACCATCTCACCCTTGTCCTCCCCTTCTCCTCTTGCCTTCAATCTTTCCCATCATCAGGGTCTTTTCATGAATTTGGCATTATATTGTTCTTCTTTGTAGCTGTATGTATGTATGTACCATGTCTTCTTTACCCATTCATTCAGCAGTGGACATTTAGGGATTTTTCATGTCCTGGCCTAAATTAACATTGGGGTGCATGTATTTTTTTCAAATTATGTTTTTCTCTGTGTATATACCCTGAAGCAAGTTTACTGCATTATATTGTAGTTTATTTTTTGTCTTTTAAGAACCTCCTTTCTGTTCTCCACAATGACTGCACCAATTTACATTCTCACCAACAGTTGTAGGAAGGCTCCTGTTTCACCACCGTCTTCATTATTTATGGTTTGTAGATTTTTTGATGATGGCCATTCTGACTGGTGTGAGGTGATACATCATTGCAGTTTTGATTTCCACTTCTCATAATAACATTCTTTTTATGTAAATTCAAGATGGTGACAAAGAATTTTAATTCTCTCTGAAGGACTTCCATCTCTTCTTGTATTTCCGTGTTGTATATGCATCTAGTTCTGATGCTTGCTTTGTCTCTTAATACTATGTTTTTTCTTGCCTTATATTATACTTTGCAAGTTTGGTTGAAAGCTAGCATGATGTATCAGATAATAAGAACTGATTCAAATAGGTCTTTTCAGTGAACTTTCATTTTAGTCTGGCTAGAAATTGGACTATTTTTAACATTTCTTGTCATTATAATTGTCAGAGACATTAATATCCTCTAAAGTCCTTTCTTTTGACTCCTCATTTTTCCCTAGGCTACTTTGAATTCAGAAATTTGTAATTATTTTGAAAATTATTAACTGATATTATATTGGTGTTTTGTTGGTATAGTGGTAAGTTGTAGAGGAAGTGGAAACATTCAATAAACTTGACTATATTTCAGTCATTTAATGGAAATGCGTTCTTGGGCTGTGACATTCACAAGTGATTCTTATCTTCTAACCTCCCCTTTAGATGAGAAAATAAGTATTGATTAATGTATTTGATCTTGTTTGATAAGTTTTTTGCTATTATCTCCTTAAAGTTTTTTCTGTGCCTTTCTCTCTTCTCCTTCTGGGACTCCTATTATATGTATGTTGATGTTCCATAGGTTTCTGAGTTCCTGTTAATTTTTCTTTTTTTCTATAATATTAGGTAATCTCCATTGACCTGCATTCAAGTCATTCAAGTTGACAGATGTTTATTTTTCCCACTTCAAATTTGCTTTTGAGTCTTTCAAGTAATTTTTTTGTTCATTTTTATTATTATACCTTTCAACTACAGACTTTATGTTTAGGAGTTTTTAAATAATCTCTCTTTTTATTGATTTTTTTTTTTTGATGAGAGATTGTTTTCATACTTCAATTCTTTAGTCACATTTTACATTAATTCTTGGAATAGCTTATTTAGTTTTTGTTTACTCTGTCCAATGTTTGAACTTTCTCAGGAATGGTTTCTATTGACTGCTTTGTTTTTGTTCTGTGTGTGAGTCACACTGACTTGTTTCATTGTGTGTCTCATATTCTTTGCAATAACATATGTGATGATTTCAGAAATCAAATCCTCCTTTAGAATTAATTGTTATTGTTATTTGAACATTTTAAAGTCCTTTATGAACAATATATTCCCCATTTTTCTGTATTCCTTATTTTTTGGTCAAATTTTTGTTGGCTATAATTTGTAATCCTATCTCAAGCAAATGATACATTTAGCAGTTGTCACTGATAATTTTCAATAAATGATATGTAGGAAATGCTGTTTGTACCAAGTAAGATCTGAGTCATATCAAATAAAGGCATCTCCGAGAATGAAACCTTTAAATAAACTGTCAGGCTCATCAAATAGTGACTCCTCTCTTGGGACTGGCATTTTGAAGACTTCCAAATTCATATGGCTCTCCAACAGCTATGCTTATGGTTTTATAGTAACTTAGTTGTTGGTTCCCTGGGGGTAGTACAAGTTAAAATGCCACAAGATGTACACATGTCAAGCAAGTTTTGGTCATTTTCTTGAGTAAATTTACTTAGATTGTTGCAAGTCTTTGATTAATTCAAATAGCTTTGAAAATGTTGGTTTATTAATTGTGCTAGTGGTCTTATTGCTTTTACGAAGGACTACATTTCTGGAGGTCTTCATTCTGCCTTGCCAGAAGTGAGACCTTCATAGTAATTTTCGTAGATAAAGTGTCTCCTATTAACATATTTTATATAACATCCTCTCAATTCCATACATTTCTGTAAGCATGGCAATACACACCTTATAAGAATTCCTTCAAAATTACCAACAATGGGATTTGCTTACCACTATCATTGATTTATTTCCATGTGTGGGATATGATACATTTGCAATGTTAGGCAAATTTTAACATTAAAAAGATTACCTAAACAATCTTTTCAGTCTAGAAGAATGCAGAAAACAGTTCTGGCTTTATGGTACTTAGCTTAGAATGATATATTACTTAATAGTTTTGAAGACATCAGTTCAGTTCAGTTCAGTTCAGTCACTCAGTCGTGTCCGACTCTTTGCGACCCCATGAATCACAGCACACCAGACCTCCCTGTCCATCACCAACTCCCGGAGTTCACTCAAACTCATGTACATAAAGTCAGTTATGCCATCCAGCCATCTCATCCTCTGTTGTCCTCTTCTCCTCCTGCCCCCAATCCCTCCCAGCATCAGAGTCTTTTCCAATGAGTCAACTTTTCACACGAGGTGGCCGAAGTATCGGAGTTTCAGCTTCAGCATCAGTCCTTCCAATGAACACCCAGGACTGATCTCCTTTAGAATGGACTGGTTGGATCTCCTTGCAGTCCAAGGGACTCTCAAGAGTCTTCTCCAGCACCACAGTTCAAAAGCATCAATTCTTCGGTGCTCAGCTTTCTTCACAGTCCAACTCTCACATCCATACATGACCACTGGAAAAACCACAGCCTTGACTAGATGGACCTTTGTTGGCAAAGTAATGTCTCTGCTTTTCAATATGATGCCTAGGTTGGTCATAACTTTCCTTCCAAGGAGTAATTGTCTTTTAATTTCATGACTGCAATCACCATCTGCAGTGATTTTGGGACCCACAAAAATAAAGTCTGACACTATTTCCCCATCTATTTGCAATGAAGTGATGGGACCAGATGCTATGATCTTAGTCTTCTGAATGTTGAGCTTCAAGCCAACTTTTTCACTCTCCTCTTACACTTTCATCAAGAGGCTTTTTAGTTCTTCTTCACTTTCTGCCATAAGGGTGGTGTCATCTGCATATCTGAGGTTATTGATATTTCTCCCAGCAATCTTGATTCTAGCTTGTGCTTCTTCCAGCCCAGCGTTTCTCATAATGTACTCTACATATAAGTTAAATAAGCAGGGTGACAATATACAGCCTTGATGTACTCCTTTTCCTATTTGGAACCAGTCTGTTGTTCCATGTCCAGTTCTAACTGTTGCTGCCTGACCTGCATATAGGTTTCTCAAGAGGCAGGTCAGGTGGTCTGGTATTCCCATCTCTTTCAGAATTTTCCACAGTTTATTGTGATCCACACAGTCCAAGGCTTTGGCATAGTCAATAAAGCAGAAATAGATGCTTTTCTGGAACTCTCTTGCTTTTTCTATGATCCAGTGGATGTTGGCAGTTTGATCTCTGGTTCCTCTGCCTTTTCTAAAACCAGCTTGAACATCTGGAAGTTCATGGTTCGTGTACTCTTGAAGCCTGTCTTGGAGAATTTTGAGCATTAGTTTACTAGCCTGTGAGATGAGTGCAATTGTGTGGTAGTTTGAGCATTCTTTAGCATTGCCTTACTTTGGGATTGGAATGAAAACTGACCTTTTCCAGTCCTGTGGCCACTGCTGAGTTTTCCAAATTTGCTGACATATTGAATGCAGCACTTTCACAGCATCATCTTTCAGGATTTGACATAGCGCAACTGGAATTCCATCACCTCCACTAGCTTTGTTTGTAGTGATGCTTTCTAAGGCCCGCTTGACTTCACATTCCAGATGTCTGGCTCTAGGTGATTGATCACACCATCGTGATTATTGAAGCCATATACAAATCATATAATCTTCCAATTTTTGTCTCAAATATAAAATTTAAAAAATAAAACAGAAAATTTAAGCATCCTGTGATGGTGTTGGAGAACAGTCTTGAGAGTCCCTTGGACTGCAAGGAGATCCAATCAATCCATCCTAAAGGAGATCAGTCCTGGGTGTTCATTGGACAGACTGATGTTGAAGCTGAAACTCCAATAGTTTGACCACCTGATGCAAAGAGCTGACTGATTTGAAAAGACCCTCATTCTGGGAAAGATTGAAGGCTGGAGGAGAAGGGGATGACAGAGGATGAGATGGTTGAATGGCATCACCGACTCAATGGGCATGGGTTTGGGTGGACTCTGGAAGTTGGTGATGTACAGGGAGGCCTGGCCGTGCTGTGGTTCATGGGGTCACAAAGAGTCAGACATGACTGAGTGACTGAACTGAACTGAACTGTGACAGTACCTTTTCAACTGATCAGTCCCTTTTTCCACACCAAACACTCTCTCTTCTCTTTCCCTCTTCTTCTCACTCTCTATCTTTCTTTCCTTCTTCTTCTATATCTCCCTACCAGTCTTTCTCTATTTTCCTAGTATAGTCATATACACAGTGTACTTCCCATGGGTTCTACATATCCATGGGTTCCACATGGGAAGATGACCAGTGCTTCATTATATCCAGATTAGGAACCCTGTGAATTCTGTTGGTTTTCTACCTAATCTTTCAACAAGAGATGACTGAATACCTATATTGGAATAATTTTAATCCTTTTGTCTGCTTCATTCTGTACATTTTGTTGAGGATCTACCTGTGTGCTCAAGCAAAAAGTAAAAATATAATCATATGTATCTTTATGAGAGCTACTCTACTTGTTAAACTTAGTTTTCCTAATATAGGTCTTACCATTTAGCAGGCTGGGGCAAGACACATTCATGCAATCTTTTCTTTGCCGATTTGGAACCTAAGCCATTTTCAAAACCTAGCTGCAGTTCTTCTATGATCTCTTGCCCATCTGTTCCCTAAAATTTTAAATCATCTAACTAAATTTCAACTAAGACATAACCCAAATTCCCTGGGAGAGCCATGATGTGTATTGTGGGTTCGTAAATAGTAAGAATGATATAATATATGTGATTATAGACTTAGAAGCTAGATTAGACTCAAATATCTCTTATTATATATGAGCCTGTGATTATAATTGTTACTTAAATGTGTTGGTTTTCAGTTTCCTGATATATAAGAAGGAATGATAAAAATATTAATGTCATAGAGTAGTTGTGAGAATCAAGTAAATTAATATAAGAAAACTAGAAAATTTCTAGACACTGAAAATGCTTGGAATTATCATATAATAATTATTATATATAACACTGGGTGACAGATAGACTTACTGTCTTATAAGAATGAGGAAATTTAGTCTCAATTCTTATACCATTGAGTCTGCTGTTTCACATTACTGCATTTCTGCCACATCTCAGGCAATTGTATTCTGAAGTGAAGTTAAATAAATAAACACATCTAATACAGTCATATTTTGCATTGCTTTTCCAAAATCAAAACTGAAAAAACTTCTTCTCCTAGACACTGATGGAAAAATTTTAGAGAAGGAAGAAAGGTATAAAGTCAAACAGCAATTTAAAATATTTCTGTTTCTCAATTTTGACAAGTGAAGCCTATCAGAACAAATGTTTCACAATTCACAATTTGTTTTCCAAAACTAAGGTCCCTTTACCTCTTCCTAATCAATGTTAGTTATTTCTTCCCTTAGATTTCCCTATGAGCTCAGATCTATCAAAAACCTATTTCAATCTTCTCCACAATCTTCTTCCCTTCTTACAAGTAATAAGTAAGTGACTAAGACACAGCCAATCTCTATTCTTAGGATGATGTCTCTTCTAGAATTCCCCACAGTTTGGGCCCTTGCAACTGGGATATTGACATAACAGATTCAAATTGAAATTGTGACTATTTTCAGAAAAATTTCTGGTGAACTGATCTATATGACATATATCTTATTTCTAGTTTATGTCCTTTCTGAACTTCCCTCCTGACATTCTAACTTCTTGACTACTGAATGTCTTTGTATCTCCAGTAACCAGAGCCTTTTCATCTCTCTGTTTATGTGCCTCAGGTCTCAGTCATGTCTTTTTCATGTGTTCTACCTTATGACACAGTCATTTCCACCCATGAAGTCCCAAGGGATAATAAAGACACCCGATGGAATTAAATGTACTTAGCTATTTAAAAAATAATGCTATAATATACTATAGACATTTAAAAATACTATTGATGTGATATTTAACCATAAGGTAAAAAAAGTGTTTTAGTTCATTATGGATTTCCCTTTGCACCCAATTAGAAATGCTTTAATGCATATAATGCCAAATCAAATGGAATACTATCAATACACTCAAGTACTCTATGCTCTAGTACATTAATCCACTTTTTTTTCTCACTGCTCAGTAACTCAGTTTTGCATTTTTCCATTTCAAGTCAAGAAGGTGTGTATAAACCCATTCATATTTGTTCTCTAGCTGGCTACAATCTGTGGCTACTCAGGTTAGGAACAATATAAACACACATTATAGAACATATTTGTTTTCTGCACTCTCAATTTCAATCGTAAAACAAAGCCTTTCACATTTTTTAAAACTATGCTTCAGTGCTAAGAGATCAGCTGTAGAAAAAAAATACATGCATTGTTTTATTTGCCTCAGTAGATTTTTTTTTCCCCCAGACTCTCTTATGTGGTTAGGCAACTGCTGTGGTCTATGACCATATAGACCTTCACTTTCATACTTATGCAACATTCCACTGTAATAACACTTATCAGCTTTTTCCCTCTTTACACTTATTGATTGGAAGGAAGACTGAGTGTGATGGCCTATGTAAAGTTTTATTTTCTGGTTGCTTTGAGGATATATCTGGAGAAAAATTTTTACCTACGTAAAGCATTGAACTTTCTGTCTGAAGTGTCACCACAGAATTATTACTAAAAAAGAGAAGAAACTGTCATATTATTCAGACAAAATGCTGAAAACACTAATGGCAGTAGAAAACACTTTCTTTGAATTAAGGTTAAATAAGACACATAAAAAAATATAAGCAATAATACTCACAATGCTGCCCACTTTTTAGCTCTAATTAAAAGGTAATAAACTTACTACAAAATTTATAATGCTAAAAAAAGTAGGATGTGCAAAGTTGCAGTGATGGTATCAATTAAGTAACTGTGATTTTTCTATATGTTGAGAAGCTATTGACACCCGTTGAAATGATAAGTAATATTTGTGCATCTTCAAAGCTATGTTAGAGTAATCTTTAAATAGGACAAATTTATACTACATTCTTTTCTTGGTGTCTTTGCAAAGTGTCTTTTCTTGACACTCTTTTGGTTTCATCTGCTTATGCCCAGAATTAGTTGTATTCAAAACTCACAATCTGAGGATCCCCTAATGGGAACCATTTGAGTGAAGATCAAAGGAGAAAGATACACAACTGATTAAAAATTAGAGCAATGATTAGTGCAGATTTAAAATTATGATGGTGATATTTTACAGATATATGTTTTATTTGTTGTGATAAGGAGCCAGCTATCTGGATAACTTAACAGGGTCTGATTATATAAAAATCAGTGTCTATTTGTTGACATATAATTAATACATTTTATTGGAACACAGGAAAACTATGAATAAAAAAGGAGTAAAATATTATCAATAAATCATTTCATGGCAAGCTGTGAAAAAGTATGATTAAGCCCTTTTATACAGATTATATTCTAATTTCTTACTAGGAGAATGTTTTAACTTTCTTTCCACAAGGGTATTTCTAGAGTGCAGCTCTCCCCAGCTGCTTACTCTGTTAGTGAAGGAAAGGCCATGGTGGGATTTATCCTGAAGAGGGCATTTCAAATTAGGTTAGATTCTTTTTAGAGCTTAATTATTTTAACTTGTCTACTCAGGTCCTTGGCCTCATTTTTGAATATGAGAATTTTTTTTTATATTGGTAATATTGTTTCAATCAAGTGTTAGATGAAAGTTTCTACTGTTCTTATAGAATATATTGGGATACTTTTCATTTTTTGCTATGATACAAAATATTAAAATTACTTTCTACTTCTTTCTCTCTTTAAAAGATAAATAGAATTCAGGTGTAGTTTCATGTGATTTTGATATCTTTTATTTGCTATATTTCAACTTCCTTTTCAATGTATTTTACAGTAAGAGAATAGCAAGTAAACTAATGACAATGGATATGAAAACATAGAGGACATTAATCTTCTGATAATACAGGTTTTCAATTTTTAGTTTTTCCTTTTTTTTCTTCCAGATATGTGTCCAAGAGTGGAATTGGTAGATCATATGGTAATTCTCTTTTTGGTGTTTTGAGGAACCTTCATAATGTTTTCCATAGATGCTGCACTAATTTACATTCCCATTAATAGTGTTCTAAGATTCCCTTTCTTCCACATCCTTCCTAACATTAGCTATTTATGACTTTTGATGATAGTCATTTTGACAGGTGTAAGGTGATATTTCATTGTTTTGATTTGCGTTTTTGTAATAATTAGTGATGTTGAGCATTTTTTCATATGCCTGTTAGCCATTTGTATTTCTTCTTTGCAAAAATGTCTATTTAGGTTTTTTGCCCATTTTTGAACTGGGTCATTTTTTTTTTCCTTTTTTTCATGATATGGAGTTGCTAGAGGGCTGCTTATATACTTTAGATATTAACCATTTGTCATTCATATCATTTGCAAATATTTTCTCCCATTCCATAGGCTTTCTTGCTTTGTGGATGGTGTTCTTTGCTGTGTATAAGTTTTTAAACTTAAATAGGCCCCATAAGTTTATTTTTATTTCTTCTGCCTTAGGAGACAGATCTAGAGGAAAAAAACATTGCTATCATTTATGTCAGAGAGTGACATGGACAGCCTATGTTCTCTTCTAGGAGTTTTACAATTTCTGGTCTTACATTTAGGTCTATAATCCATTTTAAGTTTATTTTTATATATGGTATGAGGAAATGTTCTAATCTCACCCTTTTACATGTAGCTTTCAAGCTTCCCAAACAACATGCATTGAAGAGACTGTCTTTTCTCCACTGTATAATTCTGCCTCCTTTCTATCATAGATTACTTGACTATAGTTGCATGGGTTTATTTCTGGGCTCTCTGTTCTGCTCCACTGATCTTTGTGTCTGTTTCTTTGTGCCAGTACTAGGTTGTTTTGATTATTCTAGCACTGTAGTATAGTTTGAGATCTGAGAGAGTGATATCTCCAGCTTTTGTCTTCTTTCTGAAGATTACTTAGGCAATTTGGGGCTTTTTGTTGTTATCATATAAACTTTAGGATTACTTATTCTAGTTCTGTGAAAAATGGCATGGGCATTTTTAATGGAATTATACTAAATCTATAGATTGATTTAGATAGTATGCCTATTTTAACACTAATTTTTCCATACATTCTAAGAGCTTTTGCTTTTCATGTTATATGCTCTTAGAATGAACATATATATTTTCTATTATGCATTCTCTTTGATTTTAGCCAGTACAGAATTGCACTTAGTTTTGTATATTGATTTTGTGCCCAAAGAGATGATGAAACACTGTAGTATATTTGTAGATTTTATTGGCTTTTCCACTTAACTGAATATATCATCTTCAAATAATGGCAGAATTTGTGCTCTTCTATTTTAATTATACAATTTTTATTTATTTTTCTTCTCTGTGTCAGATTCTCCAATTCTGTGCTGTGCATTCTTTCTTTAATTACGCCATCTTATAAAGAGTATATTTATATTTTTTTAACTATGATTTTGCTTGAGACTTTTGTTAGTCACCCTTCAGCTATATTTAATCTGGTGTTAAATTAGCCCACTGAGTTTGTAAATTTGGGTCATTTTATTTCTGCTATTTTTACTTTTTCCAAATAATTTGGGTGATTTTACCAAAATTATTTTTGGTTTCTGCTGACAGTTTAAGCTTGGCTTCTAACTCCATGCACATTTGTAGTAAATGTAATTTGTCTGTTTTGAAATATGTCTGGCAAAATACATCAAATATATCTGACAAAATACATCTAGTCTTGTGAAACTATTTTTTTAATTCTTTCTGTTGATATTTAATATTTTCTTTTTTCTTCACATATCTGATCATCTTTATTTTATCTTAGTGAATTATATATATATATATAAATTATAATTTGAATAGATATTTTGAGTATTAAATGATCTTACCTTCCTTTGCTTTTCTCAGTGTCAGAGGACTTACATAATTAAAATTATTTCACTCTTTTTTCAAGTCTTGAAATTTTTATTAGTTGTGAAAATGACATGAAATAGATCAGAAAATCATGCAGTGGCTGACTTACTTCTAGCTCATTTCAAATTTTTAACATCTCTTAGGAATATAAACTCAACGAATGATCTTGCCAGATTCCCACACTTGTCAGGTCCTGGACTCTGATTCTTGTCCTTTTAAGTCCCAGTCAGCTATCAAAAACACAAATCAAACTCTTAGCTTCATTTTTTACATAATCAGTCTCAAAGAAACGTAACTCCATGTACTGGCATCTTGCTAGAATTTACGTCTTTCTTCAGTAATTTATCACTATTCTGTTAAATACATCCAAGATTTTAAATATAGTATTTCTTCAATTATTTTCTAATTTATCATAACTTATGATGATGATAATGATTAGTACAAGATTATCACCACCATCACCATCATCGTAACTGCTTTATTCACATTGTCATCTCTCTTCTCCAGAACTTTTATTCTCCTGGTTACTACAGGATCTGAGTTTTCATCTTTTCATTTTTTCTAACTTAAAGATTCTTTGGCTACATTGTCATTGTCTTTTGTGTCTTTATTGGTGACACAACTCTAATGGCTGCAGTTCCTATACCAGAGACAATCTTGACAGAGGTATAAATGTTTGATCTCGGCCACTGTCAGCAGTTGCATTATCACCTGGCAATTGGTCAGTTCATTGTCAAAGTAGAAGAAATAACACTCTTAAGACACTAAACAACAAAGCAACTGAGAGGTTTGAGTTTTTTCCCATTACTCTGAAGCAAAATTGATGTATTCTTGGAAGACTGTAGCATCTGAAAAAAATGCCATGATCAACAACTAGGGACACATGAAGCTCTGCTTCATTTCATTTCTAGCTTAACATAAAGAATAGAAAATAAATTAATTTTTCATGAGTAAAAGATGAAATGTGAGAAAAAGATTATTCATACTTTAATTCTGGCTTTAAGAAAACTACTTTCCATTAATTTGAAAGGTGGGAGACAAAGAAGGTACTCAAGTAGTAGCCATGATTTTGCCTCATGGATAATAATGAATAATTAACCAGATGATTCTAATGCTTATAAGGATTTACTTAAATGGAGGTACTGAAAACATATATTTTATAAACATTATAGTGATGCAAAATCAAGGCTTACTGAAGAGTTATTATTATTTATTTCAGGTCTAGGAAAACTCTTTGAAGTCCCCTGACACACATACACCAGCAGTTTGGGTAGGAACTCCTTGAATTAATGTAAGTTATCCTGTGAAGAACTATGTGTTCCATGCCTTATGTTGTCATATCATTCACATCAACATCATTAGGATAATAAATGCTAAGTTTGGCAAAATGCTTTGAAAATTTGGTACGATGCAGTAGATATGCTGATAGAGGAGGATTCTTCCAGCCAATTCATCCACAGCCCTTTTGAAAACTTGTGCAAACTCACTGAAAATAGCTGCTCAATGTAAGAAATCTGATGAGATTAATCCCTATCAGTCAGAAGGTTTGCAAGTTATTTCTCCCATCCTCTGGGTTGTCTTTGATTTTCTTTATGGTTTCCTTTACCATGCAAAATCTTGAGTTTATTTAGGCCCCATTTGTTCATTTTCATTTTTATTTCCATTACCCTAGGGGACAAAACAACAAAGTTATTATCGAGATATCAAAAAGCATTCCACATTTTACTCTGAGTTATATAATATCCAGTCTTACCTTTGGTCTTTAATCCATTTTGAGTTTATTTTTGTGGATTGCGTTAACAAATGTCCTAATTTCATTTTTTTTTTCTGCAATACTTTTTTAAAATTTATTTTAATTGGAGTCTAATTACTTTACAATATTGTGGTGGTTTTTGCCATACATTCACATGAATCAGCCATGGGTGTACATGTGTTCCCCATCCTGAATCTCTCTCCTACCTCTCTCCCCATCCCATCCCTCAGGGTCATCCCAGTTTACCAGCCCTAAGCACCCTGTCTCATGCATCTTTTTACATGTAGTTGTTCTGTTTTCCCTGCACCATTTATCGAATAAACTGTCTTTTCTTTGTTGTACAGTCTTTCTTCTTTTGTCATAGATTAATTAACCATAGGTATGTGGGTTTGTTTCTGAACTTTTTATCCTGTTCCATTTATATATATTTCTACTTTTGTGCCAGTCCCATACTATTCTGATAACTGTAGCTTTGTAGTATAGTCTGAAGTCAGGGAGGCTGCTCCTTCAGCTCCATTTTTCTATCTCAAGATTGCTTTGGCTATTTAGGACCTTTAATATCTCCATGAAATTTTAAAATATTTTGTTCTAGTTCTATGAAAAATGCATTGATAATTTGATTTGAATTGCTGACAAAGCTTAAATGGCTCAATATAAAAACAATCAACAAATGACCAGAAGACTAAAATAGACATTTCTTTAAAGGAGACATACAGATGGCCAAGAGACACATGAGAAGATTTGAAACATAGCTAATTATTAGAGAAATGCAAATCAAAATGAAAATGAGATATCACCTCACACTGGTCAGAATGGCCATCATCAAAAAGTCTACAAACAGTGAATGCTGGAGAGGTTGTGAAAAATAGGGAGCCCTCCTACGCTATTAGTCAGAATGTAAACTGGTCCAGCCACTATGGAAAACAGTATGGAGTTTCCTCAAAATATTAAAAATAGAGTTACTTTATAAACCAGCAATCCCATTTGTTGTCAATATATGGAGAAAAACATGATTTGAAAGGATAAACACACCCCAGTTTACAGCACAATGGTGTTTATAATAGCCAAGACATGCAAGCAACCTAAACATCCATCTATAGATGAATGGATAAAGAAGATGTGGAAAATATATAAATAGAGTATTAGTCAGTGATTAAGAATAATAAAATAATGCATTTGTAACAACATGAGTGGACCTAAATGTTATCATACAAAGTGAAGTACGTCAGATTGAGAAAGACACATATAATATGATATCGCTTATATGCAGAGTCTAAAAAATTGATACAAATATACGTATTTACAGATGGAAAGATTCACAAAGGTAGAGAATGAACTTATGGTTACCAGGGGGGAGGGATAAATTGGTAGTTTGATATTGACATGTACCCACTGCTATATTTTAAAAATTGATAATCAACAAGTACCTACTATTGATTATAGCACAGGGAAATCTGCCCAATAAGATTGGGCAATCTAAATAGCAAAAGAATTTGAAAAAGAATTGATACATGTGTACATACAACTGAATCGTTTTGCTGTACATCTTAAACCGATACAATATTTCTAATCAATAGTACTCTAATATAAAATAAAAATTGGAAAGTTCTGGTGATAACTTACAACAGCATTATATTCACTTAATATATTGACTCTTATTAAGTTAATAAAAGAAAAAAGGATGATCTGATATACATATATTATAATATAGACTAAAGCCAAGTATAAAAACAGAAGAATGATTACATAGTAGAATAAACTTAATCTTCCTTATATAAAAGTAGAGAAATAATATATCATGTCTTATTGGAAAAGATACTGACATGTGCTTTCTATGTACTTAGGCACTCTAAATTATCTATTAGATTCATTTTACTTTGTAAATTATGCTGTTATTGTTTAATCCCTATGACGTGTCCAACTCTTTGACACTATATTGACTGTAGACTGCAAGACACCTCTGTCCATGGGATTTCCCAGGCAAGAATACTGGAGTGGGTTGCCATTTTTTTCTCCAGGAGATCTTCCTGACCCAGGGATCAAACCCACATCTCCTGCATAGGCAGGAGGATTCTTTATCACTGAGCCACCAGGGAAGACCTTGAAAATTATAAAACTGACATAAAAGTGCTAGCATCCTCAAGTCAACATAAATTGCAAGCACTATTATATCCAAATTCAGATTTGTTAACTCCAATTACAATTCTTACGCTTTTGTTGTTCAGTTGCTAAGTTGTCTCCAACTCTGTGACCCCACGCCATGCTTCACTGTCTTTTACTAGCTCCCAGAGTTTGCTCAAGTTCATGTCCACTGAGTTGGTGATGCTATCTAACTATCCCATCCTCTGCCACCCTCCTCTTTTTCTTTCAATATTTCCCAGCATTAGAGTCTTTTCCATTGAATTGGCTCTTCACATCAGGTGGCCAAAATACTGGACCTTCAGTTTCAGCATCAGTGCTTCCACTGAGTATTCAGAGTTAATGTCCTTTAGGATTGACTGGTTCAATCTCCTTGCAGTAAAAGGGACTCTCAAGAGTCTTCTCCAGCATCACAGTTCAAAAGTATGAATTCTTTGGTGCTCAGCCTTCTTTATGGTCCATGAATACTGGAAAAACCGTAGCTTTGAATATGGGTCTTTGTCAGAAAGTGATGTCTCTACTTTTTTAATATGTTGTCTAGGTTTGTAATAGGTTTTCTTCAAAGGAGCAATCGTCTTTTAATTTCATGCTGCAGTCACCATCTGCAGTGATTTTGGAACCCAGGAATATAAAATCTGTCACTGGTTCCACTTTTTCCCTTTCTATTCACCCTGAAGTGATGTGACCAGATGCCACGATCTTAGTTTTTTTAATGTTGTGTTTTGAGTCAGGTTTTTCACTGTCATCTTTTACCCTCATCAAGAGGCTCTTTATTTCCTCTTCACTTTTTTTCCATTAGAATGATATCATCTTCATATCTAAGCCTGTTGATATTTCTCCCAGCAATCTTTATTCCAGTTTGTGAGTCATTCAGCCTGGCATATTGCATGATGCACTCTGTATATGTTAAATGAACAGGATGACAAACAGCCTTGTCATATTCTTTTCCCAAATTTTGAACCTGTCAATTGTTTCATGTCTGTTTCTAACTGTTGCTTCTTGAATTGCATCCAAGTTTCTAAGAAGCCAGGTAAGGTGGCCTGGTATTCCCAACACTTTAAGAAAATTCCACAGTTTGTTGTAATCCATGCAGTCAAAGCTTTAGCATAGTCAAAGAATCAGAAGTAGATATTCTTTTTTTTGGAATTCCCTTGTGTTCTTTATGACCCAACAAATGCTGGCCATTTGATCTCTGGTGTTTCTGCCATTTATAAACCCAGTTTGTACATCTGGAAGTTCTCAGTTCATGTGCTGTTGAAACCTAGCTTGAAGGATTTTGAACATAACCTTACTAGCATTTGAAATGAGTGCAGTTGTGCAGAAGTTTGAATATTCTTTGAAACAGCCCTTCTTTGGAATCAGGATGAAAACTAACATTTTCCATTCCTGTGGTCACTGCTGAATTTTCCAAATTTGCTGACATATTGAATCCAGCACTTTAAAAGAAACTTCTTTTAGGTTTTTAAATAGTTCACTTGGAATTCCATCACCTCCACTAGCTTTGTTTGAGTAATATTTGTAAGGCCCAGTTGACTTCACACTCCAGCATGTTTGGCTCTAGGTGAGTGACCACACCATCATGGTTATCCCAGTCAACTGTTTTTGTACAGTTCTTTTGTGTATTCTTGCCACCTCTTATTAATCTTTTCTGCTTCTGTTATGTCCTTATCATTTCTGTCCTTTATCACGCCCATCCTTGCATGAGAATTCCCTTGGTAACTTATTTTCTTGAAGAGATCTCTAGTCTTTCCAATTCTATTGTTTTCCTCTACTTCTTTACATTGTTCATTTAAGAAGGCCTTCTTATCTCTTCTTGCTGTTCACTGAAATGATGCATTCAGAGTTTTATACTATACCATAAAAATTATTTTTAAAAGTTATTGACAAGAAAAAAGAATTTGAGAAGAAATCCACCATTCAGTGTAAATCTCTAAATGGAAGGAAATTTCAGGGACAGAAAAATAAACTCGTTATCCTACAGAGATACTACAAATGGACTGTGTCATCAGGCAGTGGTTTTGAATAACCCCAGGTCTCTAGGACAAAGAGATCTGAATACTGATTTTAGAATTTTGATCTTAAATTCGTTATTGGAAACTAGGGGGTAGAAGGTGAATAAGGCTGAAAGACTGATAGCCATAATTGAAAAAAGGAAACCATGTTACTTTAAGCCTGGCATTGAGGTTTGAGGCTAAAAGCACATGATGGAATCACAACATGAAGAGCTCAAATATTATTGTAAAGAATCTGAGCTCCTCCTATATCCAACAGAGAGTATCTAGATCATCTTTGGCCAGCAGAATTAATTGATTAAAAAGACATTTTAGGATAAATATTCTAGTGTAGATAAGGAAGCTGGATTATAAAGTTTGAGGATATACTTTGTCACCAGAAGATTGACAGACTTGGACAAGACATAAAAAGATTATTTATTCAGTGCTCATGATGTATCAGACATACTATATGTATTACCTTTCCAAAAACATTAAAAATAGTTGATTTACAATATCGTGCTCATTTCAGGTATACAGTAGTGATTCATACATATTTCTTTTTCAGATAAGTTTCCACTATAAGTTATTACAAGATACTGATATAGTTCCCAGTGCTATACAGTAAATCCTTGTTGTTTATCTATTTTATGCATAGTAGTTTGAATTTGTTAATCCTATTCTCCTTATTTGTTCCTCCCCACCTCACTTTTCAATTTGTAATCATTAAGCTTGTTTTCAATGGAGTTTGTTTCTATATTGTGTATAGATTTATTTTGTATTATTTGTTTAGATTTCACACATAAGTATATCATATAATATTTGTTTTTTGGGTTTTTTTTTTTCTGTTTGACATTTTTCACTTAGTATGATATTCTCTGGATCCATCCATGTTGCTGCAAATGTCAGTATTTTATTCTGTTTTTATGGCTGAGTAAAATATATGGATGTGAGAGTTAGACTATAAAGAAAGCTGAGCACTGAAAAATGATGCTTTTGAACTGTGATGTTGGAGAAGACTCTTGAGAGTCCCTCAGACTGCAAGGAAATCCAACCAGTCCATCCTAAAGGAAAACAGTCCTGGGTGTTCATTGGAAGGACTGATGTTGAAGCCGAAACTCCAATACTTTGTCCACCTGATGCGAAGAGCTGACTCATTTGAAAAGACCCTGATGCTAGGAAAGATTGAGGGCAGGAGGAGAAGGGGACGACAGAGGATGAGATGGTTGGATGGCATCACTGACTCAATGGACATGGGTTTGGGTGGATTCTGGGAGTTGATGATGGACAGAGAGTCATGGAGTGCTGCGGTTCATGGGGTTGCAAAGAGTTAGACAGGGCTGAGTGACTGAACTGAACTGAACTGAAAATGTCATTATATTACTTCATCTTTTTAAGCCAATCTTCTATTGATGGAAACCTGAGTTGTTTCCATGTCTTACCTATTGTATATAGTGCTGCTATTAACATTGGAATATGTGAATCTTTTAAAATTAGAGTTTTCATCTTTTATGGATATATGCCCAGGAATGAAATTGCTAGATCATATGATGGCTATATGTTTAGGTTTTTAAGGAAACTTTTGTACCACAAAGTTTTTTACCATCCTGTAAAATGAAAAAAAGTTACCTATGGAATTGGTGAAAATATTTGCAAATAATGCAACCAGCAAGAGGTTACTATCCAAAATATATTATACAAATAGCTCATACAGTTCAATAACAGAAAAACAAACTCCTAACTCTGTTCAAAACTCTGTTCAAAACTCCATAACACTGTTCAAAAAATAAACTCAAGATGGATTAAAGACTTGAATTTAAGGCCAGAAACTATAAAACGCTTTGAGGAAAACATAGGCAGAACACTCTTTGACATACATCACAGCAAAATCTTTTTTGATCCTCACCTCTTAGAGTTCAGTTCAGTCGCTCAGTCATGTCCGACTCTTTGCATCCCCATGAACTGCAGCATGCCAGGCCTCCATGTCCATCACCAACTCCCAAAATCCACCCAAACCCATATCCATTGAGTTGGTGATGCCATCCAGTCATCTTATCCTCTGTCGTCCCCTTCTACTCCTACCCTCAATCTTTTCCAGCATCAGGGTCTTTTCAAATGAGTCAGCTCTTCCCATCAGGCGGACAAAGTATTGGAGTTTCGGCTTCAACATCAGTTCTTCCAATGAACACCCAGGACTGGTCTCCTTTAGGATGGACTGGTTGGATCTCCTTGCAGTCCAAGGGACTCTCAAGAGTCTTCTCCAACACCACAGTTCAAAAACATCAATTCTTCTGTGCTCAGCTTTCTTTATAGTCCAACTCTCACATCCATACATGACCACTGGAAAAATCATAGCCTTGACTAGATGGACCTTTGTTGGCAAAGTAATGTCTCTGTTTTTTTAATATGCTGTCTATGTTGGTCATAACTTTCCTTTTAAGGAGTAAGCGTCTTTTAATTTCATGGCTGCAATCACCATTTGCAGTGATTTTGGAGCCCAGAAAAATAAAGTCAGCCTCTGTTTCCACTGTTTCCCCATCTATTTGCCATAAAGTGATGGGACCGAATGCCATGATCTTAGTTTTCTGAATGTTGAGCTTTGAAAATAAAAATAAAAATGAACAAATGGAACCTCATTAAACTTAATAGCTTTTGACAGCAAAAAAAGAAAGAAAGAAAGAAAAGAAAAGAAAAGAAAAAAAAACATTAGCAAGACAAAAAGACAGCCCTCAGGTTGGGATAAAATATTTGTAAATTAAGCAACTGACAAGAGTTTAATCTCCAAAATATACAAAAAATTCATGCAGCTCAACATCAAATACAACAAACAATCCAATAAAAAATGGGCAGAAGTCCTAAATAGACCTTTCTCTAAAGACATGCAGATAGACAAGAGGCCCATTAAAAGACATTCAACATCACTAATCATGTGTCTGACTCAGCGACCCCATGGACTGCAGCCCACCAGGCTTCTTCATCCATGGGATTTTCCAGGCAAGAATACTGGAGTGGGTTGCCATTTCCTTCTCCAGGGGAATCTTCCCAACCCAGGGATCAAACCCTGGTCTCCTGAACTGCAGGAAGACTCTTTACCACCTGAGCCACCAGGGAAGCTACACTAATCATTAGAGAAATGCAAATCAAAACTTTCCAGGTGGCACTAGTGGTAAAGAATCTGCCCACAATGCAGGAGATTCTGATTCAATCTCTGGTTTGGGAAGATCCCTTGGAGAAGGAAATGGTAACCCACTTCAGTATTTTTGCCTGGGAAATCCCATGGATAGAGGAGCCTGGTGGGCTACAGTCCATGGGGTTACAAAAGAGTTGAACACCACTGAGCATGCATTTATTTGTACTAAAATCAAAATTACAGTGAGGTACCACCACACACTGGTCAGAATGGCCATCATTAAAAAAATGTAAGGGAACCCTCCTCCACTGTTGATGGGAATATAAATTGGTACAGCTTCTATGGAGAACAGTATGGAGGTTCCTTTAAAAACTAAAGACAAAGTTAGCAATTCTACTCCTAGGTGTGTATATGGAAAAGATGAAAGCTATATGCACCATCTTTAACTTCATTACAACTATGTCATATAGAAATTATTTATTCCAATTCATATTGGGAAAAACAACCTTTCAAGAGTCTAGATAAATTAGACAATCTCTCAAAGGTGCCAAGTGGCAGAATCAGGGTTTGAAGATAGTGTGACTCTTTACTATCCTACTTGCACCTCGTTTCCATCAACAGGTTACTTGGCATTTCCAATAATTAAAATAATTAAATGGCAGGACTTTTAGAGTAGTTAATAAAAGTTGTTTTTATGTTGATCAAATGCATTTTACCCAGTGTCATCAGCAAGATGACTATAAGCTGAGGCATAAAGTCTACTATTTATTGCTAAAAAGGAAAGACTGGTCTCCTGTACTCAGTTTGAGTTACAATGATGGTAACAAGATTTCCGCACCCTGGAACCTATCCATTTCTGGTTATTTATCAACACAGCAATGAGATTATTAGCAAATTGCTTTCCTTTCTTCTTTCTTTTTTTTCTGTTCCTTACCAACTTGATCCATTTGACTTATTACATTGCTTGAATAGTAAGGAAAATAATGTATTACCTGCTAATGGATTCTAAATTTACATAAATCATTTCCCTATGTGATTTATAATCCTGAATTAAATATATCTCAAAGCACTTGGAAAGAAAGTCTATTATATATGTAGGCATAATTCTAATAATCATGCAATTTATAAGCTAAAAAAAGAAAAAGATTAGATGACATCAAATCACTCAGAAATGAGTCTTTTCTCTTATTTTTGCCTCTTTATCAGTCTGTCAATTAGAGAAACTTAGTTTGTTCCCATCTGGAATAACTTTTAGCAATGCATTAATGCTGAGTGAAATAATTAATTCTTTGAAAAAATTGGTTTGATATTTTAAACTAAGAAAACCATGTATAAATATAAATTCACTAATTTATTTATTTATATTCTACAGTATATTTTGTGACAGTTCAATAAATTCCAAGCATCATTTTAAAGGCTGGCAATAAGCCAGTGAATAAGAAAGAATATATATATATATATATATACTTGCTTTTACAGAACTTAGAATCTATGAAGGGAGAAGAGACAGTATAAACAACCAAGTAGTTGAACTATTTGAAACAAGGTAATTTTGGCTGCATTAGAGAGAAAAAAATCACAGAAAGACTTGGAGATAGATGTTTTGTTTTTATTTTTAAATGATGTGATTAGTAATACTGTTTCTGAAGCAATGATATTCAAGCTGTGAAAGCAGGAAGAGCAGGAGGAGCCAGCCCTTCAAAGATGTGAGCAAGGAGTTCCAGGCATATGAGAGTTAAGTAGAAAGGAAATTAATAGTGTTTGGTTTGTCTCAGGAAGACCAAGGGCAGTATCATTGATTTGGGTGAAAAAACAGTAGATGCAGGCAAGAGCCATATCACCTCAGACTTTACAGACATGATAAGAAGTTTGGACTTCATTCTGGGTAGGTTGGGAAGCCAAGGCAAACATTTAGCAAATGTACACATGCTAAATTACTTCAGTGTCATGTCCGGCTCTTTGCAACCCTATGGACTGTAACCCGCCAGCCTCCTGTGTCCAGGAGATTTTCCAGGCAAGAATACTGGAGTGTGTTGCCATGCCCTTCTCAAGGGGATCTTTCTGACCCAGGGGTCAAACTAGCATCTCTTATGTTTCCTGCATTGGCAGGTGGGTTCTTTACCACTAGCACCACAAATGGATGATATTAAGCTACTTAGATTGTTCTCCATGAAAGCAGGGATCTGCTTTATTTACCGGTATTTCTCAAGCCTTTTTCCCAAACATTGCCTGATATGGTATATACTCTCAATTAAAGTGTGTGAACTGAAAACAAAACAAACAAAATGAAAAAACACAACAACTCATGAAGGTCTGTCTGCCAGGTCTTGGGTAGGGTTAAAAGTTCAGTCTTAATATTCTTTGAGAAAATGAACAAATGAATCATCTGATTCTTCAAGCCAGTGATTCCCCTTAATAGTAAAGGTAATCTTGGTGAGAATCATTTAAGTTTGTTTGCTATTGAAGTCTTGTAGATTCTTGGTTTGTTTGTTCTCTCTCTGAATTTTTGGATTCCAAATGTCTACCAAAGAAAATAAACTCTTATTATGGGAGGGTAGATATAATTCACTAGATTTATTTGTATCCATCTATGATAAAACTGTTAATAAATATTTGATCACTCCAGTAAATATTTGGTAAATTCACAGTGTGCCTCACAGAATTCATTCATTTTGTCTGTCTTCACAGTGAATAGTGCACTGGGTAGCAACAACTGGCAACAAAATACACAGTCTATCAGCTATTGCCCGTTTGTTTTACATGACAGGTTGTAGACAAAGAATCATTGACCTCATTGGACCCAGGTCTGTACAAAGTACAGTGATTACTACTTGACACAAAGTACCTACCTCAGGCTTCTCAATTGGATGCTTTTATATATTACATCAATTAAATGACCTTGAATGGACTTACTGTGATGTAATGTATTTCTTTTCTGAACTGCAGTGATGAAACTGTTAGTAATTATTTGATCACTGTAGTAAGTACTTGATCAGTTCAGTAAAGAAATACATTATGAAACAGTAAGTTCATTCAAGGTCATTTAATTGAGGTAATATATAAAAGCATCCAACTGAGAAGCCTGAGGTAGGTACTTCTTTGTGTGAAGTAGTAATCTCTGCGCTTCTACAGAATTAGATCCACTGAGGTAACAATTCTTTGTCCACATCCTGTCATGGAAAACAAACGGGCAACAGCTGATAGACTCTGAAGTTTCTTGCCAGTTGTTTCAACCCACTGCACTATTCATCATGAAGACAGATGAAATGAATAAATTCAGTGAAGTACATCCACATAGCCATAGATTGGCTGTAACAGAGAGTTACTGTTTATTGACTAGGAATATACTCTTTTTAGTCCCTGTGTTACTAATAGTGTTTTCTAAGTTATCAATATTCTGTCTCTTTCTTTCTTCATTTATCTGCTATGAAAAATGAATTCCTTAGACAGCTTCTAATGATTGCATAAATTGGTAGTTAGTTTTTTCAGTATTGATTAGACAGTGGACTCAATATCTTTACCAGTGGTAAAATAAGGATGGAACAGCAACTTGTCTTGAAGAGTTAAACAGCAAGAGATAGTAGATAAAATACTTGGGAAACTAGGGATCCTGGAACTCAGTTAAGAATAAGTTACTATGCTGTCATTTATCCTCTTAGGTCTCAGTTTCTCCATCTATAAGGTAAGAGGCCTGAAGTTAATTAACATTAATATTCTGGGGCCATTTGACTTCAAGGGTTAGAAGTCCACTCAAACTTGCTTTAATTAGTAAAGGGGAATTTGTTTGAAGGATGCAAGTTTCTCATGGGGGGATAAAGTAGAAACTGAAAACTCACCTATATGTCCTATTGTCTTCTTTTTCCTCACATATGCTTTCTCTTCTTATACATTTCTACACAATTTCTACTGTACTTCTTATGAAGTATCTGTTCAGTTCAGTTCAGTCGCTCAGTCATGTCCAACTCTTTTCTTTCCCAGCATCAGGGTATTTTCAAATGAGTCAGCACTTCGCATCAGTTGGCCAAAGTGTTGGAGTTTCAGCCCCAAAATCAGTCCTACCAATGAACACCCAAGACTGATCTCTTTTAGGATGGACTGGTTGGATCTTCTGGTAGTCCAAGGGACTCTCAAGAGTCTTCTCCAACACCACAGTTCAAAAGCATCAATTCTTCTTGTGCTCAGCTTTCTTTATACACCAACTCTGACATCCATACATGACCACTGGAAAAATCATAGCCTTGACTAGACGGACCTTTGTTGGCAAAGTAATGTCTCTGCTTTTTAATATGCTGTCTAGGTTGGTCATAACTTTCCTTCCAAGGAGTAAGTGTCTTTTAATTTCATGGCTGCAATCACCATCTGCAGTGATTTTGGAGCCGCCAAAAATAAAGTCAGCCACTGTTTCCACTGTTTCCCCATCTATTTGCCATGAAGTGATGGGACTGGATGCCATGATCTTCGTTTTCTGAATGTTGAGCTTTAAGCCAACTTTTTCACTCTCCTCTTTCATTTTCATCAAGAAGCTCTTTAGTTCTTCTTCACTTTCTGCATAAGGGTGGTGTCATCTGCATATCTGAGGTTATTGATATTTTTCCTGGCAAGCTTGATTCCAGCTTGTGATTCTTCCAGCCCAGAGTTTCTCATGATGTACTCTGCATAGAAGTTAAATAAGCAGGGTGACAATATACAGCCTTGACGTACTCCTTTCCTATTTGGAACCAGTCTGTTGTTCCATGTCCAGTTCTAACTACTGCTTACTGACCTGCACACAGGTTTCTCAAGAGGCAGGTCAGGTGGTCTGGTATTCCCATCTCTTTCAGAATTTTCCACAGTTTATTGTGATTCACACAGTCAAAGGCTTTGGCATAGTCAATAAAGCAGAAATAGATGTTTTTCTGGAACTCTCTTGCTTTTTCCATGATCCAGTGAATGTTGGTAATTTGATCTTTGGTTCCTCTGACTTTTCTAAAACCAGCTTGAACATCTGGAAGTTCATGGTTCACGTATTTTAGGGAAACTAGATAGTCTTATTTAGTCTTCAGAGACAAAGAAAACCGGCCTCTGACCATGTTTCTAACCTGCCTAGACACTGCCCTGACTGTGAGTGCCATGACTGCCTACTATGAGTGCAAGAATTACAGCACCATAGAGCCCCTATCTGAGCCCCTAGAGGGAGTCCAGTCAACAATACCCTATGCTTAACAACATTCCAAGTTTTACAACACAGAACAAGCAGGGTTAACATAATATGAGAGCTGCAATTTGGCTGCAAAGTGATGATGATATATCAGTTTGCGGCCTGGGGATTCTAAACAGGAACCCAGCGACTACAATCTGAAGTCTCAACCATGGGGCAGAAGCACTGCCTGGGAACTTTTCCCAGTTGGGACTCCAAATGTGCTGTGTCACAGAACTTCCCAGCAGTGTTTAAGTCTAGATATTGGTCAAAACCCAATTTGGTTATGCTGCTGCTCTGCTGCTTCTACTTCTCTTTTATTTTAATGTTAGTATATTGAAGGTAAGCTAGATAATTATCTAACAAATATTGGTCAGAACAGTTCAATTGCTCAGTCGTGTCCGGCTCTTCATGATTCCATGGACTGAAGCACACAAGGCTTCCCTGTCCATCACCAACTCCCAGAGCTTACTCAAACTCATGTCCCTCAAGTCAGTGATGCCATCAAACCATCTCATCCTCTGCCTTCCCCTTTTCCTCCTGCCTTCAGTCTTTCCCAGCATCAGGGTCTTTTCCAATGAGTCAGCTCTTCACATCAGGTGGCCATAGTACTGGAGTTTCAGCATCAGTCTTTCCAATGAATATTCAGAACTCATTTCCTTTAGGATTGACTGGTTGGATCTCCTTACAGTCCAAGGGACTCTCAAGAGTCTTCTCCTGCACCACAATTCAAAAGCATCAATTTTTCAGTGCTCAGCTTTCTTTATAGTCCAACTCTTACATCTATACATGACTACTAGAAAAACCATAGCTTTGATGAGACAGACCTTTGTTGGCAAAGTAATGTCTCTGCTTTTTAATATCCTGTCTAGGTTGGTCATAGCTTTTCTTCGAAGGAGCAAGCATCTTTTAATTTCATGGCTGCAATCACCATCTGCAGTGATTTTGGAGCGCATAAAAATAAAGTCAGCCACTGTTTCCACTGTTTCCCCATCTATTTGCCATGAAGTGATGGGACCAGATGCTGTGATCTTAGTTTTCTGAATGTTGAGTTTTAAGCCAACTTTTTCACTCTCCTCTTTCATTTTCAAGATGCTCTTTAGTTATTCTTCAATTTCTGCCATAAAGGTGGTGTCATCTCTTTATCTGAGGTTATTGATACTTCTCCTGGCAAACTTGATTCCAGCTTGTGCTTCATCCAGCCCAGAATTTTGCATAATGTACTCTGCACATAGGTTAAATAAGCTGGGTGACAATATACAACCTTGAAGTACTCCTTTCCTGATTTGGAACCAGTCTGTTGTTCCATGTCCTGTTCTAACTGTTGCTTCTTGACCTGCATACAGATTTCTCAGTAAGCAGGTCAGGTGGTCTTGTATTCCAATCTCTTTAAGAATTTTCCAGTTTTTTGTGATCCACACAATCAAAGGCTTTGCCATATTCAATAAAGCAGAATTAGATGTTTTTTTTTCTGGACTCTCTTGCTTTTTGGATGATCCAATGAATGTTGGCAATATTGGCATTATTTGTTTATATATAATGAGTGACTTATTTTGTTGACAAATCCTTTGAACCTGAGATGAAAGTGAAAACTTTCTTTAAAACAGTGTCTCTAGTTCCAGTTCTGTATAATCTTCCAAGTGAAGTGTCTATAAATATCACTTAGAATCTTGGTATTCTAATTACAAATGCCTAGAGGGAAATTAGCTTTGACTCAGTTTCAACTCAGATATCCAGTCTTGGTCCAATTAACTGTGACCTGGCCAATCAATCCAAGGTCCAGGACCTGCAGACAGAGCTGAATAACTCAAGTACTAAGGTTCACTAGGTTAAAAGGTCAAGTATTAAGGTTCACTATTTTAACAGTTTCACCACAGTTCTCTTATAGCTCTATTGCTATGAATAAACTGATATTTTTCTTCTTAGATTGTTTACATGGATCAAAGAAAAGTTCTTAAATAACCAGTGTTTCTTAGGCAACAAGTAACAAGGATTTGGACCAAAAACACACGTGAAGAGAGTATTGTCAGTAGACATTCCCAGCAGAAATTATTTTTTCCTTCCACTTCCTGCAAGGGTCAAGAGAAGCATGCTTTTTTAGAAAAGGGATATAATCTTTCATGTCCTAGGTTTTTTTTTTTTTTTTTCCTGGAGTCTTCTGTTGTGTTTCCACTTTGACAAACTCTCTAATGTATCTCTTGTTCCTCATGCTTCATGAAGTTAAAAAGGCATAAACTCAATGTATACAGAGAAACTCACAGGCTGAGAGGTAATTGTCCTGCTGGGAATTACTAGTACCTCTGGGAATTACTAGTTTCACTAAGTTTGAGATCTCTGCAGTTTCCTTACTTGTCTAGTTATTTCTGCTTGGAAGTTTGCTCAGGGTCTTCAATCTGTCAGCCTAGTAGAAAACTATATTTTATGCCATGGATTTATCCCTAAACTTAAACCATTTAATGTAATTTTTAAAAGAGGATCTCAGGTTCCCATAGTAACTTCATAGGAAGTACATGGCATTGTCATTTATTCTTATAGATACTATGAGCTTGGCATTACTTTGGAAATATCAGATAAAAAGATCATTTAGTCTTATAAAGTCATTCCAAAAGAAAATGGAAAGAGGTCAGTTTCCTAATACATGGTCTATTTTCTTGGTTCTCTCCAGGGAAAAGCATCATTATACTGTAGTGTTTATTGTTTATGTGTGTATCATCAGAAAATTTAAAAAAGGAAATATTTAGATTTGATAAGCATGTTGTTTCTATATACTTTACTGTCATCAGGTTTGACACCCACATTTGCTTTTGTGGCTCCTGCTTGTCTGTTTTAAGCATGCCAGTTTGCTTCTGAAAACATAACTAATGATAGCTGTATGTGCAATTTTCAGGTTTTAAACTGACTAATATGCACATACTTCATCAGACCTCTTTGTAATATTTGGATTAAAGTCATGAAAATGAAAGAGAAAGCAATGGTGGGAGAAATTTGCAGGCTGTAAAATCAAAACTAACAAATGCTAATCAGCTGTATAAGTTAATTGGATTTTGAAAAGAACCAAAATGAGAATGTTGAAAGTAGATTAAGTTCAGACTTAATCAGGCTAATATTAATTCCAATCAATTTACCTAATAATTTAGCCCCTCTCTTCTTTAAGCAATGGCATCTCTGCTTAAAAGATCTGGAAGATCTTCAGAATGGCAGCATACGGTGCAGTCATTTGCAAGTTGCAGCTATAAATTAGAGCTGCTGCTCTGTGGTTTGGGCAAGAACAGTTTAACTATTTCTGGAATCTGACAAAATGGTAAACAGAGCAAGGGCTGAACTTGAATGTACAGGATTGAAGTACATGGTCAACTCGCCACATAACTGAAAACTGAGAATGTTTAAATACGATGTCTTTCCTACAGCTTTTGCCAAATATCCCAACCCATTATACTCACAGCTTCCCTTATGGTTCAGCTGATAAAGAATCCACCTGCAATGCAGGAGACCTGAGTTTGATCCCTGGTTTGGGAAAATACCCTGGAGAAGGGAATGGCTACCCACTTCAGTATTCCAGCCTGGAGAAGTCCAGACTTCATGTATTATCCACGGGGTCACAAAGAGGTGGACACAACTGAGCGACTTTCACACTTATGCTCACAGCAACCTCCAACAGTCATTTGGCTTGACAGGCCTGTCTCTCCATCCCACTCCATACACATCCACCCCTAGACACATTCACTCTTTATGTCTTCTTCTTCCACCTAACATCAGATCTTTCTCTCCTATGGTTCATAATCTTGGAATTTCACCCTGTGAACTAAACTGGATGACTGAAAAGCTTCAAAGGGTTTTTTTCTTAAATAATGAGGCCGCTGTCCATCAAAACACTTGTATTATTGTATTTTTCAGTCAGAACATCAAACCAAAAAATATCATAAAGGGATTTTACAACTCAAAGAAGCCACTAGATTTACTCACCATATTCATCAAGTGAAATCTGTACATAAAGTCATAGAATTTCCCTTGAAACCGAAAGAGCCTCCTTAATAATGTACATTTCATTTTATACACAAAAATATGGTATATTACATAAAAATTATTCAAATGGTAGAATTTTGGTACTTGAGAGAACACTTCAATAAAATAGGAAACTCACTTATGTGTATAATTCAGCCCTCAGTAATATTTAGAGACCACCATGTATCTGCAGGAGAGAATGTGAATAGGAGATAGAAACTGAGGCCCTAGAGTTGTAGTCTAAGAGAGTTATAGGGCTTCCCTTGTGGCTCAGAGGGTATAGAATCTGCCTGCAATGTGGGGAACCTGGGTTCGATCCATGGGTCGGGAAGGTCCCTGAAGAAGGGACTGGCTACCCACTCCAGTATTCTGGCCTGGATAATTCCATGGACTATGTAGTCCATGGGGTCACAAAGAGTTGGACATGACTGAGCAGCTTTCACTTTCACTTCACTTCATGTATCTGCAGGAGAGGATGTGAGTTGGAGATAGAGGCTGAGGCCCTAAAGTTAAGTTTAAGAGGAAAAAAAATAATTATTTTCCTAATCTCATAGTTGAGACCAAGTCCTCATGCACGATTCTGACAATGGAATAAATTCAGGGTTAATACTCAGTTTCATATCAAATTAATTATTCCAGGTTTTCTTCCTGGCAAAGATTGTTTAGTCTATCTGTTTAATTTTGAAAGATTAAATTTACAGTGAATAATTTATATCTAACAAACAAAATTCAAATAGATCTTGAAATCCATTGAGATTTCTGGTGTCCCATAATTTGGAGGTTTTAGCTAATGCAAACTAAAATTAGAAAAAGACCTGCAAAGTAATCTCATATATGCTGCATATGATTGCTTCCTATCATGCAATATTAAGCCCAAGACTTCCACTATTAAAATTCTATTTGATTAAAATTATAAGCTGGCTTACCTTTGGACAAGTGGTAAGTAAAGGAATTTTGTACTGAGAGAATTTTCTAGCTATGTAACATTTTAAATAATCATTCTTCTTAACTGTAGCTTACTCCAGAGTTTTTCAATCAATAATCAATTCATTTTTTATCTTTATGTTAATTTTTTATTTTTTTACTTTACAATTTTGTATTGGTTTTGCCATACATCAACATGAATCAATTTATTAAGCACTTAGTGTCAAGATGTGAAAGAAATAATCTACAAATAGTAACAGCAGATTAGAACAGTCAATAATTAGAACTAAATGGTTTACTTTACACGGTAAGCATTAAAAGGGATTAGAGAGGAAATATACAAAAGCTAGAAAAGACAGAAAATCTTTGCTCATGGAGTGAGATTGTAACTGGCCATAGTTTAACTTGTTTTAAGAGAAAGAAAGGACATTTCAGTTAAGGTAGCTGTTTCTCAGAAGAAGTGAATTGGGTGTGATTACAACCATACAGCTAGCCAAAATCTGAAGTTGCAAAGCTGGCATTATGCTGCAGAGGTCTCAAGTCTAATGTCTTATTTCCTGGTGGCCAAGAGCACATATTTAAATTTACATGTAAGTTATAGGTCTATCAATTTGTGGTTGTGTGAACTAAGTATTTATGTAATTTCCCTGTCCCACAGCTTTCCAGTATGGAAATGGAAGAACATAATTATTTTCCACATGGGAGTCTAAAAAGAGATAAAGTGATTTAAAAATGAATCCACAAACAAAGCAAACAAAAAATATTTGCATGATGCTAGGTATATGGTATGTGGATTTATTCCACTACTCTTGTTTAAAAAGTTTACTGATGATCCTAATTTTACATGGAGAAGATAAACTTCTATAGTGTATCTATTGTGACATTATAAATTCTACCATTAAAAATGTATAAATACCTCTTTATAATGTCACATCATATAACAGAAGGCATCATTCCCATCCTTATATATTTTATAAATTCATTTTTTGATCAAGCATGTTCAACCTCTACCATTTTTCATGGCTCCTTTTCATGTTAGTGAGTATAAACTGGTTGAACCATAAAATACCTTTTCTGCTATCTTTGGGGACTTCCTTGGTAGCATTACCTGACAAGCATTCAGTTCAGTTCAGTTCAGTCACTCAGCCGTGTCCGACTCTTTGCAATCCCATGGACTGCAGCACACTGGGCCTCCCTGTCCATCACCGACTCCTGGAGTTTGCTCAAACTCATGTCCATTGAGTCGGTAATGCTATCCAACCATCTCATCCTCTGTCAACCCCTTCTCCTCCCGCCTTCAATCTTTCCCAGCATCAGGGTCTTTTCAAATGAATCAGCTCTTTGCTTCAGGTGGTCAAATAATTGGAGTCTCAGCTTCAACATCAGCCCTTCAAATGAATATTCAGGACTGATTTTCTTTAGGATGGACTGGTTAGATCTCCTTGCAGTCCAAGGGACTCTCAAGAGTCTTCTCCAACACCACAGTTCAAAAGCATCAATTCTTCATCTCTCAGCTTTCTTTATAGTCCAACTCTTACATCCACACGTGACTACTGGAAAAACCATAGCCTTGACTAGATGGACCTTTGTTGGCAAAGTAATGTCTCTGCTTTTTAATATGCTGTCTAGGTTGGTCATAACTTTTCTTCCAAAAGTAACCGTCTTTTAATTTCATAGCTGCAGTCACCATCTACAGTGATTTTGGAGCCCCCCCCCCAAATAGTCTGGCCACTGTTTCCACTATTTCCCCATTTACTTGCTATGAAAAGTGTAATCGCATCTATATTTTAGTTGTATATACTGTATTTGTGTATTTTTGTAAAAAAAAATATCCATGTCCCACAGTGAAGCTTCCCTTGTGGCTTGAATGATAAAGAATCTGCCTACAATTCAGGAAACATGAGTTCAATCCCTGGGAAGGGAAGATCCCCTGGAGTAGGAAATGGCAACCCACTCCAGTGCTGTTGCCTGGAGAATTCCATGGACAGAGGAGCCTGGCAAGCTATAGTCCATGGGATTGCAAAGAGTAAGACATGAGTGACTTTCTTTTCACTTTCATTTCCCACTGTAGGTCTCATTTAATAATATGCTGTTCAATAAGCTCCTGAGTTTTTTTCCTACCTGGCACTCACAGTGTAATCCAAGTTTATTCAAAATTTCATCTGATTGATCAGATGATTAAAACCTGGAGTCATTCTTAACTATTCTCTTTTATTTAGATCCATATCTGATCCATCAAAAAGAAAATCTAACTGATTGTACCTTTAGTACTACTGCAGTAGCTACTCACTTTCCCTCCATCTCCTCTGCATTCATCCTGGTCCTGGCCATCATTGTCTCTCATCTGTTAATAGTACAGTAGCCTCAAAACACATTGCACTCTTCCTGTCCTTGACTTCAGAGGATCTATTCCAGGGAGTACAAAACAGATCTATTTAAATTCAAAGTTATAATAGCTAGAACATGGAAGTAACCTAGATGTCCATCAATAGGTGGATGGATAAAGAAGCTGGGTTAAATATATACAATGGAGTATTACCCAGCCATTAAAAAGAACACATATGAATTAGTTGAACTGAAGTGGAAGAACCTAGAGACTTTCATACAAAGTGAAGTCAGAAAGAGAAAAACAAATATTGAATGTTAATGTATATATATGAAATCTAGAAAAGTGGTACTGATGAACCTATTTGCAGGGCAGGAATAGAGATGAAGACATAGAGAAAGGACTTGTGAACACAGCAGGAAAAGAAGAGGGTGGGATGAATTGAGAAAGTAGCATTGACGTATATATACTACCATGTGTAAAATAGACAGCGGGTAGGAATTTTCTATATAACACAGGGAGCCCAGCTTGGCACACTCTGGTGACTTAGAGGAGTGGAATGTGGGGGGCAGAAGGAAGGCTCAAGAGGGAGGGGATATATGTGTATAGTTATGTCTGATTTTCATCGCTGTAGGGCAGAAACCAACACAATAATGTAAAAAAAATCCTTAAATTAAAATAAATACATGTATAAAAATGCAATGTACATAGATATTCTTTTATTCTCCACAAATGGCCCCTCTTTCCACTCAGTTAAAACAGAAGTACTTTAAGGCCTTTCTTGATCTTCTCCTGCATTATGACTTTGATTTCTATTGTAAATGAAAGTTGTATATCCTTTGTATGGCTTCCTCCATTCAAACCCTACAGGTTTCCTTACTGCTCTTTAAACATGGTAATCCTGTTCATACCTTATAGAAAGTTTTCAAATTTTCTTTTTTCTCTGATGGTTCTTTTTATAAATACTTGTTTGATATCTTCATCATCTTTAAGCAAAATTCTCAGTTTTTCAATGAGGCCTACTTTTAAAACCCCTTGCCACTTTATTTAACTCTACAACATGTGTCCAAGTCACTTTATCCAATTCAACATTACTGATATGAAGCATGTTGTATTTTTACCTTTCTTTCTCAATACAAGTATAATGTATATAATGTGAGATCACATTACCTGCATCCTGAGAAATGTGTATGCAGGTCAAGAAACAACAGTTAGAACCAGACATATAACAATGGACTGGTTCAAAATTGGAGAAGGAGTATGTCAGGGCTGTATATTGTCAGCCTGCTTATTCAACCTATATGCAGAGAACATCATGCGAAATGTCAGACCAGGTGTAGCTCAAGCTGGAGTCAAGATTGCCAGAAGAAATATCAATAACCTCAGATATGTAGATGACACCACCCAAATGGCAGAAAGCTAAGAGGAACTAAAGAGCCTCTTGATGAAGGTGAAAGATGAGAGTGTAATAGCTGGTTTAAAACTAAACATTCAGAAAACTAAGATCATGGCATCCAGTCCCATCACTTCATGGCAAATAGATGGGGAAAAAAGGGAAACAGTGATAGACCTTATTTTGGGGGGCTCCAAAATCACTGTTGACAATGACTATAGTCATGAAATTAAAAGGCTCTTGCTCCTTGGAAAGAAAGTTATGACAAACTTAGACAGCATATTAAAAAACAGAGACGTTACTTTGCCAACAAAAATCCATCTAGTCAAAGCTTGGTTTTTCCAGTAGTCATGTATGGATGTGAGAGTTGGTCTATAAAGAAGGCTATGTGCTGAAAAATTGATGCTTTCAAATGGTGGTGCCAGAGAAGACTCTTGAGAGTCTCTTAGACAGCAAGGAGATAAAACCAGTCAATTCTAAAATAAATAAATCCTGAATTTTAATTGGAAGGACCAATGCTGAACCTGAAACTCCAGTACTTTGGCCACCTGATGCCAAGAGCTGACTCATAGGAAAAGACCATGATGCTGGCAAAGATTGAAAGCCAGAGGAGAAGGGGAGACAGAGGATGAGATATTTGGATGGTATCACCAATTCAATGGACATGAGTTTGAGCAAACTCTGGGAGATAGTGAAGGACGTGTGTTGTAGTCCATAGGGTCGCATAGAGTTGGTTGGACATGACTGAGTGACTGAACAACAATATAATTATATATATATATATATATATATATGTATGTATAATTTATAATTTTGTCTTTTTTCATAAATTAGGCAAACTATCTGTAATAGTTCTTGGTGCTTAATAAGCACTCAAAAGTATTTTGTGAGTGAATGAAAGAATGAATTGCAATTATGATTATGTGGTGATTGTTGCTGAGTGAAAGCATAAAGTACTCTGGTAGTAGCTAACAGAAAAATCTCATGAAGTCTTTCAAAGTCAGGAAAGGCTTACTAAGAAAAATAGTATTTAATCAGAAGTCTGAAGGAAGAGTAAGGATTAGCTACGTGTAGAGACTGAACATACAAAACAATTAAAACAGAAAAAACACATTTGTTGGTCCTAGGGCAGGAAAAAGCATGACCTGATGTTTGAGAAATTTCAGGAAAGGCATATGGCTATTGCTAATAAGGAGTAACTAGTGATGTCCCTGAAAATTTAGCTCATTACTTCCCCAAGTGTTCTTCTATTTTGAACAGATGCATCTTTTATTTAGCATTATCAGAAACTGGAAATCAGCCAGTGACACTCTGGAGGCTTCCAGTTAGTTTTGTTACTGAACAAGGAGATGAATATATAAGGGTCTGTGAACCTATGTTGTCCAAAGAGTGTGTGAAGCATGAAAAACAACTATGAGACAATTCAGTGATTCATGTAACATAAGAGAATGACCTGGACAAAGGTAGAGTTTCTGGGGATGGAGAGAAAGGAGTAGATGGTATATATTCTGAAATAAAAACCATAGAGCTTAGAGATTGATTGGACTGTAACATTTGGTCTGGCTCTTGGATGTTGGATGTTAGAGATTCCACTTCTATAATGTTTTCCTCAGCTTTACTAAAGGATTAGTTTGTTGTTTTTTCCACCTAGAAAAGATATTTATCAAATTATGAGAGATTATATAACATAGACTTTAAGATTATAAGTTTTGTTAAAGGTAGGCCTTTATACTGAATTTGCCACTTACACAAGACCTTCCTAAGGTTGGTGGTTTAGATGCTGAGTCGTGTCCGGCTTTTGTGAACCCATGGACTGTAGCCATCCAGGCTCCTCTGTTGATGGGATTTCTCAGGCAGGGACACTGGAGTGAGTTCCCATTTTCTTCTCAAGGGGATCTTGCTAACCCTGGGATCAAACTCAGGTCTCCTGAATTGCAGGTGCTCTCCTGCATTGCAGGCGAATTCTTTAGCAACTGAACCACCAGGGAAGCCCGTTTCTCCACTAAGTTTCTGTTTCATTATCAGTGAAATGAAGAAGATAATGCCCTCATGGGATTAGTGTGACTATTAATTTAGATGATATATATTAATTGGATAACTTCATTTTAGCCACTTAGTAAATGCAGAAGATGTAGAAACTATTACTGTTATTAAGAATTTACACAGTTTCCTCAACATTGTCATAAATTTCCAGGATACATGAAAGCCATCTTATTTTTTAAACCTAGCATGATATCAAAACACTGTCTTGAATTTAAGGGGATTAAATTTATGTAGAGTTGAAGTAAATGTAAGTGGATGAACTCTAGTGATCTGAAGTAGAATTATGCAGCAAGTTTTAACTTACTCAGCATTGCTGTCCATTCTTGCCTTAGTTTACTGCTGTTTTTGACTTCAGGGAGATTTCCATCAGTGACCAATAATTTTCTTTATGCTCTACATATGGACAACATATGGACTCTCAAGTATATTTAATACAGATCTTTCTTCAGAACACTCATGCCAAGTTATTAACAGATAATAATGTTCATTTACAATTTATTTGGGAGATAATTTAAATATATGTGCTTTGAATCGGATGCCTGCCTTATGTTGAGTATTTTGAGGAGTGTTGAGTATTTTGGGGAAAGAATTTCAAATGGTTGAGTTCCTTGCTTATAGGAAGACAAGATAAATTCTCCTATGCTTTTAAAATTTTAAATAACTTAAGTCCCAGCAATATTAAATAACCTGTCCATATCAGATAGGTGGTAAGGGACTAGATGATTTGTATGGTGTCTTTTGGCTTTTATTTACAGTACAGCATGGAGCTCTATACCTGATGCTGAGGCTGGAAAAATCCAAGAATGGACCCCTAAGTACTCTGAGGGAAATGTGTCAGTGGTACCCTTAGCCAATCTAATAATGAAAGTTTTTAAGGAGAGGGACTTGCCCATTGATGTGGATCTCTTTGAATAAAAAGCCTGTCATGGATTTCTCACAGGCACCAATACAGTCTAAAAAGCCTATTGGATTTTTTTTTTCTTTTTAATGTCTGATTATAAAACTTTGAAATATAATGCTACAGCATGAAAACTCTGACATAGCCTTAACTACTGTAAAACTAACAGGCAAAGCTATAATAATTTCAGCTTTATGATATAATCTGAAATTGAATTACTCTCATTTCATGGCAAAGTCAATATTCCTAATGGATTAGAAACATGAATGATAAAAGTATTGTTGAATTCATAAGTAGGGAATCATATAAAAAAATTACCCCAGTTAAAAATAATTGTATCATTAGAGAGTATTACAAGCAACTACATGTCAATATATGCCAATGAGGTGCTTCCCAGGTGGTGTTAGTGGTAAGAACATACATGCCAACACAGGAGATATAAGAGATGTTGGCTTGATCCCTAGGTCAGGAAGATCCCCTGGAGGACAGCATGGCAACCCACTGCAGTATTCTTGCCTGGAGAATCCCCTGGACAGAGGAGCCTGGCAGGCTATATAGTCCACAGGGTTTCAAAGAGTTGGACATGATTGAAGCAACTTAGCCTGTGCACATGCATATGCCAATAAAATGGACAATCTAGAAGCAAAGGACAGAGTCTTAGAAAAGTTCAGCCTTCTAAGACTGAATCAGGAAGAAATAGAGATAATGAACAAGTCAATCTCAAGCACTGAAGTCAAAACTATGATCAAAAATCTTCCAAAAAACAAAAGTTCAGAGAAGATAGCTAGATGGTGAAATCTATCAAACATGTAGTGAAGAACTAATGCCTATCCTTCTCAAACTCTTCCAAAAAACTATAGAGGAAGGAACACTTCCAAATTCATTCTATGAAGCCACCATCACCCTAATACCAAAACCAGATAAAGACATCACAAACAAAGAAAAATTTAGGCTAATATCACTGATGAACATAAATGCACAATGCCTCAACAAAATTCTAGCAAACTGAATCCAACAACACATAAGAGATTACACACTGTGATCAAATCACCCATATATATACATAAGTCCTCTCCCTCTTGAAACTCTCTCCCACCTCCCATCCATCACACCATTCTAGGTTGTCACGGACTAGACATTACCATATGTTAAATACATAGCCAGTAGGAATTTGCTGTATGACTCTAGGAGCTCAAGCCAGTGGTCTATGATAACCTAGAATGGTGGGATTGGGTAGGAGGTGGGAGGGAGGTCAAGAGGGAGGGGATATATGTATACCTATGGCTGACTCATGTTGATATACGGCAGAAACCAACACAATATTGTAAAGCAATTATCCTTCAATTAAAAAAATTAAAAATTTAAAAAGTATTTTTTTAAGTGCTAAGAACAGCAACAGAAAAAAATATCTCTTGTGGTGTGTGACATGGAACTTGGCATTGATCTGTAAAGAAATTTCATTGTGTGGACCTCTTTAGTGAGTAAAGTTTGAAGATCAAGATGAATGAGGCTAAAAGTAGGCCTAATAACGCAGTTGCAAATCTTTTCCAGCTTTCCCCAATCTATAAATAAGCTACCATTCAAACACTGGGGCCCAACTGTTAAATCTACCAAAGTGACAGTTATGGCAAGAGGCTATGAATGACATAGAAATTCTGTCATTTCTGCAAACATATCCTAGGAATTTGTTAGACAATGAATTGAGAATTCTGAATAAGATATTAATCTAAATCACTTTCCAGTTTTATAAATTTGGGCAAATCATCCTCTCACTGTGTTTCCTTTATCTACCGAGTAAGGAGATGGTCTATAAGAATGTGAGGCTTCCCCAGGTGTCCAATGTTAAGGAATTTGCTTGCAATGAAGGAGATACAGGAGATATGAGTTCGATCCCTGGGTCAGGAAGATCCCCCGGAGGAGAGCATAGCAACCCACTTCAGTATTCTTGCCTAAGAATCCCATGGACAGAGGAACCTGGCAAGCTATAGTCCATGGCGTCACCAAGAGTCAGACACAACTGAAGCAACTGAACACAGCACAGCACTAGGAGAATATGACTGGTTAATGACTCTCTGGTTCTGCAATATTCACTACAGTCACCACGTTCATCTCATTTAGAATGTTCCGAATTGCAAGTATTGATAATTAGCTTATTGAGAGTTGTTTTAATACTGAAAATAAGCTCTTTGTTCCAAAGACAAGATTTTTTATATTTTCCCATGACTACCTTAACTACCTTAAAGATTAAAACTGAATTTCTCAGAGACTTCCCTGGTGGCTCAGTGGTAAAGAAACCACCTGCAATGCAAGAGACACAAGAGATGTGGGTTCAGTCCCTGAGTTGAGAAGATCCTTTGGAGAAGGGAATGGAGACCCACTCCAGTATACTTGCCTGGAGAATTCCATGGACAAAGGAGCCTGGCGGGCTACAGTCCATGGAGTGACAAAAAGTCAGACACCACTGAAGCAACTGAACACACATGCACAGGTTCCCTATATATGTAGTTAGCTAGAGATTAGTGTTGAGTATTTTGTATTGGAAAGCAATTCTATCTCTATCATACCTAAATCTACCTTTAAAAAACATTATTCAAACTTTCTATTTGACATATAAAATTTTTAATAATTTCACTTTGATCAAAAAAATCTCAGACTGGAGAACAAGATGGCAGAAGAGTAGGTGGACATGGAGTACATCTCTCTCCATGGATTCATCAGGAATAAACTTCAGACACAGAAGTGCATGCAGAATACCAGTTGAGAGTGGTCAGGAAGACCTGACCAGTGGAAAAGAAAATATAGAACCATGCAAAACTCAGTAGGATGAAGGAACTAGGGGAAAAACAGTATTAGTAGGACTGGACCTACCCTTGACTGGTGAGGGAACTGAAGCAGGAATCCAATCCCCACGGTGGGGCAATTGTCTGAGTCAGAGGAGAACCATTTAAGGCTGAGAGTGAAACAGCTGATCTGTGGCAGCCTAAATGGAATGAGAATCAGACTGTCCTTGCCACAGCCATACACACGCTGTGCAGAAACACGGGTCTCCTGGAAGGAGAGCTTGGAGCTGAAGTTTAGGGATTGTGGAGCAATCCCAGTGTGAGGGCTGCTGTTAACTGCAGAGAGATGGATCAAGGGGATGTGAGGGAGGAGATCATGGTGGGAAATGCCTGTGGAGGAAAGCCAGGCAGCCATGGAAGCAAGGCGATAGTGCTGAGTCACGCATAGAGAGCCAACATCATAGCCTCTCTCTCTCCATAGGTCAGCATCTGCAGCTGAACAGTAGAGAGGCTGGTGCATCAAATGCCAGAGGAAATGAACTACCGAGTGAGACCCCACCCAGGGTACCTCTCTAAGTGCCTGATGTGCCAAACAACAGAGAAGGAGCCTAAGCAAGGGATCCCTCTAAGTGCCTGAGCTGGTGGAGCTACAGAGAAAGACTGGCCAAAGAGGCCTTCTGATCACCAGCTTGATGGTGAGGCTTGAAAAAAGATTCTGAAAGGGTCATAACTCCTGCCATGGAGGCAGTTTGTATCCCTGAACACTTGGTGCTGCCAGGGTCCCTGCAAGCCAAGCAGCTGCACCACCTTCACGCTCAACTCTCACTGGGGCAGAGCTGCCACGGACAAAAAAAGAAAAAAAAAATATTGTGTTTATGTGTGCCGGGTCACTTCAGTCCTGTCCAACTCTTTGTGATCCTGTATACTGTGGCCTGTCAGGCTTCTCTGTCAGAGAGGGGTTTCTCTAGGCAAGAATACTGGAGCATATTGGCCAATACTGGTTGCCATACCCTTCTAGAGCACTATATTTCCTACTTCCCTAGCTGCCAATTCCCTGAGTACATGTTGCTGCCAGAACCACTGCAACCCAAGCAGCTGCACCACCTCCCAACCTGGTCCTCACAGAGGCAAACCCAAGTCCTCCAGGGCAGCCTCAGAGCAAACCCCAGTGGATGACCCACACGCAGAGGTGGAAATAAAATCACAATTGAAAGCCAGGGGCAATGTGGCTAAGGAAGAAGACCCAAAACATTCCCACCAGCTTTACAAGCTGCAGATTAAGTCAACTAAGCAGATTTGGTGTCTGTGGAATATATAAAAGATCATTGAGAGCTCCCACAAAAGAAAACTCCGTAGCTCTGATAGCTGTGGACATTGGAGGCAAGAGCACACAGGAGTAGGACCAGATTAGAATCTGAGGAGCCCCCACAGTAGGTCCAGAGATCAGTACAGTGTTGGAGGGCATCTATGAGAGGTAAAGTGGACTGTGATTCCCAGCTCGGGAAAGGATTCTGATAACAGAGACTCAAGAAAAGCATTAATTATTCTTATTTTTGACTTGTTCTGTAGATTCTTTTGGACTTTTTTTTCCCTTTCCCCCACCTCTGTTTTAGTGGTCAATTTTATTGGCACTAAGAAATCCAATTAAGTTTTTGAGTTTTTTTTTTTTTTTTTTTCCCTCAGTCACATTTTTTATTGTTGTCATAAACCTCTGCCTCTACGTTGGGCTTTTGCAGTTCTGTGGAGTTTTCATCTTTTTTTTTTTTCTTTCTTTCATCTTTTTCTAATTTTAATTTTTTAAACTTGTTATTACTTTTTTGCATTTATTCCTTTGTTTGCTTTTCCTACTGTTTTTTTTCTCCTTGCAGTTAATCTTTAACATATATAATTCTTCTTTATTTACCTCTATTTAACTTTGCATATCTTTCTTTCTTTTCTTTTTCTCCTTTCCTCTCAACATATTTGTTAGTTTTATTTTCATTTCTTTATTCCCCAATTGGCACCTACCTTTAGTTTTGTTTTCTAGTTTGTGCTTTAATTAGTTTTGTTCTGGTAGATATGATTTTTGGTTTCCTTTGTTCCCAGATCAATCTATTGTGCTTAATTTTTATTGGACTGCTTGATTTTGCTTATGGGTGTATATGTATATGTGTGTATTCAGTCACATTTGCTATTGTTGTTATAAACCTCTGCCTCTACATTTGGCTTTTGCAGTTCTGTGGAGTTCCCCTCCCCTTTTTTTCTTTCTTCCTTTCTCTCTCTCTTTTTTTTTTTATAATTTTAATTTTTTAAACCTATTATTTTTTTAATTTATTCCTTCATTTGCCTTTCCTACTGTTCTTTTCCCCTTTCAGTTAATATTAAATGTATATAAATCTTCTTCATCTACCTCTATTTAACTTTGCATATGTATTCTTTCTTTCCTTCCTTTCCTCTCAACATATTTGTTAGATTTGTTCTCATTGCTTTATTTTCCACTTGGCATCTTGATTGATTTAGTTTTGTTTTCCAGTTTATGCTTAAGTTAGTTTTGTTTTTGATGGTAAATATAATTTTTTATTTCCTTTGTTCACTGGATCAATCTACTGTTCTTTACTTTTGTTGGACTATTTTCATTTTGCTCATGGGTGTATATATATGTGTGTATATTCCATTATTTTAATTATTATTTGCCTGATTTTGTAACTGCCATTTGCCTGGGGTTCATCTTTGGTTTCTCACTTTTGGATATTTGTTTACTCTCCCTTAATGCCATAATAAGCCACTTGTAGAATCTTCGTTCCTGACCAGAGATCAAACTCTGAGGCTTTGGAGTGGTAGCACTGACTCCAAGACCCTAGACTACCAGAGAACTAAGACTAAAGAGTACCAAATAGTGAGAACTCACACAAAGGAAACCATTTGAATACAAGACCTGGTATTACCCAACCACCAGTAGCACCCTGTGCAGGATGCCCCATCTAAACAACAAACAAAACAAAAATACAAACCCAATCATCAGCAGACAGCACTCATCCTTGCCAATCAGAGGAAAAGCAAACAAAGGGCCAAAAACTCAGCACAAATCTTACCCTATATGGAGCTCACACAAACCACTGAATCAACATTAGGAGGGCAGAAACCAAAAGGAAGAAAGAATTCAACCTTCTTCAAGGAAAAAATTCAAGTTTCCTTGAAGGTGGGAAAAGGAGACTTCAGACACAATAACTTAAAATCAAATTGCCAACATCCACTGGATAATGGAAAAAGCAACAGAGTTCCAGAAAAACATCTATTTCTGCTTTATTGACTATGCCAAAGCCTTTGACTGTATGGATCACAATAAACTGTGGAAAATTCTGAAAGAGATGGGAATACCAGACCACCTGACCTGCCTCTTGAGAAACCTGTATGCAGATCAGGAAGCAGGAGTTAGAACTGGACATGGAACAACAGACTTGTTCCAAACAGGAAAAGGAGTGCATCAAGGCTGTATATTGTCACCCTGCTTATTTAACTTCTATGCAGAGTACATCATGAGAAACGCTGGGCTGGAAGAAGCACAAGCTGGAATCAAGATTGCTGGGAGAAATATCAATAACCTCAGATATGCAGATGACACCACCCTTATGGCAGAAAGGGAAGAAGAACTAAAAAGCCTCTTGATGAAAGTGAAAGTGGAGAGTGAAAAAGTTGGCTTAAAGGTCAACATTCAGAAAATGAAGATCATGGCATCCAATTCCATCACTTCATGGCAAATAGATGGGGAAACAGTGGAAACAGTGTCAGACTTTATCTTTTTGGGTTCCAAAATCACTGCAGATGGTGACTGCAGCCATGAAATTAAAAGACGTTTACTCCTTGGAAGAAAAGTTATGACCAACCTAGACAGCATATTAAAAAGCAGAAACATTACTTTGCCAACAAAAGTCCATCTAGTCAAGGCTTTGGTTTTTCCAGTGGTCATGTATGGATGTGAGAGTTGGACTGTGAAGAAAGCTGAGCACCAAAGAATTGATGCTTTTGAACTGTGGTGTTGGAGAAGACTCTTGAGAGTCCCTTGGACTGCAAGCAGATCCAACCAGTCCATTCTGAAGGACATCAGCCCTGGGTGTTCTTTGGAAGCAATGATGCTAAAGCTGAAACTTCAGTACTTTGGTCACCTCATGCAAAGAGTTGACTCATTGGAAAAGACTGTGATGCTGGGAGGGATTGGGGGCAAGAGGAAAAGGGGACGACAGAGGATGAGATGGCTGGATGGCATCACTGACTCGATGGACATGAGTCTCAGTGAACTCTGGGAGCTGGCGATGGACAGGGAGGCCTGGCGTGCTGTGATTCATGGAGTCACAAAGAGTCGGACACGACTGAGCAACTGAACTGAACTGAAGTTAAAATTAAAAAAAAAAAAAAAGGAAAGAAAGAAAGAAAGAAAAGGCAGAGAAATAATGCACAAATAAAGGAACAAACTAGAAACACAGAAGTCCAAATAAATGAAGAGAAAATAGGAAAATTACCTTAAAAAGAATTCAGAAAAATGATAGTAAAGATGATCTAAACCCTTGAAAACAAAATGGAGAAAATGCAAGAATCAATTAACAAAGACCGAAAACAATTAAAGAGTAAGCATACAGAGACAAACAACACAATCATTGAAATTAAAAATATTCTAGAAGGAATCAGTAGTAGAATATCTGAAGTGGAAGAATGAATCAGTGAGCTGAAAGATAAAATGGTGGAAATAACTTCTGAAGAGCAGAATAAAGTAAAAAGAATGAAAAGAGCTGAGGACAACCTTAGAGATCTCTAGGACAATATCAAATGCACCAGCATTCGAATTATAAGGGTCCCAAGGCAATGGCACCCCACTCCAGTACTCTTGCCTGGAAGATCCCGTGGGTGGAGGAGCCTGGTGGGCTGCAGTCCATGGGGTCGCTGAGAGCTGGACACAACTGAGTGACTTCACTTTCACTTTTCACTTTCATGCATTGGAGAAGGAAATGTCAACCCACTCCAGTGTTCTTGCCTGGTGAATCCCAGGGATGGGGGAGCCTGGTGTGCTGCCATCTATGGGGTCACACAGAGTCAGACACGACTGAAGTGACTTAGCATAGCATAGCAAAAGAAGAAGAAAAAAGAAAGGGTATCAGAAAATTTTGAAGAGATTATAGTTTAAAATTTACCTAACATGGAAAAGGAAATAGCTTATCAAGTCCAAGAGGCACAAAGAGTCCCATACAGGATAAACCCAAGGAGAAACACGCCAAGACACATACTATTCAAACTAACAAAGACTAAACACAAATAAAGAATATTAAAAGCAGCAAGAGAGAAGCAACAAGTAATATACCAGGAAAACCCCATAGGCTTAACAGCTGATCTTTCAACAGAAACTCTGCAGGCCATAAGGGAATGGCAGGATATATTTAAAGTACTAAAAGGGAAAAAAATCTACAACCAAGATTACTGTACCCAGCAAGGATCTCATTCAAAATTGATGGAGAAATAAAAGGCTTTTCAGAGAAGCAAAGTTTAAGCAAATTCAGTACCACCAAACCAGCTTTACAACAAATGATAAATGGACTTATATAGTCAAGAAATACAAGAGAAGAAAAAAAGATCTACAAAATCAACCCCAAACCATTAGAAAATGGCAATAGGAACATGTATATCAATAATTACTTTAAATGTAAATGGATTAAATGCTCCAACCAAAAGACACAGACTAGCTGAACAGATACAAAAACAGGACCCAGATATACACTGTCTACAAGAAACCCACTTCAGACCTCAAGACACATATAGACTGAAAGTGAGAGGATGGAAAAATATATTCCATGCTAATGGGAAGCAAAAGAAAGCTGGAGTAGCAATCCTCATATCAGACAAAATAGACCTTAAAATAAAGAAGATTATAAGAGCTAAGGAAGGCACTACATAATGATCAAGGGATCAATACAAAAGGAAGACATAACAATTGTAAATATCTATGCACCCAACATAGGAGGACCTCAATACATAGGACAAACACTAACAGACATAAAAGGAGAAATTGACAGTAACACAATAAGAGTAGGAAACTTTAAAACCCTACTCACACCCACAGAGAGATCATCAAAACAGAAAATTAATAAGAAAACACAAGTCTTAAATGATACATTAGATGAGATGGAGCTCATTGATATCTTCAGGACATTCCATCCAAATGCAGAAGAATACACCTTCTTCTCAAGTGTACATGGAACATTCTCCAGGATAAACCACATCTTGGGTCACAAATCAAGCCTCAGTAAATTTAAGAAAATTGAAATTGTATCAGGCATCTTCTCTGACCACAATGCTATGAGACTAGCATATTAATTACAAGAAGAAAAAAAAATTGTAAGAAATACAAACACATGGAGATTAAGCAACACACTTCTAAATAACCAATAGGTTACTGAAGAAATTAAAAGGGAAATAAAAAAATTTCTAGAAACAAATGACAATGGAAGCATGACAACTCAAAACCTATGGGATGCAGCAAGAGCAGTTCTAAGAGGGAAGTTTATAGCAATACAATCCTACCTCAAGAAACAAGAAAAACATCAAATAGACAACCTAACTTTACACCTAAAGCAACTGGGAAAAGAAGAAGAAAAGAACCTCAAAATTAGTAGAAGTAAAGGAATCATAAAGATTCAAGCAGAAATAAATGAATAAGAAATGAAAGAAACAATAGTAAGGATTAATAAAACTAAAAGCTGATTCTTTGAGAAGATAAACAAAATTGACAAACTCTTAGCCAGACTCATCAAGAAAAAAAGAGAAGAATCAAATCAACAAATTAGAAATGAAAAAGAGGTTACAACAGACAATGCAGAAATACAAAGGATTATAATAGACTATTATGAACAACTATATGGCAATAAAATAGATAACCTGGGGAAAATGGACAGATTCTTAGAAAAGCTCAATCTTCCAAGACTGAACAAGGAAGAAATAGAAATTATGAGCAACCCAATTACAAGTACTGAAATTGAAGGTGTGATTTAAAAAAACTCCTTAAAAACAAAAGCTCTGAACCAGATGGCTTCACAAGAGAATTCTATTAAATATTTAGAGAAAAGCTAATGCCTATCCTTCTAAAACTCTTTCAACAAATTGCAGAGGAACACTTCCAAACTCATTCTACGAGGCCACCATCACCCTGTACCAAAACCAGACAAAGAAAACACAAAAAAGAAAATGACAGTCCAATTTCACTGATGAACATAGATGAAAAAATCCTCATCAAAAATTTGGCAAGCAGAATTCAGCAACACATGAAAAATCTCATACACCATGATCAAGTTGGGTTTATTCCAGGGATGCAAGGATTCTTCAATATATGCAAATCAATCAATGTGATACACCATATTAACAAATTGAAAGATAAAAACCATATGATCATCTCAATAGATGCATAAAAAGCCTTTGACAAAATTCAGGACCTATTTATGATTAAAACTTGTCAAAAAACAGGCATAGAAGGAACCTACCTTAACATAGTAAAGGTCATATATGATAAGCCTACAGTAAATATTATTCTCAGTGGTGAAAAACTGAAAGCATCCCCGCTAAGATCAGGAACAAGACAATGGTGTCCACTTCCACCACTAATATTCATCATAGTTCTGGGAGTCCCTAGCTGCAGCAGAGAAGAAAAAGAAATAAAAAGAATCCAGATCAGAAAAGAAGTAAAGCTCTCACTGCTTGAAGATGACATGATACAGTACATAGAAAACCCTAAAGATAGTATCAGAAAATTACTAGAGCTAATCAGTAAATTTAGTAAAGTTGCAGGATACAAAATCAATACACAGAAATCACTTGCATTTCTTTATACTAACAATGAAAAATCAGAAAGAGCAATTGAGGAATCAATCCCATTCACCATTGCCACAAAAAGAATCAAATATCAAGGAATAAACTTACCTAAGGAGACAAAAGAACTGTGCACAGAAAATTATAAGACATTAATGAAAGAAATCAAAGATGACATGAACCAATGGAGAGATATTACACGTTCCTGGGTAGGAAGAATCAATATTGTGAAAATGACTATACTACCAAATGCAATCTACAGATTCAATGTGATCCCTATTAAATTACCAGTGACATTTTTCACAGAACTAGAACAAAAATTTTCACAATTCATATGGAAACACAAAAGACCCTAAATAGCCAAAGCAGTCTTGAGAAAGAATGGAGCTGGAGGAATCAACCTTCCAGACTTCAGATTATACTACAAAGCTACAGTCATCAAGACTGTATGGTACTGGCATAAAAACAGAAATATAGACCAATGGAACAATATAGAAAGCCCAGAAATAAACCCATGCACCTTTGGGTACCTTATTTTTAACAAAGGAAGCAAGAATATGAATGAGGCAAAGACAGCCTCTTCAGTAAATGGTGCTGGGAAAACTGGACAGCTACATGTAAAAGAAATAAATTAGAACACTTCCTAACACTATACACAAAAATAAACTCAAATTAAAACCTAAGTGTGAGACCAGAAACTATAAAACTCTTAGAGGAAAACATAGGCAGAACACTCAATGACATAGATCAAAGCAAGATCCTCTATGACCCACCTCCTAGAGTAATGGAAATAAAAACAAAAGTAAACAAGTGGGACTTGATTAAACTTAAAAGTTTTGCACAGCAAGGGAAACTATAAGCAGGAAAAGACAACCCTCAGAATGGGAGAAAATAACAGCAAATGAAACAACTGACAAAGGATTAATTTCCAAAATATACAAGCAGCTAATACAACTCAATACCAGAAAAACAAACAACCCAATCAAAAGTGGGAAAAAGACCTAAACAGACATTTCTTCAAAGAAAACATACAGATGGCTAATAAACACATGAAAAGATGCTCAACATTTCTCATTATTAAAGAAACTACAATGAGATATCACCTCACACTGGTCAGAGTGGCCCTCCTCAAAAAGTCTACAAATAATAAATGCTGGAAAGGGCATGGAGAAAAGGGAACACTCTTGCACTAATGGTGGGAATGTAAATTGATACAGCCACTATGGAAGATGGTGTGGAGATTCCTTAGAAAACTAGGAATAAAGCCACCATATGACCCTACAATCCCACTCCTAGGCATATACCCTGAGCAAACCAGGGTTGAAAAAGACTTGTTTCCTATTGTTCATTGCAGCACTATTTACAATAGCTAGAACATGGAAGCAACCTAGATGTCTATTGACAGATGAATCGATAAAGAAGTTGTGGTATATATACACAATGGAATATTACTCAGCCATAAAAAGGAACACATTTGAGTCAGTTCTAGTGATGTGGTTGAACCTAGAACCTATTATACAGAGTGAAGTGAATCAAAAAGAGAAAGGTAAATACTCTGTTGCTAAGTCACTTCAGTTGTGTTCGACTCTGTGCAACCCCACAGATGGCAGCCCACCAGGCTCCCCCGTCCCTGGGATTCTCCAGGCAAGAACACTGGAGTGGCATTTCCTTCTCCAATGCATGAATGTGAAAAGTGAAAGTGAAGTCGCTCAGCCCTGACTGACTCTTCGCGACCCCATGGACTGCAGCCTACCAGGCTCCTCCGTCCATGGGTTTTCCAGGCAAGAGTACTGGAGTGGGGTGCCATTGCCTTCTCCGTTAAATATGCTATTCTAACACATATATGTGGAATCTAAAAAAAAATGGTACTGAAAAATTTACTTGCAGGGCAACAGTGGAGAAAGAGACAGAGAGATAGACTTATGGACATGGGGAGAGGGGAGGAGAGGGTCAGATGTATGGAGAAAGTAACATAGAAACTTACATTACCATTTGTAGCCAATGGGAATTTGCTCTATGGCTCAGGAAGCTCAAACAGGGGCTCTGTATCAACCTAGAGGGGTGGGATGGGGAGGGAGATGGGATGGAGCTTCAAAAGTGATAGGATATATGTATACCTATGGCTAATTCATGTTGAGGTTTGACAGAAAACAGCAAAATTCTGTAAATCAATTATCCTTCAATAAAAAATAAATTAATTTTTAAAAATCCCAGACTATAAATAAGCCTTCCATAGCATCTATAGTTGCTGTCTGAGGTGAGATTATCAACAAGTTGGTGGTGAAGTAGTGCATTATATTTCTCTGAAACAACCTGCCCCTGGCCCCACAGGCCACACCTACATAGCCTCTGCTAATAGGGTCGAAGCACTTGGCAAGTGCTTTGATTGACTGAGTGGCCTTTCAGAGCATCCCACCTTGTCCTCCCCCAAGGCATGAGCAATCCTATTTTTAGCAAGGATCATGACAGAGAGTGGAGAAGCTGGCACCATAGCTCATTCATCAAAGGAAGGTGTACTTAGTTTCTTTCCTCCATCTCTCCAGGCACCCTTGTCCCCATGTAAATACACCCCCTTTTGAGGTAATTAATTTCCTAGTTACCTCTTCCCTGCTGAGTGCTGACTCCAGGCACTTCTACACGCACACTCTGTAGAGACACATCTGAGCCAGTGAGATGCTTGGATCCAAACACGAATGAGACCCTGATCCTTCCCTCCAAGAGCTTGGGTTCTGATCTAAGAGACATCTAAATCCCTGGTGGCTCAGCATTAAAGAATCCTTCTGCCAATGCTTGAGATGCAATTTCAATCCCTTGGTCAAGAAGATCCCCTGGAAAAGGAAATGGCAACTTACTCCAGTACTCCTGCCTGGAAACTCCCATGGACAGAGGAACTTGTCAGGGCTACAGTTCATGGGGTCACAAAGAGTTGGACATGACTGAGAGACTGAGCACACACTAAGAGACAGATAATAAAACCAGCCATTCCACTTTTCTCTGTTCACAACCATTACACTGCCCACTGGCATTCTGCTGTCAGCTATGATGTGACAAAAACACTACAAGTCGAGGACAGAGAAATTGAAGACTGGAGGGAGGGTCAGGAAAGTCTTCCAAGATTGGGTAACTTAGGGGAGTGGGGAAATATTTCAAATATTGGGAATCCCTTGGGCAAAGATGTGGAGATACTCTTTAATAGTTTTTTTTTTTTTTTTCATTCTATACATAGTGTCTGGGAACATCTACTAAGGGACAGGCAGAACATTTCACACTGGGTATACAACAGTGGGCAAATCAGATGTTGTTGCCCTTAAGGAATCCACAATCTATGGAGGAGGGATGGGAAGAAAGTATTGGTGTGGGGCAGGAGCTTCCTGGATGACTTTCTTTCACCAATGTTTTGAAGCAGGAGAACGAGGCATCAAATGAGACCTATTGAGCAGCTGAGGTTAAAATAATACTTCACATTCTATTGCCTTACCATTTAAGCTATCCAGGGTATTTGATTCAGTTTGTGACTTCAATTTTTACTTGTGAGAGCAGCCCCTGATAATATGGAACTATGTGCTACTTAAAAATGTTCTTGATTCAATTTTAATTCAATTCTTACATCTCTGTGGGGTAAAGTGGTTGCCCTATTTGACAAGTTCAGAAACAAGGTTTTCTAGAATCACACAGCTGCTTACCTGGGATTCAGAAGTCTGGCTCCAAATAGAAGACCTTCAGAAGAACCTAGTCAAGTTATACCTGTTTAAAAAGCCTGTATTATCCATTCTGGTCTTCAGTATTCTTGCACTGGACCCAGTCTATGCACTTCTTGAGTGTCACCTAGCTCCACATCCTCCCAGTTCCTAACACTGTGGAATATCACACCTCCCTGAGGGTGAAAACAAGACTCTGTCATGGACCCCCTCGTGCCATGGTAGGACTCAGGGAAGCTTGACTCCTTCCATCCCTTATAGATGCAGATGGAAATCCACACCATGGTGTCTGGGATCTGCCTATGTGGGCCAGGTAACTCTACTCAGAAATTCAGGGAAATTAAACCTTGCCACAAATTTTGACGAACAAAAGACAAGAGATGGGGTGGGCCCAGCATATGGATGGTAGCAGTTACTTTGTTGTTGTTTTTTTTTTAATTGATTTTTTAACCCATTTATCATTTATTATTATTATTATTTTGCATTACAATATTGTATTGGTTTTGCCATACATCAACATGAATCTGCCACAGGTGTACATGTGTTCCCCGTCCTGAACCTCCGACCTCCCTCCCCATATGGGGAGGTAGCAGTTACTTTGATCTGGCAGGAAATGTCCAGGAGATGTGATTGAGTAACTGGCAATGTTTCATTTCAAAGATGCGGCCAGCTAGGATAATACACAACCTTGTATTTACCACCCACCTTCCTTCTGTGACTCAGTGGTAAAGAATCCACCTGCAGTGCAGGAGACCTGGGTTCAATCCCTGGGTTGGGAAAATCCCCTGCAGGAGGAAATGACAACCCACTCCAGTATTCTTTCCTGGAGAATCCCATGGACAGAGGAGCCTGACTGGCTACAGTCCATGGGGTTGCAAAGAGTCAGACAAACTAAAGTGACAGCAGCAGTAGCATCTACAGCTAGTGGTCAGACCCTTGGTAATAAGGTTAAGAAGAATCTCCAGTTCAATTCCTAGTTCTAAGTGTCTTGTGTGACATACTTCATTATTCAATATAAATGTTTTTTTCAAAACTTACATAATATCACCTGGTAGAATGTGATGATCTTGCCTAAAATGTAAAATGTATTGATTATAGTCATGACAAAACAGTCCTAGTCACACACATAAACACACAAGTATGTGCACACACCAGTCTATATTTGTAAAAAATGACAATCCATTAAACACCAAAATTTTTTTGAGAGTTGTTTTGAATTAAAAAGAGACTATACACCTGACCTGCCTCTTGAGAAACCTATATGCAGGTCAGGAGCAACAGTTAGAACTGGACATGGAACAACAGACAACAAACTCCTTTTCCTATTTGGAAAATGAGTACGTCAAGGCTGTATATTGTCACCCTGCTTATTTAACTTATATGAAGAGTACATCATGAGAAACGCTGGGCTGGAAGAAGCACAAGCTGGAATCAAGATTGCCGGGAGAAATGTAAATCACCTCAGATATGCAGATAACACAACCCTTATGGCAGAAAGTGAAGAGGAACTAAAAAGCTTCTTGATGAAAGTGAAAGATGAGAGTGACAAAGTTGGCTTAAAGCTCAACATTCAGAAAATGAAGATCATGGCATCTGGTCCCACCACTTCATGGGAAATAGATGGGGAAGCAGTGGAAACAGTGTCAGACTTTATTTTTGGGGCTCCAAAATCACTGCAGATGGTGACTGCAGCCATGAAATTAAAAGACACTTACTCCTTGGAAGGAAAGTTATGACCAACCTAGGTAGCATATTCAAAAGCAGAGACAGTACTTTGCCAATGAAAGTCCATCTAGTCAAGGCTATGGTTTTTCCAGTGGTCATGTATGAATGTGATAGTTGGACTGTGAAGAAAGCTGAGCCCTGAAGAATTGGTGCTTTTGAACTGTGGTGTTGGAGAAGACTCCTGAGAGTCCCTTGGACTGCAAGGAGATCCAACCAGTCCATTCTGAAGGAGATCAGCCCTGGGTGTTCTTTGGAAGCAATGATGCTAAAGCTGAAACTGCAGTACTTTGGCCACCTCATGCAAAGATTTGACTCATTGGAAAAGACTCTGATGCTGGGAGGGATTGGGGGCAGGAGGAGAAGGGGACGACAGAGGATGAGATGGCTGGATGGCATCACTGACTCGATGGATGTGAGTTTGAGTGAACTCCGGGAGTTGGTGATGGACAGGGAGGCATGGCGTGATGTGATTCATGGGGTCACAAAGAGTTGGACATGACTGAGTGACTGAACTGAACTGAACTGATACAGACATAGGAAATGAATGAAATGCATCACATAGTCTTCGACTAGGTCCTTGATTTAATCTTGTCTGTTAAAGACAGACAGGAACAATTTGTGAAGTTTGAAAGTGTGTGTGTGTATATGTGTGCTCAACCTCTCAATCATGCCCAACTCTTTATGATCCCATGGACTCTAGCCCCTCACGCTCTTCTATCTATGGAATTTTCCAGGCAAGATATTCTGATTATAATATCTGTACTATGATCAGGTAGGAATATGGCCTGTCTTTAGTAGATATGAGCTGAAGTACTTAGGTTGAAGGATTATAATGACTACAATATAGTCTCAAAAGTTCAGCAAATGATAAGAATTATAAGAAGATTATGTCAAAATATTAACATATGGTGAAACTAGGTAAAATATATTCAAGAGATCATTACACTGCTTTCAAAAATGTTTACAGACAGATTTTTTTCAAAATAAAATATTTTAAAAGACACCTGATTTAACAATTGTTGTGAGTGTTTTTACCAAAAAAATGGTTTCAATACTTTTGGAGATGACCTATAGAAAATTCTAGTCTTTCAGTTTTTTAACATGTGTGATTTGGGGGGCATTTCTGTAAACAATGCCCTGTATCTTGCTATCATCTGGAATCATTGTGCTTCTATAATATCTAATTACTATATCACACTGACTGTAGTCTTTCGAGCACAAGCTCTCTTACTCTTTGCTTCCCATAATAACACATTTTCTGACTGTATCCTATTTTCTTATTTCCTTTAACCTACCTTACTAATGTTTTATTCTACCTCACTGATGCTGGGAAAGATTGAGGGCAAGACAAGAAGGAATGACAGAGTATGAGATGGTAGGATGGCATCACCAACTCAATGGATATGACTTTGAGCAAACTCTGGGAGACAGTGAAGGACAAGGAAGCCTGGTGTGCTGCAGTTCATGGGTTTGCAAAGAGTAGGATACAACTTAGCAACTGACTGAACAATAACCTCACTAATTGCTTTACTTATAGTGTCTAACTCCCTTCCTTTCTTTGCTTTAAGTCCAGCAGCCCCTCTTTCCTTAATATATTTCTTTATTCAGTATAGAATTATTAGTCCATAATTTTAAATTCTCATTTACAAGCAATTTCAATCTCTTAGCCCACTTGCATTCCTATTGTCCTCCCTGCAATTGGACCAACATAAATGTTTGGACCCATATAAATATTTGTCTTATTCTATTCTTTAGTTTGGTAACTAAAAACAAACAAACAAGTCTAACCATATTCTTCTTCCCTCAGGGAGCTTTTTTTTTTTTTTTTTTTTGCTAGCATGATACCTCAAGCCATGTGATACAGACAAAAAAATTTTTACTGTAGATGATTTTGAAACAAAAAGGTGGAACCAGTATCCCTTTCCCCTCCTCATTTATGCAAAGAAAGGCCTGGATAGAATTCAGCCCTCCATTGTAAATCTGAGATCAACAGGTATGTTAATATGTTGTGCTTGCCAGCTTGGTATCATCTCACACTTTTCTGAAAATAGCAACATAATTTTTTAGTAGGCTTTTGACTATTTTATTCACACAAGGAAAATGAAGTAATTCCATTAGGACTTTCTAAACAGCTTAACCTTTATCTTTGTCTCTATTTCTTCTTTATGTAGGGTAACTGTTTTTACATTCTATCTAAATTTATCCCCTTACATGATTCTCTAGATTCCATAATACTATGACTCTTTAGAGACAACATTCCACTCTCATTCTTCTTTCTACCCTGTTACTCAACTTTTTCCACTTTTATCTGCCTCACACCATTACACCGCTGAAACTGTGCTAAAAATCCATTAAAGACCACTTTGTCACTTAAAATATATTTTATACCATATACCTGCAGCATTGGACAATTTCCACACTTTAGGTTCCTTGAGAATAGACCCTGAGATGTGGATTTACATGCAGAATGTTCATGGGGATCTCCTGGAAAATAGAAGCAGGGTCGGGGGAAAGAAAAGTTGAGCTATCATCGGAGATTTAAACCAGCCCAATGGGGAGTCCTGAAATTGAGATGATTTTTCAGACTTGCCCTGAATTAGGACATGAAGCCTGGAGCTTTACACTGATCAGTCAGTGTGTGCAGATGTATGGAAGGATATGTGAACTTGGTTGAGACAGTGCTGTTCAACTAGAGAATCCTTATAGAGGGCTCAGGCTCAAGATTGCCTGTCCATAGCGCTTCCAGGTACTAGAGAAAAAGTTCTTAACTTTTGAAGCCAATTTGGATCGTGCCTCAGAGCATCCAACACAGCATGTTTACCAATCCCACCTTCTTAAGAAATTCCTCTTTTCATATCTTCTACAAGAAAAAGACTTGTCAATAGTCAATACAAGTTAATCATTGAAGTGCATATTTCTTTTTGAATTATGATTTTCTCCAAAGCCACTCCCTGGTGGCACAGATGATAAAGCATCTGCCTACAATGTGGAGAAGGCAATGGCAACCCACTCTAGTATTCTCACCTGGAAAATCCCATGGATGGAGGAGCCTGGTAGACTGCAGTCCATGGGGTCGCTAAGAGTCAGACATGACTGAGTGACTTCACTTTCACTTACAATGTGGAAAACCCAAGTTCAATCCCTGGTCGGAAAGATCTCCTGTACAACGAAATGGCAACCCACTTGAGTATTCTTGCATGGAAAATCCCATGGACAGAGGAACCTGGTAGGCTACAGTATATGGGGTTTCAAAGAGTCAGACATGACTGAGCGACTTCACTTTCACTTTTCTCCAAATACATGACAAGACATGGACCTGGAAACAACCTAAATGTCCATGGAGAGATGAATGGATAAATAAGATGTGATATATGTCTATATCATTATATATATATATGTGTATACACACACACACACACATATATATATATATATATATATATACATATATACATACATACCATCTGGTGGATCAGAGGGTAGAGAATCTGCCTGCAGTGCAGAAGACCTTGATTCAATCCCAGGGTTGGGAAGTACCCCTGGAAAAGGGAATGGCTACCTACTCTAGTATTCTTGACTGGAGAATTCCATGGACAGAGGAACCTGGTGGGTACAGTCCATGGGATTGCAAAGAGTCAGACACAACTGAGTGAATTAACACTCAACTCATATATACACATATAAAAATAGAATACTACTCAACCATAAAAAATAATGAAATAATGTCATGCACAACAACATGGATGCACCTAGAGATTATCATACTAAGTATTCAAGCAGAGAAATACTAATATCATATGACATCACTTATATGTGGAAATGAAACGAAAGGATACAAATGAGCATTTACAAAACAGAAACAGAGTCACAAACATAGGAAAATAACTTACGGTTACCAAAGGGGAAGCATGTTGAGGGGGGGAAGGCAGAGATAAATTAGGAATTTGGGAGTAATATATATATGTGTGTGTGTATATACACACATACATATGAGCAAAGACATGCTGTGTAACACAGGGAACTATAGTCAATATTTTGTAATAACCTATATGGGAAAAGAATCTGAGAAAGAATATATATATATGTATAACAATAACTTTGCTGTACATCTGAAACTAACATAACATTGTAAATCAACTATACTTCAGCTTTATAAGAGAGTAAATCACAGGAAACTGATGTTGAAACATTACTCTCAACTAGTTAAATTTTGTGCCTGACTGCTCATCTTGCATTCTCATAATTTTAGGAGATACATAGATGATAGTTCCAAATAAAAAGGCTCTTTGTACTAATTGCATGTCTGATTACATTCCAAGGCTTTGTTCTGGCCATGCCTCCTCATCATAAATTCTTAACCACTTCATCATTTCTAATGGAATGTTATCTTGGTAACTATAAAAAGATTTTAATCCCTGTACTAGTATATTTTGCTGAGCTGTGATCATATATACCTAATTATTTACTAGGCTTCTTTAGGAATGACATTTCAATTTCAGCATACTTAAAACTAAACTAGCCATCTTTTACCTAAAAAATGCATATTTCTCTATGTGCTCAATCAGTCTTCTCTGACTCTTTGTTATCCCATGGATTGCAGCCCATAAGTCTCCTCTGTCCATGGAAATTTCCAGGTAAGAATATTGGAGTGAGTTGCCATTTCCTTCTCCAGGGAATCTTTCTGATGCAGAGATTGAAGCAGCATATTCTGAGTCTTCTGAGTTGGCAGACAGATATTTTTTACCACTGAGCCACCGGGGAAGTTTGCTTTCTCTATATCCTCTTTTAAAATATAATTTAGATATTAAATTAATTAATAGAGAAAAGTGCACAATAATTGTGCAGATAAATTGTAATTAAGTAAGTACTCCCATTAAATGAAATTTACATCAAGAAATAGAAAAACAGGATGATAAAAACCTTTTTCAAGCCCTCTTCTTTTTCTCCAAAGATTACCATTCTCATGATTTCAAGATTATTTTTTCTTCCCTTGTGCTGCCTTATTTGTTTTTTGACCCAGTTTTATTAATAAATAAATGGCATATTAGTTCACTTCAGTCGCTCAGTCGTGTCCAACTCTTTGCGACCCCATGAATCGCAGCACGCCAGGCCTCCCTGTCCATTACCAACTCCCGGAGTTCACTCAAACTCATGTCCATCAATTCAGTGATGCCATCCAGCCATCTCACCCTCTGTCGTCCCCTTCTCCTCCTGTCCCCAATCACTCCTATCATCAGAGTCTTTTCCAATGAGTCAAATCTTCGCATGAGGTGGCCAAAGTACTGGAGTTTCAGCTTCAGCATCATTCCTTCCAAAGAAATCCCAGGGCTGATCTCCTTTAGAATGGACTGGTTGGATCTCCTTGCAGTCCAAGGGACTCTCAAGAGTCTTCTCCAACACCACACTTCAAAAGCATCAGTTCTTCGGTGCTCAGCCTTCTTCACAGTCCAACTATCACATCCATACATGACCACAGGAAAAACCATAGTCTTGATTAGACGAACCTTTGTTGGCAAAGTAATGTCTCTGCTTTTTAATATGCTATCTAGGCTGGTCATAACTTTCCTTCCAAGGAGTAAGTGTCTTTTAATTTCATGGCTGCAGTCACTACCTGCAGTGATTTTGGAGCCCCAAAAAATAAAGTCTGACACTGTTTCCACTGTTTCCCCATCTATTTCCCATGAAGCGATGGCCCGGATGCCATGATCTTTGTTTTCTGAATGTTGAGCTTCAAGCCAACTTTTTCACTCTCTATTTTCACTTTCATCAAGAGGCTTTTTAGTTCCTCTTCACTTTCTGCCATAAGGGTTGTGTCATCTGCATATCTGAGGTGATTGATATTTCTCCCGGCAATCTTGATTCCAGCTTGTGCTTCTTCCAGCCCAGTGTTTCTCATGATGTACTCTGCATAGAAGTTAAATAAGCAGGGTGACAATACACAGCCTTGATGTACTCCTTTTCCTATTTGGAACCAGTCTGTTGTTCCATGTCCAGTTCTAACTGTTGCTTCCTGACCTGCATACAGATTTCTAAAAAGGCAGATCAGGTGGTCTGGTATTCCCATCTCGTTCAGAATTTTCCACAGTTTATTGTGATCCACACAGTTAAAGGCTTTGCCATAGTCAATGAATCAGAAATAGATGTTTTTCTGGAACTCTCTTGCTTTTTCCATGATCCAGCACATGTTGGCAATTTGATCTCTGGTTCCTCTGCCTTTTCTAAAACCAGCTTGAACATCAGGAAGTTCACGGTTCACATATTGCTGAAGCCTGGCTTGGAGAATTTTGAGCATTACTTTACTAGCATGTGAGATGAGTGCAATTGTGTGGTAGTTTGAGCATTCTTTGGCATTGCCTTTCTTTGGGATTGGAATGAAAACTGACCTTTTCCAGTCTTGTGGCCACTGCTGAGTTTTCCAAATTTGCTGGCATATTGAGTGCAGCACTTTCACAGCATCATCTTTCAGGATTTGAAGTAGCTCAACTGGAATTCCAATACCTCCACTAGCTTTGTTTGTAGTGATGCTTTCTAAGGCCCACTTGACTTCATATTCCAGGATGTCTGGCTCTAGGTCAGTGATCATATCATCCTGATTATCTGGGACATGAAGATCTTTTTTGTACAGTTCTTCTGTGTATTCTTGCCACCTCTTCTTAATATCTTCTGCTTCTGTTAGGTCCATACCATTTCTGTCCTTTATCGAGCCCATCTTTGCATGAAATGTTCCCTTGGTATCTCTAATTTTCTTGAAGAGATCTCTAGTCTTTCCCATTCTGTTGTTTTCCTCTACTTCTTTTCATTGATCACTGGGGAACCTTTCTTATCTCTTCTTGCTATTCTTTGGAACTCTGCATTCAGATGCTTATATCTTTCCTTTTCTCCTTTGCTTTTTGCTTTTCTTCTTTTCACAGCTATTTGTAAGGCCTCCCCAGACAGCCATTTTGCTTTTTTGCATTTCTTTTCCATGGGGATAGTCTTCATCCCCGTCTCCTGTACAATGTCACAAACCTCAGTCCATAGTTCATCAGGCACTCTATCTATCAGATCTAGGCCGTTAAATCTATTTCTCACTTCCACTGTATAATCATAAGGGATTTGATTTAGGTCATACCTGAATGGTCTAGTGGTTTTCCCTACTTTCTTCAATTTCAGTCTGAATTTGGTAATAAGGAGCTCATGATCTGAGCCACAGTCAGCTCCTGGTCTTGTTTTTGCTGATTGTATAGAGCTTCTCCATCTTTTGCTGTAAAGAATATAATCAATCTGATTTTGGTGTTGACCATCTGGTGATGTCCATGTGTAGAGTCTTCTCTTGTGTTGTTGGAAGAGGGTGTGTGCTATGACCAGTGCATTTTCTTGGCAAAATGGCATATAAGATTGCTATAAAGTAAATTTAAGGTGTACCATATCTTTATATGCTATGCATTGTGAAATTATGCATTATGCATAATTAATCATTACATTATGCATATGCAATTATTACATATACGTTGTGAAATTATCACTATAATGAGGTTATTAACACATATGTTGCCTCACACAATTACCATTTTGCGAGGTTTTTTTTTTTTTTTTCAGTGTGTGTAGTGAAGAACATTGAAAATCCAATTTTTAACATTATTCAAATATGTAATAAAGTATTGTTACATATAGCCATCACTCTGTACATTAGATTCCCAGAACATAATTATTTTATAACTCGAAGTTTGTACCTTTAGATCAACGTCTAATATTTCTACCACTTCTCAGCTTCTTGCAGCCATCAATCTTGTGTTGCTACAAGTTCTTTTTTTTTTTTTTTTCTTTCAGATTGTACATGCATGTAAGATCACAGAGTATTTTTCTTTCTCTGTCTGGCATTTCACTTAGCATAATGCTTTCAAGTTCTATCCATGTTGTCCCAATTGCAGCTTAATAAACTTTCACTATATGCATATCACAGTTTCTTTATCCATTCATCTTTTAATGAATTGAGCTTTTTTCATTTAATTTTCTTTCAGTTCAGTTCAATCACTCAGTTGTGTCCGACTCTTTGTAACCGTATGAACCGCAGCACATCAGGCCTCCCTGTCCATCACCTACTCCCGGAGTCCACCCAAACCCATGTCCATTGAGTCAGTGATGCCATCCAACCATCTTATCTTCTGTCATCCCCTTTTCCTCCTGCCCTCAATCACTCCCAGAATCAGGGTTTTTTCAAATGAGTCAACTTTTGGCATCAGGTGGCCAAAGTATTGGAGTTTCAGCTTCAGCATCAGTCCTTCTAATGAACACCCATAACTGATCTCCTTTAGAATAAACTGGTTGGATCTCCTTGCAGTCCAAGGGACTCTCAAGAGTCTTCTCCAACACCACAGTTCAAAAGCATCAATTCTTCTGTGCTCAGGTTTCTTTACAGTCCAACTCTCACATCCATACATGACCACTGGGAAAACCATAGCCCTGACTAGATGGACCTTTGTTGGCAAAGTAATGTCTCTGCTTTTTAATATGTTATCTAGATTGGTCATAAATTTCCTTCCAAGGAGTAAGTGTCTTTTAATTTCATGGCTGCAGTCACCATCTGCAGTGATTTTGGAGCCCAGAAAACTAAAGTCCGACACTGTTTCCACTGTTTCCCAATCTATTCACCATGAAGTAATGGGACCAGATGCCATGATCTTCATTTTCTAAATGTTGAGCTTTAGGCCAACTTTTCCACTCCCCTCTTTCACTTTCATCAAGAGGCTCTTTAGTTCTTCACTTTCTGCCATAAGGCTGGTGTCATCTGCATATCTGAGGTGATTGATATTTCTCCCAGCAATCTTGATTCCAGCTTGTGCTTCCTCCAGCCCAGCATTTCTCGCGATGTACTCTACATATAAGTTAAATAAGCAGGGTGACAATAGACAGCCTTGATGTATCCTTTTCCTATTTGGAACAATTCTGTTGTTCTTGTCCAGTTCTAACTGCTGCTTCCTGACCTGCACGCAGGTTTCTCAAGAGGCAGGTCTGGTGGTCTGGTATTCCCATCTCTTTCAGAATTTTCAGTTTGTTTTGATCCTAACAGTCTTTGGCATAGTCAATAAAGCAGAAATTGATGTTTTTCTCTTTTGCTTTTTCTATGATCCAGTGGATGTTGTCAATTTGATCTCTGATTCCTGTGCCTCTTCTAAAACCAGCTTGAACATCTGGAAGTTTATGGTTTCATGTGTTGCTGAAGCCTGGCTTGGAGAATTTAGAGCATTACTTTACTAGCATGTGAGATGAGTGCAATTGTGCGGTAGTTTGAGCGTTCTTTGGCATTGGCTTTCTTTGGGATTGGAATGAAAACTGACCTTTTCCAGTCCTGTGGCCACTGCTGAGTTTTCCAAATTTGCTGGCATATTGAGTGCAGCACTTTCATAGCATCATCTTTCAGAATATGAAATAGCTGAACTGCAATTTCATTACCTCCACTAGCTTTGTTTGTAGTGCTGCTTCCTAAGGCCCACTTGACATCACATTCCAGGATGTCTGGCTCTAGGTCAGTGATCACACCACCGTGATTCTCTGGGTTGTGAAGATCTTTTTGTACAGTTCTTCTATGTATTCCTGCCATGTCTTCTTAATATCTTCTGCTTCTATTAGATCCCTATCAATTCTGTCCTTTATTGAGCCCATCTTTGCATGAACTGTTCCTTGGTATCTCTAATTTTCTTTAGGAGATCGCTAGTCTTTTCCATTCTGTTCTTTTCCTCTATTTCTTTGCATTGATCACCGAGGAAGGCTTTCTTATCTCTCTTTGCTATTCTTTGGAACTCTGTATTCAGGTGCTTATATCTTTCCTTTTCTTCTTTGATTTTTGCTTCTCTTCTTTTCTCAGCTATTTGTAAGCCTTCCTCAGACAGTCATTTTGCTTTTTTTTGCATTTCTTTTTCTTGGGGATGGTCTTTTCCCCTGTCTCCTGTATAATGTCACGATCCTCTGTCCATAGTTCATCAGGCACTCTATCAGATCTAGTCCCTTAAATCTATTTCTCACTTCTAAAGATACAATCCCTTTATCTGATCAAATTTTTATCTCTATTTAATGAAAATTGTGCTTCCCTGGTGGCTCAGATGGTAAAGAATCTGCCTACAGTGCAGGAAACCTGGGTTTCATCTGTGGGTCTGGAAGATCCCCTAGAGAAGGGAATGGCAACTGACTCCAGTAGTCTTGCTTGAAAATTTCAATTGACATAAGAGCTTGATGGGCCACAAATAGTTGGATACAATTGGGTGACTAATACATCTGGAGAAAGAAATGGCAACTCATTTCAGTAGTCATGCTTGGAAAATGCCATGCACAGAAGAGCCTGGTAGGCTAAAGTCTATGGGGTTCCAAAGAGTCATACATGACTGAGTGACTGTGCAAGCAAGAGAATCAAAATGAATGAACATTAATTCATGTTTTAAAGTTTGTTGTTTGGATGGAGGCATATTAAACAGTTCCTGGCTTCAGAGTCTGCTCAACACAAAAGACAGTGTGCACTGTGCTCAGCTGCTAAGTCTTGTCCTACTCTTTATGACCCCAGGGACTGTAGCCCACCAGGCTCCCCCGTCTATGAAGATTCTCCAGGCAAGAATACTGGAGGGGGTAGTCATTCCCTTTTCCATGGGATTGTCCCAATCCAGGGATAGAACTCAGGTCTCCTACTTTTCAAGTAGATTCTTTACTATCTGAGCCACCAGGAAAGCCCAAGAATACTGGAGTAGGTAACCTATCCCTTCTCCAGGGAATCTTCCTGACCCAGGAATTGAACCAGGGTCTCCTGCGTTGCAGAGGGATTCTTTACCAGCTAAGATACCAGGGAAGCCCACATAAGGAAATGGTAGGTTTTAATGCCACTCCCCATAATATTCTTGAAGCTTCATGTTAAAAATATCTCCCTACTTTATCTTTTGATATTTACTCCCTCAATGTAAATAGCTATCCCATGCAACTGGAATCATTAGTTATCTCCCACATTCCTCTTTTATATTTCTGCCTCCTCATTTGGATATTAATATAAAAAGACAGTTTAGTTCAGTTCAGTCACTCAGTCGTGTCTGACTCTTTGCGACCCCATGAATCGCAGCACGCCAGGCCTCCCTGTCCATCATCAACTGCTGGAGTTCACTCAGACTCACGTCCATCGAGTCAGTGATGCCATCCAGCCATCTCATCCTCTCTTGTCCCGTTCTCCTCTTGCCCCCAATCCCTCCCAGCATCAGAGTCTTTTCCAATGAGTCAACTCTTTGCATGAGGTGGCCAAAGTACTGGAGTTTCAGCTTCAGCATCATTCCCTCCAAAGAACAACAATTATTTATTCTTTCAACAGATACTTTCAAGATTCCTACTGCATAAAAGCAACTTGATAAGACATCATGTCTATAAAGAAAACAGTACTGTTATTGTTCACAGAATAGCAGTAGTTAAGAAGTAGATTATATTCTCATAAAAACGATTTAAGTAATTTAAATTGAAAAGTTCAGTGTAGAAAGGTATGTGATAATGATATCAATATTACCCAGGGACCATTAAAAATCCCAGTATTGGTCACTAATCAATTTTTAATATACATTTGCTGAATTGAACAGCATGTTTTACATTTTGTGTAGTGTCCTTTTACTATAAAAGGTGATAGTCAACAGAAAGATAAATGGACATTCTTGCATCTTAATAATGAAGACATTTTTAAGTACTACACTGATGTACACATGATTGATTAGAATAGTTCAAGGTACTTCTTTGTAGAAGTGAAAATAAAATAATAGGAAAAATTCCCTATTGCAATGGAAACATTTGTCATTAGAATTAATGTTAAGTGATAATTCAGGCCTGTCCTCTCCATTTTAGTCTTTGGTAGAATTTTAATAATGTAGTTGCTAACATGCATTATGTTGATAAGAGTCTATCAGTAGGTTGTACAGGTGATGAATTTATGCACTTTAATTTGAAATGTGAATTTAGGAAAAGAAAATCTAACTAATTGGATAGATTGTCCAACTTGTAAGATTTTTTATTTCATTTTGAATTGATTACTTCTATCAAAAGGCATAAATTTACTTGATATAATTAAACAACTAGGTTATTTGCTGTTATTTGATAACCCTGGAATATTTTCAAGGTGCAATGGATGAATTGATCTACAAAACACAATTACACCTGTTCATTGGGCTTATAAAAGAAGGCTAAGAAATTCCAATAAGTAATTTCAAATGTTCTAATAAATGGAAACTAAATCTGAAAATCTGTTGGATCTGAGACAGTAAAAGAAGGAACAGTTTATTTTTTCTTGCAAGTTTGTCCTTTGATAGTCCTTACATTTATCTAGTGAAAATAACAAAGCACACATCAGTCTAGCATAAAAGAAAGTAGAATGTGGATTTTTTTGGCCACATTGAAGAATCTTATTATTCAAAATAGGTGCAAAGCTTTCATATTTTGAGCAATTTTTTCTCCGTGCTTTCAAAATAGTGAAAACAGTGATGCAAGGCTATTTTAAAACAAGGAAGACTACGCTATGAAGTAAGAAGAGATTTCTTGAATTTCAGTGATGTGGTCAGGGTCATCTAGTCCAAAGTATCCTCTAATGGCAATAAGACTTGAGTTATTCGCCTGGGTCATCACTGGGGTGAGGACAGCATTTAGGGATTGTGGAGAAAGTAAATAAGATATTTATGTGCTATGTTGTATTGTTTAGTAGGAAACATATATAAATTTATATGTATAAAATTAATTTGGAATGCTTTCAGGTTCAAAATAAAAAAAATTGAAACAAAAATAACTGAGTCACTTAACTAATAGTGCTTTTTGTTTTTGTGTGTTTTTTTTTTTTTTTTTTTTTGCATTCAGTAAGTGTTCTGGGGAAAGGCAATCCACACTGAGGGCTGCTACTGAATCTCAATCACACTTTTAGAAGCAGGGCTATTTTAATAGTTTTATTATACCATCTTCGTTGCATAGACCATCTCCCTGTGCTTGCCACTGTTATTGCTTAGAATAAACTAGAAGATGCTGTGATATTTACAAATGCCTGTCCATAAAGGTTCAACACAATCAAAGTGTATTTTGGTTGTGCAAAGCCCATTGTCTATTCAAGTAAATCTTCATGGAGGCTTTGATCCATACAATGACAAAACAATCTAAACTATGTGACTTCTTGATTCAGCCATCTTGGCACAATGCTTCCATGGTCCCCAACTATGGAGACCAAATGAAGAAAGACACAAGAGAGTGGCACACAGGTTTTCCATTGCCTCAGCCTGAAAGTGACACATGTCATTCCCATCCATATTTGATCACATGGGACAGTCAGTATAGTTTTGCATGCATCTATGATCAACCTAGCACCTTAAAAAGCAGAAACATCACTTTGCTGACAAAGGTCAGTATAGCCAAAACTATGGCTTTCACAGTAGTCATGTAAGGATGTGAGAGTTGGACCATAAAGAAGGCTGAGTGCTGAGGAATTGATGCTTTTGAACTGTGGTGCTGGAGAAGACTCTTGAGAGTCCCTTGGACACCAAGAGGATCAAACCAGTAAATCCTAAAGGAAATCTACCCTGAATACTCATTGGAAGGACTGATACTAAAGCTGAAGCTCAAATACTCTGGCCATCTGATGTGAAGAGCCAACTCATTAGAAAAGACTCTGGTGCTGGGAAAGATTGAAGGCAAAAGAAGAATTTGAGATGGTTAGATAGCACCACCAACTCAATGGACAGGAACTTGAGCAAACTCCAGGAGATAGTAAAGAAAAGAGAAGCCTGGCGTGCTGTGATCCATGGGGTCTCAAGAGTTGGTGAGACGAACTTAGTCACTGAACAACAACAAAATGACATAGGGAAAGCAGAACATTGGGAATGATCATAATATGTATATTATCAGTGTATGGTTACAAGATGGCAGTTGTGCCTTCAGGCACCATGCATGCTTTCCAAAGATAAAAAAATAGAGAGAGAGGGAGAACTATGAATGAAGTGAAAATACTTTTAAGTAGTTATACTTACTTTTTATTTGGAGAACACATTACTGCTAAGACAGGCTTTACATAATGGAAAAGCTGAGTTGCGCTATTTTGCACAAATATTTTGTAAGAATATTTTGCCTCAGAGAACATTACAGAGTCTTGTCCAGATGGTAGTGAATGGCCTATTTGAATTGCAAGCACTAAGGATGAATTTTTGTTTATTATCTAGCTTTGGGGAAAAAGTGGTCCCTACCATACCATCACACTGAGGTACTTTGTATTAATGTTGGCAACATCAGGCTATTATATAATATAACTCACAAAGCTTGGAAGTGAATCTTCTTCCCATGTATCACCACAGGTCAAAGTTACAGAATCCACATAGATGTCAATAATGAGCCATAAGAGGTTAAGGAATCATATAAATTATATAGGATTTAGTGTTTGGAATAGAGCCAGAGAAATTACCAACAATGAAACTTAAAAGGTAAATGCTGCAGAATGATGTAGAGACTGGCCTAAACAGCAGCCTAAAGAAAAATCATGTGAATAATTGAGTTAAAAGACATATAAAAGCCTCCACTGACTTTTAAGCTGGAACACTTTGGCTTTACTTTTAGAAACTATAGAATGGCCAGGTTCTGGTGGAACACTGTACTTCTGGCTAACCCGTGACTGTACTACCAAACACCTATATAATACAAGATTGTGCACTGAGGGGGAATGAAAGTACTGATGTAAAGACAAAAAAAAGTGAGGAACTTACCAGAAAAAGGAACTTCCATTTCTTCCCAGCAATATTTTAGAATGCCAAAGCAGAGAAAAAAGTTCTTCCCAGTAGTCACAAGTTAATATTAGGACTCTTTTTAACACTTCCTTAATCTCTGTGTCAGGAAGATCCCCTGGAGAAGGGAATGGCTACCTACTTCAATATTCTTGCCTGGAGAATTCCTTGGATATAGGAGCCTGGCAGTCTATGGGCCATGGAGTTGCAAAGAGCTGGACACAACTGAGCGACTAACACTTTCCCACTTTCACTTTTCAAACCCAGGGTCTTGGAATGATAATAATCTAAAATAGTAAATAGTTAACAGTTTACATCATGGACATCAGCCACCTTTGCTGTGGAAGTTTTAAAAATTAGAATTTTTTTCTTTTTCTTCTAATACCTGGAAGTTTGGACCTTTCTATCACCTTCTTCTAACTCCTACTCCCCCCATCCCACTTCTAGGAACCACAAATCTAATCTCTCTGTGAATTTGACTGTTAGTGGTTTTAAAAAATATAATTGACCCATGATACTATGACAGCTTATGGTGCACAATGCAGCACTTTGATATTTCTATACATTTCAAACTGATCACCACAATAGCTCTAGTCACCATCTGTCACCATACAAAGATATCATACAATTCTTGAGCATTTTCTTCACTCTGTACATTACATCCCTGTGACATTTATTTCATAACTGGAAGTTTGTACCTCTTAATCTCTCTCACCTATTTCACTTACTGCCCTATCCCAATGCTCTGGAAACTACCTGTTTGTTCTATTTCTATGGTTCTTTCTGTTTTGCACTAAGAATTTAATGTAAAACATAATTAATGTGATTAACAGTTTTCCATGTTACATACAAAAGATTTTAAGAGAGTAAGTCCTAAGTGTTCTCATAATAGGGAAAATAGTTATTCTTTATCTTGTATTTTAAGGTGTTTTCAATGATACACATTATTAATTATTGTAGTAATCATTTCATGATGCATGTAAGTCAAATTGTTTTGCTGTACATCTCAAACATATACAGTCCTATGTCAATTATATCTCAGTGAAACTAAAAGGAAATTAAATTAATAAAAAGTAAAAGTTCAGTTCAGCTCAGTCGCTCAGTCGTGTCTGACTCTTTGCAACCCCATTAATCGGAGCACACCAGGCCTCCCTATCTATCACCAACTCCCGGAGTTCACTCAGACTCATGTCCATCGAATCATTGATGCCATCCAGCCATCTCATCCTCTGTCGTCCCCTTCTCCTCCTGCCCCCAATCCTTCCCAGCATCAGAGTCTTTTCCAATGAGTCAAATCTTTACATGAGGTGGCCAAAGTACTGGAGTTTCAGCTTCAGCATCATTCCTTCCAAAGAAATCCCAGAAAAAAAAAAAAAAGAAATCCCAGGGCTGATCTCCTTCAGAATGGACTGGTTGGATCTCCTTGCAGTCCAAGGGACTCTCAAGAGGGTTCTGCAACACCACAGTTCAAAAGCATCAATTCTTCGGCACTCAGCTTTCTTCAGAGTCCAATTCTTCACATCCATACATGACCACAGGAAAAACCATAGCCTTGACTAGACGGACCTTTGTTGGCAAAGTAATGTCTCTGCTTTTCAATATGCTATCTAGGTTGGTCATAACTTTCCTTCCAAGGAGTAAGCGTCTTTTAATTTCATGGCTGCAGTCACCATCTGCAGTGATTTTGGAGCCCAAAAAAATAAAGTCTGACACTGTTTCCACTGTTTCCCCATCTATTTCCCATGAAGTGATGGGACCGGATGCCATGATCTTAGTTTTCTGAATGTTGAGCTTTAAGCCAACTTTGTCACTCTCCTCTTTCACTTTCATCAAGAGGCTTTTGAGTTCCTCTTCATTTTCTGCTATAAGGGTGGTGTCATCTGCATATCTGAGGTTATTGATATTTCTCCTGGCAATCTTGATTCCAGCTTGTGCTTCTTCCAGCCCAGCATTTCTCATGATGTACTCTGCATATAAGTTAAATAAACAGGGTGACAATACAAGCCTTGACATACTCCTTTTCCTATTTGAAACCAGTCTGTTGTTCCATGTCCAATTCTAACTGTTGCTTCCTGACCTGCATACAGATTTCTCAAGAGGCAGATCAGGTGGTCTGGTATTCCCATCTCGTTCAGAATTTTCCACAGTTTATTGTGATCCACACAGTCAAAGGCTTTGGCATAGTAAATAAAGCAGAAATAGATGTTTTTCTGGAACTCTCTTGCTTTTTCCATGATCCAGTGGATGTTGGCAATTTGGTCCCTGGTTCCTCTAACTTTTCTAAAACCAGCTTGAACATCTGGAATTTCATAGTTCACGTATTGTTGAAGCCTGGCTTGGAAAATTTTGAGCATTACTTTACTAGTGTGTGAGGTGAGTGCAATTGTGCAGTAGTTTGAGCATTCTTTGGCATTGCCTTTCTTTGGGATTGGAATGAAAACTGACCTTTTCCAGTCTTGTGGCCACTGCTGAGTTTTCCAAATTTGCTGGCATATTGAGTGCAGCACTTTCACAGCATCATCTTTCAGGTTTTGAAATAGCTCAACTGGAATTCCATCACCTCCACTAGCTTTGTTCGTAGTGATGCTTTCTAAGGCCCACTTGACTTCACATTCCAGGATGTCTGGCTCTAGGTCAGTGATCACACCATCGTGATTATCTGGGTCATGAAGATCTTTTTTGTACAGTTCTGTGTATTCTTGCCACCTCTTAATATCTTCTGCTTCTGTTAGGTCCATGCCATTTCTGTCCTTTATCGAGCCCATCTTTGCATGAAATGTTCCCTTGACATCCCTAATTTTCTTGAAGAGATCTCTAGTCTTTCCCATTCTGTTGTTTTCTTCTATTTCTTTGCATTGATCACTGAGGAAGGCACTTATCTCTTCTTGCTATTCTTTGGAACTCTGCATTCAGATGCTTATATCTTTCCTTTTCTCCTTTGCTTTTTGCTTTTCTTCTTTTCACAGCTATTTGTAAGGCCTCCCCAGACAGCCATTTTGCTTTTTTGCATTTCTTTTCCATGGGGATAGTCTTCATCCCCGTCTCCTGTACAATGTCACAAACCTCAGTCCATAGTTCATCAGGCACTCTATCTATCAGATCTAGGCCGTTAAATCTATTTCTCACTTCCACTGTATAATCATAAGGGATTTGATTTAGGTCATACCTGAATGGTCTAGTGGTTTTCCCTACTTTCTTCAATTTCAGTCTGAATTTGGCAATAAGGAGTTCATGATCTGAGCCACAGTCAGCTATTGGTCTTGTTTTTGTTGACTGTATAGAGCTTCTCCATCTTTGGCTGCAAAGAATATAATCAATCTGATTTTGGTGTTGACCATCTGGTGATGTCCATGTGTAGAGTCTTCTCTTGTGTTGTTGGAAGAGGGTGTGTGCTATGACCAGTGCATTTTCTTGGCAAAACTCTATTAGTCTTTGCCCTGCTTCATTCCGTATTCCAAGGCCAAATTTGCCTGTTACTCCAGGTGTTTCTTGACTTCCTACTTTTGCATTCCAGTCCCCTATAATGAATAGGACATCTTTTTTGGGTGTTAATTCTAAAACGTCTTGTAGGTCTTCATAGAACCGTTCAACTAAAACTATTCCCTAAATGTTAGGGATTTTCAAATAGAGATATACCATACCATACCATGAAGATGAATCATAGGAAAAGCAAGAGAGTTCCATCAAATAACATACTTCTGTGTCACTGACTATGCTACAGTCTTTGACTGTGTGGATCACAAAAAACTGTGAAAAATTCTTAACGAAATGGGAATACCAAACCACCTTATCTGCCTCCTGAGAAATCTGTATGCAGGCCAAGAAGCAACAGCTAGAACCAGACATGGAACAATGAACTGGTTCAAAGTTGGGAAAGGAGTATACTAACACTGTATATTGTCACCCCACTTATTTAACTTATATGCAAAGTACATGATGTGAAATGCCGGGCTCAATGAAGCACAAGCTGGAATCAAGATTGCTGGGAGAAATATCAATAACTTCAGATATGCAGATGACACCATCCTTATGGCAGAAAGTGAAGAAGATCTAAAGAGCCTTTTGAAAGTGAAAGAGCAGAGTGAAAAAGTTGGCTTAAAACTCAACATTCAGAAAACTAAGATCATGGCATCTGGTCCCATCATTTCATGCAAATAGATGGGGAAACAATGGAAACAGTGACAAATTTTATTTTCTTAAGCTCCAAAATTACTACAGAGAGTGATGGCAGCCATGAAATTAAAAGGTGTTTGCTCCTTGGAAGAAAAGGTATGACAAACCTAGACAGCATATTTCAAAGCAGAGACATTGCTTTGTCGACAAAGATCCATCTAGTCAAAGCTATAGTTTTTCCAGTAGTCACGTATGTATGTGAGAGTTGGACCATAGAGAAGGCTAAGTGCTTAGGAACAGATGCTTTTGAACTGTAGTGTTGTGGAAGGTTGTTGAGAATCCCTTGGACAACAAGGAGGTCAAATAGTCAATCCTCAGGGAAATCAGTCCTGAATATTCATTGGAAGGACTGATGCTGAAGCTGAAGCTCCAATTTGGCCACCTAATGTGAATAACTGACTCATTGGAAAAGACCCTGTTGCTGGGAAAGATTGAAAACAGGAGGAGAAGGGGATGACAGAGGACAAGATGGTTGGATGGCATCACTGACTCAGTGGACATAAGTTAGAACAAGCTCCAGGAGTTGACAATGGACAGAGAAGCCTGGTGTGCTGCAGTCCATGGGGTTCAAAAGAGTTGGACATGACTGGGCAACTGAACTAAACTGAATTAGACTGAATGGGCTCCCCAACTGGTGCTAGTGGTGAAGAATTTGCTTGTCAATGCAGGAGTCACAAGAGATGTGGTTTGATCCCTGGGTCGGGAAGATTCCCTGGAATAGGAAGTGGCAACCCACTCCAGTATTCTTGCCTGGGAAATCCCATATGCAAAGGAGCCTGATGGGTTACAGTCTATGGGGCCACAAACAATCAGACATGACTTAGCACAAGCATACTGAACATTATTCTGCTCAGTTGCCAAGACTTCACCCAATCTCATGCATGCTTCATCCTATTACCCTGTGTATTAGTAACTGTCCATTAGCAGTAAAGTGATTACTGGAGCAGGACAAGGTAGTATAGCTTGCTTAAGTAAATGGTTTGGGTTTTCAAACCATGTTCCTCATAGATCAGTGAGTCTCTGAGTCTACCAGAACGTGTACAAGAGAGCTAACCGATAGAGTTCCAGACATGTCCATTTGAACTTAGATAAAGATGTCTCAGTTTTTTTGCTTTATATTCCAGATTTCTGTTGAGAATTTTAAAGCTTCTGTTATAAAAATATTTTTTCTTATTGCTGTTCAGTCCCTTAGTCATGTCTGACTCTGCAAACCCATGGACTGCAGCACACCATGATACTTCCCTGTCCTTCACTATCTGGAGTTTGCTCAAACTCATGTCCATTGAGTCAGTCAATTCAGTTTTCTGCCCTTTTCTCCCCATCCTATTTCTAATATGAAATTATCTTTCCATCATGTGTCACTAGTTGCTCAACCATACTGATAGAATTTGGGGGGGAGTGCTCAATCCCATCTGAAATGTATAGCTTGTCTTTGCCTTTTTAGAGTGAGATATAGTGTACATAATAAAGGTAGTCATCAGAAAGATGGAGTCAAAAAGCAGAGAGAATGTTGCATGGGCATGTATGTGAATACAAAGCTTAGCTGGACAGAAATTGTAATTTAAAATAAATAGTGTTAAACAATGTGTTGTGATTATACCTTTCCAATGAACACTGAAGCTTTTGAAATGTTTTTTTTTTTTTTTGGAAAATGTTTAAAGATTGCTGAGGAAGCTAGATTCCACTTGAAGTTAAATCTCCGGCTTCCTTCTTATTTCTTGCTGGTTTCTTGTCATCCTGTTATTTCTTCTCTTTGCCTCTCTTTCTTGTCTTTTAAAATTGCTCCCATATATTTTCATTCTTTAAGTTGCTAGCTGTCAAGGGATTCTTTCTACTGTAAAGATAAAAATCTCTTTACATTTGGAAGAATGTGCACTGATAATTATGGTAAATAAAAAAATAAGGCAAGGTGCTCAAGATACTATTGATACGTAACAAACAACATCAAGAAAAAAAGGGGTAAAACTATCATTTTATGACATTTGCAAAATCCATGGCTCAGAAGCTAGGAAAGAACAGTATAAATATCTTGCTTCTGTTTCAGTGTCTGAGATCTTCTTTGGGATAATTCAAAGGCCGGTTGATGACTCAGGCTTTATTGGAATCATCTGGAGATATTTTCCCCCATTTGAATGGCAGTTGATGCTAGACGTCACCTGAGGTCTCAGCTAAGTTGCTGGCCAGACTTCTGTATTTGGCCTCTCAATGTTGCCACGCTGGTAATGAACATTTCTCCCATAGACTATTTGGGCTTCTTTAATAAGGTGGTAACTGCTTTTCGGGGGCTTCCCTGGTGGCTCAGTGGTGAAGAATCTGCCTGCAGTGTAGGAGTTCAATCCCTGAGTTGGGAAGATCCCCTGGTAGAGGGCATGGCAACCCACTCCAGTATTCTTGCCTGGAGAAGTCCATGGACAGAGAAGCCTGGTGGGCTATAATCCATAGGGTTACACAGAGTGAAGTGAAGTCCATAGGGTCACACATGACTGAAGTGACTAAGTAGCAGTAGCTGCTTTTCAAGAGCAAGCTTTCCCAAAGCAAATGGCAAAAGTTTGTGACATATTTATAATCTAGGCTCTGAATTCATATAGCCACACTTCTTCCATATGTGAGAGTCAAAAATCCTCCAAGGACATGAATGATCATGTTGGGAAAATTCAGTCTGCCACAAACCATCCTCTAGCAAAAATTTATATTTCTTCTGTATACAAACTACATTTGTCTCTACATCTGGATTCTCAAGTTTTATGCCATTATGGCATCTGTTAAAGCCTACAATCTAGTTATCTAAGTCAGGTTCAAGTTCCTCTCAATCTGAAGATATAATGAAACAAATTATCTTCCCCATAAATGCAACATACAGTGGTGAAAAAGGACTAGGGTAATTGTTATGGATAATCACTAGAAATAACCCATAGGTAATTGATAGAAAAGACCCTGATGCTGGGAAAGATTAAGGACAGGAGAAAAAGGGGGCAACAGAGGACAAGATGGTTGAATGACATCACTGATTCAATGGACATGAATTTGAGCCAACTCTGGGAGACAGTGAAGGACAGGGAAGCCCAGCGTGCTGCAGTCTGTGGGGTCACAGAGAGTCGGACATGACTGAACAATGAACAATGAATTATTATGGACATTGTCACTCAAAAGTGTGGAAAATAAGTGAAAGACAGAAATTATTGTTTTATAGCAATTCTAAAAATCGAGATGGTCCTGTTGCCAGTGACTTGATTGGATCTCAGTTGAATTCCTGAGACGTTGTTCCCCAGGACTATGAGCTCCACCTTCCAGTACTTAACTTGAAAGGCAATCTTCCTTTTCCACATTAAGTAACCTCTGCTATAGCTGAGTAGTTTCCACTATGCTTCCTACTTACATAATCTTAGGATCAAACAGTATGTTTGTATTTTGTACAATTCCTAACCTTTTAATTCCACTTGACATAATTTTATAAAATACATATTCTAATATAATTTCTAATACACTCCATTACACAAATGCCACACCCACAAATATCTTCAAGACAAGCCCTTCTCTTTCCGGGATGCTGTGAGACTGGCCTTGTGCTCATGTGTGCCCAGCCATGTCTGACTGTTTGGGGCCCCATGAACTGTAGCCCACTAGACTCCTCTGCCCATGGAATTTTCTGGGCAAAAATACTGGAGTGGGGTGCCATTTCCTTTTCTAAGGAATCTTCCCAACACAGGGCTCAAACCCAAGTCTCAGGTCTCCTGCATAGGCAGGCAGATTCTTTATGAATAGCACTACCTGGGAAGCCTGGAGCTGCCTTGGAACAATATCATTAAAAGTGTTAATGTATAATATCATATAAGAAATGAATCGCCAGTCCAGGTTCAATGCAGGATACAGGATGCTTGGGGTTGGTGCACTGGGATGACCCAGAGGGATGGTATGGGTAGAGAGGTGGGAGGGGGGTTCAGGATTGGGAACACGTGTACACCCATGGTGGATTCATGCTGATGCATGGCAAAACCAATACAATTTTGTAGGGTAATTAGCCTCCAATTAAAATAAATAAATTTAAATTTTTAAAAAAATTTTAAAAAAAAGTCTTAGAAATTCTATTATTTCATCAACAAATTCTGTAAGGCACAACTTTCATCTCCTTACAGGGCATTTTGTCTATTTGAATAGTCCTATGAGGTAACACCATAGGATCATTCTGAGGCTGTAAAACATAGAATCAAACATTCTCCACCATGAATATGCGTTTCACATGACCACTGGAAAAACCATAGCCTTGACTAGACGGACCTTTGTTGGCAAAGTAATGTTTCTGCTTTTCAATATGCTGTCTAGGTTGGTCATAACTTTCCTTCCAAGGAGTAAGCATCTTTTAATTTCATGGCTGCAGTCACCATCTGCAGTGATTTTGGAGCCCCCCCCCCAAAAAAATAAATAAAGTCTGACACTGTTTCCACTGTTTCCCCATCTATTTCCCATGAAGTGATTGGGGCCAGATGCCATGATCTTCGTTTTCTGAATGTTGAGCTTTAACATTTGTCACTCTCCTCTTTCACTTTCATCAAGAGGCTTTTTAGTTCCTCTTCACTTTCTGCCATAAGGGTGGTGTCATCTGCATATCTGAGGTTATTGATATTTCTCCCGGGAATCTTGATTCCAGCTTGTGCTTCTTCCAACCCAGCATTTCTCATGATGCACTCTGCACAGAAGTTAAATAAGCAGGGTGACAATATACAGGCAGAAAAAAGAAACCAGATGATACTTTCAGTATTCTGGTGTAAAAACTTTTTAATTTAATCTTAATGTAATCTGAAGGACACATTTTGAATTTTTTCACATTATTGCAGGAAACAATGTTCTCATGACTATATAACAAGTGTCTCTCATATTATAGCTTCAAATATCATTTCCCTTAGTTTTCTTAAGTCCTCATTAACACACTTCTCTAGGACAAACAATGTCTGCTAAGCCCTTCTGTCTTCCCCCCACGTTGTCTTGAAGATAACAATACACGTTTTGGCTTTTTTCTCACAACAGTGTCTTTCTTCCAGATAACAAAATCTCATGGTTATCTACTGTTGTGTAATAACAACAGCAACAAAAAATCCCCAAACCAGGTATCTTAAAATAACAATAGTAATTATTTACAAATCATAATTTTGACCAGGACTCTACAAAAATAACCTTTGCTATTTAACTAGGGAATGGGAGGTCCACTTTTAAGATTATTGCCTCATTTGACATGCCTGTTAGTGCTGGTTATCAGCTAGAAACTTAATCAAGGCTGTTGATGACACCACTAGTTCCTCTTTGTGGGCCTCTCCATAGCCTGCTTTAGCTTTTTGATGCATGGTGGCTGGATTCCAAGAGCGAACATTCCAAAACAACAAAGTAGAAATGTCTGGTACTTACATCCCCTAGTTTCACAGATCACATATCTCACTTTTGCTATTCAAAATAAAGAATATTGAAATGGAGTATCCCTTCAGCATGACGAGTAGGGTGAATATATTTATAGGTGTATGAGTGTTTAATTTTAAAACTACCTGCAAGTATAGTATAAATTTATTGAAAGAAAAATGTTACCAAAACAATCACATAAAACAAAACAAAACATGTAAACTAAAAACATTTATTTCACCTATGTGTGTGTTAGTAACTCAGTTGTGTCCAACTCTTTGTGATCCCATGGAGTGTAGTTCACCAGGCTCCTCTGTCCATGGAATTTTCCAGGAAAGAATACTGGAGTGGCTTGACATTCCCTCCTTCAGTGGATCTTCCCAATCCAGAGGTCAAATCTGGGCCTCCTGCATCAGGGGCAGATTCTTTACCGTCTGAGCCACCTGGGGAAGTATGAAGCCTATTCACCTATACTAAAACCCAAAACCTTCTCAAAGTAGTTATAACATCTATCATCATGTTCTTTAGAATTTACGATGACTATTCATCTCACATCTCAACCTTAGCATCCTCATAATACTGTATTATGTGAATATGCTCTATGTAACAGAATTTAGGGATTGCTTATAGGTTTCAGGGCTTTCCTGATAGCTCAGTTGGTAAAGAATCCGCCTGCAATACAGGAGACTCCAGTTCATTTCCTGGGTCAGTCAGATACACTGGAGAAAGGAAAGGCTACCCACTCCAGTATTCTGGCGTGGAGAACTCCATGGACTGTATAGTCCATGAGGTCACTAAGAGTCAGACATGACTGAGCGACTTTCACTTTCATATGTTTTTCATTCAGTATATAGTTCTGGGACTAGCAGCCGAATTTTCTCCCTAATTTACTAATTTAATACAGTGTTATGTAGGAGAAGCTTGGAATGGGTTGCCATTTCCTTCTCTAGGGGAGCTTCTTGACCCAGGGATCAAACTCAGGTCTTCCGGATTCCAGAAAGACACTTTAACTTCTGAGCCACCAGGGAAGCCCCAAGGTTAGGTTGAGAACCCTCAATTCTTCCTTGTGAGGTTCAACTCTATTCTGTTTAAAGGAATACAGTGAATTTAACAGAGGCTATTTAACAGAAAGAATAATAAGGGCTTCCTCCATGAAAAGTAAACTGATACCACAGTAGTCATTTTAAATATTTAGGGAAGAGATTCCAAAGTGTGAAAACAGAAAGAACCGAACTATTAAGATTTGTAATAATTTTAGCCAAAGAAAAGTTTTTGCACCATATTTAAACTGAAAATGATAATAAATATGGTAAAATGTTCTTTGGAACCTCACAGAATATTGGGGACTAGATGAAGCAGTGGAAACCTGAAAAGGTGGCCATGGAAGTAGTGAGGATGACATGGAAAACAGTAAAGCAGAGACTTCAGAAGCCACATACTGCAAATAATATTGGCTTTAAATAATTAGTTCAGAATAGTCACTAAACAAATAAAAACAACTACTAACAAAACAACAGAAAACCACAAATAAGAGACAATAATCTGAATGCCAGAATTGCCATACTATATAATTTTAAAAGTCCAGTTTTTCAACAACAAAAATATGTTACAAGACATTCAAAGAATCAGTGAAGTATATCCCATATAATGAAAAAAAGCAATCATTACAAAGCAACCCTTAAGAAGCCAAGAACTTGGATTCACTAGAGAAAAATATAATTGCTAAATTTATATCTTAAAAGAGATAATAAAAACAATGTTTAAAAATTAAAGGAAAGTATGAAGAATTATATCTCATTAAATAGGGAATAAAATGAATGAAATAGATATTATACAAAAGAATAAGATAGAAATTAGAGTTGAGAAGTAAATAGCTGAAATTTAAAAATATATTAGAAACCTGGACAGCATGTATGAGCTTGGAAGAAAAAATAATGAGCAAAATTAAAGAAGAATCAATTGCAGTTATTCTGTCTGAAGGAGCAAAAGCAAAAAAGATGGAGAAGAAAGGAACAGTTTCAGAGACATGTAGGCCGTCACGAAACATAGTAACTTACACATAATGGGAACTCTAGAGGGAAATGAGAGATATAAAGCAACAAAAAAAAAAAGAAGAAGAAGAAGAAATACAGACTGAAAACTTCCTAAATTTGTTGATAAACAGCGACATACATATCCTACAAACTCAATGATTTACAAATAATATATATTCAAAGTGATCAACTGTATAGCTACATCATAATATATTTTTGAAAGACAAAGAGAAATATTGAGAGCAATAACAGAATTACAACAGACCAATTTATTTTTTTAATGAGATGATTTGTTGCAAAGAGACATGCTGTACAAGAAATACTCAAAGGAACCCTTCAGGATGAATTAAAAGGACTACAGAATATGAATCACAAGCTGGAATCAAGATTGCTGGGAGAAATACTATCAACTTGAGCTATGCACATGATACCAGTCTGATGGCAGAAAGCAAAGAACTAAAGAGCCTCTTGATGAAGGTGAAAGAGGAGAGTGAAAAAGCTGACTTAAAATAACATTCAAAAACCTAAGATTATGGTATCCAGTCCTATTAATTCATGGCAACGAAAAAGGGAAAAAGTGGAACCAGTGACTGATGGTTTTCTTTTTGATGGCTCCAAAATCTCTGGAGATGGTGACTGAAGCCGTGAGATTACAAGATGCTTGCTCCTTGGAAGAAAAACTCTGACAAACCTAGCGAGCACATTAAAAAACAGAGATATCACTTTGCCGACAAAGATCCATATAGTCGAAGCCGTGGTTTTTCCAATAATTATGTATGGATGTGAGAGTTGAACCATAAAGAAGCTTAAGCACTGAAGAACTGATGTTTTTGAATTGTGATGCTGGAGAACACTCTTGAGATTCCCTTGGAGTGCAAAGAGATCGAACCAGTCAGTCCTAAAGGAAATCAACCCTGAATGTTCATTTGAAGGACACTGACATCAAGTTCACCTGATACTGAAGGTGAACTTCCAATACTTTGACCGCCTCATGCAAAGAACCAATCCACTGGAAAAGACCTTGGTACTGGGAAAGATTGAGGGCAGGAGAAGGAGGCAACAGAGGATGAGATGGTTGGATAGCATCACCGACTCAGTGGACATGATTTTAAGCAAACTCTGGGAGATAGTGAAGGACGGGGAAGCCTGGTGTGCTGCAGTCCATGGAGTCTCAGAGAGTCGGACATGATTTTGTGACTGAACAGCAACAACTGTGTGAGAAAATAAACACAAGTAAAGCTAAATATCTAAGTAAATATGTAACATAACATGTTTATATTTGATTTATAATTTCTTATTTTTCCTCTTTGATTCAAAAGACATCTGTAAAATAAAATAAATCTAATGCTAATTAGATGGTACACAATGTGTCTAGATGTGTTTTGTACAACAATAAAAACAAAAAGAGGATAAAGAAAAGGCGGTATAAAAGAGCAGAATTTTTTAATGTAATATTGAAAATAAGTATTCATCTCAACTAGGTCGTCAACAATAAACATATTACCAGTAATCAGAACAGCCGTTAAGAAAATAATCTTGGAGAAATGAGAACACTATTGGTGGAAATTTAAATTGGTACAGTCACTATACCAAACATACAGAAGTTCCTCAAAATCTAAAAATAGAACTACCATGTGATTGATCAATTCCATTGCTGATGGAATAATATATATATCTGAAGAAAACAAACACACTGATTTTAAAACATGCACTTCAGTGTTAATAGCAAAACTATTTACAGTAGCCAAGACATGGAAGCAATCTAAGTGTCAGTTGACAGATGAATTGGACAAAGAAGTGGTGTGTGTGTGTGTGTTTACATACTAATACATGCATACACAATGGAATGTTAGTCATGAAAAGTGAAATTATGCCATTTGCAACAATGCAGATGGACCTGGAGGGCACTATGTTAGTAAAATATCAATATCTCAGAGAAAGAAAGAAATATAATCTATGTTATCACTTATATGTGAAATCTAAAGAATAAAGAAATGCATGAATATAATGAAATAGAAACAGACTCACAGAAATAGAGAATAAAGCTCTCCACTGGGGAGAGGGAAGGAGGGAAAGGGAAAGACCAGGATAGGAGATTAATAAAAGAAATAAACAAGAATGTATTGCAAGCACAGGGAATGTAGCCAATACTTTTTAACTTTAAATGGAGTAATATATAAAATTTTGACTCATTATGTTATATATCTAATATTGTAAATGAACTAAACCTCATTAAGTTAATCAGGTAATTAAATGTAAGATAATATTTAAAATGTATATCATAAAATAAATTATAGGAAATTAAAAATGGAACACTAGAAAATATCTTTTTACCACAAAATTATAGAGTAGTTGATAAACAAAAAATACATAAGATATATAGGAAACAACACAATGGCAGATGTCATCTTCATAGTGCTCAGTCACTTCGTCATGTCTGACTCTTTGTGACTCCACGTACTGTATCTTCCAGGCTCCTCTGTCCATGGAATTTTCTTGTCAAAAATACTGGAGTGGGTTTCCATTTCCTTCTCTACATTTTCATAGTAGTCACATTAAATTTCAATGCAGTCGATTCTACAAATAACAGATATCACATGATATTTGTCTTTTCCTGTCTGATTTATCTAAGTAAGTATGACAGTTTCTAGGTCCATCCATGTCACTGCAGATGGCACTATTTCATTCTTCTTTATGCCTGAGTAATATTCCATTGTATACATGTAACACATTGGATATATGTACCACATCTTCAAAATTCTCCAAGCCAGGCTTCAACAGGACCTGAACCGTGAAATTCCAGATGTTCAAGCTAGATTTAGAAAAGGCAGAGGAAGCAGACATCAAATCACCAAGATCCACTGGATCATCAAAAAAGCAAGAGAGTTCCAGAAAAATGTTTACTTTGGCTTTATTGACTATGCCAAAGCCTTTGACTGTGTGGATCACAACAAACTGTGGAAAATTTTTAAAGAAATGGGAATACCAGACTACCTTACCTGCCTCCTGAGAAATCTGTATGCAGGTCAAGAAGCAAAAGTTAGAACTGGACATGGAACAAAAAACTGGTTCCAAATTAGTAAAGGAGTACAATTCTGTATTTTGTCCCCTGCTTATTTAACTTATATGCAGGGTAATCATAAAAAATGCCAGGCTGGATGAAGCACAAGCTGGAATCAAGATTGCTGGGAGAAATATCAATAAGCTCAGATAGGCAGACGACACCACCCTTATGGCAGAAAGTGAAGAAGAACAAAAGAGTCTCTTGATGAAAGTGAAAGAGGAGAGTGAAAAAGTTGGCTTAAAACTCAGCATTCAGAAAATGAATATCATGGCATCTGGTCCCATCACTTCATGGGAAATAGATGGGAAAACAATGGAAAGAATGATAGACTTTATTTTGGGGGGCTCCAAAATCACTGTAGATGGTGACTGCAGCCATGATATTAAAAGACTCTTGCTCCTTGGAAGAAAAGCTATGACCAAAATAGACAGCATATTAAAAGAAGAGACGTTACTTTACCAACAGAGGTCTGCTATTCAAAGCTATGGCTTTTCCAGTATCATGTATGGACATAAGAGTTGGACTATAAAGAAAGCTTATCACTGAAGAATTGATACTTTTGAATTGTGGTGTTGGAGAAGACTCTTGAGAGTCCCTTGGACTGCAAGGAGATCCAACCAGTCAATCTTAAAGGAAATCAGTCCTGAATATTCATTGGAAGGACTGATTCTGAAGCGAAAACTCCAATACTGTGGCCACCTGATGTGAAGAACTGACTCCTTGGAAAAGATCCTGATGCTGGGAAAAATTGAAGGCAGGAGGAGAAGGGTATGATAGAGGATGAGATGATTGGATGGCATCGCCGACATGATGTATAGGTTTTAAGTAGGCTCCAGGAGTTGGTGACGGACAGGGAAGCCTGGTATGCTGAAGTCCGTGGGGTTGCAAAGAGTCCTACATGACTGAGTGACTGAACTGAACTGACCATATCTTCTATTTATAAAACAGTAATAGAGTCACAGATATCGAAAAGGAGCTTACAGTTATCAAAGGGAAAAGGGGAGAAGGGATAAATTGGAAGATTGTGATTGACATATACACTCTGCTGCTGCTGCTGCTGCTAAGTCACTCCAGTCGCGTCCGACTCCGTGCGACCCCATGGATGGCAGCCGACCAGGCTCTGCCATCCCTGGGATTCTCCAGGCAAGAACACGGGAGTGGGCTGCCATTTCCTTCTCCAATGAATGAAAGTGAAAAGTGAAAGTGAAGTCGCTCAGTCGTGTCCGACTCTCAGCGACCCCACGGACTGCAGCCCACCAGGCTCCTCCATCCATAGGATTTTCCAGGCAAGAGTACTGGAGTGGGGTGCCATTGCCTTCTCTGCATATACACTCTACTATATATAAAATAGATAACTAATAAGAATCTACTATATAGCAGAGGGGACTCTGCTCAACACTCTGTTATGACCTACATAGGAATAGAATCTGAAAAAGAGTGGATATATGTATATGTGTAACTGATTCCCTTTGCAGAAAATAGCACAATGTTGTAAATCAACAATATTCTACTTAGATAATTTTTTTAAATGTTCAAGGGATTAAATTCCATTTATAAGAGAGAAATTGGCAGAATTTACTTTTTTAAATAATTCAGCCAAATGATGTGTACATGCAACACACTTTTTGTTTAAAGATGCAAATAAGATGAACATAAAAATGGGAAAAAAAACATGTGAGCAATGACTAAAAGAAAATTGGAGCAGCTATACTCACATCAGACAAAACAGACTTTAAGACAAAAATTATTACCAGCAACAAAGAAGAAATTAATATTCTTTTTATTATAAAATAAAATTATATTATAAAATTTTATATATTAATATACAATATTGTATTATATAATATATAATGTTTATATAATAATATTATCTAAATTATATAAAAATAAATGGCCTATTTATTTGGAAAATGAAACAAATACAAATGCATATGCCCCTAACAACAGAACCCCAAAATGAGTGAAGGAAAACTGACAAATTGAATGAAAAAAATAGGAATTTTATCAATAATAGAAGCTGTAATACTCCACTTTTAATAATGGATAGAACAACCAAACAAAAGTTCCACAAGGAAATAGAAGACTTGAAAAATACTACCAATTAACTATACCTATAGGCATCTATAAAACACTCCATCCAATAGTAGCAGAGCAAATATTCCTTTAAGCTTCACATACAACACGCTGCAAGATACTATATGTTAAGCCATAAAAACAAGCTTAAATAAATTTAAGAGAATTGAAATCATAGAAAATGTGTTCTTTGACAACAGAATTGTTGTCAAATGAGAATTCAATATCAGAAAAAAATGGGAAATTTTTCCCATTTTCTCCCATAAACATGTGGAAATTAAAATAAATTCTCCTAAGTAGTCAATGAACAAACCACAAGGAAAACAGAACCACAGGAAAGACAGAAAATACTCTGAGATAAATAAATATAAAAATAAAACATACTAAAATATTTGGTATGAATTAAAGCAGTGCATAGACAGAAATACATAGCTGCAAACGTATATGTTAAAAAAACAGGTAAATTATTGATTGATTAACTTTAACATCAAAATAAATTGAAAGAGTGTAGTTAACAGAGAATATACAAAGGAAAGGAAGTAATAAATATTTCAATATAAAGAAATCTAGAATATAAAAAATGATAAAGAAAGTCAACAAAACCAAGAGTAGTTCTTTGAAAAGATTGATAATACTGACAAACCAATATCTAGACTAAAGAACTGAAAAAAGAAGATTCAAATTACTAAAGTCAGGCATGAAATATGGGATATTGCTACTGAATTTATAAAAATAAGTATTATAAAAGAACACTATGAACAATTAGTATGGTAACAAACCAGGTAATCCAGATAGAGTGGGAAAATTCCTAGAAAGACACAAATTACTATAACTATCTCAAGAAAATATAGACTTATAAGAAATGGAGAGATTTAACTGGTAGGCAAAAATGTTCCTACCAAAAAAACTTCAGTATCATGTGAGTTCGTGGTGAATTCTACTAAAATATTAAAGAAAAATACTATGAGTATTTTACAAACTCTTCCATTAAATTGAATTGGAGGAAACACTTCTTAAATCATTCTATGAGGCCTATATCTGTGATTAAAGAAAAACAACAGAAAAATACATTTTAAAAACTATAAATGAATTTCCCTTGTGAATATAGATATATATGTTCAACTAAATACTAGCAAACTGAATCCACCAACATATAAAAGAACTATGCATCTTTATCAAATGGGATTTTCCCAGGAGTGCAAACTTGATTCCAAATACAAAAATCAACCAATGTAATACTCCTTATTAATAGGATAAAGGACAAAAACAATGATTATCTAAATAGAGACAGAAAAAAAATGCAAAAAAAAATTTTGCTAAATCCTTTCATGGCGAAACACTAACAAACTAGGAATAAAAGAAAATTTGTTTAAAATACTGGATACTTGGGGCTTTTGGGGCTGGTGCACTGGGACGACCCAGAGAGATGGTATGGGGAGGGAGGAAGGAGGAGGGTTCAGGATGGGGAACACATGTATACCTGTGGTGGATGCATGTTGATATATGGCAAAACCTATACAATATTGTAAAGTTAAAAAAAATAAAATAAAATAAATGATCTCTATGAAAAACCAGTTAACATCATATACAAATAACATAAAAAATAAGTCAAAGACACCTTGAAAAAAACTGCGAGACTTTTTAACATTATCAGTTCAGTCAGTTCAGTCTCTCAGTCGTGTCCAACTCTTTGCGACCACATGAATAGCAGCACGCCAGGCCTTCCTGTCCATCATCAATTCCCGGAGTTCACCCAAACTCATGTGCATTGAGTTGGTGATGCCATCCAGCCATCTCATCCTCTGCCATCCCCTTCTCCTCCTGCCCCCAATCCCTCCCAGCATCAGGGTCTTTTTGAATGAGTCAACTCTCTGTATGAGGTGGCCAAAGTATAGGAGTTTCATCCTCAGTATCAGTCCTTCCAATGAACACCCAAGACTGGTCTCTTTTAGGATGGACTGGCTGAGTCTCCTTGCAGTCCAAGGAATTCACAAGAGTCTTCTCCAGCACCACAGTTCAAAATCATCAGTTCTTCGGCGCTCATCTTTCTTCACAGTCCAACTCTCACATCCATACATAACCACTGGAAAAAGCATAGCCTTGACTAGATGGACCTGTGTTGGCAAAGTAGTCTCTGCTTTTGAATATGCTATCTAGGTTGGTCATAACTTTCCTTCCAAGGAGTAAGCATCTTTTAATTTCATGGCTGCAATCACAATCTGCAGTGATTTTGGAGGAAAAAATAAATAAATAAAGTCTGACACTGTTTCCACTGTTTCCCCAACTATCTCCCGTGAAGTGATGGGACCAGATGCCATGATCTTAGTTTTCTGAATGTTGAGCTTTAAGCCAACTTTTCCACTCTCCTCTTTCACTTTCATCAAGGGCCTTTTTTAGTTCCTCTTCATTTTCTGCCATAAGGGTGGCGTCATCTGCATATCTGAGGTTATTGATATTTCTCCCGGCAATCTTGACTCCAGCAGCGTTTCTCATGATGTACTCTACATATAAGTTAAATAAACAGGGTGACAATATGCAGCCTTGACATACTCCTTTTCCTATTTGGAACCAGTCTGTTGTTCCATGTCCAGTTCTAACTGTTGCTTCCTGACCTGCATATAGGTTTCTCAAGAGGCAGATCAGGTGGTCTACTATTCCCATCTCTTTCAGAATTTTCCACAGTTTATTGTGATCCACACAGTCAAAGGCTTTGGCATAGTCAATAAAGCAGAAATACATGTTTTTCTGGAACTCCCTTCCTTTTTCCATGATCCAGTGGATGTTAGCAATTTGATCTCTGGTTCCTCTTCCTTTTCAAAAACCAGCTTGAACACCTGTAAGTTCACAGGTCACGTATTGCTGAAGCCTGGCTTGGAGAATTTTGAGCATTACTTAACTAGCATGTGAGGTGAGTGCAATACAGAAATCAGATTGATTATATTCTTTGCAGCTAAAGATGGAGAAGCTCTATACAGTCAGCAAAAACAAGACCAGGAGCTGACTCTGGCTCAGGTCATGAACTCCTTATTGCCAAATTCAGACTTCAATTGAAGAAAGTAGGGAAAACCACATGACCATTCAGATATGACCTAAATCAAACCCCTTATGATTATACAGGGGAAGTGAGAAATAGATTAAGGGACTAGATCTGATAGAGTACCTCTTGATCTATGGAGGGAGTTTTGTGACATTGTACAGGAGACAAGGATCAAGATCATTCCCATGGAAAAGAAATGCAAAAAAGCAAAATGGCTGTCTGAGTAGGCCTTACAAATAGCTGTGAAAAGAAGAGAAGCAAAAAGCAAAAGAGAAAAGGAAAGATATAAACATCTGAATGCAGAGTTCCAAAGAATAGCAAGGAGAGATAAGAAAGCATTCCTCAGTGATCAATGCAAAGAAATAGAGGAAAACAACAGAATGGGAAAGACTAGGAGATCTCTTCAAGAAAATTAGAGATACCAAGGGAACATTTCATGCAAAGATGGGCTCGATAAAGGACAGAAATGGTATGGACCTAACAGAAGCAGAAGATATTAAGAAGAGGTGGCAAGAATACACAGAACTGTACAAAAAAGATCTTCATGACCCAGATAATCACGATGGTGTGATCACTGACCTAGAGCCAGACATCTTGGAATGTGAAGTCAAGTGGGCCTTAGAAAGCATCGCTAAGAACAAAGCTAGTGAAGTGATGAAATTCCAGTTGAACTATATTAAATCCTGGAAGATGATACTGTGAAAGTGCTGCAGTCAATATGCCAGCAAATTTGGAACACTCAGTAGTGGCCACAGGAATGGAAAAGGTCAGTTTTCATTCCAATCCCAAAGAAAGGCAATGCCAAAGAATTTAACATTATACTAGAAGGTAAAACCAAAATAATTATGCAACAAAATCAAATAAAATATATCCATATGGTAAGGGAAGCAATCACAATCCCTGTTTCCAGATGACATGATCTTATGTATAGAAAATCCTAAGGAATTCATATACATATTAATAAGTGAATTTGAAAAGATTAAGAATACAAGATCAATATATAAATATGAGTTATGTTTTTACATACAGGCAAATGAACAATCTGAAAATGAATTTAATAAGCAATTTCATTTATAATAGCACAAAAATAGTAAAATGCTTAGAAAGAGATTTAACAAAAGAGGTAGAACTTTGTACATTGGAAACTATAAAACATGATAGGAAGAAATTGAAAACAACCTCCCCCAGTGGCTCAGCAGTAAAGAATCCACTTGAATGGCAGGAGTCACAGGTGATGCAGGTTCAGTTCCTGGATGGTGAAGATCCCCTGGAGGAGGGCATGGCAGCCCACTCCAATATTCTTGCCTAGGAAATCCCATGGATAGAGGAGCCTGGAGGGCTACATTCCATGGGGTCAAAAAGAGTCAGACATGAGTGAAGCAACTGAGCACACAGAGATAAATAAAAAGAGACCCATATTCATAGAACAAAAAGACTTATTATTATTGAAGTGGCAACAATCCCCAAGTTGATCTGCAGTTTCAAAACAACTCCTATTGAAATCACAACTGCTTGTTTTTTTCCCCAGAAGTTTATAATGTAATTCTGTAATTCATTTGAAAATGAAAGAAATCCAGAATGGGCCCAAACAATCTTGAAAAAGAAAGGAAACTTGGAAGGTTTGAACTTCCAATCCCAAAATTTAATATAAAGCTGCTGTTATCAGGACTAGATAGTACTACAATAAGAATAAATATTTAGACAATTGGAATGGAGTTGAGAGTCTTGGAATGAACTGATACATTATCAATTGATTTTTTTTAATCAGGAGTGCTAAGCTAAATCAGTGAGAAAAGACTTATCTTTTCAACAAATGTTGAAGGAACAATAGGATATCCACCTGCAAAATGTGGATTTGAACTTCTTTAATAACATACACAGATTAATTCAAAAGTGAAAAAACACCTCAAGGAAAGACTTTTAGAATAAAATAGAGGATGATATCTTCATGACTTTGGATTAGGCAGTAGTTTCTTAAATATGATACCTAAAGTATAAGCACCCTGCTCCAGTAATCTTACTGGAGCAACAAGCAAACAAGCCTGGTGGGCTATAGTCCAATGGGCCACAAAAGATTCTGACACAACTTACTGACTAAGCAACAAAAACACAAGCAACCAAGGGAAGAATATATATATTGGATGTAAACAAAAATTTAAGAATTTCCACCTCAAAGGACACTGTAAAAAAAGTAAATAAATAAATAAGAATAATGCACTTGCAATTTCTGAAAATCACTGATTAGAATCTACTAGTTAATTAGTTCAGTCGCTCAGTTGTGTCCGACTCTTTGTGACCCCCATGGACTGCAGCATGTCAGGCTTCCCTGTCCATCACTAACTCCTGGAGCCCACTCAAACTTATGTCCATGGTATTGGTGACTACACACAATATATAAGAGACTTTTACAATTCAACAAAAGATAAACCAATCTAAAAATGAACAAAGGACTTGAATAGACATTTTTTAAAAGAAGAAATAAAAAAAGTTAATAAATGCGTGAAAAGATTCTCAACATAATTAGTCATAGTAAAATGTAATGGATGGCTCATATATCGAGGGTTAGGATATAAAATCAGTGCAACAGCTTTGGAAGGCAATTTGGCAATTCCTCAAAGAGTTAAGTACAGAATTTCCAAACTGTCCAGTCTTTTCACTCCTACATATACACTTAGCACAACTGAAGCATATGTTTACACAAAACCTTGTACATAAAAACTTATAAACATATGTTTGCACATAAACTTGCACATGAATACTTGTAAGCGTACGTTTACAAAAAAATTGAACATAAAAGTTTATAGCTGAGTTTTTCAAAACAGTAATAGAAAAAATTAAAACTAAAAATACCCAAATATACATCATTGGATGAATGGGTGGATATAAGGTGATATATACACACAATATAATATTTTTCAGCTATAAAAAGGAATAAAGAATCCCTACATGCTACAACATAGATGAACCTTGAAAATATAACGCTACATGAAATAAACCAGCCAGAAAATGCAATGTATAGTATGATTTCATTTATATAAACTATACAAATAAGCAAATTCATAGAGGCGGAAAGTAGATTAGTAAATTTTTAAGGCCTGCATGAAGATGGGTAAAGGAGAGCTACCGCTAATGGATATGGAGTTTTGTGGGGGATAAGGAAATCAAAAGGCTTCTCCCATGGCTAAATGGTAAGAATCTGCCTGCCGATGCAAGAGACACAGAAAATGCAGATTTGATCCCTGGGTCAGGAAGATGCCATGGTGGAGGAAATAGCAACCTACTCCAGTATTCTTGCCTGAAATCCCATGGACAGAGGAACTTGGTGGGCTACAGTTCATGGGTTTGCAAAGAGTCGGACACAACTGAGCAAAAAAGCACAGCTGACAGCACAGGTAATCAAAATGTTCAAAATTTAGGTAGCAGTGATCAATGCACAACATTGTAAATATACTGAAAACACTGAATTGCACAGTTTAAAATGATTAATTTTATATTTTGTGAATTACATCTCAAATTTTAAAATGCTTTAATAAAAATGAAGCTAACAAACTAAAAACCCCAAAAGATCATTGCAGTGGAAAGACTAGGATCTGACACATTTCTCCACATTATGGAACACAAACTTGTAGAATCAATAAAGCCCATCACATGGGGATTCATTCCTTCCCTAAGATCAGCAACAGTGATGGTGACCTCCAGATAAATAGCAAAAACAAGGATTTAGTGTAGATGTTTCCCTACATGGTTTCAATAAGAGGTAAATAGAGAAACTTTTAAAAAGAGTAGAAAGTGTGTGTGTTGGTTGTTCAGTCCTGTCTGACTCTTTGCGACCCCATGGAGCCCACCAGGCTTCTCTGTCCATGGAATTCTCCAGTCAGGAATACTGGAGTGGGTAGCCATTCCCTTCTCAAGAGGATCTTCTCAACCCAGGGATCAAATACTAGTCTTCTGCAATTCAGGCAGATTTTTTACTGTCTGAGCCATCAGGGAAGCCCACCTGTTAAATTTAGAGTATGAGAATTTGTAGCCTTTTAAACTCAGATGTTAGGAATTAGGAGAAAGTTAAATAAGTTGTTTTCAGGTTTTTACACAATATGGAAAGTGATATAATATTAAGATAGAGATAACTTTAAAATGCAGACAAGACACCTTATAGCACCCACTAAAATTAGAATTTTAGCCAGTAGTGAAAATAAAATGAATGTATAAAAATAATGCATTCAATTCAAAAATCGTCAGGAAAAAAGTGACAAAGAATGTATGGAACAAATCAGAATCTAAGGGGTAAGATGTAAGCTATAAATTAAACCATGTTGATAATTTCATTAAATGGAAATTATCTAAATATTCCATTTTAAAATCATAGAATTTAAGTAAGACCAAAATCTAAGGTGTCTCCAAGCAATCCCCTTTAAAAATAAAGACTAAGCGATATTAAAAATAAAATAATGATAAAAAATCATATTCAAATAGTAACCTAAGTAAAATATGAATGACTATATTCTGAGACAAAGTAGACTTGACAATGAGAAATATTACAAGGATGAAAGAAATACTTTTCAATGATAAAGGGACAATTAATTGAGATGATACAATGATCCTAAATGTTTATGCAATTATTAACAGTGAATAAAAACACATTGATATAACAAGAGAAAATGAATAAGCCATACGTAAACTTTAAAATTCAAATACTACTCTTTATTTAATGATCAATAAGACAGGAGATCAATAAGCATCTAGAACTCTTGAACAATACTAACACACAACTTTACTTATTTGACATTTCCACATAATGATAGCACAGTGCAGATTATTTTTTAGGGCACATTGAAAGACATACTCTAGGTCATATGATCATCTCAATAATTTTAAAAGTATTTAACTAAGAAAAGCATATTTCTTTTACTGGAATTATACTAGAAATAGGAAGATACTTGTAAAGCCCCCAGTATTTAAAAATAAACAAAATTCTACCTAATCTATGAGTCTACATAATATGAAAATTAATGAGGTTAGTGTACTTGCATGATTCAAGATCAAAACATAACAATAACACTTCTATATAATAGCAAGGAAATTGCAAACTAAAATTTTAAAGTATCTTTACATTTGCATCCAAATCATAAAATACATGGAGATAAATTACAGAAGTACAAACAATTTTGTTTTGCTGAAAATAATTAAAGTCCAACCTATTTGTTAAAATAACAAGTATCCTCAAACTGATTATAAATTATGATGCAATCTTAAATCTCCAGTAGCATTTTGAAGAAATTGAGAATCTGAATATCAAATGTATATGAAAATGAAAATACCAAAACTAGCCACATCAATTTTGAAAAAGAATAAATTTTGTCCTCATGATTTCAAGATTTACTATAAAACCACAATAATTAATAGCAGATGGCATTGACATAAAGACAAATCAATGAAACAGAAATATACCCACATTTCTGTGAACAATTGATTTTAACCAGAGTGCAAGGTAACTCAAAAAAGAAAAGATATTCTTTCCAACAAATATTATTGAAGCAATTAAATACATATTAGGTGAAAAATGAACCTCAAGTGTTAACCTCACACTATCTATAAAAATGATCATAGTCCTAAACATAAGAGGAATAATGATAACATCTTAGAAGAAACTGTAGGAAATCATAGGAAAAAAATCAGTAACATCAGATTTGTCAATGATCTCTTAGAATGCACACAAAAAGTATTTTACTGTTTTAAAGATATTGTTTCACAGTTACAAAAATGTAAAGTCAAGTCACATGACAAAATAGTTTCAAAATATACATTATACCAAGAATTAATGTTTGAAATGTATTCTTGGAAAAAGTGTTTACAGCTATAATTATACAAAAAAAAAAAACCTGTCTTTTAAACAGGCAATTTGAAAATATATTTACCAAAGAACATGTACGATTTATAAATGCACATATGAAAATCAGCTTTTCTGTGAACAACTTGCATCTCACTATACTTATCATGCCATCTGTACTTAGTAAAGTAATAAGCACCACTGTGGCCTAGAGTCGGAGAAGGCAATGGCATCCCACTCCAGTACTCTTGCCTGGAACATCCCATGGATGGAGGAGCCTGGAAAGCTGCAGTCCATGGGGTCGCTGAGGGTCGGACATGACTGAGCGACTTCCCTTTCACTTTTCACTTTCATGCATTGGAGAAGGAAATGGCAACCCACTCCAGTGTTCTTGCCAGGAGAATCCCAGGGACGGGGGAGCCTGGTGGGCTGCCGTCTATGGGGTCACACAGAGTCGGACATGACTGAAGTGACTTAGCAATAGCAGCAGCAGTGGCCTAGAGTAGATTAAAATTAACTGGCCTTTTTGAAGTTTTTAGGAGACTGTAGGGTCAACAGACTCAGCTTCACCCCTCCCAACTGTACCCTACTGTTGCACCTTGCCCCAAATTCCCACATAAGTTGTTCCTTGTTATCTTCTGTTGGATTTGCTTATATTTATTTCTCGATTTATTTATTTATTTTCCTGCATGTGTTTATTCATTAACGGGTCATCTTGGGCTTCCATTGTGGCTCAGCTGATAAAGAATCTGCCTGTAATGCGGGAGACCTGGGTTCAATCCCTGGGTTGGGAAGATCGTCTGGAGACGGGAAAGGCTACCCACCCCAGTATTCTGGCCTGGAGAATTCCATGGACTGTATAGTCCACAGGATCACAAACAGTTGGACGTGAATGAGTGACTTTCACTTTCATTTTCTCTTCTCAAACTAGCCTTGCCTGTAATACATCAGGTGCCCAGATTTCTAGTTGTGGAACCTACTTATATTGGTTTCAAAGTTTTAATCGACTTATCTATCTACCAATGAAATGTTAGTTGCTTAGTCGTGTCCAGCTCTTTGAGACCCTATGCATGGTAGCCTGCCAGGTGCCTCTGTCCATGGATTTCTCCAGGTAAGAATACTGGAATGGGTTGCCATGCACTCCTCCAGGGGATCTTCCCCACCCAGAAATCAAACACACGCCTTTTATGCCTTCTAATTTGGCAGATGGATTCTTTAAGGAGTAAATTAAGTTTCAGAGCACCATATTCAGGGGAGATTTTGAGAATTTTAAAGAGAAATAGAGATAAAGAAATTAACACTGGTTTTCTTATTCTACCAGGTCTGAGATCTCAGGCGTATACATTAATAAAAAAGTTATCTCACATTCACATATTTTGTAATCAGTTCAGTTCAGTTGATCAGTTGTGTCCAACTCTTTGCGACCCCATGAATCCCAAGACACCAGGCTTCCCTATCGATCACCAACTCCCGGAGTTCACTGAGGCGTCCATCGAGTCAGTGATGCCATCCAGCCATCTCATCCTCTGTTGTCCCCTTCTCCTTCTGCCCTCAATACCTCCCAGCATCAGAGTCTTTTCCAATGAGTCAACTCTTTGCATGAGGTGGCCAAAGTACTGGAGTTTCAGCATCAGCATCATTCCTTCCAAAGAAATCCCAGGGCTGATCTCTTTCAGAATGGACTGGTTGGATCTCCTTGTCATCCAAGGGACTCTCAAGAGTCTTCTCCAACACCGCTGTTCAAAAGCATCAATTCTTCAGCACTCAGCTTTCTTCACAGTCCAACTCTCACATCCGCACATGACCAATGGAAAACTGATAGCCTTGACTACACGAACCTTTGCTGGCAAAGTAGTATCTCTGCTTTTGAATATGCTATCTAGGTTGGTCATAACTTTCCTTCCAAGGAGTAAGCGTCTTTTAATTTCATGGCTGCAATCACAATCTGCAGTGATTTTGGAGAAAAAAAAAAAAGTCTGACACTGTTTCCACTGTTTCCCCATCTATTTCCTTGAAGTGATGGGACAAGATGCCATGATCTTCGTTTTCTGAATGTTGAGCTTTAAGCCAACTTTTTCACTCTCCACTTTCACTTTCATCCAGAGGCTTTTTAGGTCCTCTTCACTTTCTGCCATAAGGGTGGTGTCATCTGCATATCTGAGGTGATTGATATTTCTCCCGGCAGTCTTGATTCCAGCTTGTGCTTCTTCCAGCCCAGCGTTTCTCATGATGTACTCTGCATAGAAGTTAAATAAGAAGGGTTACAATATACAGCCTTGATGTAGTTCTTTACCCATTTGGAACCAGTCTGTTGTTCCATGTCCAGTTCGAACTATTGTTTCCTGACCTGCATACAGCTTTCTCAAGAGGCAGGACAGGTGGTCTGGTATTCCCATCTCTTTCAGAATTTTCCACAGTTTATTGTGATCTACACAGTCAAAGGCTTTGGAGTAGTCAGTAAAGCAGAAATAGATGTTTTTCTGGAACTCTCTTGCTTTTTCCATGATCCAGCACATGTTGGCAATTTGATCTCTGGTTCCTCTGCCTTTTCTAAAACCGGTTTGAACATCAGGAAGTTCACGGTTCACATATTGCTGAAGCCTGGATTGGAGAATTTTGAGCATTACTTTACTAGCATGTGAGATGAGTGCAATTGTGTGGTAGTTTGAGCATTATTTGGCATAGCCTTTCTGTGGGATTGGAATGAAAACTGACCTTTTCAAATCCTGTGGCCATTGCTGAGTTTTCCAAATTTGCTGACATATTGTGTGCAGAGCTTTAACAGTATCATCTTTTAGGATATGAAATAGCTCAACTGGAATTCCATCACCTCCACTAGCTTTGTTCCTAGTGATGTTTCCTAAGGCCCTCTTGACTTCTCATCATTCACTGGATGTCTGGCTTTAGGTGAGTGATCACACCATCGTGATTATCTGGGTTATGAAGATCTTTTTTGTACAGTACTCCTGTGTACTCTTGCCACCTCTTCTTAATATCTTCTGTTTCTGTTAGGGCCATACCATTCCTGTCCTTTACTGAGCCCATCTTTGCATGAAATATTCCCTTCGTATCTCTAATTTCCTTGAAGAGATCTCTAGTCTTTCTCATTCTATTGTTTTCCTCTGTTTCTTTGCATAGATCGCTGAGGAAGGCTTTCTTATCTCTCCTCGCTATTCTTTGGAACTCTGCATTCAGATGCTTCTATCTTTCCCTTTCTACTTTTCTTTTTGCTTCTCTTCTTTTCTCAGCTATTTTAAAGGCCTCCCCAGACAGCCATTTTGCCTTTTTGCATTTCTTTTCCATGGGGATGGTCTTGATCCCTGTCTCCTGTACAATGTCACGAATCTCCTTCCATAGTTCATCAGGTACTCTGTCTATCAGATCTAGTCCCTTAAATCTATTTCTCACTTCCACTGTATAATCATAAGTGATTTGATTTAGGTCATACTTGAACAGTCTAGTGGTTTTCCCCACTTTCTTCAATTTAAGTTTGAATTTGGCAATAAGGAGTTCATGATCTGAGCCAGAGTCAGCTCCTGGTCTTGTTTTTGCTGACTGTATAGAGCTTCTCCATCTTTGGCTGCAAAGAATATAATTAATCTGTTTTCGGTGTTGACCATTTGGTGATGTCCATGTGTAGAGTCTTCTCCTGTGTTCAAGGTAAGAGAAATCCAAGTAAGGTGGTAGGCGCTAAGAGAGGGCATCAGAGGGCAGACAGACTGAAGCCACAATCACAGACAAGTAGTCTATCTGATTACATGGACTACCACCTTGTTTAACTCAATGAAACTAAGCCATGCCGTGCAGGGTCACCCAAGATGGATGGGTCATGGTGGAGAAGTCTGACATAATGTGGTCCACAGGAGAAGGGAATGGAAAACCACCTCAGTATTCTTGCTTCGAGAATCCCATGAACCGTATGAAAAGGCAAAAAGATCAGACACTGAAAGATGAACTCCCCAGGTCAGTAGGTGCCCAATATGCTACTGGAGATCAGTGGAGAAATAACTCCAGAAAGAATGATGGGATGGTGTCAAAGCAAAAACAACACCCAGTTGTGGATGGGACTGGTGATAGAAGCAAGATTTGATGCTGTAAAGAGCAACATTGTGTAGGAACCTGGAATGTTAGGTCCATGAATCCAGGTAAATTGGAAGTGGTCAAACAGGAGTTGGCAGGAATGAACATTGACATTCTAGGAATCAGTGAACTAAGATGGACTGGAATGGGTGAATTTAACTCAGATGACCATTATATCTACTACTGTGTGCAAGAATCCCTTAGAAGAAATGGAGTAGCCATCATAGTCAACAAAAGAGTCTGAAATGAAGTACTTGGATGCAATCTCAAAAACGACAGAATGATCTCTGCTCGTTTCCAAGGCAAACCATTCAATATCACAGTAAGCCAAGTCTATGCCCCAACCAGTAACGCTGAAGAAGCTGAAGTTGGACAGTTCTATGAAGACCTAGAAGACGTTTTAGAACGGACACCCAAAGTGTGACTGGAATGCAAAAGTAGGAAGTCAAGAAATACCTGATGTAACCGGCAAATATGGCCTTGGAGTATAGAATGAAGCAGGGCAAAGGCTCATAAAGTTTTCCCAAGAGAACTCATTGGTCATAACAAATACCCTCATAGTAAGGTTTATAGAAGTTGCCAAATATGAAGCATATTTGTCCAGTAACAAGCAGTATCTGACTCCTAGTTCTTCCCATATATTAGGCATAAGATTAGAGTAGTACGTGGGAGTCATATCAATGAATATTGTTATGCATATTAAAGACTGAATTTTATTTGCCACATAATGGGCTTTCAGTTCATTTCAGTTCAGTTCAGTAGCTCTGTCGTGTCCGACTCTTTGCGACCCCATGAATGGGAGCATGCCAGGCCTCCCTGTCCATCACCAACTTCCAGAGTTCACTCAAACTCACATCCATTAAGTCGGTGATGCCATCCAGCCATCTCATCCTCTGTCGTCCCCTTCTCCTCCTGCCCCCAATCCCTCCCAGCATCAGAGTCTTTTCCAATGAGTCAACTCTCTGCATGAGGTGGCCAAAGTACTGGCGTTTCAGCTTTAGCATCATTCCTTCCAAAGAACACCCAGGACTGATCTCCTTTAGAATGGACTGGTTGGATCTCCTTGCAGTCCAAGGGACTCTCAAGAGTCTTATCCAACACCACAGTTCAAAAGTATCAATTCTTCGGCACTCAGCTTTCAACTCTCACATCCATACATGACCCCTGGAAAATCCATAGGCTTGACTAGATGGACCTTTGTTGAAAAAGTAATGTCTCTGATTTTTAATATGCTATCTAAGTTGGTCATAACTTTCCTTCCAAGAAGCAAGCGTCTTTTGATTTCATGGCTGCAATCACCATCTGTAGTGATTTTGGAGACCAGAAAAATAAAGTCAGCCACTGTTTCCCCATCTGTTTGCCATAAAATGATGGGACCAGATGCCATGATCTTAGTTTTCTGAATGTTGAGCTCTAAACCAAATGTTCACTCTCCTCTTTCACTTTCATCAAGAGGCTTTTTAGTTCTTCTTCACTTTCTGCCATAAGGGTGGTGTCATCTGCACATCTGAGGTTATTGATATTTCTCCCGGCAATCTTGATTCCAGCTTGTGCTTCTTCTAGCCCAGCGTTTCTCATTATGTACTCTGCATAGAAGTTAAATAAGCAGGGTGACAATATACAGCCCTGATGTACTCCTTTTCCTATTTGGAATCAGTCTGTTGTTCCATGTCCAGTTCTAACTGTTGCTTCCTGACATGTGTACAGGTTTCTCAAGAGGCAGGTCAGGTGGTCTGCTATTTCTATCTCTTTCAGAATTTTCCACAGTTTATTTTGATCCTCACAGTCAAAGGCTTTGGCATAGTCAACAAAGCAGAAATAGATGTTTTTATGAAACTCTCTTCTTTTGCGATGATCCCATGGATGTTGGCAATTTGATCTCTGGTTCCTCTGCCTTTTCTAAAATCAGTTTGAACATCTGGAAATTCATGGTTCACATATTGCTGAAGCTTGGCTTGGAGAATTTTGAACATTACTTTACTGGCATGTGAGATGAGAAGAATTGTGTAGTAGTTTGAGCACTCTTTGGCATTGCCTTTCTTTGGGATTGGAATAAAAACTAACCTTTTCCAGTCCTGTGGCCATTGCTGAGTTTTCCAAATTTGCTGACATATTGAGTGCAACATTTTCACAGCATCATCTTTTAGGTTTTGAAATAGCTCTATTGGAATTCCTGCATCTCCACTAGCTTTGTTCTTAGTGATGCTTTTCTAAGGCCCACCTGACTTCACATTCCAGGATGTTTGGCTCTAGGTGAGTGTGAGTGATCATACCTTCATGATTGTCTCGGTAGTGAAGACCTTTTTTGTACAGTTTTTCTGTGTATTCTTTCTACCTCTTCTTCATATATTCTGCTTCTGCTAGGTCCATACCATTTCTGCCCTTTATTGAGCCCATCTTTGCATGAAATGTTCCCTTGGTATCTCTAATTTTCTTGAAGAGGTCTCTAGTCTTTGCCATTCTATTGTTTTCCTCTATTTCTTTGCATTGACTGCTGAGGAAGACTTTCTTATCTCTCTTTGCTAGTCTTTGGAACTCTGCATTCAAATGGGAATATCTTTCCTTTTCTCCTTTGCTTTGCACTTCTCTTCTTTTTACAGCTATTTGTAAGGCCTCTTCAGACAGCCATTATGCTATTTTGCATTTCTTTTTCTTGGGGATGATCTGACAGAATGTGGTCCACTGGAGAAAGGAATGGCAAACTACTTCAATATTCTTGCTTTGAGAACCCCATGAACCGTATGAAAAGGCAAAAAGATCAGACACTGAAAGATGAACTCCCCAGGTCAGTAGGTGCCCAATATGCTACTGGAGATCAGTGGAGAAATAACTCCAGAAAGAATGATGGGATGGTGTCAAAGCAAAAACAACACCCAGTTGTGGATGGGACTGGTGATAGAAGCAAGATTTGATGCTGTAAAGAGCAACATTGTGTAGGAACCTGGAATGTTAGGTCCATGAATCCAGGTAAATTGGAAGTGGTCAAACAGGAGTTGGCAGGAATGAACATTGACATTCTAGGAATCAGTGAACTAAGATGGACTGGAATGGGTGAATTTAACTCAGATGACCATTATATCTACTACTGTGTGCAAGAATCCCTTAGAAGAAATGGAGTAGCCATCATAGTCAACAAAAGAGTCTGAAATGAAGTACTTGGATGCAATCTCAAAAACGACAGAATGATCTCTGCTCGTTTCCAAGGCAAACCATTCAATATCACAGTAAGCCAAGTCTATGCCCCAACCAGTAACGCTGAAGAAGCTGAAGTTGGACAGTTTTTTGAAGACCTAGAAGACCTTCTAGAACTTACACCCCAAAAAGATGTCCTTTTTGTTATAAGGGACTGGAATGCAAAAGTAGGAAGTCAAGAAACACCTGATGTAACCGGCAAATTTGGCCTTGGAGTACAGAATGAAGCAGGGAAAAGGCTAACAGAGTTCTGCCTAGACAATGCTCTGATCATAGCAAACACCCTCTTCCAACAACACAAGAGAAGACTCTACACATGGACATCACCAGATGGTCAACACCAAAATCAGATTGATTATGTCCTTTGCAGCCAAAGATGGCGAAGCTCTATACAGTCAGCAAAATAAGACCGGGAACAAACTGTGGCTCAGATCATGAACTCCTTATTGCCAAATTCAGATTTAAATTGAAGAAAGTAGGGAAAACCACTAGACCATTCAGGTATGACGTAAATCAAATCCCTTATGACTATATAGTGGAAGTGAGAAATAGATTTAAGGGACTAGATCTGATAGACAGAGTACCTGATGAACTATGGGCAGAGGTTCATGACATTATACAAGAGACAGGGAGCAAAACCATCCCCATGGAAAAGAAATGCAAAGAAGCAAAATGGCTATCTAAGGAGGCCTTACAAGTAATAAAACAAAAGACAGTTCTTAATTAGTAATGAATTTATCACATATATAAAAGGTGATTGCATCTGGAAAAACAGAGAACAACTCTTTAAACAGCTGTGGTTGCAATGTTTTTCACTAATAGCATGTGATTATTATTTAAAATTCTCATTGGGTAAAATTGTTTCATATTTTAAAATACATGTCTTAGAACTTGGGCAAACTTTGAGAGATAGTGAGGGACAGGGAGGCCTAGTGTGCTACAGTCCCTAGAGTTGCAATGAGTCAGACATGACTTAGCAGCTGAATAACTTAGAACTTCATATATTTACAATGTTTAAGAGAGATTCTAAAATATAATTCATTCTTTCACTCCCTTATCTTATTTTTATCTTCTTTGATGTGAAACTTTTCATGAAGGAATAGCTTACTCTCCTCTCTGTTGCTTTATAAACAATTGAATGCATATACTTTCATTTTAAAACATTGGAAGCAGAAAACATGAGGAATGTTGTAGTGAATGATAGGCGACATAAAAGTTGAGAGGTGTTTTTTTTTTTTTTTTTTCTTTCATTATTATATTATTTTAAACAGAAGTATATTTGATTTACAATGTTGTGCCAATCTCTGGTGTGCAGCAGTGATGCATTCAATCAAATATATACAGAATTTTAAAAAAAAATTATTTTTCTCTAATGTTCCCAATAAAAGGCTTCATCTTCAATGACACTGATAATATATTTCCACCATTAAAAAGAAATAATAATTCTAATATACTTAGTGTCTCCTGACACAAGAAAAGCATAATTTAAAGCTCACTGGTATTTACTCTTTATAGAATCTACCCAAAAGAGCATTAATATACTGAAATATGGCAAAAGACATACATTTTTCCATACAAAACATTGTTCAGCCTCAGAATAGTTTTGAAAAATTATTGTCTCCAAAAACACACTTGGCCCCGGATTTTCCATCAGACCATTTATCTTTTCCAATGTCTACAGGGAGGCCTGGCGTGCTGCGGTTCATGGGGTCGCAAAGAGTCAGACACGACTGAGAGATTGAATTGAACCCTTTCTTTTAAGGTTTTGAGGTCCATGCTAAGGTAACACATTAGCCCACAGTATTTATAAAATATCCATTAATTTCTAAAGGTGAAGATTCAGACACTAAAAGGGACAAGATGTTTAATCACTTTCTTTTCTCACACAATTTTTGTCCCTATAATTTAAAATATTATTTTCTGTGAGAAAAACACCAAAAGCAATCTATACTAGTATATCTTCTTATTATTTATCTAATGAATTAAAAAGCTCAATACATTTAAATGTATATAATAAAGTATCAGATTATATAACTTTGTAAATTATTGCATAATCTAATGCTAAATAACTAATATTAAATTAGAATATCACTAGGCCATTCTGGTATGACCTAAATCAAATCCCTTATGATTATACAGTGGAAATGACAAATAGATTCAAGGAATTAGATTTGATAAACAGAGTGTGTAAAAACTATGGACTGAGGTTCATAACATTATACATGAGGCAATGATCAAAACCATCCCTAAGAAAAAGAAATGCAAAAAGGCAAAATGGTTGTCGGAGGAGGCCTTAAAAATAGCTGATAAAGAGGAGAAACAATAGGCAAAGGAGAAAAGAAAAAATATACTCATTTGAACGCAGAGTTCCAAAGAATAGCAAGGAGAGATAAGCAAGCCTTCCTAACTAAACAATGCAAAGAAATAGAGGGGAAAAAAATAGAATGGGAGAGACAAGAGATATCTTCAAGAAAATTAGACATAACCAGGGAATATTTCATGCAAAGAGAGGCACAATAGAGGACAGAAACACTACAGACCTAACAGAAGCAGAAAATATTAAGAAGAGGTGGCAGCAATACTCAGAAGAACTATAGAAAAAAGAGCTTAATGACCCAGATAGATAATCATGATGGTGTGATCACTCACCCAGAACCAGATATTTACAGTGCAAAGTCAAGTGGGCCATAGAAAACATCACTATGAGCAAAGCTAGCAGAGGTGATGGAATTCCAGTTGAGCTATTTCAAATGCTAAAAGATGATTCTGTTAAACTACTGCACTCTATAGGCCAGCAAATTTGGAAAACTCAGCAGTTGGCCACAGGTCCAGAAAAGGTCAGTTTTCATTCCAATCCCAAAGAAAGGCATCTAAAGAATGCTCAAAGTACCACACAATTGCACTCATTTCACATGCCAGCAAAGTAATGCTCAAAATCCTCCAAGCTAAGCTTTAACAGTACATGAACCATGAACTTCCAGATGTTCAAGCTGGATTTAGAAAAGGCAGAGGAACCAGAGATCAAATTACCAACATCTGTTGGATCATAGAAAAAGCAAGAGAATTCCGGGAGTGGGTGGGGGGGAACATCTACTTCTGCATCACTGACTACGCCAAAGCCTTTGACTGTGTGGGTCACAACAATATATGGGGGGGGAGGGAATTGGAAGATGCGAATACCAGATCACCCTACCTGCCTCCTGAGAAACCTATGTGTAGATCAAGAAACAATAGTTAGAACCGGACATGAAATAATGGACTGGTTGCATATTGGGAAAGGAGTATGTCAAGGCTGTATAGTGTCATCCTGATTATTTAAATTATATGCAGAGTACATCATGCAAAATGCCAGGCTGGATGAAGCACAAGCTGGAATCAAAACTGCTGGGAGAAATATGAATAACCTCAGATGATCCTATCCTTATGGCAGAAAGCAAAGAGGAACTAAAAAGCCTCTTGATGAAGGTGAAAGAGAAGAGGGAAAGCCTTTCTTAAAACTCAGCATTCATAAAACTAGGATCATGGCATTCAGTCCCATCACTTCATGGCAAGTAGATGAGGAAAAAGTGATGCAGTGACAAACTTTATTTTCTTTGGCTCCAAATTACTACAGATTGTGACTGTAGCCATGAAATTAAAAGATGCTTGCTCCTTGGAAGAAGAGCTATGTCAAACTTAGAAAATACATTAGAAAGCAGAGACATTACTTGGCCAAAAAAGCTCCATATAGTCAAAGATATGGTTTTTCCAGTAGTTATGTATGGATGTGAGCATTGAACCATAAAGCTGACCATCAAGTCAAAGAATTGATGCTTTTGAACTGTGATTTTGCAAAAGACACTTGAGAATCTCTTGGACTGCAAGGAGATCAAAGCTATCAGTCCTAATGGAAATCAGTCCTGAATTTTCATTGGAGGGACTGATTCTGAGGCTGAAGCTCCAGTTCTATGGCCACCTGATGCAAAGAGCCAACTCACTGTAAAAGACCTTGTTATTCAGAAAGATTGTAGGCAGGAGGAGAAGGGGGCAACAGAGGACGAGATGGTTTGATGACCTCACTGACCCAATGGGCATGAGTTTGAGGAAGCTCTGGGAGATGATGAAGGACAGGGAAGCCTGGAATGCTGCAGTCCATGGGGTTTCAAAGAGTCAGACACAGCTGAGCCAGTGAACAACAACAAGCTTGCACAAAAATTGGCATAATATACAATCCAATAACATTTAAATTCACTTCTTTATTGAATAAAATTAGGCTCTTAAAGCTTCAGACAGATACATGTATATTAATATAATGACATAGACATAAGTACACCCATATTTCATAAAAATATTTCTTTACTAAATTAAGAAAAAAATTAGACAAATAGTGTGGGACAACATAATTTGTGTAGTACAAATGTGGCCTCTGAGAATTACCTCATAGTTGATTGTATAATGCAGGAACCCTGATATCTTTTTCCATCACCAAGGTAGAGTTTTTGAGGATACAGTGCTAACTTCTCTCAATTATAGTTTTATCATCTTTAAGTGGAAATAACTATATTTTATGGATCCTGTGGGCACCTGGACCAAATGAATCTTGAGTCTCTTCTGTGCTGTGATTCTATGTTGTCAATTCAGAATTAAGATTTTCATAGACTGTGTACTCCTGATTTCTTTTAGTTTAATCCCATCTGACTTTTCTCCATAATTTACCACTTTTCACATGAAAATGTGAAAAAATAGTATTCTTGTTATTATCATAAAAAGAACCTCCTTAATATCCTTAAACAGCTTGACAAAAAGAAGTTCTTCCAGACTTCCAGTGATCACACCAAAACTGATCACTGAACTATTTTCCATCACTAACTCCAATATCTATATTTTACCACCTTTTTCATCCAATGAAATTAACCTACATGTATTTCCTGCTACAGAAATGGTGTCAGGTTGAAATAAACATTCATAAAGATCATTGATTTTCTGAAATTATTTATATGGTTGTTAGAAGAAAAAGGCTTTATGTTTGGGTGTCCAGATTCTTTCAAATGCCATAGACAATGAAAAAATTTAGAGGATTATTGCAGATACATGAAGTCTATCCTTTTCAGGGGACTTTTCATATAGTCTCAGCACTAGAGTTCAATAGCCATTCATAAAACTAGAGATTTTTAAAACATCTCATTCTGCTTAAATCATTCTTGTCAAATCTTCATGCTCAACCCTCATATCTTGGCATGTGCATATTGCTATCTAATTAGTGACTTTGGGAGACTTCATGAAGGCAAGTCACCAACACTTTTACTATCTCACCACTCTATCACTCTGCTTAAGTAGCTACTTAGTTCCTCCTTAGTTACAAAGCTAAATAGAAGACCTTAGAAGAGGCACATTATTTTTTAGAGTACATTATTAAATAACTGCAACATATTGAAACAATTTTATTAACATTTTGGCATGATTATTCAGATAGAGAACAAGTATCTGGAAAAAGGAGGGACTGACTTCCTTAACTAGGCCTTTACCTTGAATTAACTTAATCACTTAATTAACACTGTTGTGAATATATGAATTGTCTTGCAAAGACAATAATTAACACATCTAACTAAATTTTTCTGAAAATTTACTCACTCTTCATCTTACCAATATTACTTTTATTATCATTCTCCTAATTATTCTTTTGCCTTTCTGAGATAGGCCTTCTTGCCTCTAAATTCTATTCTGCTGCTAGAGTAAATATGTAAATTACTGGCTAAAAATCCTTCAATTATTCCCAGTGTCTAGAACAATGATTTCCAAAGTGAGTGAATCACTCTGTCTACCATGAATAAAATTGGTATATTACTGCTGATATAAAAGAATAAAATATTAGAATTCCCATTTATGATTTATCACATCCTTTAAAAAAATTCTGTTTGTGTGAAGGCTTTACATTGTTTTAATATATTAGTACAGTAATACTTGGATACTATTCATAAAGAAATGTTTATACTACAATGCACTGTTAAAATATTTTTAATGATGAAGATATATAAACAAAAGAAGATATCACTACATACCTGTACAAACATTAAACTTAAAATAACTGACCTTACCAAGTGTTGGTAAGGACGCTGAGAAGATAGGTTTCTCATATTCCAAGGGATAATGTAAAATGGTACAACAAAATTTGGAAACAATTTGTTAGTTTTAAAAATATAAATAAAAATTCACCGTATAATCCAGCCATCCCTTTTCTAGGTATGTACTCAACAACCCTGGTGGCTCAGCTGGTAAAGAATGTGTCTGTAATGCAGGAGACTGGGTTTGATCCCTGGGTTGGAAAGATCCCCTGGAGAATGGAACAGCTACCCACTCCAGTATTCTGGCCTGGAGAATTCCGTCCATGGGTTCTCAAAAAGTCAGATATGACTGAGCAACTTCCACACTCAACAGATGGTAGGGAGGACAGAGATGTGATCTAGTCAGGACTCAGTCCCATGAGTCATTGATCCCAAACAGAACGAATATTGCAACCATGAAGTTCTTTCTGAGGTACGATGGTTCTGAGCCCAGAATTGGGTTCCTTTAGGGACCTTTAAGTGGAAACATGAGGACCTCCCTCCAGAATACCTGCCTTTGAAAATCAGTAGAACTGATGTACAAGAGAGCTATAGGACTATAGAAAACAGATATTCCACACTTAAATGCTGCATAAGTTCCAACTCCCAGAAGAGAGGCAGTAGATTGAAGGATACCTGTATCAGACACACTTGCTGTTCCTGGAGAATTTCTGAGAGAGGTAAGAGGCATCTTGGGACTCTCCCTGGGGATGGGAACTCTAGCAGTCTCCATTTATGAAATTTAATACTGCCACCTCTGAGACAATATTTAGTATAATAAATATGCATTATAAGAATCTTAGAAGAAGAGAGAGAAAGGAGAACATATTTGAAGAAATAATACCTGGAAATGTCCACAATATGGAAAAAGAAACAGACATTCAGGTTCAGGAAGTACAAAAGAGTCCCAAACATGATGAAACTAAAGAAATCCAAGTCAAGACACATTATAAATAAAATATCATACATTAAGGATAAAGAGAGAGTCTTAAAGCCAATAAGAGAAAAACAAGTTACTTACAAGGTACCCCAGTAAGACTACCAGCTGACTTCTCAGCAGAAGCTTTGCAGGCCAGAAAATAATGGCACCATGTATGTAAAGTGAGGAATAGGGGAAAAGAATAAAACAACTTACAATCAAGAATACTTTACCTGGCAAAGTTATCATCCAAAATCTAAAAAGAGATAGAGTTTTATTTTAAAAAAAAGCAAAAGCTAAAAGTTTCTCACAACTAAATTCATGTTACAAGATATGTTAAAGCAATGTCTCCATCAAAAAAAATCTTTAACTAGAAATCATAAATTTATGAAAGAAAAAAATCTCTCTAGTAAACACAAATGTACAGTAAAGAGAGTGAATCAGCCATTTATAAGTTAGTAGAAAGGTTAAGGCTTCTTTGGTTTCCCAGACGTAAAGAACCTGTCTGCCACTGCAGGAGATGCAGTTTCAATTCCTGAATTGGGAAGATCCCTTAGAGAAGAAAATGACAGCCCCACTCCAGTATTCTTGCCTGGGAAATCCTATGACAGAGGAGCCTGGTGGGCTACAGTTCATGGGGTCACAGAGTTAGACACAAATTAGTGACTAAATAACAACAAGGAAATTGAAAACACAAAGGTAGTAGAACAATCTATATCCACAATAAGTAAGTAAGGTACATGCAAAATAAAGATGTAAAATGTAATGTCAAAAACATAAAGTGTATGTGGTGGAGATAAAAATATTGTACTGTTAGAATGCATTAGAACTTAAGGTATAATCAATCTAAAATAAATGTATGTTCTTATATATGAACTTCATGGTAACCATCAACAAGAAATCTGCAATAGATACCATAAATGTTAATAGAAATAATCCAAAAATACCACAAAAGATGATCACCAAATCAAAAGGGAAGAGGGCAAGAGAAGACAGAAACAAAGAATAACAGAAACACCAATAAATTGTTTTAAATGTAAATGCAGTTAAAAGTCATTGAGTGGCTGAACTGATTAGAAAAAAAAAGTCATATATATGATGATTACAATAGACTAACTACTTCAGGTCTAAATTCACACACAATGTGAGAGCATGAAAAAAATTATTATATGTTTATGTAAGTGGAGAGAAAGTTGTGATAGCAATATTTTATCAAGCAAAATAGATTTTAAAACAAATTACTAGCAAGAGAAAGAAAAGGGCATTGCATAAGGGCATTCAGTCAGTCAGTCAGTTCAGTCACTCAGTCGTGTCCGACTCTTTGAGACCGCATTAACCATAGCACACCAGGCTTCCCTATCCATCACCAACTCGATATGCAGATGACACCATCCTTATGGCAGAAAATTAAGAAGAACTAAAGAGCCTCTTGATGAAAGTGAAAGAGGAGAGTGAAAAAGATGGCTTAAAGCTCAACATTCAGAAAACTAAGATCATGGCATCTGGTCCCATCACTAAATGGCAATTAGATGGGGAAACAGTGGAAATAGTGTCTGACTTTATTTTTCTGGGCTCCAAAATCACTGCAGATGGTAGGTGATTGCAACCATGAAATTAAAAACTGCTTACTCCTTGGAAGGAAAGTTATGACCAACCTAGACAGCATATTAAAAAGCAGAGATATTACTTTGTCAACAAAGATCTGTCTAGTCAAGGGTATGGTTTTTCCAGTGGTCATGTATGGATGTGAGAGTTGGACTATAAAGAAAGCTGAGCACTGAAGAATTGATGCTTTTGAACTGTCGTGTTGGAGAAGACTCTTGAGAGTCCCTTGGACAGCAAGGAGATCCAACCAGTCCATCCTAAAGGAGATCAGTCCTGGGTGTTCATTGGTAGGACTGATGTTAAAGCTGAAACTCCAATACTTTGGCCACCTCATGTGAAGAGCTGACTCATTTGAAAAGACCCTGATTCTGGGAAAGATTGAGGGCAGGAGGAGAAGGGGACGACAGAGGATGAGACGGTTGGATGTCATCACTGACACAACGGACAAGAGTTTGGGTGGATTCCAAAATTAAATAATAATAATGGGACCAATCTGACATGAAGGTAAAAAAGTTCTAAATGTATGTGCATCTGGCATGTACCATGTGTGTGTTCTCAGTTACTCAGTGTGTCTGACTTTTTGCAACCTCATGAACTGTAGCCCAGTGGCTCCTCTGTCTATGGAAGTTTTAAGGCAAGAGTATTGTAGTCAACCAGGCTCCTCTGTCCATGGGATTCTCCAGGCAAAAATACTGGAGTGGGTTGCCATTTTCTTCTCCAATATATATCTCCATCTAGAAATGTCAGAATACAGTTTTTCCAAGTAAAAAACAACATTTTCCAGGATAGATCACATGCTAGGCCACAAAAAAAGCTTCAATACATTTAAGAAGGTTGAAATCACATCAAACATTTTCCCCAAAATGATATGACACTAGAAATCAACTACAAAAAAAAAAAAAAAACTGTAAAAAGCAGAAAACAAAACTAATAAACAAGTTGTTATGGTAGAAATCAAAGTGAAAATAAAGTTTAAAAATACATGGAGACAAATGAGTAGATTAATGACATTGATAAACACAACTCATCAATAAAAAAGACAAAGTGCCGAAATAAATAAAATCAGAAATGAAAAAGAAGAACTTGCATCTGAAAGCAAAGAAATGCAGATGTTTTTAAGTGATTGTTACACTTAAAGGCAATAAAATGGACAAGTAAGAATAAATGAAGAAGTATATGAACACATACAATTTTCTAAGACTAAATGAGGAAGTAATAGAAAAGAAGACACTGATTAAAAATAAATCAATAACTAAAAACTTTCCTACAAACAAAAGTCCAGAATCAAATAGCTTCACAGATGAATTCTACCAAACATTTAGAGGGGCATTATTACCCATTATTCTCAAAATATTCCAAAATATTGAAGAGGAAACACTTCCAAACGCCTTCTACAAAGTCAGCATCACACTGATATTAAATCACAGACACCACAATTAAAAAAAAAATTATAGAGAAATATCACTAAGCATACAAAAAGCCTCAAAAATAATAGAAAGTTAAGTTCAACACTACATAAAAAGAATCATGCACCATGATTAAGTGAGATGAAATCCAATAGTTCAAGGTATTCATAGTTTAATATCTGCAAGTCAAGCAATGTGATACCCCATACTAAAAAAATGAAGAATAAAAACCATATGATCACCTCATCAGACACAGAAAAAGACTTTGATAAAATTCAATATCTATTTTTGAAAGAAACTCTCAAAAATGTGTGTATAGATGGAACATATCAGTATATGTATGAAAGTCTATATATGATAAAATCACAACCAATATCATACAGCATGGTGGAAAGCAGAAATATTCCCCCCTAAGATTAGGACTGGACTGAACTCAACTGAACTGAAGATTAGGAATAAGACAAGGATGCCCATTCTCTCCACTTGGATTCAACATAGTGTTTATTTATTGGCAGTGTTAGCCATAAAATACAGACTATTAAAATAAATAAAAGAAAGCAAAATTGGAAAGGAAGTAGTAAACTTCTCACTGTTTTTAAATGACATATTATATATATATATAGAAAACCCTAAATATTTCTCAACAAAATGGATCAAATAGGTAAATTCAGTAAAGATAGAGGATATAAAATTTCTCTAGAGAAATCTACAGTGTTTTCTATACACCAGTAACAAACTTGGAAAGAGAAATTAACAATCACTTTTTAAATTGTATCAAAAAGACCACCTAAGAATAAATCTAACCAAAGAGGTGGTACACTGAAAACTGTAAGACATTGAGGAAAGAAACTGAAGATGGTACAAACAAACATAAATATATTCTGTGCTCATGGATTGGAAGAATCAATATAGTTTAAATGACCATAAAACCCATGCAAATCTACAGGTTTAATATGCCTATTAAAATCAATGGCATTTTTCACAGATATAGAACAAAGAATGCTAAAATTTGTATGAAACCACAAAAAGCCCAGAACAGATAAAAATATTTTGAGAAAAAAAGAAAGCTGGAGGTACCATAGTACTCAACTTCAAAATATACTACAAAGCTACAGTAATCAAAACAGTATGGTACTAGCAAAAATAGATATATAGATCATTGGAACAGAACTGAGAGCACAGAAAAAACCCAACCACTGTTAGTTAATCTTAATCTATGATAAAGTGGTTAAGAATACACAACTGGGCAAAGACAGCTATGAAAATTGGACTGCTGCATGCAAAAGAATAAAATTGTACCACTATTTCACCACATATACAAAAAAAAAATTGGTTAAGGGTTTAAATTTAAAATCTGAAACCTAAAATTTCTAGATTATAAACATAAGCAGTCTGCTTTTTGACGTAGATCTTAGCAATATTAGTTTCTGGCTCTGACTCCTCAGGCAAGGGCAACAAAGGCATAAATAAACACATAGGGACTACATGAAAGTAAAAATCCTTTGTACAGCTAACAACACCATCATCAAAACAAAAAACAGCCTACTTAATGGAAGAAAACTTTTGTAAATTATATACATGATAAAGGGTTAATACAAAAAGTATAAAAAGAACTCATACAACTCAACATCAAAGAAACAAACAGCAGAATTAAAAGTGGTAGAGGACCTGAATACACAATTTTCAAAGAAGACATGAAGATAGCCAATGTGGACATTAAAATGTGCCTAGCATCACTAGTCAGAGAAGGCAATGGCAACCCACTCCAGTACTCTTGCCTGGAAAATCCCATGGACGGAGGAGCCTGGTAAGCTGCAGTCCATGGGATCGCTGAAGGTCGGACACGACTGAGCAACTTCACTTTCACTTTTCACTTTTCACTTTCATGCATTGGAGAAGGAAATGGCAACCCACTCCAGTGTTCTTGCCTGGAGAATCCCAGGGACAACGGTGCCTGCTGGGCTGCCGTCTATGGGGTCGCACAGATTCGGACATGACTGAAGTGACTCAGCAGCAGCAGCAGCAGCAGCAGCAGCAGCAGCAGCAGCATCACTAGTTATCAGGGAAATGAAAATCAAACCACAATGACCTGTTACCACCAGTCAGAATGGCCATCATCAAAAATAAAACAGATAGCAATTGTTGGCAAGGATGCAGAAAAAAATGAACCCATATGTACTGCTGATAGGGTTGTGAACTGGTCCAATCACTATGGAAAACCATCTACAGATACCTTAAAAATTAAGAATAACACTTCTGTATAATCCAGAAATTTCCCTTTTGGATATTTAGCCAAAGAAGACAAAAACAGAAGAAGACAAAATCAAAAAGACATATTCATCCCTATGTTCTTTGCAGCATAATTTACAATAACCAAGATATAGAAACAACCTAAGTATTCATTTATAGATGAATAGTTTTAAAAATGTGGTATTTATATACAATGGAAATTTCCCCAGGGTTATAAAGTAAATGAACTCTTGCCATTTGTGAATACATAGATGGATCTAGAGGATATCATGACAAGTAAAGTAAGTCAGACAGAGAGAGTCAAATACTGTACTATATCACTTAAATGTGGAATCAAAAAATAAAACAAAATGAAAACAGACTCATAGGTACAGAAAACAAAGGACAGGTTGCCAGAGGGAAGAGTCTGGGGAGGGGGTTTGGGAGATTAAGAGGTACAAACTGTTGTTTATAAAATGAATATTGTAAGGATGTAATATACAAAATAAGGAATATGATCTATAATGTGGTAACAACTTTGTACAGGGACAGATGTATTTAGACTTATTGTGGTGACAATTTTAATGTATAATATCTAAATATTGAATCACTATGATGTACACATGAAACTGACATGACATTGTACATCAATTATATTTCAAACTTATAAAAACTTTCCCTTCATTAATCGAAGGAAAACCCTTAGTATGATCTACAAGTCTGTATATAATCTTCAGCATCTTTTTCTTTGACAGCCATACAACTCTCAAGTTACCCTAATAATAAATAATTTCTTCCACATATGAAACTCTTCCTAATCTTTGTGCCTTTACTCATCATCTTTCCTTTGCCAAAAACACAATTCCTTGATTTTTTTGTCTAATTTTTTTTGTGTCCATAGAGACTGAACTCAACAATCAGCTCCCCATGGCTATCTAGGGTAAACACTATGTGCCATGTCTCTGCATTTCCCTACCCACCAGGACATACTCCTATATTTGTACCAGTAATTATCTGCACATATATCTCTTCTATGGAGAAGGCAATGGCACCCCACTCCAGTACTCTTGCCTGGAAAATCTCATGGGTGGAGGAGCCTGGTGGGCTGCAATCCGTGGGGTTGCAAAGAGTCGGACACGACTGAGTGACTTCACTTTCACTTTTCATTCATGCATTGGAGAAGGAAATGGCAACCCACTCCAGCGTTCTTGCCTAGAGAATCCCAGGGACAGGGGAGCCTGGTGGGCTGCTGTCTATGGGGTCACACAGAGTTGGACATGACTGAAGTGACTTAGCAATATCTCTTCTATGAGGACAGAACCCTCATTTATTTTTCTGTATATCCCTGGGTAATATTTTAAAGTAATTGTTCAATATGAATATGTTGAAGCAATGTTAAAAAATATAGTAGACAATGTATAGCCTCTCATCTTGCAAATCATACTGAGGTTTGTGAGAATATGCTGTGTCAATTGTTTTCTGACGTTAGGTTAAAGGTATAATTTAGGTATATCAAATATTCATATTGTTATTTTATTGCATTTGCAACTAAGACATCCATTTTCACAGTCACTGAGAAAATATATTCTGTTTCTCCATGTGGGGGTTGATTTATTGTACTCTGTTTCCTGGTTATGTCTGCTAATACTTCATAGTTCTACCTGTTATACAAGAATCCTAATGTAAGATTGCAGGCATTAGTAGCAGAATCTAGGGTTGATTTATGCCAAATCAATTTAAATTGCAGTTTTAAGCCACAATTTAGACCACTTGTGACAGAAACCTAGGCTCAATCTTCATTCACCTTGCATGCAACTTTTTTTTTTTTAATAAAACCTTAATGCGTATACTTTCAAATCCAAACACAATAGGAGTTATATTTAGAAGACTGTAAATCTTCTTACACATTCAAACAAGAAATTTAAACATTATTTTAATGTAATTAGTAAACCAAATTGTATCTGGTTATTTATGGTTATTGCATCTAACACTCTAATGCTGACAGTCTTGTCTCATTTTTACTGCTTGCTCTTTAACATAAACTAGGTTATTCTGTTCCTTGGTTATTCCCCCTTTTGCTGCTGCTGCTGCTAAGTTGCTTCAGTAGTGTCCGACTCTGTGCAACCCCATAGACAGCAGCCCACCAGGCTCCTCTGTCCACAGGATTCTCTAGGCAAGAATACTGAACTGGGTTGCCATTTCCTTCTCCATTCCCCCTTTTACTGAGTGAGCAATTTCTGAGTTATTTTATAATAATAGTCACTTTTGCCCAGGAGTAATTCTACATCCAATCAGTATTATTTCCATATATTATCCAAATTGACTTGACTAGGGTTATCAGTCTGTCAGTACTGAGTTTTTTCAGTTTTTTTTTTTTCATTTCTATATTCCTCAAAAGTAGTTTATATCATTTTTTCTTTCAATAGACAGGGAGGCCTTTCCTCCCTCTATACACAACAACTTTATTTATATTCTCAGTTTCCACCATCTCTATCTCTTTACCTTACCCAGTCCACCTGTCTCCAACCCCACCCAAGAGCACCCACATGCATTCCAAGAGTCCTATTTCAGAAGCTTTCTTTTTTATTTTTTTTTCAGAGTGTATTTATCTGTTTGAATTGGGTCTTAGTTGTGGCACATGGGATCTTCATTGCATCATGTGGCATGTGGGATATTCACTGTGTCATGTGGAATCTGTACTCACAGCACACTGACTCTAATTGTGGGGCACAGGCTCTAGTGTGCACAGGTATCAGTAGATGTGGCATGTGAACTCTCATGTTGGGTCTTGTGGGCTCCAGAGCACACAGGCTCAGTAGTCACGGCATGTGGGCTTAGATGCTCCATGGCATATGGTCCCCAACCAGATATCAAACTCATGTCCCCTGCATTGCAAGATGAATTCTTAACTACTGGATCACCAGGGAAGCCCCCTAGAAGCTTTATGAAATGTACAGTTCTTGTTCTGCTTATACTAAAATAGACTTGACTCAGGTACCTTTCTTCCTTTCTTAATGAAGCAAGAGCTTGTCATTTAAATGAGAAATTTCAGATATTTTTGGACATAAATACAAATTATGTGAGTAATTACTTCCAAGTGAGTATGAACAAAATGCTATCTTCTAGGTCCCAATCATGTTTTATGCCTATCTGAGAATCAGAAATGAAATATGTCTTCCTATTTATCCTCTTTTTCCAAATTGTCTGTTAAGCAAATAATGTATGGAGGGATAGTATGAGTAAGAAAAATTCTTAAACCTAGAGGAAGACAGCTATTATGAGGAAGTTTCAGTTCAGCTCAATTCAGTTGCTCAGTCGTGTCCAACTCTTTGCGACCCCATGAATCGCAGCACGCCAGGCCTCCCTGTCCATCACCAACTCCCGGAGTTCACTCAGACTCACGTCCATCGAGTCTGTGATGCAATCCAGCCATCTCATCCTCTTTCATCTCCTTCTCCTCTTGCCCCAAATCCCTCCCAGCATCAGAGTTTTTTCCATTGAGTCAACTCTTCGCAGGAAGTGGCCAAAGTACTGGAGTGTCAGCTTCAGCATCATTCCCTCCAAAGAAATCCCAGGGCTGATCTCCTTCAGAATGGACTGGTTGGAAGTCCTTGCAGCCCAAGGGACTCTCAAGAGTCTTCTCCAACAACACAGTTCAAAAGCATCAATCCTTCGGCGCTCAGCCTTCTTCACAGTCCAACTCTCACATCCATACATGACCACAGGAAAAACCATAGCCTTGACTAGATGGACCTTTGTTGGCAAAGTAATGTCTCTGCTTTTGAATATGCTATCTAGGTTGGTCATAACTTTCCTTCCAAGGAGTAAGCATCTTTTAATTTCATGGCTGCAGTCACCATCTGCAGTGATTTTGGAGCCCCAAAAAATAAAGTCCGACACTGTTTCCACTGTTTCCCCATCTATTTCCCATGAAGTGGTGGGACCGGATGCCATGATCTTAGTTTTCTGAATGTTGAGCTTTAAGCCAACTTTGTCACTCTCCACTTTCACTTTCATCAAGAGGCTTTTTAGTTCCTATTCACTTTCTGCCATAAGGGTGGTGTCATCTGCATATCTGAGGTTATTGATATTTCTCCCAGCAATCTTGATTCCAGCTTGTGTTTCTTCCAGCCCAGCGTTTCTCATGATGTACTCTGCATATAAGTTAAATAAGCAGGGTGACAGTATACAGCCTTGACGTACTCCTTTTCCTATTTGGAACCAGTCTGTTGTTCCATGTCCAGTTCCAACTGTTGCTTCCTGACCTGCATACAGATTTCTCAAGAGGCAGGACAGGTGGTCTGGTATTCCCATCTCTTTCAGAATTTTTGACAGTTTATTGTGATCCACACAGTCAAAGGCTTTGGCATAGTCAATAAAGCAGGAATAGATGTTTTTCTGGAACTCTCTTGCTTTTTCCATGATCCAGCGGATGTTGGCAAATTGATCTCTGGTTCCTCTGCCTTTTCTAAAACCAGCTTGAACATCAGGAAGTTCGCAGTTCACATATTGCTGAAGCCTGGCTTGGAGAATTTTGAACATTACTTTACTAGCATTTGAGATGAGTGCAATTGTGCGATAGTTTGAGCATTCTTTGGCATGCCTTTCTTGGGATTGTAATGAAACCTGACCTTTTCCAGTCCTGTGGCCACTGCTGAGTTTTCCAAATTTGCTGGCATATTGCATGCAACACTTTCACAGCATCATCTTTCAGGATTTGAAATAGCTCAACTGGAATTCCATCACCTGCACTTGCTTTGTTTGTAGTGATGCTTTCTAAGGCCCACTTGACTTCACATTCCAGGATGTCTGGCTCTAGGTCAGTGATCACACCATCGTGTTATCTTGGTCATGAAGCTCTTTTTTGTACCGTTCTTCTGTGTATTCTTGCCATCTCTTCTTAATATTTTCTGCTTCTGTTAGGTCCATACCATTTCTGTCCTTTATTGAGACCATCTTTGCATCAAATGTTCCCTTGGTATCTCTAATTTTCTTGAAGAGATCTCTAGTCTTTCCCATTCTGTTGTTTTCCTCTATTTCTTTGCACTGATCACTGAGGAAGACTTTCTTATCTCTCCTTGCTATTCTTTGGAACTCTGCATTCAGATGTTTATATCGTTCCTTTTCTCCTTTGCTTTTCATTTCTCTTCTTTTCACAGCTATTTGTAAGGCCTCCCTAGACAGCCATTTTGCTTTTTTGTGTTTCTTTTCCATGGGGATGGTCTTGATCCCTGTCTCCTGTACAATGTCATGAAGCTCATTCCATAGTTCATCAGGCACTCTATCAGATCTAGGCCTTTAAATCTATTTCTCACTTCCACTGTATAATCATAAGGGATTTGATTTAGGTCATACCTGAATGGTCTAGTGGTTTTCCCTACTTTCTTCAATTTAAGTCTGAATTTGGTAATAAGGAGTTCACAATCTGAGCCACAGTCAGCTCCCAGTCTTGTTTTTGTTGACTGTATAGAGCTTCTCCATCTTTGGCTGCAAAGAACATAATCAATCTGATTTCAGTGTTGACCATCTGGTGATGTCCATGTGTAGAGACTTCTCTTGTGTGTTGGAAGAGGGTATTTGCTATGACCAGTACATTTTCTTGGCAAACTCTATTTTTCTTTGCCAAGCTTCATTCCATATTCCAAGGCCAAATTTGCCTGTTACTCCAGGTGTTTCTTGACTTCCTACTTTTGCATTCCAGTCCCCTATAATGAAAAGGATGTCTTTTTTGAGGAAGTTTAGTAAGAAACAAATATCCATTGGTAACTCTTATATGCAAGTAACAGTCCTAGACTTAAGATATGCAATATATTTCTTCATTGGACTGAATTTTTCACCTCCTCCTTCTTCATATCTATGCTGTATGACAATTCAGTACCTTCCAACTCCATGGTCAAATGTCCTTCACTGTTACTTGACTTTGGATTTAATCATGTGACTTATTTTTGTAAATGAAATGTTAGTTAATATTATACAAGTAGAAACTTGAAAAGTGCTTATTCTTTTGAGCTTACTTCCTTCATCTTGGTCGTCTCCATAAGAAATATAGGAACTGTTTCAAACTGTTGGTGGGAATGCATCAATATATTGGTGCAGCCACTATGGAGAACTGTATGGAGGAGGTTCTTTTAAAAAACTAAAAATAGAGCTACCATATGATTCAGCAATCCCACTCCTAGGCATATATCTGGAGGAAAACATGGTTCAAATGGACACATGCAGCCTAATATTCATTTAAGTACTGTTTACAATAGCAAACACATGGAAGCAACTTAAATGTCCATCAACAGATGAATGGATAAAGATGTGATACATATATACTGTGGAATATTACTTAGTCATTAAAAATAATGTCATTTGCTGCAACATGGATGGATCCAGAGATCATCATAATAAATGAAGTGTTAAAAAAAGAATTATCATATAACATATATGTGGAATTTTTAAAAATGATACATATAAACATATTTACAAAGCAAAAACAGATTCACAGACTTAAAAGACAAACTTAAGGTTTCCAAGGGGGAAATGTGGAAGGGGAACAATAAATTAGGAACTTGAGAGTGACACGTATACACTAATATTTTTAGGATAGATAACCAACACACTATTATAGCACAGGGAACTCTGTTCAATACTTTGTAATAACCTATGTGGAAAAATCATTTGAAAAAGAATAGATAATTATTTATGTTTAACTGAATCTTTTTGCTAATATATGTGAAACTAACACAAGATTGTTCATCTACTATACTCCAATAAAAAATAAAAAACATAAACACTAGGTAGTCCATATCTTCCGGATTTCCTGTTTATTCAGTGTTTTTAAAATTAATCATTTACTGAGACATATTTTACTGCCATAAAATTCATGTGAGACTTTGGTATACAACCAGACTGTGTCAGTTACTCACTATATAAGATGAGAAACCTGCCAAACATGTCCTTTAATTCTCTTTCTCCTCTATGTCTGAATTCCTTTTATTTGTACTTTTAATGCCAAAACTTATAGCATTTACATAATACTTCATAATTAATTATATGTTCTGTGCTTTATTTATAAGTCTAAGCAGAAAAATCAATAAATTATTTTCCTTGTTGTGAATATGCATATATGATTTACTATGGAGTTAAATGATATTATTATCATACCTTTCTTATACATCCATTGCTTCTTCTGGAGTTTTAAATTAGCTTTTTTATTTGTTTCTATTAATACTATGTTCATTTGAAAGGTTGAATTGATGAAAAGGATTTGTATGAAGCATAGATCTTATCCAACACCAAATTTTGATAATGATAAAAGGATTATAGGTGAGTGACAGTCATAATCAAAATACTATTTCCCCATTAGAATCCTAAGCCCTCATAGGCAAGCTTTGAAAAATATCTCTTTCTCTTGTATTAGGATTTGTTTTTATAATAACAGAAAAGACTTGAGCAACACAGACAGAAATAGTGTTCATAAAAGAATCATTTTCATTTCAAAATGCTTTTTATGCTCTATCAATTATTTAGCTATGCCCCATAAATTTATAATTCCATATATACCTATAATAAGCACTCTAGTCAAGCAAGGTATATCCTACTTGAAAACTTTTACAGGAAGGGACTTTCAAATAGCTTGGCATGAGTAACGCCATTTACATCTTTCCAAGTACATCAGCTTAAGCCCATTCAGCAGGTTTACAAGAAAATGTCTTATCACTCATTTTTCTGACTCAAGGAGAAGGAATGAGTAACACGATTGCTGTTAACATTTTTCTTACAACATCCTTAAGATTTTTCAATTTCCAAAAGATAGTAGCACAATTCTAGACTAGTCTAGTGTCTTTCACTTCCCACTCTCTGTCCTCTATCCCCCTTCCAATATTCAGGAGCCTTCTGTCAACTTTTCAAATAACTTCCCAAGAAATGTTGTAATAAAGATCAATATTCTCAGTTTTTTCTTGGAAAATGTTTGTATAATATCACATTTGATTGATATTTTAGTCTTGATCCAGAATTCTAAGTTCAAAATAACTTTCCCCAAGAATTTTAGAAGCTATATGTAGATATTCTTCAATATATAGTGCAGCTAATGGGAAATGTGACTTATGTTTGAGTCTTATACTTCTATGGGACAGTTGTCTGTGAAAGTTCAGGACTCGGGTTTTAGATAGAAGAGAGTAAACCTGAATTCATCATTCCACTCTTTATTGCTACATTTGTGTACTATCACAAATTACTGTCATCAGCTATTTACTAATAACTAGCAGATAGCTTTAGAAACGATTTATTTCCAGAATCATATCAATTGACTACAATTAATTGTATATTTCACAGCATTCCAGGGTAAAAGTGCAACCCCAAGGACTGTAGCCTGCCAGGCTCCTCTATCCATGGAATTCTCCAGGCAAGAATACTGGTGTGGGTTGCCATTCCCTTCTCCAGGGGGCCTTCCCCGACACAGGGATGAAACCCAGAACTCCTGCATTGCAGGTGGATTCTTTACCTTCTGAGCCACCAGAGAAGCCCCATACAGGATAAAGCTTTACATAAAAAGCTCATTTGTGGAGATTAGGGGGAAATTATATTATTTTAAGCTACTTGTGTGTAATAATGTGATATATGTTTTATATCATTGTCATATAACCCTCACAGTAATCCTGAAGATGGCTTATACTTGCATATACACTTTAATCTCTTATTTTAGAAAAGGAAACTGCTTAAATTCACTGTTAGTTCACACTGATAGCATGGATTTGAGGTAGAAATTAAACTCATAACTACCTAGCCTAGTGCCTACCTACTAGATTACACTGAATTCCTTTCACACAGGGAATAAAATGACAACTTAAAATCTGAGACCCATTTCCCAGGTGGAACTGACCTGCATTCCACAATACCAGGTTAATTGGAAAAAAGGGAGCCAGACAGCATTGGCTACACAACATGTGAATTTCCAGGAAGAAATAAAGAAAGAAATTGAGCTAGAATGAATTAGGGAGGATTTTCTGCTCCAGTCCTTGATCCTTGTTTTGAGCAAGGGAGGGACTTTGTGAAGTAGTCAAACTGTTACGACGACAGGGAAGCCTCACTAACTATACAGCTGTAAAGAAGTAGATACAGTTGCCTACAGTGAGGCTCTAGTAGACCTGGTATGTTGAACCCAGGAGCAAACACACTCCAAGCTTTGAGGGGAAAGATTAGGCTGCGTATGGAACTGTTCATGTGAGCAAGTTTTTCACAGCATATTTAATCAGTTATTTTCATTATCTGTAACAAACTGTAAAATTAAAACCTGGACACAGATTTTAATTTTTAAAATCTGGTTTATCGATTTTACTATTGATTACATGCTTTAATTTAACTTTGTGGTTCAAGAGTCTGCACTGCAGATATTTTCAGAAATGATGCAAAGGGAGGATTGTACCAGCCAGAAATGGTCCATGAAATAAGTAACCTGGGAACATTCAAGTTACAAGGCACTAACTCAGGATCTGAATGTGTAAAACATCAATCCTGGTAGAGTAAATCCACAACACATTTTAGTCCCTTTGACTATAACTTGACTTTAAATTTTTCATTTTTATTCTTTGTTCATTTCTCTAACTCATAAAATTAAGGTATATGAGGCAGCATTTTTTTCCTCAAAATTTCTGCTGAATTGCATTTTAATCTAACTGCTTCCTCAGTCTCTCCCCATGGCAGAGGAGAAAGAAATAATCTAGATTAATGACAGGATTTCCCAAGCACTAAAAATACAATGATTATAAATTGTGAGACTCTAAGATAGTGATCATCTATTTGTCACAGTTTCTTTAATACAGGCATATTTGTTATCTATCATCACATTAAAAATTACCCTAAAACTCATTTTTTGAAACAATGCATATTTATTATAATTCCTTTACATCAAGAAACTGAGTATGATTTAGCTGGGTCCTCAGCTTTATAATACCTCACAAGGCTGTAATAAAGATTCAACTGGGGCCAGGATCTGCTTCCGAATTCATTTATATGATTGTTGCAGAATCCAACTCCTTCTGGGTTTTTGGACTCATCTTCAGTAACTTTCTGGCTATTAGCTGTAATTTGACCTCAATTCCTTGCCATTTGAGACTCTTCCACATAGTTGCTTGTTTCATCAAAACCAGAAAGAGAGAGAATCTACAAGTAAAACTGAAGTCAGTCCTTTATAAACTACTTATGGTAGTGGTCTCATTACTTTTGCCATATACTATTCTTTAGAAGTCCAGCCAGTTAAACCTAGCCAACTCACAAGTAAAGGGTATCATACAAACTAATGAATAGCAATAACTGGTGATTACCAGGGGTCATCTTTGAGACTGACCACTATAATGAAATGAGTTTCTGAAATATATTCAGTGTTCAATAAATATTAGCAACTGTTATAATGCTAATCAGAATACCAATTATGTGTTTACATAACACTTCCTTGTTCAACACATTAAAAAGTCAAATATTTTGCATCATTCAAGCCTCCTCAACAATACCAGATATGTAGACTAGATATTATCATGCCTATTTTATACTTTGGAAAGTGTTAATTATTTGAAATTTTGTGGTTGAATATATGGTCCTGGGTTTAAAAGAACAGTTTTGCAAATGGCCCCCATATTGCCCAAGGACAGATTCATGGGTTGGTACTCAGCACACCTGATATATCAGTTATCAATCACTCTGTACCAAACCATGCTAGAGCAGTAGTAGGAAACAAGGATTCTTTTATTTTCCTCAAAGATCTTGGAGTTGAGTAAGTTTTGGGAGTTCTTACTTTGAATCTTTTTTTTTTCCTTCTTTTTTAAAAATATAAACTTATTTATTTTAATTGAAGGCTAATTACTTTACAATATTGTATTGGTTTTGCCATACATCGACATGAATCTGCTATGGGTGTACATGTGTTCCCCATCCTGAACCCCCCTCCCGCCTCCTTCTCCATACCATCCCTCTGGGTCATCCAGTGCAGCAGCCCCGAGCATCCATCTTAGTTCCTTTTCCATGTTTCTCTTCTTTATACCAGGTTGATTACACTTTTAAAGAGTTTTTAATATCCATTTCATTCATTTCTCAAATATTTCTCAAACTGTTTCATGACCTTACCATCAAAATTATTGTCTAGTCACAGTGAAATGCAGAGTTCAAAGCATAAGAGACCATTAGCTGAGAGCCATCATATATTTGAATCTCTATGATTCTTTCATCATTTTCAGGCTTAACATTTATCTCATCTTGCTCATCCTCATTATTCCTTCTTATGTCAAAGATCTAATGCATCAATGAACTCATGGGAGGTCTTAAGCACACAGCAGGTAACTGTAAACAAGAGCTTACAAATTCATATTCACAGGATTTTCAGAACAAAGAAATGAGAAAGGGAGAAAAGGAAAACTGTTCTATGTAATTACAAACAACATTGTATTCAATTAGAACACATCTGACTTCAGTAAATTGCCATTGTGCCCTAAACAAATGCAAAAATACATCACTAAAGCAATACATTTTAAATTCATTACTAAGCCTGTTAAAAAAAAGTCCAGGATTTTCCTGAGATATTGAAATTGTCATGTACCATGGGCCTTAAACATTATATGTCTGCCACAGCACAAGGAAGCAAATAACAGAGGACAGTGAAGATTCAGGAAACATTGACACTTGGCAGTCTAGGAATTCTGTTATATTTTCAAATTTCTTCATATCTACCTCAAAATCTGTCCTTGCCTCTCTACTTCTAAATAGGGTACAGAACCCCTGTTTTAATTGCAAATGACCTCCACAGTAAGCATAGACACATGACTCAGTCAATACCTTTTAGCCAAAGACAACCAGGAACACACCTGTAGTAGAATAACCTGGCTGTGCTGCAATGAGGACAAACATGTCCCATGGGACTTCCCAGAAAGACAGTATTGGAAAAGAAAGATATGTTTTGGAATTGTGTGACTTAGTTTTGAGGAGAGACATTACTTTGCAAACAACAGTCCATCTTGTCAAAGGTATGGTTTTTTCAGTAGTCCTGTATGGATGTGGAAGTTAGAATATAAAGGAAGCTGAGTGCTGAAGAATTGATGCTTTTGAACTGTGGTGTTGGATAAGACACTTGAGAGTCCCTTGGACAGCAATGAGATCCAACCAGTCTGTCCTAAAGGGAATCAGTCCTGAATATTCATTGGAAGGACTGATGCTGTAGCTGAAACTCCAATACTTTGGCCACCTGATGAAAAGAACTGACTCATTGGAAAAGAGCCTGACTGGGAAAGATAGAAGGTGATAGAAGAAGGGGATGACAGAGGATGAGAGGGTTGGATGGCATCACTGACTCAATGGACTTGAGTTTGAGTGAACTCCAAGAGTTGGTGATGGACAGAGAGGCCTGGCACGCTGTAGTCTATGGGGTCGCAAAGAGCCAGACATGACTGAGTGACCGAACTGAACTGAAAAAGAAGCAAGGCTTTGCTCTGACTTTGTGATGTTTTGAAATATGGTCAATTACATGGCTATTTCTCATAGTAACTCCTATCTAGAAGGAAGGAAAAGTAGGCTGAGGATAAAATTACAATTGTTAAAGAAGTAACAGTCAGCTAGTGACAGTAACAGCCAGAAAGTGATGTGTTTGATCATTTTGTGGTTTGGACAATGTCCAAGCTTTGTGTGTATGTTCAGACCTGATTACAAAGTATTCTGGTTTTGATCACAGAGTACCCTTGTCTACTATTATGGTAAATTAAATTGTTTATGTTCTACAGGTGAGCACCAAAAAACAGCTGATGGTACCAGGTTCCAGCCGTCAGGAACTGCTTTCTTTTTTCCCACCTTGCACAAGTTTCTCAATTTCATCTTCAGTTTTCTTCATATAAAAATGGGGTTATAAAAATAATAACTGCTCAATACACGTATTGAAGGAGTAACCCCTGCTTAACAGAATCCCTCTCTCTTGGGAGAAAAAGTGAAAGAATAGAGAGAGAGAGAGAGAGAGAGAGAGAGAGAAAAGTGCTCAGTTAGCTAGAGCTTAAAAAAATCTCAGTCTCATCCCATCATTACCTTTAAAAAAAAAAACCCTTCCCATTCTACGTATCAGTTTCCTAATCTTTATATTGGGCTGATAAACTTTTCTTGCATTTTTTTTGTCCTTGGAAACATATCTACATTTTATATCTATTTATTCATTTGCATAAATATTTTTCATTTTAAAATAAAACACATATATATAAAAACACACAAAACACAAAAGTGAAGGTCAACACACTGTAAATACATAATCCTCACTTTATTTTTTTTTTTATTTTATTTTTTAACTTTACAATATTGTATTGGTTTTGCCATACATGTATTCCCCATCCTGAACCCTCCTCCCTCCTCCCTCCCCATACCATCCCTCTGGGTCATCCCAGTGCACCAGCCCAAAGCATCCAGTATCGTGCATCGAACCTGGACTGGCAACTCATTTCATATATGATATTATACATGTTTCAATGCCATTCTCCCCAATCATCCCATCCTCTCCCTCTCCCACAGAGTCCAAAAGACTGTTCTATACATCAGTGTCTCTTTTGCTGTCTCGGATCCCAGGGACGGGTAAGCCTGGTGGGCTGCCATCTATGGGGTAGCACAGAGTCAGACATGACTGAAGCAACTTAGCAGCAGCAGCAGCATACAGGGTTAGGTTATTGTTACCATCTTTATAAATTCCATATATATGCGTTAGTATACTGTATTGGTGTTTTTCTTTCTGGCTTACTTCACTCTGTATAATAGGCTCCAGTTTCTTCCACCTCATTAGAACTGATTCAAATGTATTCTTTTTAATGGCTGAGTAATACTCCATTGTGTATATGTACCACTGCTTTCTTATCCATTCATCTGCTGATGGACATCTAGGTTGCTTCCATGTCCTGGCTACCATAAACAGTGCTGCGATGAACACTGGGGTACACGTGTCTCTTTCAATTCTGGCTTCCTCCATGTGTATGCCCGGCAGTGGGATTGCTGGGTCATAAGGCAGTTCTATTTCCAGTTTTTTAAGGAATCTCCACACTGTTCTCCATAGATTGCATTCCCACCAACAGTGTAAGAGGGTTCCCTTTTCTCTACACCCTCTCCAGCATTTATTGCTTGTAGACTTTTGGATCACAGCCATTCTGACTGGTGTGAAAGGGTACCTCATAGTGATTTTGATTTGCATTTCTCTGATAATGAGTGATGTTGAGCATCTTTTCATGTGTTTGTTAGCCATCTGTATGTCTTCTTTGGAGAAATGTCTATTTAGTTCTTTGGCCCATTTTTTGATTGGGTTATTTATTTTTCTGGAATTGAGCTATAGAAGTTGCTTGTATATTTTTGAGATTAGTTGTTTGTCCGTTGCTTCATTTGCTATTATTTTCTCCCATTCTGAAGGCTGTCTTTTCACCTTGCTTATAATTTCCTTTGTTGTGCAGAAGCTTTTAAGTTTAATTAGGTCCCATTTGTTTATTTTTGCCTTTATTTCCAATATTCTGGGAGGTGGGTCATAGAGGATCCTGCTGTGATGTATGTCAGAGAGTGTTTTGCCTATGTTCTCCTCTAGGAGTTTTGTAGTTCCTGGTCTTACGTTTAGATCTTTAATCCATTTTGAGTTTATTTTTGTGTATGGTGTTAGAAAGTGTTCTAGTTTCATTCTTTTACAAGTGGTTGACCAGATTTCCCAGCACCACTTGTTAAAGAGATTGTCTTTAATCCATTGTATATTCTTGCCTCCTTTGTCAAAGATAAGGTGTCCATATGTGCATGGATTTATCTCTAGGCTTTCTATTTTGTTCCATTGATCTATATTTCTGTGTTTGTGCCAGTACCATACTCTCTTGATGACTGTGGCTTTGTAGTAGAGCCTGAAGTCAGGCAGGTTGATTCCTCCAGTTCCATTCTTCTTTCTCAAGATTGCTCTGGCTATTCGAGGTTTTTTTGTACTTTCATACAAATTGTGAAATTATTTGTTCTAGCTCTGTGAAGAATACCGTTGGTAGCTTGATAGGGATTGCATTGAATCTATAAATTGCTTTGGGTAGTATACTCATTTTCACTATATTGATTCTTCCAATCCATGAATATGGTATATTTATCCATCTATTAGTGTCCTCTTTGATTTCTTTCACCAGTGTTTTATAGTTTTCTATATATAAGTCTTTAGTTTCTTTAGGTAGATTTATTCCTAAGTATTTTATTATTTTCGTTGCAATGGTGAATAGAATTGTTTCCTTAATTTCTGTTTCTGTTTTCTCATTATTAGTGTATAGGAATACAAGGGATTTCTGTGTGCTGATTTTATATCCTGCAACTTTACTATATTCACTGATTAGTTCTAGTAATTTTCTGGTGGAGTCTTTAGGGTTTTCTATGTAGAGGATCATGTCATCTGCAAATAGTGAGAGTTTTACTTCTTCTTTTCCAATTTGGATTCCTTTTATTTCTTTTTCTGCTCTGATTGCTGTGGCCAAAACTATGTTGAATAGTAATGGTTAAAGTGGGCACCCTTGTCTTGTTCCTGACTTTAGAGGAAATGCTTTCAATTTTTCACCATTGAGGATAATGTTTGCTGTGGGTTTGTCATATATAGCTTTTATTATGTTGAGGTTTGTTCCTTCTATTCCTGCTTTCTGGAGAGTTTTTATCATAAATGGGTGTTGAATTTTGTCAAAGGCTTTCTCTGCATCTATTAAGATAATCATCTGGTTTTTATTTTTCAATTTGTTAATGTGGTGTATTACATTGATTGATTTGCGAATATTGAAGAATCCTTGCATCCCTGGGATAAAGCCCACTTGGTCATGGTGTATGATCTTTTTAATGTGTTGTTGGATTCTGATTGCTAGAATTTTGTTTAGGATTTTTGCATCTATGTTCATCAGTGATATTGGCCTGTAGTTTTCTTTTTCTGTGGGATCTTTGTCAGGTTTTGGTATTAGGGTGATGGTGGCCTCATAGAATGAGTTTGGAAGTTTACCTTCCTCTGCAATTTTCTGGAAGAGTTTGAGTAAGATAGGTGTTAGCTCTTCTCTAAATTTTTGGTAGAATTCAGCTGTGAAGCCGTCTGGACCTGGGCTTTTGTTTGCTGGAAGATTTCTGATTACAGTTTCAATTTCTGTGCTTGTGATGGGTCTGTTAAGATTTTCTATTTCTTCCTGGTCCAGTTTTGGAAAGTTGTACTTTTCTGAGATGAAGAAAAAGATGAGGAAGAAGAGAAAGATAAAGAAGAAGCATAAGAAGGAGAAGGAGCAAAAGAAGTCTTCTCTCTCACCATGGCAAGTCCTTTCCTACATCCCAGCCCCAATCATCTTATTCTCACTAAAGGTACTCACCAAGCAGAATTCTATATTAATTATTTAATTTACCTAAGTTGTTTTTATAACTCTATCTCTATTACTATACTAGATGTGGAGAATATTTATTGGGGTTTGAATATTGTAGTTATTCTTAGAGGAAAAGGTCAAGTGTATTAGTAGGTCTTTTGAATGTGGATGTCAAAGAACAGATAGAGAAATTGAGGAAGTACATCTGTAAATGGGCTTTCCTGTTAGCTCAACTGGTAAAGAATCTGCCTCCAATGCAGGAGACCCTGGTTCAATTTCTGGGTCAGAAAGATCTTTGGAGAAGGGATATGCTACCCACTCCAGTATTCTTGCCTGGAGTATCCCATGGACAGAGGGGCTTGGCTGGCTACAGTCCATGGTGTCACAAAGAGTCAGACACAATTGAGTGACTAAACACTCAAAGTAAATGTGGTTCCACAAAGTACCTGCCCAAGATAAGGCAAATGGAGGGTACTTTCAGAACATCTCTAGCAACTTTGCCTGTTCTTTCAAGTTCCTCTAGTCTGTCTCTTTATTTGCTACTGGGAAAGGTTCTTATATCATCATTTTCACTTCGGTACAATTATGTACACTATAGGGTGAATAAAAATTACTATTCTATCTTTTTAAAATATTTGCATTTCAGAAATTTGCTATTTTTAATATTTCTGCTATTGGAATCTTAGGAATCATTCATAAAAGAAAAATGACACTTTTAGACCAGAAAGCTTTCCTTGGCAACCCTAATATCATATGACATTGATCTATTTCCATATTACTTTTGAAAAATGACATTTTCTTTGATTGATGATAGAGAAATGTCTGCTCTGGAAATAAGTAGGCTTGAATTTCAGGCCAGATCTAACCATATGAATTTGAGGAAGCATTTTTATATGTATGTCCTCAGGGATGAGAGGAACTACCCCAACGTCCAAGATCAGGGGCGGTGGTCCAGAGGAGCTACTCCACGCCTGAGGTCAGGGGCGCCGGCCAGGAGAAACTACCTCACGTCCAAGGAGTGGTGGCTGCCCGGGCGCAGGAGGGCCAAGAGGAACTACTCCACGTTCAAGGTCAGGAGGGGTGGCTGTGAGGAGATACCCCTCATCCAAGGTAAGGAGCAGCAGCTGCACTTAGCTGGAGCAGCCGTGAAGAGATAACACATCCAAGGTAAGAGAAACCCAAGTAAGATGATAGGTGTTGTGAGAGGCATCAGAGGGCAGACACACAAACCATAATCACAGAAAACTAGTCAATCTAATCACACAGACCACAGCCTTGGCTAACTCAATGAAACTAAGCCATGCCATGTGGGGCCACCCAAGACAGGCAGGTCATGGTGGAGAGGCCTGACAGAATGTAGTCCACTAGAGAAGGGAATGGCAAACCACTTCAGTATTCTTGCCTTGAGAACCCCATAAACAGTATGAAAAGGCAAATGATAGGATACTGAAAGAGGAATTCCCCAGGTCGGTAGGTGCCCAATATGCTACTGGAGATCAGTGGAGAAATAACTCCAGAAAGAATGAAGAGATGGAGCCAAAGCAAAAACAATACACAGTTGTGGATGTGACTGATGATAGAAGCAAAGTCGGATGCTGTAAGGAACAATATTGCATAGGAACCTGGCATGTTAGGTCCATGAATCAAGGCAAATTGGAAGTAGACAAACAGGAGATGGCAAAAGTGAATGTCAACATTCTAGGAATCAGTGAACTAAAATGGACTGGAACGGGTGAATTTAACTCAGATGACCACTATATCTACTACTGTGGGCAGGAATCCCTTAGAAGAAATGGAGTAGCCATCATGGTCAACAAAAGAGTCCGAAATGCAGTACTTGGATGCAATCTCAAAAATGACAGAATGATCTCTGTTCGTTTCCAAGGCAAACCATTCAATATCACAGTAATCCAAGTCTATGCCCCAACCAGTAATGCTGAAGAAGCTGAAGTTGACCAGTTTTATGAAGAAAGACCTACAAGACCTTTTAGAACTAACACCCAAAAAAGATGTCCTTTTCTTTATAGGGGACTACAATGCAAAAGTAGGAAGTCAAGAAACACCTGGGGTAACAGGCCTTGGAATACGGAATGAAGCAGGGCAAAGGCTAATATAGTTTTGCCAAGAGAACACACAGGTCATAGCAAACACCCTTTCCAACAACAAAAGAGAAGACTCTAAACATGGACATCACCAAATGGTCAACACCGAAAACAGATTGATTATATTCTTTGCATCCAAAGATGGAGAAGCTCTATACAGTCAGCAAAAACAAGACCAGGAGCTGACTGTGGCTCAGACCATGAACTCCTTATTGCCAAATTCAGACTTAAACTGAAGAAAGTAGGGAAAACCACTGGACCATTCAGGTATGACCTAAATCAAATCCCTTATGATTATACAGTGGAAGTGAAAAATAGATTTAAGGGACTAGATCTGATAGACAGAGTGCCTGATGAACAATGTACGAAGGTTTGTGACATTGTATAGGAGACAGGGATCAAGAACATCCCCATAGAAAAGAAATGCAAAAAAGCAAAATGGCTGTCTGAGGAGGCCTTACAAATAGCTGTGAAAAGAAGAGAAATGAAAAGCAAAGGAGAGAAAGAAAGATATAAGCATCTGAATGTAGGTTCCAAAGAATAGCAAGGAGAGATAAGAAAGCCTTCCTCAGCGATCAGTGTAAAGAAATAGAGGAAAACAACAGAATGGGAAAGATGAGAGATCTCTTCAAGAAAACTAGAGACACCAAGGGAATATTTCATGCAAAGATGGGCTTGATAAAGGACAGAAATGGTGTGGACCTAAAGAAGCAGAATATATTAAGAAGACATGGCAAGATTACACAGAAGAACTGTACAAAAAAGATCTTCACGACACAGATAACCACAATGGTGTGATCACTCACCTAGAGCCAGACACCCTGGAATGTGAAGTCAAGTGGGCCTTAGAAAGCATCACTACAAACAAAGCCAATGGAGGTGATGAAATGCCAGTTGGGCTATTTCAAATCCTGAAAGATGATGCCGTGAAAGTGTTGCACTACATATGCCATCAAATTTGGAAAACTCAGCAGTGGCCACAGGACTGGAAAAGGTCAGTTTACATTCCAATCCCAAAGAAAGGCAATGCCAAAGATTGCTCAAACTACTGCACGATTGCACTCATCTCACACGCTAGTAAAGTCATGCTCAAAATTCTCCAAGCCAGGCTTCAGCACTATGTGAACTGTGAACTTCCTGGTGTTCAAGCTGGTTTTAGAAAAGACAGAGGAACCAAGGATCAAATTGCCAACATCTGCTGGATCATTGAAAAAGGAAGAGAGTTCCAGAAAAACATCTATTTCTGCATTATTGACTATGCCAAACTTTTGACTGTGTGGATCACAATAAGCTGTGGACAATTCTGAAAGAGATGGGAATACCTGATCACCTGACCTGCTTCTTGAGAAACCTATATGCAGGTCAGGAAGCAACAGTTAGAACTGGACATGGAACAACAGACTGGTTCCAAATAGGAAAAGGAGTACATCAAGGCTGTATATTGTCACTGTGCTTATTTAACTTACATGCAGAGTACATCATAACAAACACTGGGCTATAAGAAGCACAAGCTGGAATCAAGATTGCTGGGAGAAATATCAATAACCTCAGATATGCAGATGACACCACCCTTATGGCAGAAAGTGAAGAGGAACTAAAAAGCCTCTTGATGAAAGTGAAAGTGGAGAGTGAAAAAGTTGGCTTAAAGCTCAACATTCAGAAAACGAAGATCATGGCATCTGGTCCCATCACTTCACGGGAAACAGATGGGGAAACAGTGGAAACAGTGGCTGACTTTATTTTTCTGGGCTCCAAAATCACTGCAGATGGTGATTGCAGCCATGAAATTAAAAGACACTTACTCCGTCGAAGGAAAGTTATGACCAACCTAGATAGCATATTCAAAAGCAGAGACATTACTTTGCCAACAAAGGTCCGTCTAGTCAATGCTAAGGTTTTTCCACTGGTCATGTATGGACGTGAGAGTTGGACTGTGAAGAAAGCTGAGTGCTGAAGAATGATGCTTTTGAACTGTGGTGTTGGAGAAGACTCTTGAGAATCCTTTGGACTGCAAGGAGATCCAACCCATCCATTCTAAAGGAGATCAGTCCTGGGTGTTCTTTGGAAGGACTGATGCTAAAGCTGAAGCTCCAATACTTTGGCCACCTCATGTGAAGAGCTGACTCAATGGAAAAGACTTTGATGCTCGGAGGGATTCGGGGCAGGAGGGGAAGGGGACGACAGAGGATGAGATGGCTGGATGGCATCACCAACTTGATGGACATGAGTCTGGGTGAACTCCGGGGGTTGGTGATGGACAGGGAGGCCTGGCGTGCTGCACTTCATGGGGTCCCAAAGAGTTGGTCATGACTGAGTGACTGAACTGAACTTAACTGAATTGAAGTGTCACCTCATTTGTAAGAGCCGGGGAGCTAGTGCTGTAAGGTGCTAGTCCTGCCTTCACGGAGCCCTGAGTTACTGAGGCAGACAAATAATCAAATTCCCAGTTTAGGCACAGTATGATCTGTGATGGCTTTCCCTGGTTTATCAGACAGTAAAGGATCTACCTGCAATGCAGGAAACCTGAGTATTATCCCTGGGTTGGGAAGATCACCTGAAAAAGTAATGTATACCCAATTCAGCATTCTTACCTGGAGGATTCCATGGACCTTGGGGGTCCCTGGTGTTGAAAACAGTAGGACATGACTGAATAATTAACTCTTTCACTATCATGATCTGTGACATGAAATAAATACTCAGAAAACACCACAGGGAATCAAAATGAAGTGACTGAAGGGTCTACACTCTAGGGATGGAAAATTAGATAAATGTAATAAAAAAATAAGAACTTCCAGTTATAAAATATATCATTACTAGGGATATAATATACAATGTGATAATGAACTCTGCTGTAAGTCATATATGAAAGTTGAGAGTAAATCCTAAAAGTTGTTATCATAAGGAAAATATATTATCCCTTTAATGTTGTACATATATGACATGATGAATATTTGTTAAATCTATTTTGATAATCATTTCGTGGATGATGTAAGTCAAATCATTATATTGTACATCTTAAACTTATACAATGCTGTATGATCCTTGGGTCAGGAATATCCCCTGGAGAAGGTAATGGCAACCCACTCCAGGAAATGGCAACCCACCCAAATTATTCTTGTCTGAAAAATCCAGAGAAGCCTGGTGGGCTATAGTCCATAGGGTAGCAAAGAATTGGATGCTACTGAACAATTAAGCCTACAAGCATGTATTCAAATATATCACAATAAAATTGGGAGAAAACATAGCCACTGGATCATAACTCAAAGATGAAAGAAGACCTCTTGAGAAAAATTAACTATAAAGGACTGGGAGGAATTAACCTGTTGAAGTAAGGGAGAGAAAGATTCTAGGCAGCAAAAATACTCATGATGAAATAATGCTTAACAAATTGTAAGTGGCTGATAATGTGTTTTTATCTGTAAACTGAAGATGGAGACTAGTGGTTTCATTTGTAAACTGATGGTACAAAGTACTGGTGGCTGAAGAGAAAAATGTACCTGTTACAATAATCTTTGGGTCATGAAAGCAATAGTGAGCTATTGAATAGAGGAGTGAATTCATCAAATTTTCAAATTAAAAAGACTACTTCAATGTAACAGTCTCATCATTACACTGAGTAAATGTGTTAAAAAAAAAAAAAAAAGACTACTTCAGCTTCAGTGGGAAAAAAAGGATAGGACAAAAGTAGAATCAAAATAGAGGACAAAGGAAAAAAGAAGCAGGTTTGGTAATAAACTTGGAAAGTAAATTTTGTAGAGGCAGAGGGATTAACTCAGTTTTAGGTATATTAATGTTGTTGGTTCTGATTAGAGTTTTAATAAATATTTTCTGTTGGAAGGAAGGAATGATCAAGAAAAGAGGGACGGCAGGAGAGGGTAGAGCAGGGAAGGGGTGGGAGGGAGAACAGAGGAACTGTTTAGGTCTCAGGAGTTTGACTTTGAACTATCTAATTAGATGATGTTAGCATATAGACAGTACTTGAGGTCATGAAAATAAACATCATTTAGGTAGTGAGTATCAGACATCCTTTCAGTTTCAGTTCAGTCGCTCAGTCATGTCTGACTCTTTGTGACCCCCATGAACCGCAGCACACCAGGCCTCCCTGTCCATCACAAACTGCCAGAATCTACCCAAACCCATATGCATTGAGTCATCCCTTACCATATGTAAAGGCATCACTGGGGATATTGAAAACCTCTGCAGCACTGTCCTTACTCCTAATTTGAAAATATGACTACAGGACTTGAAGTACTGAGTTTGAATACCAAAACCTGAGGTATCCTACATACTTGCTAAGTCCATGTGTGGCTAATGTCTAAAGCTCTCACAGGGGTGCCCAAGAGGTATGAATAAGAATGCTGATATTAACAGTGTTTCAATTTCAAAATATTAGAAGAAATAAATCTTAATTATATCGATAAAACAATCACAAGCAGTTACATTTTAATATAATTATCAAGGGATCTTCATTAAAACTAATACATTAGAATTACATGTATTAACATGGAAAAATATAAAAAATAGTTATAATATGCATAAGATATCTTGTAAGATGCCAATTTGCAGTATGAAAACATAGAGAACTGTGCTATATATTTTATATTGATGTTGTTGTAGTTGTTTAGTTGTATCCAATTCTTTGTGACTCCATGGACTGCAGTACATCAGGTTTTCCTGTCCATTATCTCCTAGAGTTTGCTCAAACTTATATCCATTGAGTCAGGGATGTCATCCAACCATCTCATCCTCTGTAATCTCCTCCTACTGACCTCAGTCTTTCACAGGTTCAGGGTCTTTTCCAATAAGTTGGCTCTTTGCATCATGTGGCCAAAGTATTGGAGCTTCAGCTTCAGCATCAATCTTTCCAGTGAATATTCAGGGTTGATATCTAACTATACAGAAATATCATAAAAACATGATATAAACTCCAAAATTATAATAGAAATCTTTCTCAACAGAAGGGGAGGAAGCATGAAGGGTTTCAACTGTCCTGTAATCTTTTAGTTTATTTTTTATATTGTTTTAATATGTCAAAATATTAACATTCAATACTGATAAACATTATATTGTATTGTTTTGCAGGTTTCAAGTTTTATATATCATGCACAATGGATTATTTTCCAACTTACTATATTCACTGACTGCTATGTTTTTGAGATTTACCTGTGTAGGAGTCTAATTATTCCCTTTTCTCTCCAGTACATTTAAAACATTTCATAAAATACTTTTAAGGGCAAGGGGAGGGATGAATAAATAAATATATAATAACACAAAAGAATGTGAAACTGGAACAAAAATTTGAGATTTGTGTTTGAGGCTGCTATGCATGTGTGCTAAGTCATTTCAGTCGTGTCTGATTCTTTGCAACCTAATGAACTGTAGCCTACCAGGCTCCTCTGTCCATGGGATTCTTCAGGCAAAAACATTGGAGTGGGTTGCCATGTCCTGCTCCAGGGGATCTTCCTGACCCAGGGATCGAACCGGGGTGTTTTTTGTTTCCTGCATTGGCAGATGAGTTCTTTACCACTAGCACTACCTGTGAAGCTTCCCAGGTAGCTCACTGGTAAAGAATTAACCTGCCAATGCAGGAGACACAGGTTCAATACCTGGGTCAGGAATATCCCCTGGAGCAGGAAATGGCTACCCACTCCAGTATTCTTGCTGGTATAATTCTGTTGCCAGACGAGCCCAGTGGGCTTCAGTCCATGGGGTTGCAAAGAGTTGGACACAACTCAGTGACTAAACAACAACAAAATGAGTGTGTTGCAGTTTGCTTTATAATACCCCAGTCTCTGTTGTGTTTGTACTTGGAACAAGTAAGCAGGCTGACTATGCAGATATAATTCCACTTCATAACATCCCTCCAAACATTCTCCCCAAAGGTAAATGGGTATAAGATCTCTGGTTCTTAGAACTCTGGTTTCTGATGTGGAAATGTTTTCTTCTAATTATCCTCAAGTTCACCAACTTCACCTTGGGCCTTGAAAGGCAGTAGCCCCACCAGGATTCCATCAATTTCTCTATAAACTATAACCAATTTTTGCCCTACAATATCACAACCTACTATAAGAAAGGGTTTGAAAAGCTTGATTTTAATCATCCGTAAAAGAAGACAGTGGGAGATGATGATAATTCTTATTGATGGGGAAATCAAGGTCAAGGAGTCAAAGGGTTAATAACTAATGTCACACTAAGAGTTAGAAGAACAGGTCTTTCAAACTTAATGTATAGATTAGTAGTAAGAATATGTCATCACATTGTACAACTGACATTTTCACCTTATATGTCAACTATATCTCGGTAAAATTGGTAAAGGGGGAGAAAGGTTTTTCTCCTAGTGACTCACAGTTTGGGCAATAAAGACAAGAAATAAGTGAACAAATGAAATAATTTTAGATAATGATGAACACTATGAAGGAAAAAAAGAAAGTAAAGTATTATGATTTGACTGTAAGTATGAATAATAGCTGGAGAGCCAGACAATACTAAGCAATGTGACCACAAGGGCTAAGAGTGTTCCAGGATGAAAAAACAACAGAAATAGCCTTCAGAAAGAAAAGATAAATAATATGTGTTGCCATGTGCTTATTAGCTTCACACTGTTTGTTCTCTGGGTCTTCCCAGGTGGCACTAGTAAAGAACCTACCTGCCAATACAGGAGACTCAGGAAATGTGGGGTCGATCTGTGGGTTGGGAAGATACCCTGGAGGACAGCATGGCAACCCATTCTAGTATTCTTTCCTGGAGAATCCCATGTTTAGAGGAGCCTGGTGAGCTACAGTCCACAGAGTTGCAAAGAGTTAACCACAACTGAATTGGTCTGTTATTTTTGTTGTCACATCTAGACTGTAAGTTTTCTGATGCTTTTTCATACTTAAGGTTTATACCATAGAACCTAAAACAGAATGCAATCCATAAAATAAAATTTTAAAGGATTGCTTATTGAATAATTGTATTATTTAATAATGTTTTAATTAAAGCAATTACTTTCCTATTCCTACAATAAATTGAAAGTGCAAAAAAAATTATTTTTGGCCACACTGTGTAGCATATGGGATCTTAAATCCCTGAACAGGGATCAAATCCTTGCCCCTTGTGATGAAAGTGTAGAGTCTCAACCACTGGATCACCGGGGAAGGCCTAAGAGTGCTAAATTTTTCCAGAAATAAAATTGGAATAAGTAATATATTATTTATACCAACAAATAAATTATAAATGGAGTAAATGTATAAACCTAAGAACATTTTTTCAAGAGTAATTTTTCCACATTCAAATTATAGGTCTTCATGTGTGTTTTGTCACTTCAGTTATGGCCAATTTTTTGTAACCCCATGGGTGGATAAGAGCCCACCAGGCTCCTCTTTCCATGGGATTATCCAGGCAAGAATACTGGAGTGGGTTGCCATGCCCTCCTCCAGGGGATCTTCCTGACTCAGGGAACCAACTGGGACTCCTGCATCTTCTGCATGGCAGGCAGTTTCTTCACCAGTGAGTCACCAGGGGCGCCCACAGGTCTTTATAATTAAGTCAAAAGAAAGCATAATTTTCATCAATAATGTTTTTATCTTTTTTTTTTTTAATTTCAACAAGGAAATGGGCCATACACTTTAAAAATTCATTATAGTGACCAATCAAAAGATGGGGCATGTTGATAATGTTGACCAAAAGTTAATAACTTCTTATAGCAAACCCAGTGTTACACTGAAAAAAATATTCCTGATTTGGGAAACATAGCTGGCATTTTAAAAATACCATTGCTTTATCCTCTAGTGCCATATTTTCTCTTTACTTGAAATCCTGATTTATTGAATAATGACTAGTCCATAGTGGAGCTACTCTGGATGTCAAATGGAATCTAAAGCTGTCTCTCTCAAGCACCTCTCCATGTAATCTGGGCTGTAGCTCATCTCTGAGAGTGGAAAAGGGTCATAGAGATCATTCAGCTTAGATCCTGACTTGTGCAGGAATACTTGAGCGCCGTCTTTGTGATGTCACACCTTACAGAGACACAGTCATCCAACACTTGCTGTAACATTTTCTGTAAATGAGAGCTCAATATTTTACACAGAAATATATCCCATCATTGAGCAGATCTGTTATAATATTCTCTATGTTCCCCAGTGGCTCAGTGGTAAAGAATCTGCCTGCAATGCAGAAGCCATGGGTTCGATCCCTGGGTCAGGAAGATCCCCTGGAGATGGGCATGACACCTCCCTCCAATATTCCTGCCTGGAGAATCTTGTGAGCTGAGGAGCCTGGTGGGACACAGTCCATAGTGTCGCAAAGAGACAGGCACGACTGAAATGACTTAGCATGCACACATGGGTGTTAAGCCATATTTATCTTTTTCTCTGCATTCTAGGGCTGCTTCTGAATTTCTTGAAAATATGGTAGAATTTAAATACATGGCTTTGTTCTTCATCCCTATCTACCCACGTTCACTGAATGTGCATGCTGCTACGCCAGGTCCACCACCAAATATTTAAGTTCTCATACATAGCAACTTGGGAAAATGGCACATCATATCCTCAGCTTTACCAGTCTTATTGTCATAGCTCTTCTTACTCTGTCTTGGGTTCCCTAGCACTCAATCATTCATAATGTGACATCTGTCTCCTCATATCACCAATAAAATCTGTAGCAATGACTCACACTACAGTGTGATTCATAAGGGTTGAAATGCCTATATGGGGAACTGATATTTGATCTGGGAAAGAACTTAAAACAAACAAACAATGACAGTAACACAATCCATGGATCTCTATCCAGAGTTGGCCCTGAATAAACTGTTTAAGAAATTGGATCAACTATAGAGTGACTGTGCCTGTGCAGAATCAGCTGAATACCCCTTAATTAAGACAAAGTAATGGCTTCCCAAGTGCTGCTAGTAGTACAGGACCCACCTACCAGTGCAGGAGATGTCAGAGATGTGGGTTCAATCCCTGGATCATGAAAATCCCCTGGAGGAGGGCATGGCAACTCACTCCACTATTCTTGCCTAAAGAATCCCATGGAAAGAGGAGCCTGGAGGGCTACAGTCCATGGGGTGGCAAAGAATCAGCCATGACTGAAGCGACTTAGCATGCAAGACCAAGTAAAGCGCACATTTATCTTAGTTTACACATAACTTTTAAGACACGACTACCTAAGCAGATTGAATAAACTAATGCCTGTTTTTATTTAGTTATCATTGGGTATGTGATGTGAGGAAGGAAAGTATATGCATTGATAACTTGCCCTATCATTGATTTTTACCATTTTGAAAGCCACTGGACTCTTATTAAGTGATAGCAAGAAAGTGTAAGATAGACTACAACAAACAAAGTGAAATATTGGAAATACTTTTAACCTTCATTATTTCACGTATTATACAGTGTATTGGCCTTTTATCTGATCAGTTGTCTTATTTATGACATAAGAGTGTTAACCATCATTTAATAACCCTTACAGGTAGATAAGAATATCTTTGGAAATCAGTAGAACTGAGTTCTCATACTGGTTACAGCAACCATTATCTGAATGACCTTGAGAAAGATACATACTTTCTAAGCCTCTATATCTTCCATGAAAATCAAGAAAATATCATCTCTACAATGTTTACAGGTACAGGATATTTACAAAATTATCTTGTTGTGTCACATAAGCAATGCCTATATACAAAAGTTTAAAATGTGTATAACCCAAGTCATACCCAATGGCCTAAAAAAAATAGGCATATACATAATGAGTTGTTTCTCCCAGAGGCATTTACAATTCTGAGATTTTTACGATATGAGAATGAGGACTTTCTTTCAAAGTAAATTTTATTAGAGTCATATTTATAAGAATGTTCTGTGTTTACTCATACATGACAAGCACTTTGTTCATATTTTCATTTTTTCATTATTTTTGCATTTATTCAACATGGATTTATTACATGGAACGCTATATGATTGAATGTTAGTAGGATACCTAGACAAACAAAAAGTATGGACCTGCTTTCAAGTCTGCAGCACTCTCATGATAGATTAATAAGTGTTAGTCACTCCAGTCATTTTTGATTCTTTGCGACTCTGTGGACTGTAGCCCACCAGGTTCTTCTGTCCATGGAATTCTCTGGGCAAGAATACTAGAGTGGGTTGCCACTTCCTTCTCCAGGAGTGATAGATACAGGATATAAATAAAATACAAAGGAAGCACTGAGGAAAGAGCTATATTTACGTTTGGAAAAAAGGAAAAGGGAGTCGGAAAAGGAATTAACTTGAACTGCACCCCCCACCCCATGCTAAAAGATCTTTCACATCAGGGAGTACATGAACCAGGCATTTTGGCATTTTCACACACATTTTTTCTCTCTTTGAAGTAAAATTACTTACTGGTATTTCCAGTAAAGAAGCCCTGAAAGTTAGGTAACAATTTATTTAGAAATTTATATAATCTTCTGATGATATCACTCGTCTAACATTTAGTCACTTATTGATCTAATCATCATCTTCCTAAACCAGAGACAATTTATATTCTCCAACTTCTGCCCATGGAAAGAAAAATTGCTAATACTTCTGGCTTAGAAAAATTCTATCCCAAAAAAGAGGTATCTTTTCTAGTGTCCAGTTAACTTACTTTGTTCCTCTTTCTTTGCTAGTGGCTTGGCTCCAGATTTTAAATAAAATATAGCTTTGGTGACCTCAATAGATTTGTGTGGTCCAGGATCAGGTCTTATAAATAATATATACTCAGAGTATCCATTATTAATTCTTACTATCAGCAGTAAACAATGGGAACCTAGCCTCAGCTCTCCTGCCTCTTCCACAGGAAGCTGTCAGCTCATTCCACAAGGAACTTTCAGACTTAATCTGCTTGTGTATGTATATGTTCAGATATGTTGTGATTGAGAATCTCATCACAAGGTGTTTTTGCACTGGGCCCTAGTGGAAGTCCCAGTATGCTATTTATTCCCCGCCAAACAGTTCGTTAAAATGCAGTGTGCTGCAGCTTGCTGGACAATGTTCAGAGAAATAGTACATCCTTCCATAAAGCCACAAAGCATGCAGTCTAAAGCACAAACAAATCTCACAGCACTAAATCCCAGTCTTCAATCAACCCTGTATTCCAGCCTGTTATATCTCTACAACAGCTGCAGAAGGAATAGCTCTTGTAAGGAGGTTTAGAGCCTTCTTTAAAAGATGTATGTATAAATGACTTGTGAAAAAGAGGGGAATAAGACTCTGCAAAATTTCCAACTTTCTTTCTATAGATGCCATTTAATATTTGAAAGGGCATAATTTCTTTTGGTGCACAAAGGATTGTTTCTGTCATGTTTCTGAAAAATACAGAAAAATTCATATCTCCACAAAAGATCTGCATTGTAATCTTTATATAGGGTGGATATCTCTGAGTATTTGCACCCTGCATATTGTACCTCAGAGGGGTCTACATAAATCCTCTATTTGATATTCCTTTATAGGTCTAGAATCACTCATATTGACCAACAAAAATTAACCAAAAATGCTGGAGCTGAAAGTGGTTAAGAAAAATCTAGCTTGATGCTTTTCAAATTGTGTTTTTCTGAAACCAAGCATTCTGGAAGACACCCCAGAGACAGCTGGATAAGGAAAGCTGTGGATAGCCTACTATTCTCAGTCAGAGCAACTCCTCTTTGAAATTTCATAGCTTAAAACTTTTAGTGATATTTTGTTAAAAATAAGATTTCAGGACTTCCCTGGTGGTACAGTGGATAAGAATCTGTCCATGCAGGGGACTTTGGTTTGATCCCTGGGCCAGGGCAATTCCTTAAGCCTCAGAGCAACTAAGCCCTTGCAGCACAACTACTGAGCCCATGCTCTAGAGACCATGAGCCACAAATCCAGAGCCCACGTGCCTAGAGCCTGTGTTCCTCAACAAGAAAAGCCACCACAATGAGAAACCCATGCACCACAATGAAAAGTAACCCCCATTTACTTCAACTAGAGAAAGACCATGCAAAAGCAATGAAGACCCAGCATGCCCCCCCCAAAAAAATAAATAAATAAATAAAATTTCATTTATTTAAAGCAAACAGCAAGGGACTAGAGCTCAAACAATTTATTTTACAAATGGGGAACTCGATATAGAAGATTAGACAGAGGCATAGAATGGCAGAAAATGAGCTTCTGAACTACTAGTACTACATTTAGTCCAAAGAAACAAAATAGGAAAAAACAACAAAACTGTAAATCTCATAGTGATCCTAAAATCAAAGACTTAAACACTAAAAAACTTGCCTTCAGTAAAGGAAGAGTTAGCTCCTTTTCAAGAGTTATATTGCTGCAAGTTCTTGAACCATATAATTTGTTGTTATTGTTGTTGTTCAGTCACCAAGTTGTGCTCAACTCTTTGTGACCCCATGGACTGTAGCCAGACAGGCTCCTCTGTCCTTGGAATTTCTCAGGCGAGATTTCTGGAGTGGGTTGCCATTTCCTCCTTCAAGGAATCTTCTTGACCCAGGATTTGAACCCACGTCTCCTGCATTAGCAGGCAGATTCTTTACCCATGAGTCATGTGGGAAGCCCCACCACATAATTTTCTCCCTGCCTAAAAGAAAGATAAGCTTTCAGTCTTAGTTTGATTAAAGGTTAAGAAGAGGAGATCTCAAAAATGTATCACTCTGGCAAAGAGTTTTGTTTTGTTTTGTTTTTTTTTAACTTACAAAGCTTGATACATTTTATTAATTTATTAGAAGAACATAATGGAATTATTGGAAGAGCTCATTGAAGAGATGATTTTCATCTTGTTTTAACTGTAAACCTGTTTACAAGAAAGTGTTCTATTATTCCTTCTTGTAGCTCCTATAATGTAGAACACAGTAAGTTGCAAGCATGTGTGTGTGTGTTTACATGCATCTGAATGTAAACATAAGCATATATATACACATATGTATACATAAACACACAAAATGTATGCTACGTATAAAGTGTTTACTAGATAAATAAATCCACACCTTGATTCCTTGCTCCTGAAGGAATGTATTGACATCAGGCTTTATAAACATCCTGAATTATATAAAGGCAAATGATTCAATTGTCTCAGTGTATTGAGTTAATCAATTAATTAAAAAGCATCTGTAAGTCAGAAATTTAAAAAAAATTGCATATTAATGCATATATGTGGAATCTAGAAAAACGGTATAGATGAATGTATTGGCAGGGCAGGAATAGAGATGCAGACACAGAGAACAGGCAACAGACATGGACAAAAGGGAGTATCAGGAAGTGGAATGAATTAGGAGATTGGGATTGACATATATACACTATCATGTGTAGGATAAATAACTACTGGGAACCTGCTGTATAGCACAGAGAGCTCAACTTGGTGCTCTGTGATGACCCAAAAGGGTAGCATGGGGCATGGGGTGGGAGGGAGTTCAAGAGGGAGAGGATATATGTGTAAACATCAAATGATTCACTTCATTGTACAACAGAAACTAACAGAACATTTTAAAGCAACTTCACTACAATGTAAAAAAAAAAAAAAAGTGTTGAAAGGGCATAAGATATTCTTAAAAATTAAAGAACACATAATCTTATCAAAGAACTTGTGATGTATTAGATAATTTTGGCAAATGGTAAAAGCTATTAATAGTAAAGCTAAAAATCCTTAGCAGTGCTTCCTGAACCTAATTGCAAATCAGAATCACTTGGGAAACTTTAGACATTACCACTGCCCAGTAATCATCCCCAATTATATGTAATTGTATGGGGTGCAACTTGAGCACTACTGATTACTCAAACACTATATAGGACTCTTTTGTAAATAACAACAAATTCCATTAATATCAGTTCAGTTCAGTTAAGTCACTCAGTCGTGTCCAACTAATTGTGACCCCATGAATCGCAGGATGCCAGGCCTCCCTGTCCATCACCAACTCCTGGAGTTCACCCAGACTCACAGCCATCGAGTCAGTGATGCCATCGAGCCCATCTCATCCTCTTTTGTCCCCTTCTCCAGCCCCCAATCCCTCCCAGCATCAGAGTCCTTTCCAATGAGTCAAATCTTCGCATGAGCTGGCCAGAGTACTAGAGTTTCAGCTTTAGCATCATTCCTTCCAAAGAAATCTCAGGGCTGATCTCCTTCAGAATGGACTGGTTGGATCTCCTTGCTGTCCAAAGGACTTTCAAGAGTCTTCTCCAACACCACAGTTCAAACGCATCAATTCTTTGGCGTTCAGCCTTCTGAAGAAGTCCAACTCTCACATCCATACATGACCACAGGAAAAACCATAGCCTTGACTAGACGGACCTTTGTTGGCAAAGTAATGTCTCTGCTTTTGAAGATGCTATCGAGGTTGGTCATAACTTTCCTTCCAAGGAGTAAGCGTCTTTTAATTTCATGGCTGCAGTCACCATCTGCAGTGATTTTGGAGCCCAAAAGAATAAAGTCTGACACTGTTTCCCCATCTATTTCCCATGAGGTGGTAGGACCGGATGCCATGATCTTCATTTTCTGAATGTTGAGCTTTAAGCCAACTTTTTCACTCTCCACTTTCACTTTCATCAAGAGGCTTTTTAGTTCCTCTTCACTTTCTGCCATAAGGGTGGTGTCATCTGCATATCTGAGGTGATTGATAATTCTCCCAGCAATCTTGATTCCAGCTTGTGCTTCTTCCAGCCCAGCATTTCTCATGATGTACTCTACATATAAGTTAAATAAGCAGGGTGACAATATACAGCCTTGATGCACTCCTTTTCCTATTTGGAACCAGTCTGTTGTTCCATGTCCAGTTCTAACTGTTGCTTCCTGACCTGCATACAAATTTCTCAAGAGGCAGATCAGGTGGTCTGGTATTCCTATCTCTTTCAGACTTTTCCACAGTTTATTGTGATCCACACAGTCAAAGGCTTTGGCATAGTCAATAATGCAGAAATAGATGTTTTCCTGGAACTCTCTTGCTTTTTCCATGATCCAGCAGATGTTGGCAATTTGATCTCTGGTTCCTCTGCCTTTTCTAAAACCAGCTTGAACACCAGGAAGTTCACAGTTCACATATTGCTAAAGCCTGGCTTGCAGAATTTTGAGCATTACTTTACTAGTGTGTGAGATGAGAACAATTGTGCAGTAGTTTGAGCATTCTTTGGCATTGCCTTTCTTTGGGATTGGAATGAAAACGGACCTTTTCCAGTCCTGTGGCCACTGCTGAGTTTTCCAAATTTGTTGGCATATTGAGTGCAGCACTTTCACAGCATCATCTTTCAGGATTTGAAATAGCTCAACTGGAATTCCATCACCTGCACTAGCTTTGTTCATAGTGATACTTTCTAAGGCCCACTTGACTTCACATTCCAGGATGTCTGGCTCTAGGTGAGTGATCACACCATCGTGATTATCTGTGTCGTGAAGATCTTTTTGTACAGTTCTTCTGTGTATTCTTGCCATCTCTTCTCACCCGAGGCCAGGGAGAGCGACCGGAAGGATCAACCCAGGTCCAAGGACCTGTGGCTGTGCGGGTCCAGGAGGGCCTAGAGAAGCTATCCCACATTGAAGGTCAGGAAGGGTGGCGATGAGGAGATATCCCTCGTCCAAGATAAGGAGCAGCGGCTGTGCTTTGCTGGAGCAGCCATGAAGAGACACCCCAAGCCCAAGGTAAGAGAAACCCAAGTAAGACAGTAGGTGTTGCAAAAGGGGATAGAGGGAAGACACACTGAAACCATACTCACAGAAAACTAGTCAATCTAATCACACTAGGACCACAGCCTTGTCTAATTTAATGAAACTAAGCCATGCCCGTGGGGCAACCCAAGATGGGCGGGTCATGGTGGAGAGATCTGACAGAATGTGGTTTACTGGAGAAGGGAATATCAAACCACTTCAGTATTCTTGCCTTGAGAACCCCATGAACAGTATGAAAAGGCAAAATGATAGGATACTGAAAGAGGAACTCCCCAGGTCAGTAGGTGCACAGTATGCTACTGGAGATCAATGGACAAATAACTCCAGAAAGAATTAAGGGATGGAGCCAAAGCAAAAAGAATACCCAGCTGTGGATGTGACTGGTGATAGAAGCAAGGTCCAATGCTGTAAAGAGCAATATTGCATAGGAACCTGGAATGTCAGGTCCATGAATCGAGGCAAATTGAAAGTGGTCAAACAAGAGATGGCAAGAGTGAATGTCAACATTCTAGGAATCAGCGAACTACAAAGGACTGGAATGGGTGAATTTAACTCAGATGACCATTATCTACTACTATGGGCAGGAATCCCTCAGAAGAAATGGAGTAGCCATCATGGTCAACAAGAGTCCGAAATACAGTACTTGGATGCAATCTCAAAAATGACAGAATGATCTCTGTTTGTTTCCAAGGCAAACCATTCAGTATCACAGTAATCCAAGTCTATGCCCCAACCAGTAACTCTGAAGAAGCTGAAGTTGAATGGTTCTATGAAGACCTACAAGACCTTTTAGAACTAACACCCAAAAAAGATGTCCTTTTCATTATAGAGGACTGGAATGAAAAAGTAAGAAGTCAAGAAACACCTGGAGTAACAGGCAAATTTTGCCTTGGAATACGGAATGAAGCAGGGCAAAGACTAATAGAGTTTTGCCAAGAAAATGCACCGGTCATAACAAACACCCTCTGCCAACAACACAAGAGAAGACTCTACACATGGACATCACCAGATGGTCAACACTGAAATCAGATTGATTATATTCTTTGCAGCTACAGATGGAGAAGCTCTATACAGTCAGCAAAAACAAGACCAGGAGCTGACTGTGGCTCAGATCATGAACTTCTTATTGCCAAATTCAGACTTAAATTGAAGAAAGTAGGGAAAACCACTAGATCATTCAGGTATGACTTAAATCAAATCCCTTATGATTATACAGTGGAAGTGAGAAATAGATTTAAGGGACTAGATCTGATAGATAAAGTGCCTGATGATCTATGGAATGAGGTTCATGACATTGTACATGAGACAGGGATCAAGACCATCCCCATAGAAAAGAAATGCAAAAAAGCAAAATGGCTGTCTGGGGAAGTCTTACAAGTAGCTGTGAAAAGAAGAGAAATGAAAAGCAAAGGAGAAATGGAAAGATATAAGCATCTGAATGCAGAGTTCCAAAGAATAGCAAGAAGAGATAAGAAAGCCTTCTTCAGCGATCAATGCAAAGAAATAGAGGAAAACAACAGAATGGGAAAAACTAGAGATCTCTTCAAGAAAATTAGAGATACCAAGGGAACATTTCATGCAAAGATGGGCTCAATAAAGAATAGAAATGGTATGTTAATGTCAAGTCTTCCTCAATAGAGGCGAAACATGAAGTCTTCTCCCATTTTGTGTTCCAAACTTCATTCAGACATCTTCATCTATTAGTACTTCGTAGAATTCAAAGGGATCATTGACTTTACTTTCATTATTAGAAAGAACAAATTAAACTAATCACTTAGACTTGGATTTGGGATTTGCTCACAGCAGTTTTCAAACTCTTGGGCCCATTAGAAACATTTGAAATGCTTCTGAGGCATTCTAATATAGTGATCGTTGCTGTGTTCAGTCAATAAGTCCTGTCTGACTCTTTGCGACCTGATGAACTGCAACACACCAGATTCCTCTGTCTTCCACTATCTTCCAGAATTTGCTCCAAATTCATGTCCATGGAGTCGGCGAGTCTATCCACCTCATTCTCTGTGCCCTTCTTCTCCTTATCCATTCAATCTTTCCCAACATTGAGGTCTTTTTCAATGAGTCAGTTCTTCTTATCAGTTGGCCAAAATTGTGGAGCTTCAGCTTCAGCAAGAGCCCTTCCAGTGAATATTCAGGGTTGATTTCCTTTAGGATTGACTTATTTGATTTGCAGTCCAAGGGTCTCTCAGGAGTCCTATCTTAATTTAAAATAATCAGTGCTTTGACCCTCAGCCTTTTTATGGTCCAACTTTCATATTCCATTTGTGGATGTTTCTGGTGGTGAAAATAAAGTCAATGCTGTAAGAATAATATTGCAACGGAATCTGGAATGTTAGGTCAATAAATCAAGGTAAATTGGAAGTGCTCAAATAGGAGATGATAAGAGTGAACGTTGACATTTTAGCAATCAGTGAACTAAAATGGATGGAAATGGGAGAATTTAATTCAGATGACCATTATATCTACTACTGTGGGTAGGAATCCATTTGAAGAAATGAAGTAGCCCTCATAGCTTAAAAAAAAAAAAATGAGAGAGGAAGAGAGTTTGGAGTGCAGTACTTGGGTGCTATCTCAAAAACAACAGAATGATCTCGGTTCATTTCCAAGACAAACCATTCAATATCACAGTAATCTAACCAGTAGAAACTGAAGTTGAATAGTTCTATGAAGACCAACAAGACATCCTAGGAAAGTGAAAGTCACTCAGTCATGTCTGATTCTTTGTGACCCCATGGACTATACAGTCCATGGAATTCTCCAGATGAGAATACTGGAGTGGGTAGACTTTCCCTTCTCCAGGGGATCTTCCTGACCCAGGAAACGAACTGGGGTCTTCTGCAATGCAGGTGGAATCCTTTACCAACTAAGCTATCAGGGAAGCCCTAGGCATTCTAGAACTAACACCAAAAAAAAAAAAAAAATGTTCTTTTCATTATAGGAGACTGGACTGCAAAGTAGGACGTTAAGAGATACCTGGAGTAACAGGCAAGTTTGGCCTCAGAGTACAAAATGAAACAGGGCAAAGGCTAACAGAGTTTTGCCAAGAGGATGCACTGGTCACAGCAAGCATCATCTTCCAACAACATAAGAGTCTTCTCTACACATGGATATCACCAGATGGTCAATACCAAAAGCAGATTGATTATGTTCTTTGCAACTGAAGATGGAGAAGCTCTATGCAATCAGCAAAAACAAGACTAGAAACTGACCATGGCTCAGATCATGAACTCCTTATTGCAAAATTCAAACTTAAATTGAAGAAAGTAGTGAAAACCACCAGGCCATTCAGATAGGACCTAAATAAAATCCCTTCTGATTATACAGTGGAAGTGACAAATAGATTCAAGGGATTAGATCTAGTAGAGTGCCTGAAGAACTATGGACAGAGGTTTGTGACATTGTATGGGAAGCAGTGATCAAAACCATCCCCAAGAATAGGAATTGCAAAAAAGCAAACTGGTTGTCTGAGGAGACTTTACAAATAGATGAGAAAAGAAGAGAAGTGAAAGGCAAAGGAGAAAAGGAAAGATTTGAATGTAGAGTTCCAAAGAATAGCAAAGAAAAAACAAAGCCTGCATAAGTGAACAATGCAAAGAAACAGAGGAAAACAATAGAATGGAAAGGACTAATCTCTTCAAGAAAATTAGAGGTACCAAGAGAACATTTCCTGCAAAGATGGGCACAATAAAGGACAGACATGGTATAGATCTAAAAGAATCAGGAGATATTAAGAAGAGGTGGCAAGTATACACAACAAAACTATACAAAAAAGTCTTAATGACCTGGACAACCACAATGGTATGATCATTCACCTAAAACTAGACATCCTGGAGTATGAAGTCAAGTGGCCCTTAGGAAACAATACTACAAACAAAGTTAGTGAAGGTAATGGAATTACAGCTGAGCTATTTCAAATCCTAAAAGATAATGCTGTTAAAGTGCTGCACTCATTATGCCAACAAATTTGCAAAATTCACCAGTAGCCACAGGACTGGAAAAGGGCAGTTTTCATTATAATTCCAAATAACGGCAAAACCAAAGAATGTTCAAACTAATGAACAATTGCATTTATTTCATATGTTAGCAAAATAATGCTCAAAATTCTTTAGGCTAGGCTTCAACAGTGTGTGAACTGAGAAATTCCAGATGTACAGAACTTCCAGATGCCTTGAATTTAGAAAAAGCAGAGGAATCAGAGGTCAAATTGCCAACATCCATTGGATAATAGAGAAAACAAGGGAATTCCAGAAAAACATCCACTTCTGCTTCTCTGACTACAGTAAAGCCTTTGTGTGGATCACAACAAACTGTGGAAAATTCACACAGTCAAAGATTTTAGCATAGTCAATGCAGCAGACATATATGTTTATCTGGAATTCCCTTGCTTTCTCCATGATCCAGCAGATGTTCACAATTTGATATCTGATTCCTCTGCCTTTTCTAAATCCAGATTGTATATCTGCAAATTCTCGCTTTACGTACTGTTGAACCTAGCTTGAAGGATTTTGACCATTATTTTCCTACCATGTGGAATGAGTGCAATAGAATGGTAGTTTGAACATGCTTTGGCATTACCCTTCTTTGAAACTGGAATGAAAACTGATATTTTCTAGTCCTGAGCTCATTGCTGAGTTTTCCAAACTTGCTGACATATTGATACCAACGCTTTAGCAGCAGCACCTTTTAGGATTGGAAATACTTCAGCTGGAATTCCATCACCTCCACAAGCTCTGCTCATTGTAATACTCTTCCTAAGGACCACTTGACTTCACACTCAGTGATGACTGGCTTTAGATGAGTGACCATACCATTGTGGTTATCCCAGTCATTAAGACCTTCCTTTCTTATATATTTATTCTGTATATTCTTGCTACCTCTTCTTAATCTGTTCTGCCCCTTTTAGTCCTTAGCAATTCTCCTTTTTTGTGTCCATCCTTGCATGAAAGTTCCCTTCATATCTCCAATTTTCTTTAAGAGATTTCCAGTTTTATCCATTCTGTTGTTTTCCTCTATTTCTTTGCATTGTTCATTTAAGAAGGCCTTCTTATATCTCCTTGTTATTCTCTGGAACTCTGAAATAAGCTGAATCTATCTTTCCCTCTGTCCTTTGCCTCTCACTTGTCTTCTTTCCTCAGCTACTTGAAAAACCTCCTTAGACAAAAACTTTGCTTTCTTGCATTTCTTTTTATTTGGGATGGTTTTTGTTCCTGCCTCCAATACAATATTATGAGTCTCAGTTCATAGTTCTTCAGGTACTCTGTCTACCAGATCTAATCCTTTGAACCTATCTGTCAGCTTCACTGTATTATCTTAGGGATTTGATTTAGGTCATATGTGAATAGCCTAGTGGTTCTCCCTACTTTCTTCAGTTTAAGACTGAATTTTGCAATAAGGAGCTCTCAATCTGGGCTTCAGTCAACTCCAGGTCTTGTTTTTGCTGACTGTATAGAGCCTCTCCAACTGTGACTGAAATGGACATAATCAATTTGATTTAGGTATTGACCATTTGGTGATGTCCATGTATAGAGTTATCTCTTGGGTTGTTAGAAAGGGTATTTGCTATAATCAGTGTGTTCTTTTGGCAAAACTCAGTTAGCTTTTGCCCTACTTCATTTTATCCTCAAAAATGTCAAGCTTGCCTATTACTTCAGGTATCTCTTGACTCCCTACTTATGCATTCCAATCCTCTGTAATGAAAAGAACATCTTTTTTTTGTGGTAGTACTATAAAATGTTGTAGTTCTTCATAGAAATGGTCAACTTCAGTTTCTTCAGTGTCAGTGGTTGTGGTATAGACTTGGATTACTGTGAATGATGTATGGCTTGCCTTGAAAATGAACTGAGATCACTCTATCATTTTTCATTATGCACCCAAGTAATGCATTTTGGACTCTTTTGTTGGCTATGAGGGTTACTCCATTGCTTCTAAGAGATTTTTGCCCACAGTGGCAGATATAATGGTCCCCTCAATTAAATCCTCCCATTCCCATCCATTTTAGTTCTGATTATTAACACTTCAACAATGTTTTATTTTTACATCTACTGCTTGACCACATCAAATTTACCTTGATTCATGGACCTAACATTCCATGTTCCTATTCAATATTGTTCCTACAGCATCAGACTTTACTTTCACCCCCAGGCACATCCACAACTGAGCATCAGTTCAGCTTTGGCCCTGCCACTTCCTAGTTTCTAAAGCTATTAGTGATTGTCTTCTGCTCTTCCCCAGTAACATATTGGACCACTTCTGCCTGGGGCACCAGGGCGGGGCTCATTTTCCAGTGTCATATCTTTTTGCCTTTTCATACTGCCCATAAGGTTCTCCAGGCAAGAATACTGGAGGGAGTTGCCCTTTCCTCCTCCAATGGACCACATTTTGTCGAACTCTTTACTATGACCTGCCCACCTTGGGTGACCCTGCACGGCATGGCTCATAACTTCATTTTGCCATCCCCTTCACCACAACAAAGCTGTGATTCATGAAGGGGAATGTAATGGTATCCAAACCTATTTTCACAGCAAAATGTCCTGAAAGCAGAAGTTCATACACCATAATCATTAAATCAGAAAGGGAATGGGGGCTGAGGCTCAGTACTTTTTTCTTTTTTTTTTAATCCTGGAATGATTCTAACTTTCATCAGAGTTTGAAAATTGCTTTCCTAAAGCCCCACACCCCCAACTGTTCATGGGAAATGAACAGTTTTACAAGTTTCCCAGAAGATTCTAATGTTCATCCAGGGTAGAAAACTACTGAGTTAGAGCAGTTTCTCAAACTTTGTTGCATATTTGAATCACCCACCCATAGAGAATTTTTTTTTTTAATTTATTGAAGTAGAGTTGCTTTACAAGGTTGTGTTTCTACTGTACAGCAAAGTGAATCAACTATGCCCATACATGCATACTTTGGATTTCCTTTTCAATGATGTCACCAAAGAGCCTTGACTAGAGTTCCCTGTGCTAAACAGTATATTCTCATTTGTCATCTATTTTATACTTAATAGTGTATATATCAGAGAAGGCAATGGCACCCCACTCCAGTACTCTTGCCTGAAAAATCCCATGGATGGAAGAGCCTGTTAGGCTGCAATCCATGGGGTTGCTAAGAGTTGCACATGACTGAGCGACTTCACTTTCACTTTTCACTTTCATGCATTGGAGAAGGAAATGGCAACCCACTCCAGTGTTCTTGCCTGGAGAATCCCAGGGACGGGGGAGCCTGGTGGGCTGCCGTCTATGGGGTCGCACAGAGTCGGACACGACTGAAGTGACTTAGCATAGTGTATATATGTCAATCTCATTCTCCCAATTAATTCCACTCTCTTCCCCTCCCCCCACTTGCTGTCCATATATTTGTTCTCTATGTCTGTGTGTCTATTTCTGCTTTGCAAATAGGTTCTTCTGCACCTTTTTCTATATTTCACATGTATACATTAATGTATGATATTTGTTTTTCTCTTTTTGTCCTGTTTCACTCTATATGACAGTCTCTAGATACATCCACATCTCTGCAAATTACATAATGCCATTCTTTTTTATGGTTGAGCAATATTCCATTATATATACACACACACAATCTTCTGTGATAGCAAAGTATGAGAAACATTGATTCAGAATCTCTATTTCTCATGGTATGATTCATGGGCCACTAATCTGATGATTCCTGTTAAAGCTCAGATTTTAAGGTCTTTTCAAAAACATACTAAATCAGTCTTCAGTTTGGGCACAGATCTTCACTGTAATAAGTTATGTTAGGGAACTGGTGACCAAAACTGCCCACCCTGGCTAAACACAGTAATAACTGTTTGCATGAGTAGTCTCACAACAGGAGTTCCCAGTAAGAAACACAGTGTTGCTGCTGAAAATTTAATAGGAGAATTTGGGAGGGGCCAAAGGAGGGAAGACATTCCATCTCATAACATGTTCTAACAACCTCTCAGAAGCCCTCATGCTAGAATCCATCTTGGCTTAGAGGTGTGTGTGTGTCACCAGGAAGGACCCTGAGTAAGACCATATAGAGGCACACGCAAGATAACTGGCCAGAGGCAATCCCAAATGGTAACCCTATTACTATAAAACCTGAGACTGATCCATGTGGCACAGCAGTCCTCCTGGGCTCCCTTACTCTGCTGCAGGTGGTTCTTGGTATCCCTCACATAAGGAAGCATTCAATCATATAAACACCCCACCTCAAATATCTGGTACATTTAAGGGAGTATAGTAACCTGTTCAATACCATTTTTACAAAGCAAGTCTTGTTTATAAAATAAATTCCTTTTAACAAGGTCCTTAATAACAGAATGAATAGGCCATCTCAGACCACCTCTGAGCTGTTTCTCACTGATTTTTTAAAAATATCACTTCTTTCCCAGATCACTATAATCAGCAGTACCAGACATATAAAAAAAAAAATGTTAACAGCATCTCTGAATAACAATTTAAAGTGTTTTCATCAGACCCTCAGTTGTGCTCTCTCCATTAGAACCATCAATAACAAGAGAGACAAAAATTATCAATCTGTAACTAGGCAACAAGGACAAAACTAATGAACATTAGGCCAGAGATGGTAGCCTTTATAAATAAAATCCAAATAACACCTTAGCTGAATATATTTTTCCAGTTTATTGCTGTTTTGACACAAATGAAACCAAGATATATTCTCTATACTTTGTTTGCTTTTCCTTTTTTTTTCTTCTTCTAGTTTATGTCCTGTGTTATTACTTTGTGGAAAGAGACAGAGTGGGTGTAAAGAAGTCCATAAATTGGGACAAAACTGTTTTACTATAAATGTGTCTACTTACTTGCTAGCTTGTTTTAATATGTCTAATCAGCAAGTTTGCCAAAGTAATCCTTTGGGCCTTCCTTGCGTTTGACCATGGTATCTATTAATACTATTAAAAGATATGTGAGACTAGTAGAAAAAATATGAATGAAAATGGCTATGTGAAGAAAAATTAAACAAAAATTTACAGATAAAACCACATATCTGCTCTTTTCATCTCCTTTCAAAAGAGGGAACAGTATATTTGAAAACCTCGTAAATTCATTCTATCCATGTAAGTGCACAATTTCATTTCAGCTATAGACATTATCATTCTTTTCTTGTTTAGCTTTTTGTATGGTTGATATTCTCTAAGCATTTAAACTGCAAGAGAATTAGATTCTTTGCAAATCTTAAAAGGTGATTTCCCCCCCTTCACCCCGTGGGAAAGGGCTTCTGTACTAACAACACAAACATTAATGTCAAAAATAAATACAATATAAATAGCTAGAGCAATTTTTGTCTTGGAATTGCATATATAGTCATATATAATTATGCTTTTTTTTTTTTCCTTTTAGCAGAAAGACCATGAGACTTTTATCATGAAAACCCTACAGAAGTCAAAGCTGTTATCTATATGTGGTCCATTGACCTCTGGCATGCCAGAAGATCCCTTCAGAGGTTTAATGAAAGTGAAAGTCGCTCAGTTGTGTTGGACTCTTTGTGACCCCATGGAGTATAGACCACCAGTCTCCTCTCTCCATGGAATTCTCCAGGCAAGAATACTAGAGTGGGTAGCCATTTCCTTCTTTGGGGATCTTCCTGACCCAGGGATCAACTCAGAGTCTCCTGCATTGCAGGCAGATTCTTTACCACTGAGCCACCAGGGGAGTGAAAGATTTAGCTTCCTAGCTAAACAGTAAGTTCTCTTGCATAAATAATAGGAAAACTCCAAAGGATTCCATAAAAGTATCCAGTGGACACTGCCAGAAAAACCTCAGCTCCAATTCTCCTGAGAATGCTTCCAGTAGGAAGGGATAATTCACTTACCCTCAATCTTAAAAGTAAGTTGATTCCTGGTATGGAAAAATGATGTAGTGTGCATAAATAAATGCTGTCATTTTTTTCTGTCCCAATCTAGGAAGATGATGGCACAAATTACTTTGAAACAAAAAATTATATATATAATTTATATGGGAATATAAATTAATATAAAATATATATTATAAATTAATATTAATAATTAATATTAATTAATATAAATTAAAATTAATAATTACATGTATTATAAATTAATATAAACATGAAATTAATTTATATATTTTATATATATTTATGAGAGACCTTCCCTTTAAAAGATTACAATTAAGGTGAGAACCTCTCTTCCTATCAGCGTTGGTAGCTACAAGAACAACCATGTCCACAAGACAGAAGGAAGACCACTGACGGATTCAAAACCCCATATTGCAAGGAAACCAATACAGATCCATGGGAAAATCTTGGCACAGAGCTAAGGCACCAGATCACCATGCAGAGATCAACATCAGGAGATAAAAAGAAAGATTTTGTTCCAATCCAAGACAATTTCAGTGAAGTGAAAACTTATAGTTAAGTTTTTCTGGTAGGATTTCAAAGGTTAAATTAATGTCTCTTTTCTATATGTTAGGATTCTACTACCATCATAAAAACAGAGAATTGAGGCCCCTTCAAAACAGTTGGTTGCCCTTTATTCAGTAAAACATACACATCCTGAGATATATTCTATTTCATAAAAATGAAAAGAAAAGAAGTATTGGGAAAGCAGAACAGAGAGAAAATAAATAAATAAATAAACCAAATGACACAGCAACATAAAAAGCAAAATTGAATCTAAGAGACAAAAAAAAAAAAACTCTGACTTCTTATAACATTCAGTTAGTTCTTGTCTCTTGTTAAAGAAGATTTGACTCTCTGAAACAAAAGACATCATGATTTTTAAGTCATAGAGAGATTGGAATGTTTCATTTCATTAGTCTCACCAGGGATTTTGGCAAGCGCATTCCATCAAGATTTTACAAATTATTTCAACTACTAATAAAGTGATTATGATGCAGCTTGAAAGTGCAACACTTTAGTTTTATAGTGAAATGGCAGAACCAATAAGTAGGCCTTAAAGCCATAGAACTTGTGCTAATTGAGTGGAAGGGAATATCGATTGGAGTGGAAATGACCAGACTGCCAATTTTCATCCAGGCATCATATGCCATTGCACACACACTTAAGCAAATGTGCATTTCCAATGATTATAGGAAATGAAGTTAGGAATCAGCAAAACCAGGCCAAAGGCATAGACAGATTCACTAAAACATTCTCTTTCTTCCCTTTTTTCTTTTGCAGGGAAATCATGTATTTGTGTGACTGTTGGGAGTGAAGGAGTATTTTCTTTCCTTTTTGGTGGTTCTGGTCTGGTCTGATTTCTGGTAGGGCCGAGTTCCAGTCCTCCCTTCTCTGGAGGCCCAGGGTAAAGTCCCATAACGCCTGGGTATCTGTAGGTGGCAAGAGACATCTGTAAGGCCACCCCTTTCGCCCCCACTCTCCCACCTCCTCCCTCTTCTTCTTTCAACCTGGCTTCCTTTCCTCCCTTTGAAATCTTTGATGTTAGTACTTGGATCTGAAGTTCTGTGTCTCTATAGGAGGTTTTCTGAGAGACTGTATTCTTGTACTTAAGGGCTTCCCTGGTGGCGCAGAGGTTAAAGCGTCTGCCTGCAATGCGGGAGACCTGGGTTCGATCCCTGGGTTGGGAAGATCCCCTGGAGAAGGAAATGGCAATCCACTCCAGTATTCTTGCCTGGAGAATCCCATGGACCGAGGAGCTTGGTGGGCTACAGTCCACAGGTCACAAAGAGTCGGACACGACTGAGCGACTTCACTTTCACTTTCACTGTATTACCAATTAAGGGATTCCCAGGTAGCTCAGTGATAAAGAATCTGCCTGCCAATGTACGAGATGCTGGTTCAATCCCTAAGTCTGGAAGAGCCCCCAGAGAAGGAAACGGCAAGGCACTCCAGTATTCTTGCCTGGAGAATTCCATAAACTGAGGAGCCTGGCAGGCTACAACCCATGGTGTGGGAAGGAGTTGAACAGGGCTGGGAGACTAAGCACTCAAGCATGCTGACCAATCAATTTCCAGATGTCAGAAACAGCAAAAATTGGAGCAACATATAGAGTAGAAGCTACTTTTATGATCTAGGGGTTTAAAAAGATATTGGCATATCTGAGAGATGGAAAAAGAGTAAAAATCAAAATAAAAGACCATTAAATACATAGTAAGTCTACTATGGCTCATATATTCTGTTAAAAGCTAACAGGAGGAAAGTTAAATACACCAAAAAACCTCCACAACCTCCTCTCTTCAAAAATCTTACAGTCTCAAATGGAAGTCATATTTTCTCTTCCTCTGTTTAGACATTTGTTAAGCAGATATGTTTTGTGCACCTGCCATGTGTCAGGGCTTCTCAGGTGGCACCAGTGGTAAAGAACCCACCTGCCAAGGCAGGAGATGTAAGAGACTCGGTTCAATCCCTGAGTCAGGAAGATCCTCTGGAGGAGGGCATGGCAAACCACTCCAGTATTCATGCCTGGAGAATCCCCATAGATAGAGAAGCCTGGTGGGCTACAGTCTGTGGGATTGCAAAGAATTGGGTACAAGGGAAGCAACATATCACACAGCACGCCATGTGTCAGGCATTGAGCAAGATGCAGATACCGGAGATATTTTAGTCCTCACTTAATGAAGTTTAAGGCAGAAAAACGCAATCATTTTTTTAAGAATAAAAGTTTTGTCACTTTCTTTTATGAACGATACTTGCTCTTTTTATGTATTCCAATTCTTTGGGGCAGCCTTGTCAGGATTTCAGTATGGAAGATTTGCTTTATTTCCAGCTCATTTTGTACTATTCTTCTCCTTGCCACTTATGCTGTTGTTCCCTACCCTCTTCATTACTCTGAACATACTGTACATTTCTGTTTCAGAGCTTTCTCACCATCTGCTCTAGAATTCTCTCCCCATTTCCTAGTTATGTCCTTCTCATCCTTCAGTACTAGGGAAGGTTTCTATGCAATCTTAGGACTCTGAACTGTTTTAAGCAATTATCAAAATTGGAATTGATTAGTAATTAAGGTAATTTTATCTTTTTGTTTTTCTGAAAATAAAATTATCATAAAAACCAGAATTTGATTTGCTTAAAAATCCATCCCAAGAACCTCACACTGAGTTTAATGCATATTAGATTCAATGAATAGTGTGAATAAATTAATAAAATTTTTAAAGCCCAGAATAATGCAATAAGCATTGCAGAACAAAATGGTGCTTTTCATTACTGTGATCCAGGGACAAGGTCAGTAACTATAATATTGAGGGGCTGGAGTTATAGGTTAATGAACAAGTAGGTTCTGATGATAAATGCAAGGGCACAGGAATGAGGAAGGGTATCAGTGAACACAAGATATATAGGTAAGTGTGTGGAAAATTAAAAATTACATAAAATTACAGGAAAGCAAAAAAAGAAAAAAACTAGAAAAAACCCAGGTGCTAGGATAGAAAATAAATGAAGGTTTTTAGGCAAATCTTCTTTTATGCAGTAACATTTTAGTCTCCACCTGAAAAAAGAAGAAGAAGAAACTAGCTGTGCCAAGAAAAGCAAGGAGCATTCCAGGCAGAGGGATTACAGCAGTGATTACAAAAGGCCCAAAGGTAGGCAAGTGATCAATGTGTTAGGAACAACAAGAAATGAGTCCCAGTAGCCTGGAACATGTCAAACAAGAGGGACAGCAGCTGGGAAAGAAGGTGAGAATTAAACCTAAGGGTGAGATCATCTACAGCTTTGAAGGTGTACAATTTTGGATTTTAAACACAATGCGAAGTTACTGGAAATCTTTAAGCAATGCTGGCATGAGTATTTTTGTTTTAAAAAGTTAACTCTGGTTAGTTTGTAGTGTGTAGTTGGGGTGGGAAATCCCAAATATAGGTTGCAAAAGAGTAATTGGAGGATTTCCCTGATGTTTCAGTGGTAAAGACGGCCTATAATACAGGGGACCCAGGTTTTATTCCTGGGTTGGAAAGATTCCCTGGAGGAGGGCATGACAACCCACTCTGGTATTCTTGCTGAGAGAATCCCATAGACAGAGAAGCCTGGCAGGCTGAAGTCCATAGAATCACACAGAGATGGACACTACTGAAGTAACTAAGCAGCAGCAGCGGAGTAATTGGAAATTAGAAAGAGGAGCTGAGACTTTTCTCTACCTTTCTGAATTAATATCATGGTACCCCAAGGGAGAAATATCAGTAACCTCAGATATGCAGATGACACCACCCTTATGGCAGAAAGTGAAGAAGAACTAAAGAGCCTTTTGATGAAAGTGAAAGAGGAAAGTGCAAAAGTTGGCTTAAAGCTCAACATTCAGAAAACAAAGATCATCGCATCCGGTCCCATCACTTCATGACAAATAGATGGGGAAACAGTAGCTGACTTTATTTTTCTGGGCTCTAAAATCACTGCAGATGGTGGGTAATTGCAGCCATGAAATTAAAAGATGCTTACTCCTTGGAAGGAAAGTTATGACCAACCTAGACAGCATATTAAAGAACAGAGATATTACTTTGTCAACAAAGTCCGTCTAGTCAAGGGTATTTTTTTTTTCCAGTGGTCATGTATGGATGTGAGAGTTGGACTATAAAGAAACCTGAGCACCAAAGAATTGATGCTTTTGAATTGTGGTGTTGGAGAAGACTCTTGAGAGTCCCTTGGACTGCAAGGAGATCCAACCAGGCTATCCTAAAGGAGATCAGTCCTGAGTGTTCACTTGAGGGACTGATGTTGAAGCTGAAACTCCAATACTCTGGCCACCTGATGCGAAGAGCTGACTCATTGGAAAATACCCTGATGCTGGGAAAGATTGAGGGCAGGAGGAGAAGGGGCCGACAGAGGATGAGATAGTTGGATGGCATCACTGACTCAATGGACATGGGTTTGGGTGGATTCCAGGAGCTGGTGATGGACAGGGAGGCCTGGCATGCTGCGGTTCATGGGGTTGCAAAGAGTCGGACATGACTGACTGAAGTGAACCCCAAAGTCAGGGAATTTGTTCAAAGTCTAATTCCTAATAAAGATTTTCCATGTTTCTTTTGTTACAATAAAACACACTGTAAACATCTCTATTTTAATTGTTCATCAAACAAATATGCCAGAAGCAATAAACTTCAATCTATAACTTGCTGACATGCTTTTTTTTTTTTTTGTATAGAAAATGGGTGAAAAAAAAAAGCCCTGGGCTGTCACCACAGTGAGATGATTACCCATCTGGTTTCAGTAAATCCACTACCTTCTGCTATGTCTCTTTCTCTGTGTCTATGAAACATCCAGGGCTGGAAATGTCTTAAGGGGTCGTATTCTCCTTTCTCGTGTCATTGTAGAAAAATAAAAGCTCCAAAGAGGGCTGTGTTATTACATCCCTCTGGGCTGTAGGATACATTTATGTACAACTATGTCTATATTCCTCTCTCATCCATTTTCTACAAATTATTTTTAGAAACAAAGGGCCACTGATATTTACATAGATAACACTACACAATAAACAGCCTTACTTGTGTACACAAACTGACAAACATATACTGCAAAAGCCATTCCAATAAACACATGTATTTATACCAATATTCACATGCATGATTCTTTGCCTAGACTGGAGAGTGTTTTAGTAATTACATTGTTTCAAACACAGCTGTTTATTACCAAATAAAAAATGGTTTTGTGTGTGTGTGTGTTTTAAGACTTTGGAGGGAGAAAGGGAAGACATAATACGAAGCTGACTATCAAAATTCCATGTTCAGTTTTCCATCCTGCTTCCAATCATGTCACCTTGTGGTCTCAACAGTTTTTCTTAGTGGAAATTTAGCTAGGGATAGAGGAAAGAGCAAAATGTGAAATACATGAAATCTGTTCCCTTGTGATGTTCTCATTTCAAAATGACAATTTGTCAATTAAAGGTGAATATATGAGAAATACTGATTCACAGAGTGGGGAACTGTCCTGTGTTGTTTATGAATACTTAGAGAGCATTGGGGGCTTCCTTAGTGGCTCAGGGATACAGAATTTGCCTGCCAATGCAGGAGACTTGGGTTTGATTCTTGGGTCAGGAAGATTCCCTGGGGAAGGAAATGGCAACCCATTCCAGTATTCTTGCCTGCAAAATCCCATGCACAGAGGAGTCTTGTGGGCTACAGTCCATGGGGGTCGCAAAGAGTCAGACAGGACTTTGCAGCTAAAACAACAACCACAACAGAAGGCCTCAATATTCTTTGTTCAATTTATGATTTAAGAAACTCCATTTTTTAACAGAGAAGGGGAAAGGAGTATATTGCACCAAATAAAAAGCTATGACAAACCTACTGCTGCTGCTGCTGCTAAATCACTTCAGTCGTGTCCGACTCTTTGAGACCCCATGGACTGCAGCCTAACGAACTCTGCAATCCCTGGGATTTTCCAGGCAAGGGTACTGGAGTGGATTGCCATTGCCTTCTCATTGACAAACCTAGACAGTGTATTAAAAAGCAGAGACATCACTTCACCGACAAAGATCTATATAGTAAAAGCTATGGTTTTTCCAGTAGTTGTGTATATGGAGAGTTGAACCATAAAGAAGCCTAAGTGCAACAAAAAAACAAAAATTGATGCTTTTGAACTGTTGTACTGGAGAAGACTCTTGAGAGTCCCTTGGACAGCAAAGAGATTAAAGCAGTCAATCCTAAAGGAAATCACCACTGAATATTCATTGGAAGGACTGATGCTGAAGTTGAAGCTCCAATACTTTGGCTACCTGAAACAAAGAGCCAGCTCATTGGAAAAGACCCTGATGCTGGGAAAGATTGAGGGCAGGAGGAGAAAGCGGAGACAGAGGATGAGATGGTTGCATGGTATCATCAACTCAAAGGACATGAGTTTGAGCAAACTCCAGGAGAAAGTGAAGGACAGGGAAGCCTGGTGTACTGCAGTCCATGGTGTGGCAAAGAGTCTGACAGGCCTGAGTGATTGAATACCAACAAATCATTGTGAATTGCTTTGCTTGACTTAATTATCATATGAATACTAGTGTAACCTAGCAGAACTCCTGTGAAACTTCTGGGCACAAAACTTTTGTGTACCACGTTTCTTGGATTACAGGAAATAGCCTTCATTTTACCTCATTAATCAACCTGGGTTGATTAATACCACCAAGAGGGTATGGGGTGAAGAGATAAGGGAGGAATAGCTACAAGAAACAATAGTGCAACCTTACGGCAGATTCCTGGTTCCCCCTCAAGGGATAGCAAGTGACAGAACAATGTCTTCGACCTATTTTGCAGGACAGGGAAGCATGGCATATTGCAGTCCACGGGGTCACAAAGAGTCAGACACGACTGAGCCACTGAACAGCAATAGCAACAGATACCAAAACCTCCACCAAGTGGGAGAAATTAACCATGTGCAAGCCACAAATCCTTAAACCCCAGTTCAGTTGAAACTGTAAGGTTGATGATGCTGACTCCAACAGATGCCAGATTTGGTTTCACTAGTGAGCTGATACCCACTAGTCAAGAATTTTGAAGATAAGATTACAAATATTTGAACTCATAATTCTGCAGTAGTTTGAGCATTTTTGTCATTGCTTTTCTTGGGATTGGAATGAAAACTGACCTTTTCCAGTCCTGTGGCCACTGCTGACTTTTCCAAATTTGCTGGTATATTGAGTGTAGCACTTTCACAGCTTCATCTTTTAGGGTTTGAAATAGCTCAACTTGAATTCCATCACTTCCACTAACTTTGTTCATAGTGATTCTTCCTAAGGCCCACTTGACTTCACATTCCTGATGTCTGACTCTAGGTGAGTAATAATTGGGATATCCCAGATAATTGGGATTATCTGGGTCGGGAAGACTTTTTTTCGTCTAGTTCTTCTGTGTATTCTTGCCACCTCTTTTTAATATCTTCTGTTTCTATTAGATCAATACAATTTCTGTCCTATATTTAGCCCATCTTTGCATAAAATATTCCCTTGGTATCTCTAATTTTCTTGAAGAGATCTCTATTATTTCCCATTCTATTGTTTTCTTCTATTTCATTGCGCTGATCACTGACGAAGGCTTTCTTATCTCTTCTTGCTATTCTTTGGAACTCTGCTTTCAGATGCTTATATCTTTCCTTTGCTCCTTTGCTTTTCACTTCTCTTCTTTCACAGCTATTTGTAAGGCCTCCTCAGACAGCCATTTTGTTTTTTTTGCATTTCTTTTTCTTGGGGATGGCCTTGATCTCTGTCTACTGTACAATGTCATGAACCTCCATCCATAGTTCATCAGACACTCTGTCTATCAGATCTAATCCCTTGAATCTAATTCTCATTTCTATTGTATAATTGTAAGGGATTTGATTTAGGTCATACCTGAATGATCTAGTGGTTTTCCATACTTTCTTCAATTTAAGTCTGAATTTGGCTCATGATCTGAGCCACAGTCAGCTCCCAGTCTTGTTTTTGCTGACTGTATAGAGCCTCTCCATCTTTTGTTGCAAAGAATGCTCAAACTACCACAGAACTGCACTCATTTCACATGCTAGTAAAGTAATGCTCAAAATTCTGCAAACCAGGCTTAAATAGTACATGAACCATGAACTTCCAGATGTTCAAACTGGTTTTAGAAAAGGCAAAAGAACCAGAGATTAAATTGCCAACATCTGTTGGATCATCAAAAAAGCAAGAGAGTTCCAGAAAAACATCTATTTCTGCTTTATTGACTAAGCCAAAGCCTTTGACTGTGTGGATCACAACAAACTGTGGAAAATTCTGAAAGAAAGGGAATACCAGATCACCTGATCCGCCTCTCAAGAAATCTGTATGCAGGTCAGGAAGCATAGTTAGAACTGGACATGGAACAACAGACTGGTTCCAAATCAGGAAAGGAGTATATCAAGGCTGTATATTGTCACCCTTCTTATTTAACTTCTATGCAGAGTATACCATGAGAAACCTTTGGCTGGAAGAAGTACAAACTGGAATCAAGATTGCTGAGAGAAATATCAATAACCTCAGATATGCAGATGACACCACACTTATTTCAGAAGCCGCAGGAGAACTAAAGAGCCTCTTGATGAAAGTGAAAGAGGAGAGTGAAAAAGTTGGCTTAAAACTCAGCATTCAGAAAACTAATATCATGGCATCTGCCCCATCACTTCATAGCAAATAGATGGGGAAATAGTGGAAACAGTGACAGACTTTATTTTGGGGGGTTCTAAAATCACTGTAGATGTTGACTGCAACCATGAATTTAAAAGACACTTACTCCTTGGAAGAAAAGTTATTACCAACCTTGACAGCATATTAAAAAGCAGAGTCATTTATTTACCAACAAAGGTCCATTTAGTCAAGGCTATGGTTTTTCCAGTAATCATGTATGGATGTGAGAGTTGGGCTATAAAGAAACCTGAGCACCAAAGAATTGATGCTTTTGAACTGTGGTATTAGAGAAGACTCTGGAGAGTCCCTTGGACTACAAGGAGATCCAACCAGTCCATCCTAAAGGAAATCAGTCCTGAATGTTCATTGGAAGGACTGATGCTGAAGCTGAAACTCCAACACTTTGGCCACCTGTTGCGAAGAACTGACTCCTTTGAAAATCCCTGATGCTGGGAAAGATTGAAGGGGGGAGTAGAAGGGGATGGCAGAGGATGAGATGGTTGGATGGCATCACCAACTCAATGGACATGAATTTGAGTAACTCTGGGAGTTGGTAATGGACAAGGAGGCCTGGCGTGCTGCAGTCCATGGGGTTGCAAAGAGTCAGACACTACTGAGCAGCTGAACTGAACTGAACTGAACATCGTAAAATAAAGTCCCAAAGGTGAAATATCAGACAGCTGATGCAGAGGGCTGAGATTAGTGACATCGCAATGTGATAACTTTTCAGGGGTTTCCTTCTACATTTGTCAAGGGTCAAATCATTTTGTTAGCCAGAAACAGCTGGACATTGAGGTTTAAACTCCCTATGAGAGAAGCACAGTAGAGACTTCCTCTCCCTGTAGTCAGTGAGTGGCAAACTGCAAGCCTTTTGAAAATGGGCTCTGATGAAGGAAGAGGAGAGAAGTTGATGTTGATGAGAAATTGTAATGAGAGACAGAGCGAGACCTGAAGCTGAAGAAAAGATGCAAAGAAGAAGCTGGTGATACAATAATCAACATGATTAGCCTCACGATTTTGCTACCTTCCAATTAGAGAAGGTAGAGACATTAGTTATTTATGTTTACTTTTTCAGAAATGTTGCTCCCATTGAGAGAAGAATCAGAAAATCAAATATGACATCTTTATCTGTGGGTGAAAAAGGGTTAACTCCACAGGACTTGCTGTGGAAACCCTTGTCATTTCCAGGAAAGGCTTGTTTTCATGACTAGACCTTAGCTGACTCCTGAAAACTGTGCTTCTGTGATGTTCTGTTTGATGAAAGTACTTTGTGCATGCCTGAGACCTTGAATCAGAGTCCACCAGTTTGTCCAGATAATTTATGTTAACAAAGTGATGTGTGTTGAACACCTGCTTCACCTCTTGAGCCAGGAGCTTGAGTACCCAAGAGGAGCCATAAGGTGCTGTACATTTAGGTAACTAGCAGCCTATAAAAGTCCTGATAAATCAGGCTCAGAAAAGTTTCCCTTACTGGCAACTCTTCCCATGTGTTGTCACATATAATTTGGAGAAAGGGACAATTAAGTACATTCTGTGTGACTTCACTGGGAAGGGATCATTGAAGTTTGCTGCTGGTTTGCTTCAAACTTAATCTCATGTGTCTTTTCCCTTTGTTGAATTACTCTGTATCCTTTTGGTATAATAAGTCAAAATGGTGAGCAACTTCTAAGTCTTAGGCATCCTACCAGTGAATCATTGAGCCCGAGAGTGGTATTAGAGACTTCCATTGCAAGATGTCCTCTAGATAATTTCTAATCAATTTATAGTTATTATTTAACCTGAAAAAGAAAGAAAAAAAGAAGGAAACATGAACACAAGTCCTCAAGGACCTGTGGAAAAATAACAAAAGTCTAACTTTTATGCCATGGAAAAGAAATGCAAAAAAGCAAAATGGCTGTCTGGGGAGGCCTTACAAATAGCTGTGAAAAGAAGAGAAGCGAAAAGCAAAGGAGCAAAGGAAAGATATAAACATCTGAATGCAGAGATCCAAAGAATAGCAAGAAGAGAAAAGAAAGCCTTCTTCAGCAATCAATGCAAAGAAATAGAGGAAAACAACAGAATGGGAAAGACTAGAGATCTCTTCAAGAAAATCAGAGATACCAAAGGAAAATTTCATACAAAGATGGGCTCGATAAAGGACAGAAATGGTATGGACCTAACAGAAGGAGAAGATATTAAAAAGAGATGGCAAGAATACACAGAAGAACTGTACAAAAAAGAGCTTCACAAACCAGATAATCATGATGGTGTGATCACTCACCTAGAGCCAGACATCCTGGAATGTGAAGTCAAGTGGGCTTTAGAAAGCATCACTACGAACAAAGCTAGTGGAGGTGATAGAATTCCAGTTGAGCTATTCCAAATCCTGAAAGATGATGCTGTGAAAGTGCTGCGCTCAATATGCCTGCAAATTTGGAAAACTCAGCAGTGGCCACAGAACTGGAAAAGGTCAGTTTGCATTCCAATTCCAAAGAAAGGCAGTGCCAAAGAATGCTCAAACTACTGCACAATTGCACTCATCTCACACGCTAGTAAAGTAATGCTCAAAATTCTCCAAGCCAGGCTTCAGCAATACGTGAACAGTGAACTTCCAAATGTTCAAACTGGTTTTAGAAAAAGCAGAGGAACCAGAGATCAAATTGCCAACATCCACTGGATCATGGAAAAATCAAGAGAGTTCCAGGAAAAAACATCTATTTCTACTTTATTGACCATACCAAAGCCTTTGACTGTGTGGATCACAACAAACTATGGAAAATTCTGAAAGAGATGGGAATACCAGACCACCTGACCTGCCTCTTGAGAAATTTGTATGCAGGTCAGGAAGCAACAGTTAGAATTGGACATGGAACAACAGACTAGTTCCAAATAGGAAAAGGAGTACGTCAAGGCTGTATATTGTCACCCTGCTTATTTAACTTATATTCAGAGTACATCATAAGAAACGCTGGGCTGGAAGAAGCACAAGCTGGAATCAAGATTGCCAGGAGAAATATCAATAACCTCAGATATGCAGATGACACCACCCTTATGGCAGAAACTGAAGAGGAACTAAAAAGCCTCTTGATAAAAGTGAAAGTAGAGAGTGAAAAAGTTGGCTTAAAGCTCAACATTCAGAAAACGAAGATCATGGCATCCAGTCCCATTACTTCATGGGAAATAGATGGGGAAACAGTGGAAACAGTGTCAGACTTTATTCTTTTGGGCTCCAAAATCACTACAGATGGTAACTGCAGCCATGAAATTAAAAGATGCTTACTCCTTGGAAGGAAAGTTATGACCAACCTAGATAGCATATTCAAAAGCACAGACATTACTTTGCCAACAAAGTTTCGTCTAGTCAAGGCTATGGTTTTTCCTGTGGTCATGTATGGATGTGAGAGTTGGACTGTGAAGAAGGCTGAGCACCAAAGAATTGATGCTTTTAAACTATGGTGTTGGAGAAGGCTCTTCAGAGTCCCTTGGACTGCAAGGAGATCCAACCAGTCCATTCTGAAGGAGATCAGCCCTGGGATTTCTTTGGAAGGAATTCTGCTAAAGCTGAAACTCTAGTACTTTGGCCACCTCGTGCGAAGTGTTGACTCGTTGGAAAAGACTCTGATGCTGGGAGGGATTGGGGGCAGGAGGAGAAGGGGACAACAGAGGATGAGATGGCTGGATGGCATCACTGACTCGATGGACATGAGTCTCAGTGAACTTCGGGAGTTGGTGATGGACAGGGAGGCCTGGCGTGCTGTGATTCATGGGGTCACAAAGAGTCGGACACGACTGAGAGACTGATATGATCTGATCTGATCTGAACATTTATGCCAACATAGTCCTAGAAAGATAGGAGAAAAATCACAGTACTGGAAATATATATGAAGAAATAATAGCCAAAGGCTTCTTAAACATGATGAAAAGACATATGCTTACATAGTCAAGAAGCTTCATGATCCTGAAACACAGAAATGCAAAGTAACCTATAACCAGACAAATTAAAAGCAAACTACTTAAATCTAAAAACAAAGAAAAGGAACTTTAAAACAGCTAAAGAATAGTAGAATATTAAGTATAAGGGAACAGCCATTTAAATGAATGAATTTCTCATAAGAAACCATGGAACAGAGAAGAAAGTGGCAAATGTTTTTAATGTGTTGAAGTAATTTCAAAACAAATTTCTTTGCTCAGTAAAGGCAGTCTTCAGGAATAAAGGTAAAGCAAAGCATTCTCATTTGAAGAAAACTAAGATAATCTATTGACAGAAAGCCTGTTGTATACAAATTGCTTAAAGAAGTTCTTCAGACAGAACAGAACTGATAGCAGAAGAAAAATTGGGACATTGTGAAAGAAGGAAGAAAACAGTATACCTATCAAACAGAGCTTCAAAAATAAAGTAAAGGAAAAATTGGGAAAACTGAACTGGCAAAGACAATTCCATAATTATAGACTTTAACACTCTTTTCTTACTCTGTGGTAAGCAGTCTTCAGAAAGGCAAGGATATAAAAAAACTGACCACCATCAAACAACACTTAACTGACAATTATAATATTTCACTCAGTAACAGCACAATACATAGTCTTTATATGCACACATGGAACATTATAATATACTTACACTAGTTCATAAAAACTATAAACTATATAATATACTTGCACTAGTTCGTAAAAACTATAACAAATTTAAAATGTTTAAAAATATATCAGACAGTTATACAGAGAAAAGTAAATCAGAAAGAGAAAAACAAATGTCATATATTAATATTAATGCATGTATGTAGAATCTGAAAAAATATTGGTACAGATCGTCATATTTACAAAACAAAAATAGAAACAAAGACATAGACAACAAGCATGGCTAATAAGGGGGAAGGGATAGTGGGATGAATTGGGAGATTTAAATTGACATACATACACTATTATGTATGTATATACGAGCTTCCCTGGTGGCTCAGATGATAAAGAGTCTGCTTTCAATGCAGGAGACCTGGGTTCCATCCCTGGGTCAGGAAGATCCCTTAGAGAAGAGAATGGCAACCCACTCTGGTATTCTTGCCAGGATAATTCCCTGGACAGAGGAGCCTGGGGGGCTATAGTCCATGGTCTCACGAAGTTGGACACAACTGAGCGACTAACACTTTCACTTTCACACTGCTGCTGCTGCTGAGTCACTTCAGTCGTGTCCGACTCTGTGCGACCCCATAGACAGCAGCCCACCAGGATGCCCTGTCTCTGTACCATGTATAAAATAGATAACCTATGAGAACCTACTGTATAGCACAGGAAACTCTACTCTGTGCTCTGTGGTGGCCTAAATGGGAAAGAAATCTAAAAACAAGGAGATATATGTGTACATATGGCTGATTCCCTTTGCTATACAGCAGAAACTGACACAGCAGTGTAGGGCCACTGTACTCCAATCAAAACAGCAAAAAACATATCAGTTATGTTTGATGATTGTAATGGAATCAAAATAGGAATCAATAAAAGAAAGACAATGAAAAAAATTTGTGAAAAGTGTCCTCTAGAAATCCAACTATTGGCTAACCTGACCAACCATGGAGTGTTCACTGAGGGGCGTCCAGTTTCTATATTCATGCATTTCAAGGAAGTGACAAGAGTCTATTTCCACTGACAAGGGATAAATATGAACTCTTCTAATATAACTAAAAGGCATATTGAGTCCAAACCTAAATTCTTACCCATCCAAACTAAGCATGGGAGAAACCATTTTGCTATGAGCGTCTCTTTCAATTGAGTCTAAACATGCATTTATTGATACAGAAAAGAATCACACTTTCCCAAGGAGATAATTCTGACTAGTGGAGTCAGCACCATTAAATACCACTACTGGTTTTACCTCTAGAATACATGCTCTTGTATGTTGAGCTTGTGAGCAAGAATCATTATCTTCTATATCAGGACTTACATATTCCTCTTCTACATCATTTGGAGGTTGTGTAAGTTATTTGCCATTTGTCACACACCCAGAGCTACTCTTCTTTTCCCGTTTTGTCCATTGAGAACCTGATGCCTATAAACTAATTCACCCAGACTACCTTGCCTTATGGCTTAATATTGAGTTTAATCCAAAGTAGGCACTCTCTAGAAAATATAAGAGAGGAAAGAGGGAAAGATAGAAACAGTTTCTCTCACTCTCTCTGTCCCCGGATATATTATTTGGGCAGTAGTTACATTCTTCTATAACTACAGCTTCTTCCTGACCAACTGATCCCATAGCACCAGTGATGCCAAGGCTCAGGTTATAATGTTTCCTCTTCTTGCACCTTTAGGCCTAGTGGTAATAAAAGCTTTGATTTAGTTCTCTTTACTGCACCAATAGAATGTACCTTTTGTTTCCTACCAGTCAGGAGACTGGCAGAAAGGCATATACTGAAAGCTCCTTGAGTGAATTCATGAGCAAGAATGAATGAATAATTCCTTCTTCTAATGATTTATAGAACTTCCTTTGACAAATTGTGTGTTAGTCTCTCAGTTGTCTCTGACTCTTTGTGACCCCCATGGACTGTAGCTTGCCAGGCTCCTCTGTCCATGGAATTCTCCAGGCAAGAATACTGGAGTGGATAGCCATTCCCTGCTTCAGGGGATCTTCCTGACCCAGGGATCAAACACAGGTCTCCCACATTGCAGGCTGGTACTTTACTGTCTGAGCCAAAATTAAGTCAAACCAAAAGCATAATTTGCTACACTTTTTACAGAGGCCTTGAAAATTAACCCAAAGACAATATATCAATGCTGAAGACTCCATGTGAGGTTGGAAATGGGACTGTAGGGGGGAAGCTATGAGTGTTTATGCACACAGTGCTGTGCAGATGTTGACAGATTCCTCTGTCTAAACTTCCCTGGGATAGTCATGTAATCACCAGGTCTTTTTGTTCCCAATTGGAACAACAACAACAAAAAAGTCATAGTTGCAACAAGAACAAAATTCACATTCAAAAAGACTGAAACAAGAGAACTTAATGAAAGGGATATTGACAGAAGTATGGGGAACCTCATCACTTATAGGCTTGCTGCCAGAGAAGAAGGGCATCAAAGTCAGCTACTGGCAGAACCACAGAACTAAGGCAGAAAGTGAGTGGAGGAAATAAGTACTCCAAACTCTCTTCATCCTGGCTCACAGTCTACTGTTGGTGCATTCCATTGATCTAGTCTACTTCAAACCAGAGGCTAAGGATGATGAAATGCAGCCTCCCAGGGAATGCAGGAGGGTGACCTGGACTGTAGCAGTGAGACAAGTAGAGAATAACCAGCAGAGCTTGTTTAAAATATTTTCCCACAGAGGTGCTAAACGTATGCTTAAGGTCTGTCTAGTAAGAGTATTAATAACCAAGACTTTAGTACAATCTGCTACTTTTGAAAACAAAATTCTGAGGCTAACAACCACCCCATGAGGGAGGTTTGACAACTAGTATATTAATTTTATATGTCAGTACATTAAATATCAGATATTTTACGTAGACACTAGTCCATCTAATTGTGATCCCCATAATGATAACAAAAGTAATCAGGCTGGTCCCTAGGCTCTGAAGTCATCCTCCAGGTATTTTTTTATTATTGCATGTTGTATACTGGTATCCTTCTTGACCATACTACTTCTTTTCTTTTTTTGTCCTGGCATAAGCTTCTGTTTACCCCAATCAAGTTGCCTTTCCTGAAAAAATCACTGTGCTTTAGTTTTACCAGCCAATAGCCATTGGCTTAAAAATGATTAGGGTTTCCCCCAAGAGGAGCCTTTGATTACTGGAGCCAGATCTAGCCATGAAAGTGTGTGTTTTCCTGCTCAGTTCCAACATTTTCTCTTAATCAGGACAAGAGAGACTGCTTTGGGAAGTTAATTCTTCACCTGCACACAAAATATCTTTGCTTACTTTCTGCATTGCTATGTTCTCTAAGGAGGCACTTGGGGACCCACTGGTAAGAACTTGTTTTTGAGGTAATTACAATGGGAAATGAAGCACACCTCAATGAAAATTCATTTTGATTATGTTCCCTATAGTCTCTCTCTCTTTTCCTAAGTCCAGCAGTCCCAAACTTCAGGTGGCAAACAATATTATTTAATAGATTTAACTGTTGGAGAATAATCCAGTAGAACAGTCCAAGGCAAAATGAAAATGGTAAAACCTTCCAGATGTCACATGAACAGATTTCCCCTTCTGGCTGAAGGAAGCTGCTCTCAAAGACACCTGTTGTCATGTTTAGTACCTGGATATACAGACAAGGTTCAAGCAGGTCCATGGAGTTCCAATTAAAATGTCCGCACAGTTAGCATAGGGCAATAGGAGGATTTATATGAAGATAACTGATAAGATTAGTGATGGGAAGAGAAAGCGATATTGCACTTTGTTATGATTGAAGTAAACAGATAGCAAAGTAATGACACAAGAAACCAAATCCCTGTACACTGGACTGGAAGTCTTTCAAGACAGTTTGAGAGAATTCACTGTGGAGTAACTTTACCACAATAAGGGAATTATGCTGATATTTCAAAATTTCATATTATGTCATTAAGTATATTACAATGGGGTGAGAATTTGTATGGAGGTATTTCTTTTTTTTAAATAAAATATAGTTGGCTTAAAATGTTGTGTTAAATTTGCAATACAGCAAAGTGATTGTTTTGCTTGTGTGTGTATATATATATGTATATGTATATGTGTGTGCATATGTGTGTGTGTGTCTGTGTGTCTGTGTCTGTCTTTGTGTATATATGTGTGCTCAGTCACTCAGTCGTGTCTGACTCTTTGTGATCCCATGAAGTGTAGCCTTCCAGGATCCTCTGTCCATGGGATTCTCTAGGCAAGAATACTGGAGTGGGTTGTCATACCCTCCTCCAGGGGATCTTCCCAACCCAGGGAATAAACCCAGGCCTGGCTCATTGCAGGTAAATTGTTTTCTGTCTGAGCCACCAGGAGAGCCCATGTATATGTATGTATGTATGTGTATATATATATATATGTATATATGTATGTGTGTATATATATATATATATATACTCACACTTTCTTTTTTAAAAAAATTCCTTTCCATGATGGTTTATCACAGAGTATTGAATATAGTTTCCATGCTATACAGAAGGATTTGTTGTTTATCCATTCTATATGTAACAGTTTGCATTTGTTGACCTCAAATTCCCAGTCCATCCCTCCCCGACCCTACTTTCCTCTTGGGAACCACAAGCCTGTTCTCTGTGTCTATAAGTCTGTTTCTGTCTTGTAAAAGTTCTTTTGTTCATATTTAGATTCCTTATATGTGATATAATATTGAATTTGTGTTTATCTTTCTGACTTGCTTCACTTAGTATGAGTATCTCAAGGTTCATTCATGTTGTGCAAATGACATTATTTCACTCTTTCTATGGTTGAGTAGTATTCTACTGTATATATGAACCACATCTTCTTTATCCATACACCTGTCAGTAGACATTATGTTATTTTCAGAATTTGGGTACTGTGAACAGTGTTGCTATGAATATAGGGGTGGATATATATCTTTGAATTATAGTTTTTTCCAGCTATATGCCCAGGAGTGGGGTTGCTGGACCGTATGGCAACTCTGATTGTCATTTGATCGCAGAGTTGGTGATCAATTTTAGGACAAGACTTCCTGCTAACCAGTGTGGTAACTATTCATTTTGCCTAATTCTGAAGCTGAAGTTCCAGTGCTTTGGCCCTTGATGCTGGGAAAGATTGAGGGCAAGAGGAGAAGGTGATGACAAAGGATGAGATGATTGGATGGCATCACCAACTCAATGGACATAAGTTTGAGCAAGCTCCAGGAGATGGTGAAGGACAAGAAAGCCTGGCATGCTGCAGTCCATGGAGTCACAAAGAGTCAAACATGACTGAGTGACTGAACAACAACAATGATTAAATACTGATATATATATATATATATATATATATATATATATATATACACACACACACATATATATGTGTGTGTGTGTGTGCATTTATATATAACTAAAAATATGCTGAAATAAAAGCTTAGCACAAAGATTGTGTAATTCTTCATTTATAGATGACCACTGAAATAGCATCAGCATAATATTTTGATAGAGTAAATGAAACATTTGTTCTTATTTCTAGATTTATTTTTTCATATGTTCTGGATCAGTACTTGCAAACCTGAGCTTTTGAATGACTTTTTAAATCCTCTACTACATTATAACTCTACTACAGTTAGACATAAACAAATTTGCATAAATCCCAAGTTAACTAGTGAAGTTCTCTACAACTAGATAGCATAGATAAGAAATTAGGTGGAAGCCACCAAAAAAACAGGTTGCCTACTCTTCAGTATTTTGAGTCATCTCCCCCAAACCCTGCTTTGTGTCTTTAGACCGACAGTTGTAAGACACTAAATATCTTAAGATTTTCACATTCCCTCCACCACAAATACACACAGAGCCCCCAGCAAACACAGACACGCTCATCTCAATAGTTCATAACTTCCAAGAGAATTTTAATGAACTGATAACTCAGGGGAGAGTAAAGGAATCTTGGAATTCTTAATTGGGTGAAACCTGAATCATCCTTTGGTCTCACTTCTCAGTTCAGAACTTATAGTTGCTACCTTGACCTCCTCACTTTATTTCTCCAATGTTTGATGGTCATCTGAAGAAAACAACCTTGTGTTCCACTCTTTTTTCCTGTGTTTTTACATGTCACCTATTTTACTTTGCTCAGAGAGGAATTTAATAAAAATTACTGTATCCTAAATTCAACAGTGTTTTGTTCTCAAAAGATAACATTTTTTTTTCAACATTCTTGTCTTCAAAGGCTAATGGGATGTGTTGCTGTGTTGGAATTCAGAGTTATGTAGGTGGAGAAATCACAACAATTATTCCTAATTGCCACTGAAAACTTGTTTCTTTAGCAGAGGGGTGAGATTGGTTTAGTTGACATAAGCTCATATCTGCTAAATAGGAGACATGCAATTAGTGGTTAGTTGAGGGGTGGGAAAGAGAGATTGTACTTTGAAACAGCTAAAAAAAATAAGCTTAGAAATTATTTAAATTAGGCAAGATGTATGAACCAGCACAGAAAGTACACTGTGGAAAGTCTGTTATAGTCACCCACTGCACTTTTCTTCCAAAATGTATTTGGAAAACTAGTGAATTTTGCCTTTATAATCTCATTAAATATAAATATATTTATTAATTAGAAGTAGAAAGGCAGGGGCTTTGTAGTTAGGCAACACCAAGTATGAGCTGGGCTCTATGATTTATAAGTTGTATAACTTTTTGCATGTTATTAAACGTTCATAAACCTATTTCCTCTAAAACTGGATAATAATGAAATATCTTCACATGGGTGTTATACAGTTTAAATGAGATGATTATTATTTTTAAATCATTGTATTATTTATTTATTTCATTGTTATTTTAAAATACTTTTTCATTCACTGTAGGACATTAAATGAGTCATTTAAAATCCTTGTCTCTAAAATAGATCTTTGATAAATAGCTTTCAGGGACAAAGTTACAATCAACCAAGTGAGTAGATAGTTATATATTCTTCAGCCATCATTAAGTATCTAAATAAATGCTTGGTTTATATTAATTGCTGAAGAGGTAGATGTTTCCCTTTCTTCTCTCCATCTTCCTTCTCCCTCTCTTCATTCCTCTTTATTCTTTCTTTCTTTTCTTTCTTTTTTTTTTTTTAAAGTTGGGAAAGACAATATCCTGGTTTCATCTATTCATAATTGCCTCCCACCTCCCCTTAGAGGCTCCGTATGTGCAATTATGGAAACTGATAGAGTTAGGAAAAATGACTCACCAACTCAAATCTGAAACCTTCAGAGTGAAAGATGGGTGATTTTACAGGTAAGGCCACAGCTCTTCTCTGTTTCCAATCAGAAATCTAATAAAACAGTAAATCAATATACTTCCCCTTTCTCTTCTCCTTTTAACTTTCAATAGAAAGTGACACTTTGGCCCATTAAAGACAAAAAGAATGTAGCCAGAAGATAAATTTGATCAAACCCTGAAGGTTGTCTTGCTCATAGACTCTAAAGGAAGCAGGTACCATTAGACAGGAATATGTGTGTGCAGTCAGGAGGCTCCACTGATGGGGCTGAGAGAGAGGACTGCCTTTTCTTTAGCCTCAGAAAAAGCAAATATTAGGGAGTGAAAGAGGAGAGTGAAAACGCTGACTTAAAAGGGAACCCTCTTACACTGTTGGTGGGAATGCAAACTAGTACAGCCACTATGGAGAACAGTGTGGAGATTCCTTAAAAAATTGGAAATAGAACTGCCTTATGATCCAGCAATCCCACTGCTGGGCATACACACTGAGGAAACCAGAAGGGAAAGAGACACGTGTACCCCAATGTTCATCACAGCACTGTTTATAATAGCCAGGACATGGAAGCAACCTAGATGTCCATCAGCAGATGAATGGATAAGAAAGCTGTGGTACATATACACAATGGAGTATTACTCAGCCATTAAAAAGAATACATTTGAATCCGTTCTAATGAGGTGGATGAAACTGGAGCCTATTATACAGAGTGAAGTAAGCCAGAAAGAAAAACACCAATACAGTATACTAACACATATATATGGAATTTAGGAAGATGCTAACAATAACCCTGTATACGAGACAGCAAAAGAGACACTGATGTATAGATCAGTCTTATGGACTCTGTGGGAGAGGGAGAGGGAGAGAGTGGGGAGATTTGGGAGAATGGCATTGAAACATGTATAATATCATGTATGAAATGAGTCGCCAGTCCAGGTTCGATGCACGACACTAGATGCTTGGGGCTGGTGCACTGGGACGACCCAGAGGGAGGGTATGGGGAGGGAGGAGGGAGGAGGGTTCAGGATGGGGAGCACGGGTATACCTGTGGCGGATTGATTTTGACATTTGGCAAAACTAATACAATATTGTAAAGTTTAAAAATAAAATTAAATTTTAAAAAAAAAAAAAACCTCAACATTCAGGTAACTAAGATCACGGCATCCAGTGCAATCACTTCATGGAAAATAGGCAGGAAACAATGGAAACAATGACAAACTTTGTTTTCTTGGGCTCCAAAATCACTGCAGATGGTGACTGCAGTCATGAAATTAAAAGAGGCTTGCTCCTTGGAAGAAACACTATGACAAACCTAGACAGCATATTAAAAGGCAAAGACATTACTTTACCGACAAAGGTCCATATAGTCAGAGCTACGGTTTTTCCAGTAGTCATGTATGGATGTGAGAGTTGGACCATAAATAAAGCTAAGCTCCGAAGAATTGATGCTTTTGAACTATTGTTTTGGAGAAGACTCTTGAGAGTCCTTTGAACACAAGGAGATCCAACCAGTCCATCTTAAAGGAAATCAATCCCGAATATTCATTGGAAGGACTGATGCTGAAGCTCAAACTCCAATACTTTGGCCACCTGATGCAAAGAGCTGACTCAGTGGAGAAAACCCTGATGCTGGGAAAGATTGAAGGCAAGAGGAGAAGGTGATGACAGAGGATGAGATGATTGGATGGCATCACCAACTCAATGAATATGAATTTGAGAATATTCTTGGAGATAGTGGAGGACAGAAGAGACAAGTATGCTGCAGTCCATGGGGTTGCAAAGATTCTGACATGACTTAGCAACTGAAAAATAACTATAGGGAGAGAATAACAATTTCTTTGTTTTCTTTGTTTTTCATAGTCAGTATCTAGGACTAAAGTGATACAGAATTCACAAGGCATCCCTTAAATACACTTTTCTCTCATGTCCAACTCAGGATCAGTGTTGTCTATGAACCTTTTCCTACTAATTCTAGTCCCTCCACCATAGAGTTTTAGAGCATGCCTGGGAAAGAGGACCTCATGAAGGACTCTAAGAATGTTTCCAGTGAGAGATCCTCAGTTCTTCAAGCTTCACGTGTTTGTCCTCCAAGAGAACCTGCCATAATTATAGCCACATGGTTAGTGTTAACAAATTATAATTACTGATGGTTAATATTAACTACAATTCAAAGTGCTAGAGAACTGCTGCTGCTAAGTCACTTCAGTCGTGTCCGACTCTATGCGACCCCACAGATGGCAGCCCACCAGGCTCCCCTGTCCCTGGGATTCTCCAGGCAAGAACACTGGAGTGGGTTGCCATTTCCTTCTCCAATGCATGAAAGTGAAAAGTGAAAGTGAAGTCGTTCAGTCATGTCCGACTCTTTGCGACCCCCTGGACTGCAGCCTACCAGGCTTCTCTGTCCGTGGGATTTTCCAGGCAAGAGTACTGGAGTGGGGTGCCATTGCCTTCTCCAGCTAGAGAACTAGAGAATTCTTTAAGTCACACAGAACAATTATGTTTCAAATGCCATGTAAAGTATTGGGAATTGGCATAATTTGAAAGACAGAAAGAAAAAAAAAATGTACTAATCTACTTTTGTTGCAACAAAACTGCATGACAAACATCTTCAAAATCCCAGTGTCTTACAGTACTAAATGCTTCTATTTTCTTGCTTTCAAGTCTTTGGGTAGACTGTGGCTTCAATGAACTTGACTCCGGGTTTCAGACTGCTTCAGATCTGCTCCATTTGTTTCTTTAGTTTCCTTGGACCAGTAGCTAACTGGGGCGTATTCCTCTCACAGTACATCACGGGAGGACAAGAGGGCAAACTAAAACGTAAACATGTGAAGATTGTCCTTGAGTCATCTTAATAACACGATCCTGGGCAAGACAGTCACACAGCTCAGATCAACAGTAGTGTATTTTTTAGAAGGGACAAAAGAAAGAATTGGAAACAGTCAAGTTTCCATAGGAACTAATATTCAGATTTTTTAATAGTGCCAATCAGAGTGTTGAATGACTTACAAATATTTATTTCTTACATTACTTTTATAATAAGAGATTTAACATCTCTAGTTTAAAAGTAAGGAAAGAGACTCAGAGAAATTTAGCAGCATATTCAAGGCCAAGAAGAAATGGTGCATTGTGAAGCAAGAGTTCAAGTTCCAAACCCATCCATTTTTCCATTAAATTATATTGATGCTGTAAAGTGGACATTCAAAAATAGATATTATTTTTACCAGTACTGGGCACTATTGTTAACACTTTGCATATAGTAATCCTTCCATCATCTCTTTGTATTGTGCAATATTATTATTTCCCATTTCATAGATGAGGACACTGAAACCCAGAAGTTTTAAAGAATTTCTTTAATATCTAGTCCGTCTGTGGCTTTATACGATAAGCTATAATCATTCTACTGTTTATGCATACAATGATGATAAGAATAATTAGCAAAAATATGACACATACTGTACGTATATCCCCACTATAATTAACACATTTAACACTCCCACTCACTTTAGAAATAATACCTAAAATATTTTCTGTATCTATCTACTTCCCTCCATTTCCACTTCCAATTTACTGTATTATTCCAGATCATCTCTTGACTAAAATTCTTCAGGAGATTCCTAATTGCCCAGATTCCACTTTTTCACCCCTTGCAATACACTTTCCGTATAGCAGATTGCCTGGGTAATCTTTGTTAAAATATAAATCTGACCATTCCATTTCCCTATTGCAAACCCCAAAGGCTTCTGTTGGAATTTTAAATAACATTCAAACTCTGTTTTGGCTTATAAGGCCTAAGATGATCTGCTTCCTCTTTGATCACATCAAGAACCATTCTCTGCTTCACTCCCCAAGTGCCAACCTATAGCTTGCTTCCTCCTCAGACAACAGTCGAGGCTGTTTTCTGCTTTAAGACCTTTACACAGACTCAATGCAGTCCTCATTCTAAACATTACCCAAAAGACTTTATTTACTCTTAGCATTAACACTATTTGATATGTGCTTGCATTGTCTCTTTGTTACAGTGAAGCTTTAGGGGAGGAGGGAACCTTGTTGCCTTGATCAGTGCTATTGTTTCCATTGTCTAGAATACCACCGGTGCATAATAAGCACTGGGTTAATGGATATTGAACATGCAGTCTATAAACAAACAGATAAACTACAATCATACTATCTTATTTAAGGTACACAAATAAAACATCTATTTTACCTGTATTCAGGGTTTGAGGTTTAATATGAACATAGAATTAAGTAAACACTATGAGCACAAACATTTTAAATGTTTTAAAGTGGCCAATAATAATTTTAGTTTCATTGTCTCTGCTGCTGCTAAGTCGCTTCAGTTGTGTCCGACTCTGTGTGACCCCACAGAGGGCAGTCCACCAGGCTCCCCCATCCCTGGGATTCTCCAGGCAAGAACACTGGAGTGGGTTGCATTTCCTTCTCCAATGCATGAAAGTGAAAAGTGAAAGTGAAGTCGCTCAGTCGTGTCCGACCCTAAGTGACCCCATGGACTACAGCCTACCAGGCTCCTCCGTCCATGGATTTTCCAGGCAAGAGTACTGGAGTGGGGTGCCATTGCCTTCTCTGTCATTCTCTCTAGGAATGTAGTAGTTATCTTAAATACAAAATGGTTGATATACCAAGATACATGTGTGTATATATAAGTATGTGGAGAGAAAGAGAAGAACAAATAACTTTTTGCTTAGTAAGATATAATAAAAATATTTTTTCTTTGTACTTTTGGAATGATCTAAAGACTCATAAGGAAAAAAAAAAAAAAAAAAAGACTCATAAGGGAAATATTAGGTATATAGGACTTACAGCTTTAAATCAACTTTATACCCAAACTCTTAAATTGTGCCTTCACTTTCACTGTGTATGCAACTGTAGATATATTGTTAATAGGCATTTTTGATTAATCTAGAGAACAATGGTTAATCTATAATAACAATAGATCAATCAAAATATAATCACTTATACATTTTAATGGAGAAGGGATTAGCAACTCACTCCAGTAATTCTTGCCTGGAAAATCCCATGAACAGAGGAGCCTGGAAGGCCATAGTCCAGAGGGTCAAAAAAGAATCAGACATGACTGACGCAACTTAACACACACATTTTCAATGTGGTCAGCACTGAAGGACATACCTTAACTTCCTTCCACTCTCAATTATTCTTAAATTCCCACTCTATGCCAAGCAATGTGGAAAATCTAAGAAATTATGCACAGTAAGTTTATAATATAATACAGACACATGAGATTAAGTTTGAAGCAAACCAGCAGCAAACTTCAATGATCCCTTCCCAGTGAAGTCACACAGAATGTACAGAGTGTACAATTATTTTGGGGAAAGGGAAATGTACACGTAAGCATATGCCTTTTCATGCACTTTCATGCACAGTAAGTTTATAGTATAATACAGAAGAGAAGCATAACGTTTATACAAACAGAAGCAAACTGTATACAATAAGATGCAAATAAGCTTTTAATTATGAATAGTGAGAGTAGAAGTACAAAGAGACAAAGGGTTCACAGGGTAAGATTAATAACAAGATAAGCTATTAAAGCAGCAAAAAGAATGGTATGACATATAGACAGAAAGAAAATAAATTTAAACCGAGTAAGCCATGTGAAGAACACGAAATTAGAGAACAGGTATGCATATGTGTGTCTTCCCAGATGCCAGGTCCATAGGGGTAGAGAATCCGCCAACTAATACTGGGGAGGCAAGAGATGTCAATTCAATCTCCTGGTCAGGAAGGTCCCCTGAAATAGAAAATGGCAACCCGCCCCAGTATTCTTGCCTGGAAGATTTCATGGACAGAGGAGCCTGGTGGGCTACAGTCCATGAGGTTACAAAGAGTTTGACACAACTGAGCGACTGAGCACACATGCACATGCACATGTTTATATGGGTCTGCATGTATATGTGTGTACTTTGAAACTTCATATGTTGGACAAAAGCAAGCAAAAAACAGGAATTCCATATAACTGTCCACCCTGTCCCATTTCTTGATTTAATTGCTTTTTCCATTTTGGTTTATACAATATAGAGCACACATCAATATACAAGTTACCTTCTAAAACTAAGGGAATACAGGGCTTAATTATGTGAAGATAGACTTTTAATAATGTGAGAACAGCAACTTCTTTCTTTTCCAGTTTCCATAGTTGCAGTGTCTCACACACATCTCCAAAGTTCTGCTTTTCTTTTTTTTTTTTTTCCTTGATTTTTTTTTTAAATTTTATTTTATTTTTAAACTTTACATAATTGTAATAGTTTTGTCAAATATCAAAATGAATCCGCCACAGGCATACATGTGTTCCCCATCCTGAACCCTCCTCCCTCCACCCTCCCCACACCATCCCTCTGGGTCGTCCCAGTGCACCAGCCCCAAGCATCCAGTATCGCGCATCGAACCTAGACTGGCAACTCATTTCTTACATGATATTCTACATGTTTCAATGTCACTCTCCCAAATCTTCCCACCCTCTCCCTCTCCCACAGAGTCCATAAGACTGTTCTATACATCAGTGTCTCTTTTGCTGTCTCGTACACCAGGTTATTGTTACCATCTTTCTAAATTCCATATATATGCGTTAGTATACTGTATTTCTGTTTTTCCTTCTGGCTTACTTCACTCTGTATAATAGGCTCCAGTTTCATCCACCTCATTAGAACTGATTCAAATGTATTCTTTTTAATGGCTGAGTAATACTCCATTGTGTATATGTACCACGGCTTTCTTATCCATTCATCTGCTGACGGACATCTAGGTTGCTTCCATGTCCTGGCTATTATAAACAGTGCTGCGATGAACATTGGGGTACACGTGTCTCTTTCCCTTCTGGTTTCCTCAGTGTGTATGCCCAGCAGTGGGATTGCTGGATCATAAGGCAGTTCTATTTCCAGTTTTTTAAGGAATCTCCACACTGTTCTCCATAGTGGCTGTACTAGTTTGCATTCCCACCAACAGTGTAAGAGGGTTCCCTTTTCTCCACACCCTCTCCAGCACTTATTATTTGTAGACTTTTGGATCGCAGCCATTCTGACTGGTGTGAAATGGTACCTCATAGTGGTTTTGATTTGCATTTCTCTGATAATGAGTGATGTTGAGCATCTTTTCATGTGTTTGTTAGCCATCTGTATGTCTTCTTTGGAGAAATGTCTATTTAATTCTTTGGCCCATTTTTTGATTGGGTCATTTATTTTTCTGGGGTTGAGCTGTAGGAGTTGCTTGTATATTTTTGAGATTAGTTGTTTGTCAGTTGCTTCATTTGCTATTATTTTCTCCCATTCTGAAGGCTGTCTTTTCACCTTGCTAATAGTTTCCTTTGATGTGCAGAAGCTTTTAAGGTTAATTAGGTCCCATTTGTTTATTTTTGCTTTTATTTCCAATATTCTGGGAGGTGGGTCATAGAGGATCCTGCTGTAAAGTTCTGCTTTTCATAGGCAAAAGGATTGCTATTAGTACTTTTCCCCCTCCATTGAGATCGATTACCATCCAATCCACAGAAAGAAAGAAATCACTCCTTATTCAGGAAATGGAAGCTACTTTCGTTCATTTCATATAATGGACAATGTAAGTTAGAAGTCTTATCCATTTCCTATTTTGGTTACCTGTTTCACAAGCTCAGCACATTCCAAGATTCCTATTTTATGAAGCCAGCAAGGATATTCAGAGAAATTGTCTATCACATATTTCGCATCGTAGAGTTGCCAGGCTCATCAGAAAGACAATACTGGATTGATTCCAGTTGTCAAGCAAGTTATACTAGTGTAAAAGATAAGTAGATACTTGAGGATTATTGACTTGAAATTACTGAAACATCGATGCAGAATAACTCAAGATGTTTAAAATATGTATATATGGTTAGGTGTAAGAAACTAGATAGACTAACAAATAACAGTAAGGACAAAACAAATTTGAATAAACATTTGCACTGTAAAATCTATAAATCTGTATATGTTTCAGCAAGGATATCATTCAAAGGTTTACTGGAACGATGTTTGTAAAACTGAATTTGGAGTAGTTTAGAAAACCAAGATAAAAGTCACTTAAAAAAAAAACAACCTTACTTTTAACCCCTGTATCGTGGTAAAAAGATTAGCCAAAAATAACTACCAGTATGGATAGATATTGTTTTGAACAAGGTGAATTAATTAAATCTCAGTCACAAGAACTATTTCAAGTCCTTTCCTCTTACCAAAAAAAAAAAAAAAAGGAAAGAAAAGAAAATTCAGGTTAAATAAAGGTGACATAGTATCTAAAGACAATTTTTAAATGAAAATCCCAATAGAGATTTGCATAATAAGATCACCATAAAAGCCTGTAAATTGTACATGCTAGTTTTGATGGAAAAATTATTATATAGATGAATTCTACTTTGTGGAACATTGTCTCATTAATGTGTACACATACTTTATTTACTGTGATTTCTACAAAGGAGGCCATTCTAAGGAAATTCATCACTTTTCTGTGGTATTATTTTTTCTAAAATTTCTATGCAGTGATGTGGAAATAACAATTTTATGTTAACAGCATAATTATAGAAGAAAAATCCAATTGCTGTATTACTAATCAGAAGCAAGTGCCTTTAAAGATAAATTTATAGAAATTTAAAGATATTAGAAACCAATTAAAGCTCTATAGATGGACTTAAGAAAAAATCTGAAATAATCACTCTTTTCAGTCTGTTTGCTATATTTTGCCTATTACTGATTTAAAAACATGAAATTCCATATAACAGAAACTGTTAGCTTTCTACCCAAAAGAAATGTACTTCTTTTTCACTGGTAAAAGGAACTTCATTTTGTTTCAGTAACTCTTAGTGTATGCTCAGGTAGGGTAGCCTTATGATAAATCATAACTTGTCTGGATAGTGAATAAAAGTTGTCTGTGTGTAGCCACCAGACACAGAAAGAACACTAAACAGGACACTGGACACAGGGCTGGTTTCAACTTGCTAGTGTGTAAGGTTGGGGCCCAGAGAGTCTCAGGGCCCCTGTTGCCAACCTCCTAATGGGTGAGGCTGCATCCTGGGGCTATTGACAGCCCAGGGAAATGCCAAGTACCAGGTCCCAGGACCTCTGGCTGCAAGGCCCTAGAGGTCCTAGAGTTGGTATCACCTAACAGTTGGATGAGGCAGGGACCCAGGGGGGCTGGGACTGGTGCCGGCCTACTGGTGAGTGCACTGGGTTATGACACGAACTCATTTCTTTCTAGTGTTCAGCAATATTCCATTGTTCTGATGCACCACACTTTACTCATCTATTGGAAAACATTTTTGTGGCTTCAAATTTGAGCAACTATAATTACATTTGCTCTAAATATGTGCATGTGTATTTTATGTGGATATTAATTTTCAACTTGTGTGATTACTGGTCAACATGATAAAAATATGCCTAATTTTGCTCAAAACTGCCAAACTATCTTTAAACTTTTTGAACAATTTTCAGTCCCACCATAAATAAATGAGATTTCCTGTTGTCCCACATCCTTGCCAGCATTTGGTGTTTTTAGTGTTCCAGATTTTGGCCATTCTAATAGATGCATAGTTGTATCTCATTGATGTTTTAATATGCATTTCCCTGATGGCATATGATTTGAGCATTTATCACATGGCAATTCGCTATCTGTATGCCTTCTTTGATGAAGTATTTTAACATATTTGGCTCATTTTTAAAATAGATTGTTTATTTCTTATTATTGAATGGTACGTCCTATTTATATATTTAGGACAAAGTCCTTTATTGGATGTTTCTTTTGCAAATATTTTCTTCTTGTTAGTTGTTGGTCCTCTCATTTAATGAAGTCCAGGCTATTGTTTCTCTCATGAATTGTTCCTTTGATTTTGAATCTTAAAAGTTGTCACTATACCCAAGTTTACCTGGGTGTTCTCCTATGTTATCTTCTAAGAATTTCATAGTTTTGCCTTTTACACTAAGGTGGGGATTTATTTTGTGTTAATTTTCTGCAGGGTGTAAGATCTGTGTCTAGATTCAATTTTTGTGCACATAGATGCCCAGCTGCTCCAGTACCAGTTTGTTGAAAAAAACTGCTTGCTCTGTTGTATTTTCTTCTTTGTCAAAGATCAGTTGATTATATTCACATGGGGCCTATTTCTGGGTTTATTTTCTGTCGCACTGACCTGTTTGTATATTCTTTCATCAATACTGCACTATATTGATTATTATAGCTTTATAATTTGCCCACTTTTAAAAATCAGGTTATCTAGTTTTTTGATACTGAGTTGTGTGGCTTCTTTATATATTTTGGATATATGATTCAGAAGTCTCTCTTTTTGTAGATTGACTTTCTTTTTTGCTGATATTTTTCTGTTGCTCTGCAGGTTTGTTTTGTTTTGTTTTTTAGTTTATGTGTCCCATTTGTTTAGTTCTGCTTTTGTTGCCTTGCTTTTGGGATCATATACAAAAAATGCCAAGACTCATATCAAGGAGATTTTCCCCCCATGTTTCTGCTAAGACTTTTATGATATCAGGTCTTGTAGTTAGGTCTTAATACATCTTGAGTTGACATATTTATTGTGTAAGATAAGGGTCAATTTCAAAGTGGAATATAGGAAAAATATACTTTCTAGTACATATGACAAAGCTATTATATTTAAGCTCATTAAGTACTCTCCTCAGTCACTTTTCCATGTTTAATAAGGAATAAGGCAGAGATTGTTACATTTTTATTCTATTCCCTTGGCTTACTTCCCTCACTGGTGCAAAAGCAAATTCTCTAAGTTATAAGCTCCTTTTCAATATCATTGTGACTTTTAAAAGCTTCAAGAAACTCTCACTGGTATAGCTTTGAAATCCTAATTTTTTGGCATTTGAAGACTTGTCATTCTTGATTTCATGTTTGGATGTGTATGTAAAAAAAAAAATGATGTTTTATTCAGAATACAGGGGGAAAGGGGATTCCTAATGGTCTCTGCCTGTCTCTGCCCTCTGTGCCACTTTAAATCAAAAGTTGAGGTACATGTTTTTACTACTCTTATTTCACAGAATGTAAAACTAAGACCCTGAGAGAATCACTAACTTTTCCAAGAACAAACAATGAATTTGTATAAATGAAATTTGAATTAATTCTTCAAACAGACCTAATGTGATGCATAATCTGTAAGAAGCTTTAGCATACTAATGTGTTTATATTTCAAAAGGATACATAAACAGAAGGATAATCAAAGATAAATATAACAAAGGATTGTAACATAAAATTAATAACAGAATTAAAGGTAAAGCTCCAAAATGACCTAGGCTGGCAAAATTGCTAAGTTATACATAAATGCTTCTTTTTTTATTTTCAGCACAAAAGATGAGGGAAAAGACAGTTCTTCATTTGGGGTTCAATGATGTAGCTGTAATGATTTTCTTATTCCATTTACATATGAGCTAGTTTAAGCAAACTGTTTAAATCAAATTCCCCAATATACTAATTTGATAGTAGACAAGGAACTAGTCAGCAAGAGCTCTGAATGTCCCTTGGTGATTATTGAATCATTATTGTGAATATGGAGAAAGCAATGGCACCCCACTCCAGTACTCTTGCCTGGAAAATCCCATGAATGGAGGAGCCAGGAAGGCTGGAGTCCATGGGGTTGCTGAGGGTTGGACACGACTAAGCGACTTCCCTTTCACTTTTCACTTTCATACTTTGGAGAAGGAAATGGCATCCCACTCCAGTGTTCTTGCCTGGAGAATCCCAGGGATAAGGGAGCCTGGTGGGCTGCCGCCTATGGGGTCACACAGAGTCAGACACGACTGAAGCAACTTAGCAGCAGCAGCAGCATTGTGAATATGGGGGCATCCTAGGTGGTGCTAGTGGTAAAGATAAAGAACCCTCCTGCCAATGCAGGAGATTCAGGAGATCCAGGTTTGATCCCTGGGCAGGGAAGATCCTCTGGAGAAGGGCATGGCAACCCATTCCAGTATGTTTGCCTGGAAAATCCCATGGACAGAGGACCCTGGCAGGCTACAGTCCATAGGGTAGCAAAAAGTTGGAGATGACTGAAGCAACTTAGCATGCACATTGTGCATATGCAGATAACATATGGAAGACTGACAAATACTGATTTTTACAATGGATACCCAAAATGGAGTAAACAAACTGTGGACTGGCTCACTTAATGCTGATTCTGGGCAAAATTCTATAATCAAGAGTAATTAACATAACCTTAGGTTCACTTGAGCAGGTACTATTACATTGTTGTTGTTTAGTCCCTGTGTCCGACTGTTTGTGACCCCATGGACTGCAGCACACTAGGCTTCCCTCTCCTTCACTGTCTGCTAGAGTTTGCTCAAATTCATGTCCTTTGTGTCAATGGTGCCATCTAACCATCTCATCCTCTGTTGGCCCCTTCTCCTCCTGCCCTTAATCTTTCCCAGCATCAAGGTCTTTTCCAATGGGTTAGCTCTTCAACTGTTGCATTAAGCCCATTTATTTCCTTGGGAAATATAATAAATATATAAATATTTTAAAAATTAAGTGGTAGACACAGGAATCAGTAAGGCATTTTATAATATTTCTTGAAGAGATGCTTGAAGCAGCAAAGGAAAAATGAGATGCAACAGCAATTTATTGAATAGAAATTAATTGAATAATTTTGCCTAAACATGAGTGGGGCTTTGGTCAATTGGACTTCCCTGGTGGTTCAGGTGGTAAAGAATCCCCCCACAATGAAGGAGATGTGGGTTCGATCCCTGGGTTTGGAAGATCCCCTGGAGAAGGGAATGGCTACCATGCCAGTATTCTGGCCTGGAGAATTCCATGGACAGAAGTGTCTGGCAGGCTACAGACCATGCAGTTTCAAAGAGTCAGACACAATTGAGCAACTTCCACTTTGGTCAATTGGCTGGGTGATATCTAGTGGTTACTTCAGAGCCAAGCATAAATTGATTGTTATGCCTGATTTACTTTTATAGTTTTTGTTAACAATAAAGATGTCATGTTTATCTAATTTGCAGGTGACACACTTCAGATTTGGTGTCTAAATTTGTATATGACTTGAATACTGTATTTGAAATCGTGATAGAACTCAAAATTATGTAAAATGACCATATTACTCAACTAAATAATGAGCTTTTCTAATACAAGGGCTAAAAATAGAGATAAGGCACGATACAGCTCAGAAAGTAGTAATTCTTATCCCAACAAAAAGTCATGGATGGATAATATCCCCCAGGTAAGAGAATAAAAGTCATTTTATTCATTTTATATGTCAGTATCAATCTTCCAATTTATTCAACCCCCACTCCCCTTTAGGCATCTTAAGTGGCACAGTGGTAAATAATTTGCATGCCAATGCAGGAGACACAGGAGACACCATTTCGATCCCTGGGTTGGGAAGACCCACAGGAGTAGGAAATGGCAACCCACTCCAGTATTCTTGTCTAAAGAATCCCCTGGACAGAGGAGCCTGTTGGGCTTCAGTCCACGGGGTCTCAAAAAGTCAGACATGGCTAAGCACACACACACACATTCCCCTTAATGTCCATATTTTGTTCTCTACATCTGTGTCTCTATTTCTGCTTTGCAAATAGGTTCATTTGTACTACTTCTCTAAACTAAAACATAGATTAACACGTGTTATTATGCAATATTTTCTCTTTCTGACTTACTTCAGTCTGTACGACGGTGATTAGATCCATCCACACCTTGACAAATGATATAATTTCATTCTATTTTATGGTTGAAAGTGAAAGTGAAGTCGCTCAGTTGTGTCTGACTCTTTGCAACCCCATGGACTGTAGCCTACCAGGCTCCTCAGTCCATGGAATTTTCCAGGCAAGAGTACTGGAGTGGGTTGCCATATCCTTCTCCAGGGGATCTTCCCAACCCACAGATTAAACCTGGGTCTCCCGCATTGCAGGCAGACACTTTACCATCTGAGCCACCAGGGAAGCCCAGTTTATGGTTAACAGTCCATTGTATATCTTTATCCATTCCTCTGTTGAGGACATTTAAGTTGCTTCCATGGCTATTGTGAATAGTGCTACAAGGAACACTGGGGTACATTTATATTCTGAAATTATGATTTTTCTCTGGGAATATGCCTAGAAGCAGAATTGCTGGGTCACATGGTAGCTCTATTTTTAATTTTCTCAGGAACCTCCATTCTTTTCTCCATAGTCGCTGTACCAATTTACATTTCCACCAACAGTGTAAAAGGGTTCTCTCTTCTCCACATTCCTCTAGTATTTATTGTTTGTAGATTGATGATGACTATTCTGACAACTATGAGGTGATTCCTCATTGTAGTTTTGATGTGCATTTCTCTAATAATTAGTGATATTGAGCATTTTTTTATGTGCTTCTTGACCATCTGTATGTCTTCTTTGGAGAAATATCTATTTAGATCTTCCATCCATGTTTTGATTTGGTTGGTTTTGTTTTTTGTGTGTGTGTGTGTTGAGTTGCATGAGTTGTCTGTATATTTTGGAGATTAATCTCTTGTCAGTTGCTTCATTGCAAATATTTTCTCCCATTCTGAGGGTTGTTTTTTCATCTTGTTAATAGTTTCCTCTGCTGTACAAAAGTGTTTGATTAGGTTGCATTGGTTTATTTTTGTTTTTGTTTTTATTACTCTAGTAGGTGGGTCAAAAAAGACCTTTCTGCTATTTATGTCAAAGAGATTTCTGCCCATGTTTTCCTCAAAGAATTTTATTTTGTCCAGCTTGCCATTTAGACCTTTAATCCATTTTGAGTTTACTTTTGTGTATGGTGTTAGGGAATAGTCTAGTTTCATTCTTTTACATGTAGTTGTCCAATTTCCCCAGCACCACTTATTAAAGAAACTGTCTTTTCTCCATTGTATATTCTTGGCTTCTTTGTCATAGATTAGGTGACCATAGGTGAATGAATTTATTGCTGAGATTTCTATCTTGTTACATGGAACTATATTTCATTTGTTATATATTAAAGACATAGAAAAACAAAAATTAAGCACTCTATTTTTCCCCAATTAAAGGCTTAGACTTGTTCTCAACATAATTGCCACTTGATAATTATTTCAGTATGATTCCCTAGCTTACATTAAATATGATGATTTTCTGAGTGATTTCCTAAATTGCTTTTGTTATCTTGACACCCCATTTACTCTGCATACTGTGTTTCCATAAGCACACATGGTTTCCAAATATTTACTTCTTTCTCTCTCTCTTTTTTTTTTTTTTAATTTCCTGGGTCTCATCAACTGATTTTCTTTTTTTTTTATTTTATTTTATTTTTCAACTTTACAATATTGTATTGGTTTTGCCAAATATTGAAATGAATCCACCACAGGTATACATGTGTTCCCCATCCTGAACCCTCCTCCCTCCTCCCTCCCCATACCATCCCTCTGGGTCGTCCCAGTGTACCAGCCCCAAGCATCCAGTACCGTGCTTCGAACCTGGACTGGCAACTCGTTTCATATATGATATTATACGTATTTCAATGCCATTCTCCAAAATCATCCCACCCTCTCCCTCTCCCACAGAGTCCAAAAGACTGTTCTATACATCAGTGTCTCTTTTGCTGTCTCATATACAGGGTTATTGTTACCATCTTTCTAAATTCCATATATATGCATTAGTATACTGTATTGGTGTTTTTCTTTCTGGCTTACTTCACTCTGTATAATAGGCTCCAGTTTCATCCACCTCATTAGAACGGATTCAAATGTATTCTTTTTAATGGCTGAGTAATACTCCATTGTGTATATGTACCACTGCTTTCTTTATCCATTCATCTGCTGATGGACATCTAGGTTGTTTCCATGTCCTGGCTATTATAAACAGTGCTGTGATGAACATTGGGGTACACGTGTCTCTTTCCCTTCTGGTTTCCTCAGTGTGTATGCCCAGCAGTGGGATTGCTGGGTCATAAGGCAGTTCTATTTCCAGTTTTTTAAGGAATCTCCACACTGTTCTCCATAGTGACTGTACTAGTTTGCATTCCCACCAACAGTGTAAGAGGGTTCCCTTTTCTCCACACCATCTCCAGCATTTATTGCTTGTAGACTTTTGGATTACAGCCATTCTGACTGGCATGAAATGGTACCTCATAGCGGTTTTGATTTGCATTTCTCTGATAATGAGTGATGTTGAGCATCTTTTCATGTGTTTGTTAGCCATCTGTATGTCTTCTTTGGAGAAATGTCTATTTAGTTCTTTGGCCCATTTTTTGATTGGGTCATTTATTTTTCTGGAATTGAGCTGCAGGAGTTGCTTGTATATTTTTGAGATTAGTTGTTTGTCAGTTGCTTCATTTGCTATTATTTTCTCCCATTCTGAAGGCTGTCTTTTCACCTTGCTTATAGTTTCCTTTGTTGTGCAGAAGCTTTTAAGTTTAATTAGGTCCCATTTGTTTATTTTTGCTTTTATTTCCAATATGCTGGGAGGTGGGTCATAGAGGATCCTGCTGTGATGTATGTCGGAGAGTGTTTTGACTATGTTCTCCTCTAGGAGTTTTGTAGTTCCTGGTCTTACATTTAGATCTTTAATCCATTTTGAGTTTATTTTTGTGTATGGTGTTAGAAAGTGCTCTAGTTTCATTCTTTTACAAGTGGTTGACCAGTTTTCCCAGCACCACTTGTTAAAGAGATTGTCTTTAATCCATTGTGTACGCTTGCCTCCTTTGTCAAAGATAAGGTGTCTATATGTGCCTGGATTTATCTCTGGGCTTTCTATTTTATTCCATTGAACTGTATTTCTGTCTTTGTGCCAGTACCATACTGTCTTGATGACTGCGGCTTTGTAGTAGAGCCTGAAGTCAGGCAGGTTGATTCCTCCAGTTCCATTCTTCTTTCTCAAGATAGCTTTGGCTATTCGTGTTTGTTTTTTTTTTTTATTTTTTAAATTAAAAAGAATCTTTATTTTTTGAAATTATGCTTGGGAATCTGACAGGCCAAGGTTTTATTTTTTTATTGTTTTTACTTTTTTACTTCCTTCAGCCATTTTTCTGAGCTCTGGCAACAACCAAATTATTCTCTATATCTATGAGCTTATCTTTTTGTTCAGTTTTGCTGTTAGATTTCACACATTAAAGGGATTATATAATATTTGTTTTTCTGTATCTGGTATATTTTACTCAGCATAATGCCCTTGTGGTCCATCCATGTTGTTGCAATGACAAAATGACATTATTTTAGCTGAATATTATTCCATTATAGATTTTATATATATATATATATATATATATATATATATATATATATATCTCAAATTTCTTCATTTCTTCATTCATTGATGGACACTTAGATTGTTTCTATACCTTGGCTATTGTAAATAATGCTTTAATGAACATGAAAATGCATTTTTCTAAGTTATTGTTTTCATTTTCTCTGTATAAATGCACAAAAGTAAAATTGCAGGAGAATATGGTACTTCTATCTCTAATATTCTGAGGTGCTTCCAAATTACTTTCCATAGCTGCTGCACCAATTTACATTCTCACCAATAGTACGTGAGAGTTCCCTTTACTCTACAACCTTACCAATATGTATTATTTCTTGTCTTTTCTTTTTAATAATTGCCATCATAACAGATGTGAAGTGAGAAGTTACACAAAACTAATCTATGACTTTAATTTGCATTTTCATATGAATTAAAATATTTTAATAAACCTGTTGGATATCTGTATGTCTTCTTTGGAAAAAAAAATGTCTATTCAGATTTTCTGCCAATTTTCTAGTTGGATTGCTTGATTTTTGCTATTGAGCTGTCTGAGTCCTTTATATATTTTAGATATTGGCCCCTTATCAGATGGGCTTCCCTGGTAGCTCAGCAGTAAAGAATCTGCCTGAAATGCAGATAATGTGAGTTTGACCCCTGGGATGGGAAGATGCCCTGGAGAATGAAATGGCTACTACTCTAGTATTCTTGCCTGGGAAATCCCATGGACAGAGGAGCCTGTCAGGCTGCAATCTATGGAATCACAAGAAAGAAACACACCACCACCACCTTCATTAAATAAATGATTTGCAAATATAGTTCCCCTTTCAGAAGGCCTTTTAACTTTGGTGAGTGTTTCCTTTGCAGTGCAGAAACCTAGTTTTATTTAGTCCCACTTACTTATTTTAACTTTTGTGGCATTTTCTTTTGGTGCCAGATTGTCAAGGGGTTTACTGTCTATGTTTTCTTATAGGATTTTTATTCTTTCAAGTCTAATATTCGAGATTTGAATTCATTTTGAGGTTATTATTTTATATGCTATGAGATTGTAGTGCAAATAGATTAATTTGCACATAGATGTCTAGTTTTCTCAACAACATTTACTAAAGACGCTGTATTTCCCCACTTTATACTCCTTGGTTCTTTTATTGTAAGTTAATTGATCCTATATGTGTGGGTTTATTTTTTAGTTCTCTACTGTGTTCCATTGATCCAAGCATCTGTTTTTATACTCATACCATACTGTTCTAATTATAATAGCTTTGTCATACAGTTTGAAATCAGAGATCATAATGCCTCTACTTGTGTTCTTCTTTCTCAAGATTACTAACCTTAACCCTAACTCAATTCAATACTCTACAATTACCTATACAGGAAAAAGAGTCTTAAAAGAATCAGTTCAGTTCAGTTCAGTTGCTCAGTAGTGTCCGACTCTTTGCAACCCCATGAATTGCAGCATGCCAGGCCTCCCTGTCTATCACCAACACCCGGAGTTCACTCAGACTCACGTCTATCGAGTCAGTGATGCCATCCAGCCATCTCACCCTCTGGCGTCCCCTTCTCCTCCTGTCCCCAATCCCTCCCAGCATTAGAGTCTTTTCCAATGAGTCAACTCTTCGCATGAGGTGGCCAAAGTACTGAAGTTTCAGCTTTAGCATCTTTCCTTCCAAAGAAATCCCAGGGCTGATCTCCTTCACAATGGACTGGTTGGATCTCCTTGCAGTCCAAGGGACTCTCAAGAGTCTTCTCCAACACCACAGTTCAAAAGCATCAATTCTTCAGCACTCAGCCTTCTTTACAGTTCAACTCTCACATCCATACATGACCACAGGAAAAACCATAGCCTTGACTAGACAAACCTTTGTTGGCAAAGTAATGTCTCTGCTTTTGAATATGCTATCTAGGTTAGTCATAACTTTCTTTCCAAGGAGTAAGAATCTTTTAATTTTATGGCTGCTGGAAACTCTCATGGACGGAGGAGCCTCGTGGGCTGCAGTCCATGGGGTCTGGAAAGTCGGACATGACTGAGCGACTTGACTTTGACTTTTCACTTTCTTGCATTGGAGAAGGAAATGGCAACCCACTCCAGTGTTCTTCCCTGGAGAATCCCAGGGACAGGGAAGCCTGGTGGGCTGCTGTCTGTGGGGTCGCACAGAATCAGACACGACTGAAGCGACTTAGCTGCAGCAGCAGCAGCAATTTCATGGCTGCAGTCACCATCTGCAGTGATTTTGGAGCCCAAAAAATAAAGTCTGACACTGTTTCCACTGCTTCCCCATCTATTTCCCATGAAGTGATGGGACCGGATGCCATGATCTTCGTTTTCTGAATGTTGAGCTTTAAAAAAAGTGGATATATGCTAATGTACACCTGAAGTTAACACAACATTTCAAATCAACTACACTTTCAATAAATGTTTTTTTTTTAATTGGTTTGAATGTTTGGTTTTTAGTTTGCTTTGTTTTGCTTTTTGTGATACTGTATAAATTTTAGGATTATTTGTTCTATTTCTTTGAAAAACATCATTGGAATTTTGATTAGGATGGCATTTAATGTCATAGTTTGGGGTAGTATGAATGTTTTAACAATATTGATTCTTCTTATCCATGAATATATTTCGTGGATATCTTTCATGGAAAAACAGAAAATCTTTCTGTTTATGTGACATGTATATATATTTTTTTCATTAATGGCTTGTAGTTTTCAGTGTACAGGTCATTTACCTCACTAGTTAATTTACTCCTAAATGTTTTATGCGATTATATAAATCTTAATTCCTCTTTCTGATACCTTATTATTGCTGTTGTTGTTCAGTCACTCAGTCATGTCAAACTCTTTGCAACCTTATGGGCTGCAGTATGTGAGGCTTTCCTGTCCTTCATGATCTCCTGCAGTTTGCTCAGACTCATGTCCATTGAGTTGGTGATGCTGTCTAAACATCTCATCCTCTGTCACCCCATTCTCTTTCTGTTCTCAGTCTTTCCCAGCATCAGGGTCTTTTCCAATGAGCCAGCTCTTTGCATCAGGTGGCCAAAGTGTTGGAGACCATCACTCCTTCCAATGATTATACAGGGTTGATTTTCTTTAGGATTGAATACTTTGATCTCCTTGCCACCTAAGGAACTCTCAAACATCTTCTCGAGAACCACAATTCAAAAGTATCAGTTCTTCAGTTCTCAGCCTTCTTTATGGTTCAACTGTCACATCCACACATGACTACTGGAAAAAAAACATAGCTTTAACTAGATGGACCTTTGTTGGCAAAAAAATGTCTCTATGTTTTAATATGCTGCCTAGGTTTGTCATAGCTTTGCTTCCAAAGGACAAGCATCTTTTAATTTCATGATTACAGTCAGTGTCCGCAGTGATTTTGGAGCATAAGAAAATAATATCTTCCACCATTTCCACTTTTTCCCCATTTATTTGCCATGAAGTGATGGGGCCAAATGCTGTGATCTTAGTTTTATGAATGCTGAGTTTTCAGCCAATTTTTTCACTGTTGAGAGTGTCACCCTCATCAAAAGGTTCTTTAGCTCCTCTTCAGTTTCTGACATTAAGTTGGTATCATCAGCATATGGTTGCTGATATTTCTTGTGGCAATCTTGATTCCAGCTTGTGAGTAACCCAGCCTGGTATTTTGCATGATGTACTCTGCATAGAAGTTAAATAAGCAGGGTGACAATATGCAGCCTTGACATACACCCTTCCCAACTTTGAACCAGTCAATTGTTTCATGTTCCATGGCTTTTCATACATTAACTTTATTATGTTGAGGTAGTTTCCTCTATACTCACCATATTGAGAGGTGTTTTTTGTTTGTTTGTTTGTTTTTAATTAGGGATAGAGTATGCTATTGAGATCAATCTTTACTGGATTACTGGGTTCAATATTGGATCAATTTCTTAAATGTTATAATTTTTCCATTGCAAAAATTAATTGCAAAACAAAGAAGAGATACTGCAAAGGTGTCAGTGATAGAAAATGCAATTGCTTCTTTAAAACTGAAAAAAAAATCATTGCATGAGTGTCATTTCAAAGGGAAAATAATTCTGAAAAATAAAGTCTATTAAATACCAATGTTGTGTTACTTTCAGCTGAAAATAATGAGCTGTTAGTTTGCTTAATCTGAAAGTCAAAGGTAGTTATCTAAGATGGGATAGAAAAAGGCTGTAATGAGCAAAAACAAAGCACATTTCTAATTAGGTGGCATTTAACTAACTTATCCAGAATTTAATATATTAAAATATTTATTTTGTGAATGTTTTACAAATATTACATATATAAACATGTATAAAAGGATGTGCTATTGAAATAAAAAAATTACACTAAGAAATTTACCCAATATCATTATCTAATAATTTATTCTGAAAACTAGAAAGACACCCCTCTGTTGGAATATGCTTTTATACTTTTAATTACTCCTTCCCCTTTCATATCCCTCCTTTCACATATTTCTCTCTTGCTTCCCAGAAGACCAAAAAGATTATATTAGCTGCTCCCCACAAAGCATGTAAAGAGATAATATCACTCCTGTTGTTTAGATAAAGAATGTGATACATGGAATTAAATAATCAAGCTGTTGTATTTTGAGTAAATGTTGACAATTACTCAAATATCAAGTCTGACCAAATATCAAGTCTGACTAAGTAATGGTCTGGTTGGTTTGTAAGTGAAAACACAAATAAATAAAACCTGACAGACATGAATTTCACGACCATGAGAAAAATGAAATGTCTTACACGTGGAAAGTTCTAACAATAAAAATTCTAGACTCAGAGACAGCAAAATGTTCCTCAGAATATTTTATGTGATCAGTAACATATTGGGGAGGTATTAGCAAGGAAACAAACATTCTCCAGGATAGAATGATATCAAATTTAACACAGCACACACTCGCATACTGATGCCAGATTTAGACTTTTTAAAATAAGATAAAAAAAAAAAAAAAAAAAACTAGTAGAGAGAAAAATATGGGTAGGAAGATGAAGCCACCAATCTGGCAAATTATGCCAGGTAGTTAAGGACAGAAAAGAAGCAAAATTGATTCAAGAAGTAGGTTAGAGTTCAAAAAACACATAGCTAAATCCTCATGAAAGTGTAGGAATTTCACAGACAGAAATAAAAGTCGATCATTAGATGAAATATTGCCAGGCTTACAACTTCAGGAAAAGAAATTACATAACAGAACATTTGAAATGTCACTGAGGTCATGGTTGTTCTTCTAGACCATATTATCATTTAATATTAATTGACTGTTGTTATCTGGTGAACACAATGAGTTGAAGGTAATTTGAGATCATGGATGCAATACCCATTATATATATATATATATATATATATATATATATAGCACATATAGATAATAAAAGTTAACATAAATTTAGCCTCCATTGGTCCTTATTAAAAAGCTCTGGGAACAAGTTAAGGAAGTATTTATAACTGTGCTTATAAACTGAACTTATGATTGCTTGAATTTTGTGAATACAGAAGAGTTGTTGATAGGGTTGGAAAAGGGAATTCCCAAAGATATGAACAGGTTTTTTGAAATTTAGGTTATTTTTATTTCCTGAAAGGAGAGAAAGACCCATGACTGACGAAACAGCTGACAGTTTAGCACATTAGGTTTAGAAAAAACTCAAAAGTGAACAATAAATCATGGAAGGTCTGTACAGTCAAAGCTTTGTTCTTTCTAGTTATGTATGGTGTGAGAGTTGGACCATAAAGAAGGATGAGCACAGAATTGATGTTATTGAAATGTGGTCCTGAAGAAAACTCTTGAGAGTCCCTTGGACAGCAAGGAGATCAAAGCAGTCAATCCTAAAGGAAATCAGTCCTAAATATTCATTGGAAGGACTGATGCGGAAGCTGAAGCTCCAATACTTTGGCCACCTGATGCGAAGAGCTGACTCATTGGAAAAGACCCTGATGCTGGGAAAGATTGAAGGTAAGAGGAGAAAGGGATGACAGAGGATGAGATGGTTGAATGGCATCACTGACTTGATGGACATGAATTTGAGCAAGTCTGGAGGTTGGCGATGGACAGGAAAGACTGAAGTGCATCAGTTCATGGAGTTGCGAAGAGTAGGGCACAACTTAGTGACTAAGCAACAGCAACAAGCCTATGAATGCATTTCATTTGGCATTATAGGCAGTTAAAAAAACAAATAAATAAACAAGAAGACCAGTTAGAAGGTAGTTCCGGTATTCATGGCAAGACATAAGATGTAATTGAGGAGATGAAAATTAGAAGTAAATTTAATAATTACAAAGGAACAAACAATATAAATAGAACTTGGTGATTGGTTAAATAAGAAGGACTATGAGGACAGTTAAATTTGGGGAATAAATTTAGATATGGTGATTTCACTCTCTGATATAGAGAATGCAAGAGTAGGTTTTAGAGAAGACGGAAAGATTATGACATTATATTTGAAGACATTGAGTTGAAGAGCACTATAACACTTAATGGCTTCCCAGGTGGAGCTAGTGGTAAAGAGCCCACTTGCCAATGCAGGAGACTTAAGGGTTTGATCCCTGGTCAGGATGATCCCTGGAAGATGGTACAGCAATACACGCAAGTATTCTTGCCTGGAGAATCCTGTGGACAGAAGAGCCTGGCGGGCTACAGTCCATGGGGTCACAAAAAGTCAGACATGACTGAAGCATCTTAGCGTGCATGCATATGGAACACTAAATTGAAATGTTCAGTAGCTGAATATTGAGATTTGGGTAGCAGTCATTTAAGTTTTTAAAATCTTTCAATGACTTCTCATTAATTTGTTCCAGTGTCACTTTCCATAAAACATGATTTATACCATTTAGGAGTTTTGGATTTCATAAAATAGTATAAATATGGAAAGCTTAACTAATTGACTTGGATAATACCAAGAAGCAAAATGTGATCACTCAAATACCATAACAGCTTATTTATAAGCTCAGGAAAGTCAAGAAGTTACTGAGCACCCATGCTCAGAAGACATGGAAGAAGGTCTCTGTTTCTAAAAAATGCACATTCCTTCAAAATAAATAAAATACACCCATAAGCAAAATAAAAAGTACACATCAACAATAGAATAAGCTTAACTGGAAATTGTAAAAAGATAAATGACAGAAATGTCCATGTTTTATCTAATCAGAAACAGACTGATATAACTCCTGAGCTTAGAATAGAGAGCTTTAGACCATCTCTTTTATTATATTATTATAACACAGGGAAAAATTAATAAACCACATTCAGTAAATGAAAAATCTGAGGCAAGAAATTAATAAAATATCATAAGCCCTAGGACTTATAGCAGAACTCAGGTGTATACTGGAGTATTAGATTTGTAACCACATCCTTTTTCAATTAAATTAATTTGTCTTCTGATGAGATAGCTGCATAGAGATTACTATAAATTTTTGAAATACTTTTTCTTCAAAGCATGATTTGCATTTTAAGAAATTATCTGTTTTTGGAGACCTGCTTTCCAAATGTATTGCCATTCTATGGAAAGCCATATGAATTGATGCAACGTATCTATTGAATTTAGTCAGATAGATCTGAGTTCAAACTGTGGTTCAACATTTTACTGCTGCTGCTGCTGCTAAGTCGCTCCAGTCATGTCTGACTCTGTGTGACCCCAGAGACAGCAGCCCACCAGGCTCCCCTGTCCCTGGGACTCTCCAGGCAAGAACACTGGAGTAGGTTGCCATTTCCTTTTCCAATGCATGAAAGTGAAAAGTGAAAGTCAAGTCACTCAGTGGTGTCCAAACCTCAGTGACTCCATGGACTATAGCCTTCCAGGCTCCTCCTTCCATGGGATTTTCCAGGCAAGAGTACTGGAGTGGGGTGCCATTGCCTTCTCCGAACATTTTACTAGTTATTTGATGAAAGCAAAACTTTAAAAATTTGAGATGTGTCAGAGATTTGTAAAATGACTACAATATGGCCCACCTTGTAAGTTTCAGATATTCTATTCAGTTCAGTTCAGTCACTCAGTTGTATCTGCTTTTTGTGACCCCCTGGAGTGCAGCACGCCTGGCCTCCCTGTCCATCACCAACTCCTGAAGTTTACTCAAACTCGTGTCCATTGAGACGGTGATGTCATCCATCCATCTCATCCTCTGTCACCCCCTTCTCCTCCCGCCTTTAATCTTTCCCAGCATCAGGGTCTTTTCAAATGAGTTTATTCTTCATATCAGGTAGCCAAAGTATTGGAGTTTCAGCTTCAGCATCAGTCCTTCCAATGAATATTCAGGACTGATTTTCTTTAGGATGGACTGATTGGATCTCCTTGCTGTCCAAGGGACTCTCAAGAGTCTTCTCCAACACTACAGTTCAAAGCATCAATTCTTCAGTGCTCAGCTTTCTTTATAGTCCAACTCTCACATCTATACATGACTACTGGAAAAAACATAGCTTTGACTAGATGGACCTTTGAGGTATCAGGTTGGTGAAAAAGTAATTGCTGTTTTGCATTGCTGAACTTTACTGTTTGATACTGATATACATTCTTAAATATATGTGGTTATGTCATACATAATTTAGTGCACATTTCTTGCCTTATGTTTTTTCTTAAAACTTATTATTTGATGTGCATTTTATATTTATTTTAGACTATGGAAATGATGTGAGACAAAAAGCAAATTCAAGCAATTTTTTTATTCAAGGGCCAAATCTGTCATAAAGCAGAGGACACAGCTTGCAACATCAACAATGCATATGACCCAGGAACTGCTAATGAACATACTATGCTTTGGTGGTTCAAGAAGTGCAAAGGAGATGAGAGCCTTCAAGATGAGAAGCACAGTGGCCAGCCATCGGAAGTTGACCTTGATCAATTGAGAGGATCATGAAGCTGATCCTCTTACAGCTACATGTTCAGTTCAGTTCAGTCGCTCAGTCTTGTCCGACTCTTTGTGACCCCATGAATTGCAGCATGCCAGCCCTCCCTGTCCATCACCAACTCCCGGAGTCCATTCAGACTCACATCCATTGAGTCGGTGATGCCATCCAGCCATCTCATCCTCTGTCATCCCCTTCTCCTCCTGCCCCCAATCCCTCCCAGCATCAGAGTCTTTTCCAATAAGTCAACTCTTCGCATGAGGTGGTCAAAGTACTGGAGTTTCAGCTTTAGCATCATTCCTTCCAAAGAAATCCCAGGGCTGATCTCCTTTAGAATGGACTGGTTGGATCTCCTTGCTGTCCAAGGGACTCTCAAGAACTTTTTTCAACACCACAAATTCAAAACCATCAATTCTTCAGAGCTCAGCTTTCTTCACAGTCCAACTCTCACATCCATACATGACCACTGGAAAAACCATAGCCTTGACTAGACGGACATTTGTTGGCAACATAATGTCTCTGCCTTTCAATATGCTATCTAGGTTTGTCATAACTTTCCTTCCAAGGAGTAAGCATCTTTTAATTTCATGGCTGCAGTCATCATTTGCAGTGATTTTGGAGCCCAAAAAAATAAAGTCTGACACTGTTTCCACTGTTTCCCCATCTATTTGCTATGAACTGATGCGACCAGATGCCATGATCTTAGTTTCCTGACTGTTGAGCTTTAAGCCAACTTTTTCACTCTCCTCTTTCACTTTCATCAAGAGGCTTTTTAGTTCCTCTTCACTTTCTGCCATAAGGGTGGTATCATCTGCATATCTGAGGTTATTGATATTTCTAATGGCAATCTTGATTCCAGTTTTTGTTTCTTTCAGCCCAGGGTTTCTCATGATGTACTCTGCATAGAAGTTAAATATGCAGGTTGACTGTATACAGCCTTGATGTACTCCTTTTCCTATTTGGAACCAGTCTGTTGTTCCATGTCCAATTCTAGCTGTTGCTTCCTGACCTGCATATAGGTTTCTCAAGAGGCAGGTCAGGTGGTCTGGTATTCCCATCTCTTTCAGAATTTTCCACAGTTTATTGTGATCCACACAGTCAAAGGCTTTGGCATAGCCAATAAAGCAGAGATAGATGTTTTTTCTGGAACTCTCTTGCTTTTTCAATGATCCAGCAGATGTTGGCAATTTGATCTCTGGTTCCTCTGCCTTTTCTAAAACCAGCTTGAACATCCGGAAGTTCACGGTTCACGTACTGCTGAAGCCTGGCTTGGAGAATTGTGAGCATTACTTTTCTAGCGTATGAGATGAGTGCAATTGTGTGGTAGTTTGAACATTCTTTGGCATTGCCTTTCTTTGGGATTGGAATGAAACTGACCTTTTCCAGTCCTGTGGCCACTGCTGAGTTTTCCAAATTTGCTGGCATACTGAGTGCAGCACTTTCTCAGCATCATCTTTCAGGATTTGGAATAGCTCAACTGGAATTCCATAACCTCCACTAGCTTTGTTCTTGTGATGCTTTCTAAGGCCCACTTGACTTCACATTCCAGGATGTCTGGCTCTAGGTCAGTGATCACACCATCATGATTATCTTGGTCCTGAAGCTCTTTTTTGTACAGTTCTTCTGTGTATTCTCACCACCTCTTCTTAATATCTTCTGCTTCTGTTAGGTCCATACCATTTCTGTCCTTTATCGAGGCCATCTTTGCATGGAATGTTCCCTTGGTATCTCTAATTTTCTTGAAGAGATCTCTAGTCTTTTCCATTCTGTTGTTTTCCTCTATTTCTTTGCATTGATCACTGAGGAAGTCTTTCTTATCTCTTCTTGTTATTCTTTGGAACTCTGCATTCAGATGCTTATATCTTTCCTTTTCTCCTTTGCTTTTCACTTCTCTTTTTTTCACAGCTATTTGTAAGGCCTCCCCAGACAGCCATATTGCTTTTTTGCATTTCTATTCCGTGGGGATGGTCTTGATCCCTGTCTGCTGTACAATGTCATAAACGTTCATCCATAGTTCATCAGGCACTCTATCTATCAGATCTAGTCCCTTAAATCTGTTTCTCACTTCCACTGTATAATCATAAGGGATTTGATTTAGGTCATACCTGAATGGTCTAGTGGTTTTCCCTACTGTCTTCAATTTAAGTCTGAATTTGGCATTAAGGAGCTCATGATCTAAGCCACAGTCAGCTCCTGGTCTTGTTTTTGCTGACTGTATAGAGCTTCTCCATCTTTGGCTGCATGAGAAGTTGCCAAAGAACTTAACATCAAATATTCTAAGGTCGTTTTGCATTTGAAACAAATTGGGAAGGTGAAAAAGCACTATACGTGGGTGCCTCATGAACTGACCAAAAATCAAAAAATGTGTAGTTTTGAAATGTTGCCTTCTCTTATTGTATGCAACAACAAACCATTTCTCAAACAGACTGTGATGTGTGACAAAAAGTGGATTTTATATGACAACTGACAACTGGCAATGACAAGCTCAGTGGTTGGACTAAGAAGAAGCTCCAAAGCACTTGCCAAAGCCAAACTTGCACCAAAAAATGTCACGTTCACTGTTTGGTGGTCTGCTACTAGTCTGACCCACTACAGCTTTCTGAATCCTGGTGAAAACATTACATCTGAGAAGTATGCTCAGCAAATGAGATGCACTGAAAACTGCAATGCCTGCAGCCAGCATTGGTCAACAGAAAGGGCCCAATTCTTCTCTGCGATAAGGCCTGACTGCACTTTACACAATCAATGCTTCAAAAGTTGAACAAGTTGGGCTATGAAATGTTGCTTCATCTGCCATTTTCACCTGACCTCTCACCAGCCAACTATTCCTTCTTCAAGCATCTCAACAACTTTTTGTAGGGAAAAATCTTCCACAACCAAGAAGATGCAGAAAATGCTTTCCAAGAATCCATTGAATTCTAAAGCACACATTTTTATCCTACAGGAATAGGCAACCTTATTTCTCTTTGGCAAAAATGTGTTGATTATAATGGTTCCTATTTTGATTAATAAAGATGTGTTTGAGCCTCGTTATAATGATTTACAACTCATGGTCTGAAACCACAATTACTTTTGAATCAGCCTGATAAAGACATAAATGACTGGCAAACTTGATCAGCTGAACAAGGTACTCTTCAAATGCTGGCAGTATGTCTCATTTCTTTACCAGGGATAACATTTGTAATTTTTTAATAAAAAAGATTAATTTCATATCTCAGCGGTATATCTGTTGTTGTTTAGTTGTTAAACTTGTATCCAACTCTTTGCAATTCCATGGGCTGTATCCTACCATGTTCTACTGTCTTTAGGGTTCTCTAGGCAAGAATACTGGAGTGGGTTGTCATTTCTTTCTCTGGAGTAGTTTATCACACTATGCTATGCATGATAAGTCCCTTCAGTTGTGTCCGAGTCTTTGCAACCCTATGGACCATAGCCTGCCAGGCTCCTCTGTCCATGGGATTCTCCAGGCAAGAATACTGGAGTAAATTGGTATTTCCTCCTCCAAGGAATCTTCCTGACCCAGTGATTGAACCTGCATCTATGTCTCCTTCACTGGTGGCCAGGTTCTTTATCACTAGCACCACCTGGGAAGCCCTGAGTAGTTTACCTCCTCACCTTAATTCAGGTATAGCCCTGCTGCTTTCACTTTTCCTTAGGGAAAAATATGTCTGTCATGAATATCTTCAGGGTTAATTTTCTGTGTCCTTATGTCTCCTTGTCAGGGGATGCAGGAAGAATGCATTAACATTTTGCTGTAAAGTTAAATTTAATTTTAACCCCTCTATGTTTCTTTATCAGTCAGAGTAGGCCAGGTTATCCTGGATTGAGAAAACCAGAACAGGCTAATGGATAAGGTATTACTCAAAATTGATGTTTGTGATGCCAAGAGGGAGAAAAGAAATTCAGGTGATTCTTACAGATGGAATTCATTGTTTTGTCTCAGAAGAGACTCATGACACTTTTAATTATGACTCTTAGTCCTACTCAGCCTTAAGAGACCAAGGTGTACAATCCTTTCATGTTTTCAGAAAACTAAGAGCCACAAATATTTAGCAAATAGCACAAGTGACTACTAGAGTTATAACTTAATACACACACACACACACACACACTGAGTGTTAAGAATACAGGCCAAAAATCATACATATGGAAAAATGTAACTTTTTGTTTCAATTAGTAATGTACATATCTGTCTGAGGCTCCCATTTTTGCCTAGGGGCAAAAATCTTAACCATTCAGTTGCAGAAAAATTCAGTCACTTCCAGGTTTTCTTAGTAATGCTTAGTCATCGGAGATTTAAACTGAGCCAAATTAGCATTTCTACCATCTGCGGATAAAGCTAATCAGGCATATGTAGAGTTATATCATAGAATCACACACATACAGCTTGGCATTTATTGCTTGATGCCAAAGGTCAACTTGTTTATCCATCATCTGCAAGATTGTTCTCAAGATGTACCAAAAGATGGTATAGAAGCAGAAAGCCAAGCTTTCTTTCCTACATTAAAATGAATGGGAAGAAATGGAATCAGACATGGCCCAGAGAACGAAGGATAATAAAGGAGACAAGACAGCAATATACAAAAAGATAACACATAGTTCATAGCAACCACCAAAAGAATGATTATCAACGGTGAGTGCTGGAAGATTTACTAAGTGAGGAAGCTAGCCTTTCAGTTTGGTTCAGCTCAGTCACTCAGTCATGTCTGACTCTTTGCGACCCCATGAACCGAAACTCGCCAGGCCTCCCTGTCAGTCACCAACTCCTGGAGTCCACTCAAACCCATGTCCATTGAGTCGGTGATGCCATCCAACAATCTCATCTTCTGTCGTCTCCTTCTCCTCCTGCCCTCAATCTTTCCCAGCATCAGGGTCTTTTCCAGTGAGTCAGCTCTTCACATCAAGTGGCCAAAGTATTGGAGTTTTAGCTTCAACATCAGTCCTTCCAATGAACACCCAGGACTGATCTCCTTTAGGATGGACTGGTTGGATCTCCTTGCAGTCCAAGGGACTCTCAAGAGTCTTCTCCAACATCACAGTTCAAAAGCATCAATTCTTCGGTGTTCAGCTTTCTTTATAGTCCAACTATGACTCCATATATGACTACTGGAGAAACCATAGCCTTGACTAGACGGACCTTTGTTGACAAAGTAATGTCTCTGCTTTTTAATATGCTGTCTAGGTTGATCATAAGGGAGATTTCAGTACAGAAAAGGAAAAACCCAGATTTTAGTGTACCCACAACCAACAGCAAAGTATAATAACATGTTCATTTATATTAAATTCTAATTTTAATAAAAGCTGAAATGTATTGTTTACTAATGTTGACTTATTATGTTAAGCACTTAATGTACACTATTTCCTTTAATTCTCATAATCATTTTATGAGGTCAAATTAATTAATGATTATTTTAGAGATTTGTGTGGTTTAAAGTGCCTTAGTAACTAAGCTGATAGTTGTCAAAGAAAGAACTTATGCTTTGATATTTCTTATTCCAACTGGATGCTCCTGAACATTACACTGTTCTTTATTTGCTATGTTCAACTTACTAGTTATTAATTTGCATATACAGCACACTTTGTTGTTGTTATTTGTAGTTGCTAAGTCATGTCCAATTCTGCTACCCCACGGAATATAGCGTGCCAGGATCCTCTAGCCATGGGATTTCCCAGGCAAAAATGCTGGAGTGGGTTGCCAGTTCCTTTTCCAGGGGATCTTCCCAACTCAGGGATGGAACCAGCACCTCTTGCATTGACAGGTGGATTCTTTATCCCTGAGCCACCAGGGAACCCCACATCACACTTTACATATATTCAAATTTATTCATTTATGAATGACTTATGAGTGAGAACATTTATAAGGGCCTGTTATGTCCTGAGTTTGTATTCTGACTCCACCTTACAATAGCTATTTTAATATGAGGTCATTCATTTTTTTAGTATCTCTGATTTCTCACTTATATATAACAGAGACAAAATAGAAGTTAAATTGTAATTGCCATTCCAATATTTCAATGTTATTTTGTCTACTGAACTAGCTAACATGTTGAGATGGACAGAATACAATAAATTTTATGTATATACATATATATCATCATTATTGCCAGAAAAGTTTTGACATTCCACATAAAAAGAAGAGAATATTAAAAAGATAAGGATTAGCCAATAAATACAATGTTCATGATGTAATTCATGAATCTAGCAGGTAAGTATGGTGCATTAAAAAGCAAATATTTGGAAACCTATCTGATAATATTACAGTACAATAAAGCAAAACATTAGTGCCAAAGAGTATCTTGAAAACAAACGCACCTTTCAATGACCAGAGATAAAAACAAAGGTTATCATCTCCAACTTCCCTGACCTTATTGTCAGATGTCCAGTGTTCTACTGTATCTAATAATTTGCAAAAAATGGCTAAGTATTCCATTTTTATTAGTGTAATAAATACTCCACCAACTCTGCCTCAGTTTCTTGAATGAAAATGATCATGACAACTTTCCAATTGTATGAGTAGATGTTTGGATAGTCTAAGTTAGTGATGGACAGGATCCTTCAAATTTAAAGCAATTTCTGCTGCTGCTGCTAAGTCGCTTCAGTCGTGTCTGACTCTGTGCAACCCCATAGACGGCAGCCCAGCAGGCACCGTTGTCCCTGGGATTCTCCAGGCAAGAACACTGGAGTGGGTTGCCATTTCCTTCTCCAATGCATGAAAGTGAAAAAGTGAAAGTGAAGTTGCTCAGTCGTGTCTGACTCTTAGCGACCCCATGGACTGCAGCCTACCAGGCTCTTCCGTCGATTGGATTTTCCAAGCAAAAGTACTGGAGTAGGGTGTCATTGCCTTCTCTGAAAGCAATGTCTATAAGATATTCATTATAGAGGACAAAAAAAGAAAAAAAGAACATAGACAGTCAGTATTTGAATTATATTTTAAAATGTTTATACGTTATACTTTGAGAATGACAGATCAATCCTCATAAATGCAAATACATTTCCCCTTACATTAATGGATCTGTGAGTGAATGCAACAAAACACAATTACAATTCTGGAAAACTGCAGAAGTATCAATTTAGGTGATCTGTAATATAGAGGAAAAGGAAGCCACAACATACAAGTTTTTATCATGTTAATTAGCCTAACTCTCCATATCACACAGTTAATAATAATTCAAGCTGATTTCCCAGATCTGTGTAGGATGTGAGAGTAATCAATATTCACAGTTCAGTTGTGAGTTAGCAGGCTCCAACAGTAAAATAACTGACACGAAGAGAAGAGACTGAATCTATACACCTTTCATCAAAAAAAAAAAAAAAAAAAAGTGCTACCTGAGTTAAAAATAACAGGTTAGTGAATCAGCAGCTAGTTGTAAAATGTTTGCTATCAATAGAACTTGCAAGTACTCAAATAAACGTCCAAATAGCTTTCTAAATTATTTTATTAATGCCTTAGTAGGCAGGTTTTGAGTATCTGCCATCTGTCCAAAATTGTGCTGCTGTTTGCTCCTGTCTTTTTTCCTCTTCACTAATTGTTCAGATCTACACATTCAACCTTATCCCCAAGAAACTGATCTGTTTCAGATATATTCTTATTTGAAAGTCGAAGCCAAAGAGAGCAATGTGGTTGTCAGTAGGCTCAGGTATGCTCTTCATTAGAATCAGCCCCACTGATTGTAAACACAATGAAGGATCCCAGAGTACCAGTAATGTCCTGGCTAAAGCTTTCCTGTGTAACCTGCTCTGGTCCATTCCATTATATAAACACTCTAGACCAATTAGTTGTATTTGGATTTGAGTTTCACTACCTCTAATTCACATTTCCCAAACAACCTGAGCCCATGGGATTTCCCATGACATTTTGCTGAGCTCTTGCTAATGCAACAAACTGAACCCGATTTTCCCATAAACCCCACACCTTCCACTTTTAGTCATCGCTCAAAATCATGGCTAGATTGCACCAACTGTCTCAAACCAGGATGGAAAATTTTCACTCTTATAACCCTATGGCTTGATAGAGAAAAGGTATCCTAAATCATCACATGATGATGGAAACCCAGAAGGTAATCTATCACTGTCCTTTCTTTGAAGATAATAACCTGACACTCACCATCACTGTAATCTTGGCTGAAGTGAAAGATCGCTAAGATTCATTACTAGGAGAGTCACATTGCAAAGTTCATGTTAATTCTTCTTTTCCATGAAAGTCTGACAGCAATAAAGTAATAGGTAAAGTGGACCCAGATTATGGACAGCCCAGAAAAATATACAGAAGAGCTTGCTATTTACCTTACATGTTGTTTCCCTGAGTAGGAAAAATAAAAGTTAAAGTAAAATTTTAGTCTATTAACCATGTACTAATTTTGATCCCCAATTATCTGGTTTTTACTTATGTCTGGTATAACTTTCAGTAGTGCTACATTTCACTCTCAAGAGAATTTCTATTTGGATAAAAAATTATTGTCACCCTGTATTTTATGAAGGTGATGAAGTGAGGTAGTTTAAATTAATGGGCAAAGTATCCATTGTCTATAATGCCCTTGAGACAGTTATTGACCAAAGAGTAATGTCTTGTTCAATATTCTTTACCTACCACTTCTTGATTAAGTAAACATGCTCTACACTCACATATCTCTTCAATCATCCCACTTCTGCCTAGGAGACATTTTGTCCTCTATGGATAAAAATAGGGCTTCTGTGATAGCTCAGTTAGTAAAGAATCTGCCTGCAATGCAGGAGACCTGAGATCAATTCCTGGGTCAGGAAGATTCGCTGGAGAAGGGATAGACTACCCATTTCAGTATTCCTGGGTTTCTCTTGTGACTCAGCTGGTAAAGAATCTGCCTGTAATGCAGGAGACCTGAGTTGAATTCCCTGAGTTGGGAAGGGGCCCTGGAGAAGGGAAAGGCTACCCACTCCAGTATTCTGGCCGGGAGAATTCCATGGACTTTATAGATAAAAATAAAATGTGCATAAAAATAAAATGACTTCTTAGGTCTGATTTCAGTTAAGTTCAGTCGCTCAGTCATGTCCGACTTCTTGCGACCCCATGAATCACAGCACGCCAGGCCTCCCTGTCCATCACAAACTCCCGGAGTTCACCCAGACTCACGTCCATCGAGTCAGTGATGCCATCCAGCCATCTCATCCTCTGGAGTCCCCTTCTCCTCCTGCCCCCAATCCCTCCCAGCATCAGAGTCTTTTCCAATGAGTCAACTCTTTGCATGAGGTGGCCAAAGTACTGGAGTTTCAGCTTCAGCATCATTCCCTCCAAACAAATTTCAGGGCTGATCTCCTTCAGAATGGACTGGTTGGATCTCCTTGCAGTCCAAGGGACTCTCAAGAGTCTTCTCCAACACCACAGTTCAAAAGCATCAATTCTTTGGTGCTCAGCCTTCTTCACAGTCCAACTCTCACATCCATACATGACCACAGGAAAAACCATAGCCTTGACTAGACGAACCTTTGTTGGCAACGTAATGTCTCTGCTTTTGAATATGCTATCTAGGTTGGTCGTAGTTTTCCTTCCAAGGAGTAAGCATCTTTTAATTTCATGGCTGCAATCACCATCTGCAGTGATTTTGAAGCCCAAAAAAATAAAGTCTGACACTGTTTCCACTGTTTCCCCATCTATTTCCCATGAAGTGATGGGACCAGATGCCATGATCTTCATTTTCTCAATGTTGAGCTTTAAGCCAACTTTTTCACTCTCCACTTTCACCTTCATTGAGGCATTTTAGTTCCTCTTTGTTTTCTGCCATAAGGGTGGTGTCATCTGCATATCTGAGGTTGTTGATATTTCTCCTGGCAATCTTGATTCCAGCTTGTGTTTCTTCCAGTCCAGCATTTCTCATGATGTACTCTGCATATAAGTAAAATAAGCAGGGTGACAATATACAACCTTGACATACTCCTTTTCCTATTTGGAACCAGTCTGTTGTTCCGTGTCCAGTTCTAACTGTTGCTTCCTGACCTTCCTGACCTGCATACAGATTTCTCAAGAAGCAAGTCAGGTGGTCTGGTATTCCCATCTCTTTCAGAATTTTCCAGTTTATTGTGATCCACACAGTCAAAGGCTGTGTCTGATTTGCCTGGGGTAAATACTTTTAAATTACTTACCATACTTTCTCAAAATACCTTTTTTTTTTTCCATAATGACTTTACATTTTGTTATTGAAACTTGATTTTGATTTTTAAAATATGCTATGTATATTGTTTTCTGGATGCTCTTAGCTTACTGAATCATAAAAAGAGAGAGAGAATACATCTGTACCTATCTCCTCTTGAAATTTCAAATATAATTCAGTACAGTTCAGTCACTTAGTCATGTCCGACTAAGCAATCCCATGGACTGCAGCATGTGACGCTTCCCTGTCTATCACCAACTCCCAGAGCTTGCTCAAACTCATGTCCATCGAGTCCATGATACCATTCAACCATCTCATCCTCTGCCATCCCCTTCTCCTGCATTCAGTCTTTCCCATCATCAGGGTCTTTTCCAATGAGTCAGTTCTTTGCATCAGGTGACCAAAGTATATACAAACTATCCATCCAAATTTTTGAACAATTGCTAGGAAAAGTGGGTATGTATACTGAGATATCCAACCTTCATCTTAAAATTCAGCTTTGCTACTGCTAAGTCACTTCAGTCGTGTCTGACTCTGTGAGACCCCATAGAGGGCAGCCCACAGGCTCCCCCATCCCTGGGATTCTCCAGGCAAGAACACTGGAGTGGGTTGCCATTTCCTTCTCCAATGCATGAAAGTGAAAAGTGAAGGGAAGTTGCTCAGTCGTGTCCAACCCTCAGCGACCCCATGGACTGCAGCCTTCGAGGCTCCTCCATCCATGGGATTTTCCAGGCAAGAGTACTGGAGTGGGGTGCCATTGCCTTCTCCGAAAATTCAGCTTTAAACCCTGATAATTTCAAATATCCTATATCAGCTCTGAAGACTCTGAAAGGTGCAAGATAAAACAACTTCTAAATATAATTCTACACTTTCTCATACCATCACAAAATAACTTCTCATGAGAGGCAGCAGTAACCCCTACAATAAGTCAAATAGGAAAAGCTTATAGAGAATCTTAATTGAACTCTATTTGTTTAATCTACTTCAATAGCATTTATACCTACCAGGGAAGTGCAGGTGTATCCTTGAAGCAGTTAACAATGGCACTAAGAAATAGACTGGGTTTATTCATAGAGTATCCCAGGCACAAAGGTGATTTGAATACAAGACATATACAATTTGTCTTGGTGAAAGGGACTCACCTAACATAGAGGAAAATATGATGGAGAGAAACATCTGATAGAAGTAGTCAGATTCTGTCATTCTGTGCCCAGGATTATGATACTAATAGCAATCAAGTGTACCATGAGAAAATCAAGTGGAAATAAACTGGATACATATATAAACAGATGCCAATCTTTATCAAGCATTCTTTTTTAAAACAGAATACATCAGAAAAAAAAATGGCTTATGAAAAAATGGATCAATAGTGAAAATATCAATTTAAAATGCTAAGAAATTGTATAATTTAGAACTGCCTTATGATCCAGCAATCCCACTGCTGGGCATACACACTGAGGAAACCAGAGGGGAAAGAGACACGTGTACCCCAATGTTCATCGCAGCACTGTTTATAATAGCCAGGACATGGAAGCAACCTAGATGTCCATCAGCAGATGAATGGATAAGAAAGCAGTGGTACATATACACAATGGAGTATTACTCAGCCATTAAAAAGAATACATTTGAATCAGTTCTAATGAGGTGGATGAAACTGGAGCCTATTATACAGAGTGAAGTAAGCCAGAAGGAAAAACATAAATACAGTATACTAACGCATATATATGGAATTTAGAAAGATGGTAACAATAACCCTGTGTACGAGACAGCAAAAGTGACGCTGATGTATGGAACAGTCTTATGGACTCTGTGGGAGAGGGAGAGGGTGGGAAGATTTGGGAGAATGGCATTGAAACATGTAAAATATCATGTATGAAACAAGATGCCAGTCCAGGTTCAATGCACGATACTGGATGCTTGGGGCTAGTGCACTGGGATGACCCAGAGGGATGGTATGGGGAGGGAGGAGGGAGGAGGGTTCAGGATGGGGAGCACAGGTATACCTGTGATGGATTCATTTTGATATTTGGCAAAACTAATACAATTATGTAAAGTTTAAAAATAAAATAAAATTTAAAAAAATTATTTATTATATACAAGTAAAAGGATATTTGGGGAATCACACTTTGTGTTTCCACATAATTTAAATAGATTTTGTGAAGTAAAGACTTTTGAAAAATAGAAGACAAAGAATAGCTAAAAAACAAAAGTGGGACTTAGGAAGCATCACTACGTACAAAGCTAGTGGAGGTGGTGGAATTCCAATTGAACTATTTCAAATCCTAAAAGATGATGCTGTGAAAGTGCTACACTCAATATGTCAGCAAATTTGGAAAACTCATCAGTGGCCACAAGACTGGAAAAGGTCAGTTTTCACTCCAATCCCAAAGAAAGGCAATGCCAAAGAATGCTCAAACTACCGCATAATTGTACTCATTTCACACGCTAGTAAAGTGATACTTAAAATTCTCCAAGCCAAGCTTTAGCAATACGTGAACTGTGAACTTCCAGATGTTCAAGTTGGTTTTAGAAAAGGCAGAGGAACCAGAGATCAAATTTCCAACATCCGTTGGAACTTCGAAAAAGCAAGAGAGTTCCAGAAAAACATCTATTTCTGCATTATTGACTATGCCAAAGCCTTTGACTATGTGGATCACAATAAACTGTGCAAAATTCTGAAAGAGATGAGCATACCAGACCACCTGACCTGCCTCTTGAGAAATCTGTATGCAGGTCAGGAAGCAACAGTTAGAACTGGACATGGAACAACAGACTGATTCCAAATGGGAAAAGGAGTACCTCAAGGCTGTCTATCATCACCCGCTTATTCAACTTATATGCAGAGTACATCAAGAGAAACGCTGGGCTGGATGAAGGACAAGCTGAAATTAAGATCACTGGGAGAAAAACCATTAACCTCAGCTATGCAGATAATACCACCTTTATGGCAGAAAGTTAAGAAGATCTAAAGACCCTCTTGATGAAAGTGAAAAAGGAGAGTGAAAAAGTTTGCTTAAAGCTTAACATTTAGAAAACTAAGATCATGGCATCCGGTCCCATCACTTCATGGCAAATAGATGGGGAAACCGTGGAAATAGTGGCTGACTTTATTTTTTGGGGCTTCAAAATCACTGAAGATGGTGATTGCAGCCATGAAATTAAAAGACACTTACTCCTTGGAAGGAAAGTTATGACCAACCTAGATAGCATATTAAAAAGTAGAGACATTACTTTGTCCACAAAGGTCCATCTAGTCAAAGCTATGGTTTTTCCTGTGGTCATGTATGGATGTGAGAGTTGGACTGTAAATAAAGCTGAGCACTGAAGAATTGATTCTTTTGAACTAAGGTGTTGGAGAAGACTCTTGAGCATCCCTTGGACTGCAAGGAGATCCAAGCAGTCCATCCTAAAGGAGATCAGTCCTGGGTGTTAATTGGAAGGACTGATGCTGAAGCTGAAACTCCAATACTTTGGCCACCTGATGTGAAGAGATGACTCATTTGAAAAGACCCTGATGCTGGGAAAGATTGAGGGCAGGAGGAGAAGGAGATTGAGGGCAGGAGGACAACAGAGGATGAGATGGTTGGATGGCATCACCGACTCAATGGACATGGGTTTGGATGGACTCTGGGAGTTGATGATGGACAGGAACGCCTGGCGTGCTGCCAGTTCATGGGGTCGCAAAGAGTGGAACAAGACTGAATGACTGAACTGAACTGAAAACAAACAAACAAACAAAAAATGAAATAATGACAATCAAGATATTGGACATCAAGAAAGAACAGTGGTTACTAAAAGACAAGGAAAAATGAATTGAACCCTATTTTGACTCAACTTACAGTCTGTAGTACATTTTAAAAAGAAATTGAGGCGAGGAAACATGTGCAGGGCCAATTGCTTTCCTGTGTTGAGGAGATGGAACTTGATATCTGGGCCGCCAGAGGAGGCCTGAGTACACAGAACAGAATAGGAGAAACAAGAGAGACATATAGAAGGGGTACCATATATCTGCACAGCTCTTGTAACTTTCTGAACATATAGGAATAATTTTTAATGTTCTTTTTATTAATTCTATCACTGTTGTCACTTATAGATAAGCTTTGATTTATTGATTTTTTTTTCCAGTTATGTGTTGTCTTATCCTGATTCTCATATGTGTGTTCAGTCATTTCCTGCTTTTTGCAACTTACAGACTGTGGCCCATCAGGCTCCTCTGTCCATGGGATTTTCCAGGCAAGAATACTGGAGTGGATTGCCATTTCCTTCTCCAGGGGATCTTCCTAACCCTGGGATCGAACCCACATATCTTGTGTCTCCTGTATTAGAGGTGAATTCTTTACCACTGAGCCATAAGGGAACCCCTGATTATTTGCATTTCTGATAATTTCTGATTTTATGACAGAATTTAATTTATCTTTTTAGATATTGGACTTCTTTTATTCCCATAAATATATTTTAATTTTTTTTTTTTTAAGCACAGAAAGTTCTATGGAAACCATTTGATGTTTTTAGATCTTGGTTTTAGATTTGCTTGATGGGACTAGAACTGAATTAATCTAAGTTTAATTTTTTCCTGCTGGTGAAGAAAGACACCTCTACTCAACAGGAGTCTCCCTGAAATATGATAGTTTGAGTCAAGGTAATGATTACAACTGTTGTTCTTGGCATTATCTAATTTCTGGGCTCTCTTCTGCCCAATACTTTTGGGTAGTGCTTTCCCCTATCTTCAATTGCATGCAAAACAGTACTTAATTGTATTCTCTGTAAGATTATCAGACTGGATTTTAAAAAAAGGCTCATATATGCTGTTTTAAAAGGACATTTAAGAATAAAGACACAAATAAAGATGCATGTGTGCTCAGCAGTCATCAGTGATGACTGACTATTCCTGATCCAGGGATCAAATCTTCCAAATTAATGGATCAAACCAGCATTTCCTGGAGCTCCTGCATTGGCAGGTAGATTCTTTACCACTGAGCCACCTGGGGAGCCCCACAAATAAACGTATTAATAAAAGGTTACAAAAGTATACCATGGTAACACTGGAAACAAAGAAAGCTGGAGTAGATATATTCATATTAGATTAAGGAGACTTCAGAGCAAAGTCTTTAACCAGGAATAAAGAGAGTCATTTCATAATAACAAAGAGGTCAGTTCATAAAGATGGTATAACAAACATGTGTATGCACCTAACAGAAGAGTTTTTGAAAGTATCTGAAGAAAAAACTGATAGATCTGCAATGAAAAATACTGTAGTAGACAAATCCACAAATGTATTTGGAGATTTCAATAATTTTATTTCATAATAAACTGTATAAGCAGAGATGGAAAATCAAATAAAGTTATAGAAGATTTGAACAATGCTATCAACCAATTTTACCAAATTCATATTTATAGAATAGTCAAAACAAGAACAGCAGCAGCAGAATATACATCTTTCCAAGTGCACATGGAGTTTAAGGACATAATTTAAGCCCAAAGATACAAAATAAAAATTAAAGGTGAGGAAAATAATTAAATAAACAGAGACTCGGTAACTGTGGACAAATAAGAATTTCTCTGATATACTTTGAATTGGAGTACCAAAAATAAAGGCGACAGAAAAACGTACTTGAAGAACTACTAGCCAAAAACAATAGCAAAAAAACACTAAATTTGATGAAAAATATATATTCACAGATCAAGAATATCCCAACCAGCAACAAAAGAATAATCATTTATTTGGACACACAAAGAATCCTCACTATGATAGATCATATTTTGAGTTGTAAAAGAAATCAAAATGAATTTTTAAATATTTGCTTAATTCTTTGGCCGTATGGGGTCTTAGTTGCAGCTTGTGGACTTCTCTCTAGTTGTGGCACATGGGCTCTAGAGTGCATGGGCTCAGAAGCTGCAGCTCGTGGGCTTAATTATATTGTGGCATGCATGATCTTAGTTTCCTAACAGGGACCGAACCCACATCCATGGCATTGGAAGGCAGACTCCCAACCACTGGACCACTAGGGAAGTCTCCTAAATGAATTTAAATAAATTTAATCATATAGAATATTTCCAAATTAATCTAGATATCAACAAAACAAATCTATATTTTTAAATTTCCCAAATATATGGAAAATGTAAAATATATTTCTAAATAACCATGGGGCAAAAAAATTGCAGACAATTAGAAAGTATATTGAAATATGTTGAACTGAACAAGACTGAAAACAGAGCAAAACAGATCAAATTCATTATTTCTAGCTTCTGTTTCAAGATTTAGAGATCTGGAAAAAGTAAAGCTTTTACACTAAAAAAAAAAAAAAAAGAAAAGAAATACACAGTAGCTGAACTGTAATATCATTAGATTTCTTGAACACACAAGACAGTTTAGGTCATGGAGCAAACAACTAAGAAATCTAAGAAATCTAAGAAAATCTAAGAAAATCTAATAAATCTAAGAAAGACAGGAAACTGCAGGGAAAGAGACATGAGCATTGGTTTATCTAAAGCAGATACAAGAGACAGATACTAGAGAGAAGAGTAACCTAGTAGTGGATTGTCCAAAAAGTTTACGATTTTCCTGTAATATGTTATGAAAAAATCTGAAAAAACTTTTTGGTCAACACAATAGAATTCAGCTAGAAGTGGTTGGCAAATTGGTGGAGACCAAGCATGCAGAGATGATGCCCTTTCCCCTAGTAGTTAAAGAGATTGAATAAATCTGTACATTGGAGCTTATATTAGTTTCCAGGGCTTCCAAAACAAAGTACCACAAACTAGGTAACTTTAAAAAATGGAAATTTATTCTGTCACAGTTTTGGAGGCTAAAATTTCAACCCCAATCTATGTGCTGGGCTGTGCTCTCTCTAAGGTCTCTAAGGGGTTATCCTTCCCTGATTTTCCAGTGCTGGTAGCCCCAGGTAATCTGTGACTTGTGGCAGAATACTTTCAACATTTTCCTCCATCTTCACATGGTCATCTTCTCACTCAATTTCTCTTTTCTTCTCTAAGAACACCAGTGCTTTCAAGTGCCCACTGCACTCCGGTATGACCTTACCTTAACTAATTAAATCTGCAATGACTCTATTTTCAAATAGGGTCACGTTCGTAGGTACTGGGTTTAGAACTTTGATCTGTCTTTTGCAAGGACACAATTTATTACAGAGCTTGAAAACAATTGAGGAAAGTCCTAAAACCTAGAAAAATGGAACTTCAACCCCTGGAGACGTCAAAGACATTCATTCACATCCTTCTCTTCTACCTTCCCTATATAAAAAGGCTTTCATTTCTGAAGAAGAAAGGCAAGAAACCATTTTCCTATTGTTACTGAGGTGAGAAAGTAAGAAAAAATAACATTCCCAGCCCCCAGATAAATAGAGACTGATACATTCTTTTTGTTAGGATCCTTCTATCTATCCTTAGTTGAGTGTGTGTTTGTGTGTGTGTGTGATGACATGGAGGAACAAATTTCACTAGCCTCAGTCATTTATAGTGTAGTACAAAATTGGTTTATTCTATCAGCTAGGACTGGGAAGAAAGAATGGGAAGCTTTTTTTAAGCTGAATCTCCCCCAACATCACAGTTTAGCAGAGGGCTTGACTCTATTTTTCACACTAGAGTGTTCTGGTTATCAGTCAATTTTTATTTTCAGTTTAAGTGTATTGACAGCAGAGTTCTGGAGTGTCATCTGTAGGGGAATGTCTAGCTTCAGGATAGCCTTGTTCTCTCATTGAAAGAGCCAGTGCTGTGATCCATCAAACAGTGTCTCACTCTATACATATTTAAAACCCATCTTTCATGAGAAATTGTGGTGTTGCAGAATTGTTCTCACTGTGGCAAGACAAGATATTAATGGACACTGCTGCCTTTCTCTGAATCGTTTCCAGAATACACCATGAATCAAATGAAGAATATGCATTGGACCAGAAAATTCAAAACAGGGGGACCAGCAGCAGTAAGTGAAGAGGAACTCTGCCACTTTCTGGAAGTCTATCAATTAGTACACCGATATTCTAAATTTAAGCATATGAAAACAATGATGCTATAATAGTTACCAACCTAAATATGATTCCTAAATATCAAGATTACCAAAAATCTTTTAATACTTAAAAAGGATGAGCCTTCACTGAGGCAAGTTTCAAACAGGTGAATTAAATAGAAATTTTATTTTTAGTAAAATGTATCAATCATTGGTGAAAGTCCAGATGAATGGAAAGATCCAGAGACTCTGCAATGTCCTCCTTCTCCCTGGTAAATCTGAAGCTGTGAGACAGTTACAGGTAAACTTTCAAGCTGGTATGAGATGACTTTACTCTAATGAGGTCAGGCTATTATGGCTCATGTTTTAATTAGAAAAAAATAATAAGTATGCTTTTTAGAACTGTCATGGCAGAGCTCTAGCCTCTGCCCTTGACCATTCTGAGAATGAAAAATTGGTTACTGACTACATACCTTCCTATTGCTCAGGGTTCCTTTCCTTACCTAAAAAGTACTAATCACTTACCACGTGTTAGGAATTCTGAGAAGCCCTTTATGTAGTTAATTTTATTCATTTGTTATAATTATTAATATTTTTCAGGAGTATACTATTATTTTCATCTTTCACTTCATGAAACTCATGGTACTCATACAACTCATATTTTGATGAAGTCCCCGCAGTTTTCTAATTTCCCCTTTCTTCTTAACTTCTTTGCAACATTCCCAAAATCACAGATATCTACATTTGTAATGTACTGTTTGTATATGTAATGTTTGGGCTAATTCCTTTTAACTGACTGACAGACTAGCTGAAAGGGCTATTTTGACTTTCCCCAAGGAATACACAATTTTAAGAAGGGATTACTAAACACTATACGCAACAAGTGCAATAAAAATTTAGTCTCTGACAAAAACAAAGTTTTGGGTTTTGCTCATATTTTTGACCCAGTAGTATTCTAAGACTCAATTCCATATTTTCTTCACTCCATATATATATACTCTAGTTGAGATATTCCTGTCTCATGTCAGAGGGTAAAGAGAAGATGACTACAAAATACCTTTCAAAACTTTGGCTTATAAGTGGCATACATCAAATCTGATGACCAAGTCTGACAATAAGAGGATAGTAATCTTAGAGGAGGTTGGTATCCTGAACAGAGCCACATAAATATTTTGAACAATAGTATAATTTATTGAAATTGCATCCGAAGTTAATAGAGTAAGAGTGTGAGTTAAAATCAGCTTCAGAAGACTTTAAAAGAATATTTATTTTTAAAAATGACTTTATTGTTTCTGGATACTTATTAACAAGTCAAAATATTGGGAAGGAAAAATTACATAAAGTTTATTTTAAAAGTATTTTATTTGAGGTGTCACTAAATGGTCCAATGAGTATGCTTGTATTTGTAGCCTAGGTCAGCTTTTGAAGCAGAAGCTTGTGAATGGTGAGTGTATAGCTCACCTATTAAAATGGGGTAAGTGAATGGAATTGTCTTTGGAGAAAACCTAGAGTAACAGTGACTATAGATGGCACATAAGAGAATACCACAATTAAGGAGAAAAAAAAGGAAATTAAAAAGTCTATTAAAGTATTATGGCTCAGACAGTTAAGAATCTGCCTGCAATGCAGGAGACCCAGGTTCGATCCCTGGGTTGGGAAGATCTCCTGGAGAAGGAAATGGCAATTCACTCCAGTATTCTTGCTTAGAGAATTCCATAGACAGAGGAGCCTGGCAGGCTATAGTCTATGGGGTCACTACAGCCCATGGGGTTGCAAAGAGTGGGACACAACTGGATGACTACACTTTCACTAAAAGAAAAAAATAGCTATAGAAAACCAGAAAAATATGGGATCAAAAATCAGCCTAATCAACACAAATCTCTGAATTTTCCAGAAAATTGAGGTTTGATGATAGTTGTATCTTGAAATTTCATGATGTGTCCTGACTATGCTGGTGAAAAATACTGTCCAATGAAACAAACAAAACACTTCTTTTGGAAATAGAAAACTCAATGACACTGCCACTCTTCCATCCAACTAGTTTCCAGCCTTCATACTCTGAGAACTATTTCCAACATGTTCTAGGATTTGGAATCAGTGGGCACTAGTGATCAATAGAGACAGGAAAAGGAGTGGTGAATAGAACCTGAGAGCAGAACTAATGAGAGCCCATGTGATGTGAACACAGGGCAAAAATATGAGAAAACTACACAAATGTCAAATATCCTGCTTGTAGAATGTTATTGTTTTAGCTTAGGTCTCCATTGCCTATTAAAATGCAAAGCTCCCTGAGAGACAGAATACCCTTGACTGTGCTCCCTTGGTTATATTCACGAGAGTGAATTTAGCATTCACTGATGGTATAGTAATAGGAAGCTCAAGAAACACTTTATTAATGGAAAACAAGTTTACTCTGATACTTTTCTGAGAAGAGTCTTTGATAGGATGTTGGTAACATCTTTTGACTTGATCAAGTCAAACATAAATGTCTTACCCTTCATTTTGTACATTTCTTTCAGGCCTACATAAAATCTATTACCACTTGTGTGAGTTCCACTTCCCAAATGTCTCTTGAATCTGTTTACCTTCATCTATTTGTTACCACTTTGCAAATTCTTACCTCTTGCATGGATGACCCTTGATCTCTTTGATTCCATTTTTGCCCAATGAGTGATCTTTTAAAATCCTAGTTTATTTTTTTCCCTCCTCTGATCAAATGTCCTCAATAATTTCCATGCATGCATGCTCAGTCACTTCAGTCATGCCTGACTCTTTGTGATCCCATGGACTATAGCCCACCAGCCTCCTCTGTCCCATACTGGAGTGGGTTGACATTTCTTCTTCCAGGGGATATTCTATACCCAGGGACTGAACCCACATTTCTTGTGGCTCCTGCATCAACAGGTGGATTTTTTACCACTAAGCCACATGGGAAATCCCAATGATTTCCACTTTCTATTAAATTTAAATCCAACACTTTTACTATGACCCAGAATGTTTATCATGACCTTGTTCCCCTTGCTCTCTATTTTATTCCTGTCTCCTTACAATCTGGGATCATTCACTTTTTTACTGTGTTTTTAAAATACCAATCCCTTTTCTTGATTCTGCATAACTGAACTTGCTGTTCGTTCTTCCTGACATACTCTTTTTAATTCTTTTCACAGTTGACTAATACTATCCTTTATATCAGTTCAAATGCCACCTCCTTAGAGATACACCCTCAATATTCCCATGTAATCTGCTTACTCTTTGCTTTCTCATAACCTTGTTAATTTCCTTCATATAACTTTTCAGAATTCTTAATAATCTAATGTATTTTATGACTTATTACTGTATATTTCCCCAACCAGAGAAGAGATCTTTTATCTGACCTGTTACAGTGTCTTTAGAAATTAGCTGAGTATCCATCACAAGTCCATATTTCATGTGTTTATTGAATAAAACAATTAATAAGTGAACAAGTAAAGAAATGAAATAGGGAATCAAACGGGTGCAAGAAGAGCAGGAAATAGGGCATAAAACTGGGGGATGGAGAACTAAGAAGACAAATTCCACCAAACTCAGCACTTTGCTCACATCTTCCATTAGTGTGCATGTGTCTTTTTGTCTAGAGCCAATGTGCAGGGAGGAGAAAGAGCAATGGAGAGAGTTCAGATGATGCATCCTTCAAGAAAAGCCTCCCACAATGCCTGGAGAGCAACAGATGGAGTTAATCTTCCATTTATTCCCTGCTGCTACTGCTGCTGCTAAGTTGCTTCAGTCGTGTCCAACTCTGTGTGACCCCATAGATGGCAGCCCACCAGGCTCCTCTCTCCACGGGATTCTCCAGGCAAGAATTCTCGAGTAGGTTGCCATTTTCTTCTCCAATTTGTTCCCTTTGAGCCTTTAAAATTTCATCTTATTCTGTGCTCTGAGTCAAGGAAACACATAAGAAGAATAGGAATTTTTAAAATAAATTTGTTTTAGCATAGCATTACTCCAGTGACCTGTCTCCCAATACTATTTACAGGCAGCATAAAGCAGACACCATATTGCAGGAGCATTAGAGACCTGCTTAATTATATATATGTATGTATATATATATATATGTTTATATATTCATATACATGTATTACTAGACATCTACCTGGCAAGATGTCTATCTTGCTACTCCTATTCTTCCTCCTTACCCATTAAAAATTTATTCTGAACCTTCCCCAATGGCTCAAGCTTTAAAGAGTGCACCCGCAATGCAGGAGACATAGGAGAGGCCAGCTCGACTCATGGGTTGAAAAGATCTCCTGGAAGAGGAAATGGCACCCCACTCCAGCATTCTTGCCTGAAAAATCCCATGGACAGAGGAGCATAGTGGGCTACAGTCCACAGGGTTACAAAGAGTCAGACACAACTGCACATGCACCAGTCATAGCAGTAGTACATTTCCTCACAAACTTTGAGGAATTCAGCCACCCCTTGTGCATATTAATGATAACAATTATTTTACTTAGTGCTTACTACATATAATGCACTTCTATGAATACTTCCTATATATTAACTAATTTCATCCTCATTTAATTTGCAAAACAACCCTATGAATCCACCACATTATCCCCACTTTATTCATAAGAAAATTGATGTTAATCTTTAAGAAATTAGAAAATGTGCCTAAGATCAGATATTTGGTAGGGACAGAAGTGGGACTTAAATATTGGTGGCTTGTTAACTGTTTAATAGATTGTCTCTCAGTGAGGCATGATCAAAAGCTACAATTTAGGTAAATCTGGAGCAGGATATGTAAAACCCCATCTTAAATATCCATGTAATTTTTCCTTAACCAAGTTTAATTCACTACTTGCAAAAAGTCTTCCAAAGCAAGCTTTATATCAAATTCAAAAGAAATAAATTTGCTTTCTTAGATACATTCCATACTGAGAAAAATTTAAACTCATTCATTCTCAACCCCGTCCCACTGCAGATGTTGCCAAGATGTGTGGAAGAAGCTGGTGGGGAGCACTGGTGAGCAAGAGACATATACTTTTCTATATCACCCTAATGAAGGTCATAGTTAAGATCTTAACACTTGAGGACCAATGAGTACGTGAAGAGGGGCTGTGTGGAACTAACAGAAGTAACAGCTATATAATTTGCAGGACCTAGTGTAAAATTAAAATGAGAGACTTCTTCAAAAAATACTAAGACTTTCACATCACCAACATCAAAATTAAAGCAAGTGCAGGGGCCTTTTAAGCACATGGGCCTGTGTAACTACACAGATTGGAATGGGTTGCCACATCCTTCTCCAAGGGATCTTCCCAACCTGGAGATTGAAACCAGATCTCCCACATTGCAGGTGGATTCTTTACCATCTGAGCCACCAGGGAAGCCCACCAGACAAGCCCTGAGGAAAACTGTCAAGTTGGCAAAAATTTTCCTTTGCTGCATTAGCCATTTGCTCTTCTAGTTTCCTCCCTGCCCAATATCTCCTCTGTGGTTTTCTTTAGGAGCCTGACTTCAGCAAGCAATGCCTCACAGAGCTTTTCTTTTTCCTGTCTCCATCACCAAAGTTCCCTATATTTTTCCTGTCTCAACGTTTATGGATCATGTATCATGTAACTCACCTCTAATAAATACTGGAGACTGAGAGATGAAAATGATATAAGCTCTGCAGAAAAGGGGAACATAACATAATGAAAAAGAAGAAAGAAAGAATACAAATTATTCTTGCTACTTTATGTGAAGAATCAAATCATTGGAAAAGACCCTGATGCTGGGAAAGATTGAGGGGAGAAGGAGAAGGGGTGACAGAGGATGAGAAGATTGTTTGGCATCATCAACTCAGTAGACATAAGTTTGAGCAAATTCCAAGAGATAGTAAAGTCCAAGGAAGCCTGGCTTGCTGCAGTCCGTGGAATCACAATGATTCACACATGAATCATTGCGGATTGAATAACAACAATGGCATAGTGGTATTGTACAACCAAGGAAGAGAAGTCAAAGAGGAAAAAAAAGAGAAGGAAGAGAGAAGAGAAAGAGAGAAATAAAAAAATCTATCTAGGGTAGTTGAAAAAGATGCACATGCATCAATCTGGAAATCAGAATTCTTCGTATTAGAAGGGATATTCTAGGGGGAACTAAAAGGTACTGTCTTCTTAGCATCTGGTTGTTGGCAACATTAAAAATCATTGATGAATTTATTTGAAATAATTCTAGTGATTTTTCAAAGGATTTGGAAAAAGAGTAGCGACTCATCAGAAAGCCATAGGAAACTTCTTGACTCTATGGAATATTTGTGACCTACCCAACTCAATGGACATGAACCTGAGCAAAACTCCAGGAGACAGAAGAGACAGGGGAGCCTGGCATACTGCAGTCCATGGGATCTCAAAGAGTCAGACATGATTTAGCAACAACCCGACCACCACTGCTCACCAGGACCTCTTGCTGGGGCTGATTTCCTCAGAACAAAGTCAAGATTCACTGCCACAGTGAGTGGTGTCTGCTGACAGAAAAGAATGGCAATTTCCTTCAGGTGGGTGGTCAAGAAATGTTGAGAATTAATAGTAATGCATATTTATGCAACTATAATAAAATCAAATTTGAGCTAGCCATGTTTCAGTCTCCATGACAAGCCAAGGTGCTGAAGGGACAATAAGAGGAAGGGTGGCTGATGCACACACAAACGGCTAGCATCCCTAATATTATTTAAAATAAAAGTCTAAATTTGCTATTTCTTCCTCTGTTCAAAAGACCTAATGAAGAACTGGAGCAAAACAGTACTTTCACACCCCAAAAGCATTCCTACGGAAGTCACACTCTGAGGTTTTTGTAGCTGACTCATGAATATATAGAGGCTTCCCAGGTCATGGGCCTGCCCTGACAGCTCAGTTGGTAAATAATCCGCCTGCAATGAAGTAGACCCAGGCTGGATTCCTGGGTCGGGAAGATCTGCTGGAGAAGGGATAGACTACCCACTCCAGTATTCTTGGACTTCCATTGGGGCTCAGCTGGTAAAGAATTGGCCTGCAGTGTGGGACACCCGGATTCAATCTCTGGGTTGGGAAGATCTGTTGGAGAAGGGAAAGGCTACCCACTCCAGTATTCTGGAAAATTTCATGAACTGGGTAGTCCGTGGAGTTCCAAAGAGTCTGACATGACTGAGCAACTTTCACTTTCACTTTCCCAAGCAGTACAGTGGTAAAGAATCCATTTGTCAATGCAAGAGACTCAGGTTTGATCCCTGGGTCAGGAAGATCCTCTGGAGTAGGAAACAGCAATCCACTCCAGTATTCTTCCCTAGAAAATTCCGTGGACAGAAGAGTTTGGTGTTTTTCTTTCTGGCTTACTTCACTCTGTAACGACAACCCTGTATGTGAGACAGCAAAAGAGACACTGATGTATATAGAACAATCTTTTGGACTCTGTGGGAGAGGGATGGGGGGATGATTTGGGAGAATGGCAATAAAACATGTATAATATCATATAAGAAATGAATCGCCAGTCCAGGTTCCATGCAGGATACAGGAAGCTTGGGGCTGGTGCACTGGGATGACCCAGAGGAATGGTTTGGGGAGGGAGGTGGGAGGGGGGTTCAGGATGGGGAACACATGTACACCCGTGGCGGATGCATGTGGATGTATGGCAAACCAATACAATATTGTAAAGTAAAATAATAATAATAATAAACATATAAAAAGATTTAAAAAAAGAAGAGTTTGGTGGGCTACAGTCAATGGAGTCACAGAGTCAGACACTACTGAGCACACACACATGAAAATATGCTCTAAAATACCTCATTTCTGATTATTAGATTATTAACACTGTATCTGATTAAAAGAACTATTCTCATCACTTGAAGCCTTTTTGATGCCCCTTACTAGCCATATGCAGTGTTACATACCCTAATAGAGTCTAGGAGAGTAGCACAGGTCCTATATACTGCTCACATACAAAAACTGAAATATATTAGGGAGGTGTGTGTGTATTCAGTTCTCTTTTGAAAAATGTTTGAGCCTAAACATATGGTGTAATGGGGAGCACCAAAAGGATAATAATTTTATAGATAACTGAAGATTTCTAAAACTATAAGTAATATATTTTTAGAGAAAAATTAAAATAGTGAATTATCTTATGAATAATGTAATTGCTTTGTTTCATGTTTTCATAAACAGAAAGCCAATGCAATAAAAATTGATTTATTGAAGTGGCTATATAGAAAATATGAAGGCAGAAGGTTGGAAACATTGATTAATAAGTAAATGAAACCTTAGAAATAGGCCCAAGTGGTCTGCAAAACTCTCTCTCAAAGCTGATCCTCAAATCACTTTCCATCACTGTGGCTAATTAGAGGTTTGGACAGGACTCATGTGTCTGCACCATGATGGGGAAAAGAAGAAATTTACCTTGCTTCAAGTCTATGCACTATCCTGAATGCCAAGATAAGGAACTCAGTCTTTAAATTTGAGGCTCAAGGTGGCTCAGAGGTTAAAGCATCTGCCTGCAATGCGGGAGACCTGGGTTTGACCCCTGGGTTGGGAAGATCCCCTGGAGAGGGAAATGGCAACCCACTCCAGTACTCTTGCCTGGAGAATCCCACGGATGGAGGAGCCCAGTGGGGCTACAGTCCACGGGGTCACAAAGAGTTGGACATGACCGAGCAACTTCACTCACTCACTCACTCAAGAAGATAAACAGAGAAAATTACTAAGAATTGTTCTAAAACTCATAGGACTTTGTCTCTGAGCAAGAATTCCTTTAGAGAAGATTCAACACTGTTTACAGTGTAAATGCCAACACCCCTTATGTTTGTGCTGAATGTTACTGGGGTTACAGATTTTGATGCACAGTGTGTGGAACATGCTCAGAAAGATTTCCTGGGGAGAGTCAAGGGACAAACTTTCTGAGGTAACAAGGACTACTGTGTGATTTCCCTAAATACATATAAACAAAAGAAAGAAACACACTCATCTTTCAAAAATACTGGAATTCCCTTCATTTTCATATATTCCATCAAGAAAAGAGATCATATAAATAAGAAAGTGGAACTCTAATGATTTATTGACATTTTTATGTAATTAAAAGTCAGATTTTGGCCCCAAAGGGGAAGATTTCTTCTCAGTAATTAACATATTACCCAGAACCCTTAGGCTTCCTGGAATTCTCAATAAAAATTCCAAATCTCTTGGCAATAGCTTTCAAGCACCACAATTTCTGTCAATAAAAGAAGGATGATCATTTAGTTCTGTTAAGCAGGCTCTCACTTTGGTTGTTTAAGAGTCCAACTAGGGGAGGCCAAATTGCTATTATTCTGCAGGGACTGCTTGACATGAAGAGTATATTTGAAGTGGAAATCACAAAAGGCCACTTGATGCAATCACCTGCTTGACTAGGTGATTAACTTCTCTGGGGAAAATGTTTATCATGATACAAAAATTTTATTTGGAAGAAGAGAAAATTCAATTTAAAAAGCATTTGTGATTTAGAACTCAACATTTCCATCCCCTCAATTTATGATTTTTGTATAAATAAATGTGGTCCAAGACCACATACAGCTTTCTTGAAAAACACAGTTTCAAACTCAAAGAATCTGAAGATGAAGAGATACTGAAAGGAACTAAGAAATCTGAGAATTTACAAATGGGCTATGCAAATGGATAAAAGTCATATGAACCCAGTCAAATGAAATATTTGGGGAAAATAGCCCAAAAGGGAAGTGAGCAAAGAATCCTATGAGAGAAAGCCAAATGTTGTTTCACAGATGAGGAGAAGAATTACATCAAGCTAGATCAAACTAGATCAACCTGACTTTGATTGGAAGGAAGTTTGATCTGAAACAGAAAATATTTGTTGCCATGGGCTATGAGACAAGGAAATTACATAATAAACTATAATCATCGTGCATTCTGCTGCCATTTGCCAGATATATATACTGATATTAACCTAATCAACAAAATTATGGTAAAATGACCATAAAGACAATATCCACTGCTTTGAATTTAAACAGACCTGGACTTGACTCCAGCTACATGATCTTGATGATGCTACTCAATTTCTTTGATTCTCCATTTCCTCAAAATATTTTTAAACCAGGAAAAATATAATAACAAGTTCTGCTTCATAGAGTTGTGAGTATTAAATGTATTATTACAGATAAAGGAATATGTGTATTAACTACAAAGTTCTGTAACAATTTTGATCACTCAAAACTATTATTTAATGGTAGTAATAGAAGTGTCAGAATATACAAACCAAGGCCCAAATAACCAATGATTTGCAAAGTCATTGATTGCTGGCAGAATGGCAGAACTGAGTTTCAGATTAGATCTCCAATCTTCCTCTCCAGGGCTTTTTCTACTACATCACATCCCAAGAAAAAAGCTAATCTCTGGAGCTTTGACAATTTCATGTTCTAATATGACCTATCTGGCCTCTTCAACCATGAACTTCCCTTATAGTCTAATAAAAAAAAGATGACACCAGTTAAATAGAGGCAAGCAGTAGAGACAAGTAAGGATTTCACTAAGGAAAAATATCGAATTCCAGTTAGCAAATACTACTTTCAATTTGCCAGTTGACTTTTTAAGTTCTCAAAGTGCTTTACATATATGATATACCATCTTCATCATTAATTATTACTTTGAATTTGTAATGTTACTTTCAAATTCAACTCTACTCAGGTTACAGTAAAAAAAATAAATAAAAATAAAACTCAAAACACAAACCAAAAAATTATTTATTTGAAATAATGCAGAAGAAAAATTCAGAAAACATGAAGACCTCTTATTTTAAGCATTTATATACGCAAATATCTATTCTCTTAATAAGCAAACAAACAAGCTAAAAAGATATGTTTATAATATGAATCCTCATATTGGTCAATCTCACCTGCTCCCAGGTGTCTTCTGATACTTTTTGAGTAATGCACCTGGGTAGGTGGATAAGAAGTGAATCAGTGAAGGTATGGCAGGCTGACACTTTATGTTAGCCACCGACCTGGCTATTAACATTACACAACTTTCTCTGGCTGGAAGTGGAGGAATAACACAGAAAAAGAAGTCAAAGACTTTTGATGCATGAAAAGTTATTTGTGCCATTTTTTACCTCTGCAAATGGATGAAGGGATCTACTAGCCAAAGACAGACATTCTCCAGAAATTGAGAAAGACCCCTTATTCCCTTGTCCCTGGGCCAACAGCCAGCAAGGAAATAGGAGCCCCAGTTCTAAAATCACATGGAGCTGAATTTTGCCAACAACCTTCTGAACATGAAAACAAGGATTTCCTCAGAATCTTTGGTGAACAATGTAGGCGAACACCTTGATTTCTTAGCTGAGGCATTAGTTGGCCCCACTGGGCTTCTGGTTTCCAGAACTGTGAGATATAAAGGTATCTCATTTTAAGCTGCTGGATTTGTGTTAATTTGGTCCAACAACACACACTATACTTTTTTTTTTTTTAATGTGGTCTTAATCCAGTTTTGAGGATCTGACTGAAGGCAGGTCAGCTTCCCTCCTTAAACAGTGAAGTCCACACCTTCAATCATCTTCCTTATCTGGCGCTCACACTCCAGGCCACCATGTTGTGGTGTTGTTGCTCAGTCTCTCAGCGTGTCCAGCTCTTTGTGACTCAATGGACTGTAGCCCACCAGTCTCCTCTGTCCATGGAATTTTCAAGGCAAGAACACTGGAGTGGGTTGCCATTTCCTCCTCCAGGGCATCTTCCTGACCCAGGGATTGAATCTGCATCTCCTGAGTCTCCTGCATTTGGCCAGTGGATTCTTTACCACTGAGCCACATAAGAAGCCCTGTACCAGGCCAACATACAACATACACCCACCCTAATATCTTCAGGGTCAAATACTAGCCAAGCAGGGGCAGCCCCTGTGCTGCTTGCTGTAATTATTCAAATGAGCTCATCCTAAAGCTGCTTTGAAAAAGCAAGAGAGTTCCAGGAAAACATCTATTTCTGCCTTATTGACTATGCCAAAGCCTTTGACTGTGTGGATCACAAAAAACTGTGGAAAGTTCTGAAAGAGATGGGAATACCAGACCACCTGACCTGTATGCAGATCAGGAAGCAACAGTTAGAACTGGACATGGAACAACAGACTGGTTCCAAATAAGAAAAGGAGAACATCAAGGCTGTCTATTATCACCCTGCTTATTTAATTTATATGCAGAGTACATCATGTGAAATGCTGGGCTGGATGAAGCACAAGCTGGACTCAAGATTGCCAGGAGAAATTTCATTAACCTCAGATATGCAGATGACACCACCCTTAGTGAAGAAGAATTAAAGAGCCTCTTATGAAAGTGAAAAAGGAGAGTGAAAGATATTTGGCAAAACTAATACAATTATGTAAAGTTTAAAAATAAAATAAAATTAGAAAAAAAATAAAATAAAAATGATAGTTTAGCCACCAAAAAAAAAAAAAAGAGTGGGCTTAAAACTCAACATTCAGAAAACTAAGATCATGGCATCTGGTCCCATCAGTTCATGGCAAATAGATAGGGAAATCACGAAAACAGTGACAAACTTTATTTTGGGGGGCTCAAAAATCACTGCAGATGGTGACTGCAGCCATGAAATTAAAAGACATTTACTCCTTGGAAGGAGAGTTATGACCAACCTAAACAGCATATTAAAAAGCAGAGACATTACTTTGCCAACAAGGGTCTGACTAGCCAAGGCTATGGTTTTACCAGTAGTCATATATGGATGTGAGAGTTGGACCTTAAAGAGGGCTGAGCACTGAAGAACTGATGCTTTTGAACTGTGGTGTTGGGAGAAGACTCTTGAGAGTCCCTTGGACTGCAAGGAGATCCAACCAGTCCATCCTAAAGAAATCAGTCCTGAGTGTTCATTGGAAGGACTGATGTTGAAGCTGAAACTCCAGTACTTTGGCCACCTGATGCAACGAATGGACTCATTTGAAAAGACCCTGATGTTGGGAAAGATTGAAGGCAGGAGAAGGGGAAGACAGAGGATGAGATGGTTGGACGGCATCACTGACTCAATGGACATGAGTCTGAGTAAATTCTGAGAGTTGGTAATGGACAGGGAGGCCTGGCATGCTGCAGTCCATGGGATTGCAAAGAATCAGACACAACTGAGTGACTGAATGAACTGAACTGAACTAAACCTGCTTACGGCAACCATTTCTTCCCAGGAAACCACAACAAATGTGCTTGTCAACAGCTCCCCTGCCTTCTTTGCCACCTCACTAATCCTAGTGCTTCCCCTTAGAGATCCTGTGTGGTTTGCCCTACTATCATCCCCAGGCAACTGTGAATATAATAAAACTGTAAAACAATTTCTAGTTTTCTCTATCTCGATCCATATCTGGTCTTGCAGTACTTCACCTATGGATAAAACACAGGAGTAGAAAACTAAAGCACCATTCAAAATTAGACCATCCCTCTGTGATGTTCCTTTATTTAACTATCCTGGCAAGGATGCCATTGGGTTATAGGATTACTTAATGGCACTTTCTCATCCTAACTCTCATTAACATATCTGTAACTCTGTCCTCTTATAACATGATTCTTCACTGCTCAGACTGGAATGATCAGAACCCAGGGCACCCCCCAACTCCCAAGTGCAAAAGTCCTTCCATGTTACCTGCCACTTGTTTTTAGGAAAGCTGAAATCTCCCAGGCTTCCCTGAGTCAGAGAAAAGAAAAGAGAGAGGCTCAAGTATCAATAGTTAATGATTAGAACAATAAAGTCACAGATTCACTCACTGATGGGCATTTCTGAGCTGTTTTACAGATGCTATATCTGCCCTCAGGAAACCCCTTTTGCCTTGCCACCTTAGCAAAGCTCTATTGTAACTAACTTAAACCAGATACCTCCGTGCTCTGTTCGTCTCCAGTCCAAGTACACTTTTCACATCTTTTGATCACACAATATCTTCCCTAACTTTTTGGTTCTTTCTATAGATCTAAGAAGTAGAAAAGAATAAGTAATTAACAGATAACCAGATCTATTCCCTGGGCTTCCCAGGTGGTGTTAGTGTTAAAGAATTCGCCTGCCAATGTAGGAAATGCAAGAGGCACAGGTTCAATCCCAAAGTGGGGAAGATCATTTGGAGTAGGAAATGGCAACCCACTCCAAAATTCTTGCATCCCATGGACAGAGGAGCCTGACAAGCTACAGTCCATGGAGCCACAAAAAGTCCAACTCGACTGAGCAACTGAACATAGATGCATTCCCTTGCTTCCCACTCAGTGATCTTGTGAACAAATTGTGTGAAAAAGAGAATATCTAGAGGAAGATCACAAGAGGTCCACAAGTCTGCACACAGTAGGGAATGGCAGTGACTCTGAATCCGTATCTCAGTGATTAACTGAGATTACATTCCCTTTCCCCTTTAAAACTTTCATGGCCAAGCAGAATCTTTAGAGTTGGTTTTAGAATAACATGGAGTCTGTCTTCTCCCCCAGTTTGCTGACATTCTGATTAAAAGCAGCTTTACTTTCCACCAACAACTGCCTATCAATTCTTCAATATTAACTTTTTGAGCAGTAAGCAGCTGGAGCTGAGTTCGATAACAATTCAGAAATGAAGAATAGAGGTTTCAGAATGAAATCTCCAACTAGTTTCTGTGAAACTTTAACATCTTTATGAATTAATATAATAAAATTACCTTATCAGGTTGCTGTGATAAAATGTCATAATATATACCAAATGATTCTTAGAGTGCCTGATAGTGTCCGACTCTTTGCGACCCCATGGACTGTAGCCCACCAGCCTCCCCCATCCATGGAATTTTCTAGGCAAGAGTACTGGAGTGGGTTGCCATTTCCTTCTCCAGAGGATCTTACCAACCCGGGGATTGAACCCTGGTCTCCTGCATTGTGGGCAAACGCTTTACGATCTGAGCTACCCGGGAATACCTCTGATAGTGTCACAGTGTTGTTGTAATTAACTTTGGGATTGTTCTCCTTCATAATGATTCGTTCTTCTCTTCTCTTTTACTGGATCCACTTTCTCTCTTTCATTTAAAAGATGAATCCACACCAAAGTTTACGTATGTGTTCCTGTTAGGTAGTTAGACATTAGCAGCAAGGAGGTGACCAAGGTGAAAAGATTAGAAGTGATTAAATAAGTCACACCCCAACCATCTGGGGATCCTCCTCTGACATTACCAGCAAAGAGAGTTGACGGGGGCTAAAGACAGGAGGGGAATAGTCAAGTAACTCTCCATTGTTCTGTGGACCCTACCCTGACCTCACTCAGAACAAGCAAAACTATGGTCGGGTGGTGGGCAAATTATCCTGTTAAAGGGAAAGAACCGTAGACCCTCCCCAGACTGCACATGTCCAGACTAAATAGGCATATAACTTCTAGTAACCTAAACTCATTATACCATCATTATGGTAAAATCTGCATGTGGTTTTGCCCTCTCCTAACTGGACTTTTCTTAGGGAATCAAGGGCAGGGGCATAGGCAATGAAGAACTTGTTACAGAACTCAGGACAGTCAGTCAAATTAGGGTCCCCTGTCACTCACCCATGATCATACCCACCTCCTTGCAAAAACAATTCCTTATAAACACTCTTAAACCTGTTTGGGAGGTCTAGTTTTACTTCACAGAAAGAGTCCATTCTCCCTCTGAGAAAGTGCTAAGCTGTCTCAATCATGTCCCACTCTTTGTGAGGCTCCTCTGTCCATGGGATTCTCCAGGCAGGATTACTGGAGTGGGTTGCCATTTCCTCCTCAAGGGGAAGGAATTGAACCCACTTCTCTTGCTGCTTTTGCATTGTAGGTGAATTCTTTACCTCTGAGCCACTGGTGAAGCCCCTCTCTGAGGGTGCAACTGTGCTTTAATAAACTTTGCTTTGTTCTTAAGCATGAAGTGGCAGTCTGCAATCCTTCGCTTGCTACCTAGAGGATGAGATTGCTGATCCATGTCTTCCATTGACCTCCCAGTTGACACAATGCATGTCAACCTCATAATATTCTCACTGTCTGTTGCTTCTCCTTTTCCTCCTCTCCTTTGACCACATTGAGGAGTAAAGGAAAAAGAAAACAATGCTTTGATAAATTTGACAAATATGCCAAAAGTACCAAAGTGATTTAATGAACCATTAAAAAATGTGTACTTAGTGAAAGAATCCAGGCAAAAGAACCACATATGTTTTCCAGAATTTCCTTTTCAATTCCCAGACGGGCTCCTGATGGTCCCAGCTGAAACCGCAACCTCAGGCAACTGAGATGATGCCAGCAGTTTGCTATTGTTTTGGAAAGGCCCTAGGGGTAGGCTGCAACTCCTCCATGAGCTGACTTTGAAATCAAATCAAATAGCCACCATATGTTTGAAAACAGAAATTACCGGAGAACTGTGAGTTTGAACAAATATTGACTATGCCCTAGAGACGGTGCTTTTAACAGATCTCCCAAACTGGTCAGATATCTCTGTTGTCCACAGTGCTGCCTGCTTTTGTTAACAGTAGCTCTGGAAGGAGTGAGACTAGCCCTAAGTTAAAATGTCCCAGACCCTGCTATTTTACCTAAGGTCAGTGGTCCAAGGATAGATAAGCTTCAGTTTATTTTGTGGCTTTTTTCCCAATTGCCAGATGTCTGAAATGGTGGATTTTAGTTTTGATTTTATTATCCTTTTGTTCTATACGGAGGGAAAGTTCACCTACTTGCCCATTCCACCATTCCAGAATGACTAAATATTATTTTTGAGTGTATTATTAACCTCTTCTATGTTTACTCATTATTCGTCTATTTTGTCTGTCAAGGATAGAAATGTGTTACATCTCTCACTATAATGATAGATTTGCTTCCTTCCTTCCTTTTCCTAGTTCTGTCAATTTTTTCTTCATGTTTTAAGGCTGTTATTTTACTCAGACAGCTTTATAATTGTTGGTCTTCCTGGGAGTTGAATTTTGACAGTTATATATTTTCTCTTTTTCTAGTAATGTTTTTAACCTTAAAATTTTCATCATTTATTATGAATATAGTCATGCCAACTTTAATTCATTATAACTTCCATAGCATATATTTTTCATTCTTTCAGGTTTATGCATAATTAAGTCATATTGTTTCCCTACAAAAGGTATCAGGATTTAAAAAAAAATTCTGACAGTTTTTCTCTTTTAAGTGTAACATTTGGATCATTTACATTTATTGTCATTAAACTATCACAGTTATTTCTATCACAGTTTTTATACTATTTCACCCTTTCTTAAAGTTTTTCCTTTCCAATCTTAATTTTCTTCATTTAAAAAAAAATGTTTCCTACATTTCTCTCCATTAGTTTACAGGTTATATACTTTATTTCTATTATTTTAGTATTTTGTTGTGCACATTCAACTTATCATAACAACTAGTTAATGTTTGTATTTCTCTTGCTCTGAAATATTACAAAAATTATGGAAAACTTCAACTATAATTAACAAAAGTACATGATTTTGTAATAATTTATATCTACCTTGTCACTTTTAACTGAACAATATATTTTTGTCTTGTACAGTTCGTTTTTGTTGAGGTTTCCCTGGTAGCTCAGATGGTAAAGAATCCATTTGCAAGGCCTGAGGTCTGGGTTCGATCCCTGGGTTGGGAAGATCCCCTGGAGGAGTATGGCAACCCACTCCAGTATTCTTGCCTGGAGAATCCGTATGGAGAGAGGAGCCTGGTGGGCTACAGTCCGTAGGATTGCAAAGAGTCGGAAGTGACTGAGCGACGTTCACACACACACACGCATACCCAAGTAGTCACCATTTTCTTTGTGCTTCATTAGTTTCTGTTTCTCCAACATTCCCTCTAGATTGCTTTCCTTTTGTCTGAACTATAACCTCAACTTTTCCACTAGCATATACTTGTTAGTATAAAATTGTGCTTTTGTCTGAACAAATCTATCCTTTGCCCTTAATATATTGGTAGTACCATTCTTGGTCATCTGGTTTCTATTATTTTTATTAAGACAACCATCACGTCAATTTTTATCCCTTTAAAGATATTCTTTCTTTTCTCTCTGGCTTTAAAGATCTTTTCCATTTTGATGCCGTACTGATTAACTATGATGTATCTTGATGGGGATTTGTTTTCATTTGTCTTCTAAAATTTTTTTATTAATTAAAAAAAAATTTTTTTTTTTTTGGCTGCCTTGGATCTTTGTTGCTGCTCATGGCTTTCTCTAGTTGAAGCAAGCAGAGGCTACTCTCTATTTGGGGTTTGAAGGCATCTCATTATGGTGACTTCTCTTGTTTCAGAACTGGGCTCTGAGGCTCACAAGCTTCAGTGGTTGCAGCATGCAGGCTCAGTAGTTCTGAAACATGGACTTTAGAGCACAGACTCAGTAAATGTGGTGGACGGACTCAGTTGCCCCACATCATCTGGAGTTTTTCTGGACCATGAATGGAACGCACATGCTCTCTATTGGCGGGTACATTACTAATCACTGGACCAGGGAAGTGCCTTATTTGTGTTCATTAGGATTTTTGGCTTCCTGAATCAATGAGGTTGACATTTTTAAAACATTCTTGAAAATCTTTGTTATGAACTAAATTATGTTTCCCCAAATCCTTATGTTAAAGCACTAACCCCCAAAGTAATGGTATTTGGAGGGGGACTTTGGGAAGTAATTAGGCTTAGATGAGGCCATGCGGATGAGGCCCTCATGATGGGATTATTGCTCTTATAATAAAAGACATCAAATATGCTTTCTTTATATCTTTCACTGCCACATGAGGACACAGCAGGAAAGTATCTGCCTGCAAACCAGGAAGAGAGCTCTCACCAGAAATTAAATTTGTTTCTGCCATAAAGCTTAGACTATCTAGCTTCAGAATTGTGAGAAATAAACTTCTATTGTTTAAGCTATCCAGTCAATAGCATTTTGTTATGTTGGCCCAAGCTAAACATGGCAATTTTAAAATATAATTTCTTCAAATAGTTCTTTGCTGAAAAAATTTCCCTATATTCTTTTCTATTTTACATTTATATTTTACTCTACTATTCTATAGATATTTTTTTCCCAAAATTTACCTTAGAGGTCAGTAAGTTTTTTAATCATTGAAAGTGAAGTGAAGTCTCTTAGTCATGTCCAACTCTTTGTGACCCCATGAATTGTAACTTATCAGGCTACTCTGACCATGGGATTTTCCAGGCAAGAATGCTGGAGTGGGTTGCCATTTCCTTCTCCAGGGGATCTGCCTGACCCAGGGATAGAACCCAGGTCTCTTGTATTGCAGGCAGATGCTTTACCATCTGAGCCATATATTTATTTAAAAATTTACTTTTGGTTATATTAGTTTTCAGTTCTAGAGGTTATATTTGATTATTAATATTTTATGAACATGATTTACCTTTATTTTTTAGTTTCTGATCTTTTATTAGATGTGCAATTCCTTTTTAAATTTAAGTATATTAACAAATTGTTATTTTTTTCCATTTAATAGTCATAATATCTTTTCATTAATTTATCCTCCAACTTTTATTATTTCCTCTCTTCTGATTGCTTTTTCCTCTTCTTTTTCTAAGTTCTTGAGATGGGAGCTTAGATTATAGATTTTAACTTTTCCTCTTTTATAAGATATGAATTTAACCCTATGAGTTTTCTTTTCAGCATTGTTTTAGCTGTGTACTACACATTGTGACATTGTATTTTTATTTTCTTTCAGTTACATGCACTTTAAAATAACAATTTAGAATTCCTCTTGGAACCATGATTATTTAGAAGTGATTTTTTGGTTTTATTTCTAAGTATTTCCACATTTTCCTGTTATCTTTATTGGCTTCTAGTTTGTTTCCATTGTTGCTGGGAATACACTCTATGTGACTTTTAAAAAAATTATTCAGATATTTTAACAACAGATAATATTATCCATCTTGGTATATGTTACATCATTATTTGAAAAGAATGTATTGTTCAGTGGAGTGATTATATTACATGTATTTGTTTATATATTGAGACACAAGTCTGACATTTCATTTTTGTTTTCTATTTGCTCTCTCTGTATTTTGCTTCAGTGTTCTCTTTTACAATGCCTTTCTTTATTTAGACTTCCATATAGTGATTTGTAGTGTCTCTTATAGTTTTCATAGTAGTTAACACAGGTATTACATATATAATATCACAGTCTACCTGTGTCATAATCTTGCCAGTTTAAATATAGAAACCCTACTTCCTTCATGTCTTTTCAATCTCCTCATTTATAATATATTTACTTAAATATTTTCTCTACATGTATTCAGAGCAACATCTAATGATGTTATAATTTTTTGGTTCAAACATCAGATGCAATTGAAAAAATTCAAGAGAAGTCACATCTACTATATTTACCCATATTTTTGATTACTATGTTCTTTCTTCCTTCTTGATACGCCCAAAATTCTTTCTTTTATTGTTTCTGTTCTGTTTAAAGAATATCCTTTAGCCATTCTTTTGAAGTAAGTCTATTGGTGACAAATCTTAATTGTTTTTCATTTGAGAACTTCTTGATTTCTTCTTCATTCCTGATGAATATTTCCTCTGGATAAAGGATTGTGTGCCCAGAGTGTCCATTCTTTTCTTTCAGCACTTGAAAAATATTTTACAATATTTTTTCTGGTCTCCATGGTTTCTAATGACAAACCTACATCATACAAATATTTTTCCTTTGTAGGCAAGGTGTCATTTCTCCTTACTGCTTTAGAAAATTTTTATTTGCCTTTATCTTTCCAAAGTTTGACTATAATATGTCTTGGTGTGGATTTCTTAGTGTACATTCTGTTTGCTTTTACCTACTTTCTTAATTCTGTCCATTTATATCTGTTCTCAAATTCAGAGAGTTTCACATTATTTCTTCAAGCTCCTTTTCAGGCTCAATCTCTTTCTCTTCTTTGATTCCAATGATATATCCATGTCAGAGTTTTTAATATAATTCCACAGGTCTCTGAGGCTCTATCAATATTTTTCATGCTATTTTCTCTGTTTGTTTTGCTCTTTAATTTTCAATTTCTAATACTCTATTTCCAGTTCATTGATATTTTTTTTGGCCCTTTATTCTGCTGTTGTGTTCATTTACTGAACATTCTATTTGAGTTATTATACTTTTCAGCTTTATAATTTCTGTTTGGTTCTTTTTATCTTCTCTTTCTTTGATTTTCTGTATATTGGCTGACACATTTCTTTTCTAATTTACTTCAAACATGTTTGTAATTGTGCATTGAGGCACTTTTTCCATAGTGCTTTTATATATTTGTCAGATAATTCTAACACCTCTGTCATCTCAATGTTTGTATCTATTAATTTTTTTTCAATAAGTTTGAGATCTAGCAGAATCTTAGCATGACGAGTGATTTTCAGTTGACTCCTTGTCATTTTTGTATTATGTCGTGAAACTTTGGATCTTATTTATACTTTCTGTTTTAGCTGATTTTTTCTGACACAACTCTGGCAGTGGAAGAAGATTGAAATCTCATTATTAATAGGAGGAGTTAGAAGCCCAGATTCTCCGTGTGGATCCAGAGGATACTTGAGGGGAGGGTATTCCTCATTACTGTTGGGTAGAAGTAAGAGTTCTGACCATGTGGTCTCCACTGACCCTGAGGTTGGTTGACCTCATAACTGCTGGGTAACACATGCACACACAACATGAAAGTCTTCACTCTACATTGGGTTGCCTTTGGCATCACTCCACTGGGAATGAATGTGATCCTCATTACTGCTGTGGGTATAAGTCTAGACATCTACATGGTTTCTACTGACCATTAATGTGTGTGAGATTGTTAGTGCCCAGTGAGAATGAAGGTCCTGGCTTTCTACTCATTCCTCTTTGACCCTACTCAGAGCAATTAGGGCATAGAATCTCCAAAGGGTAGAAACCTGGGCTTCCTATGTGATCTGTGTTATCAAGAGTGCAGGTGAGATTGTAATCAGTTCAGTTCAGTCACTCAGTCATATCCGACTCTTTGTGACCCTATGAATCGTAGCATGCCAAGCCTCCCTGTCCATCACCAACTCCCAGAGTTCACTCAGACTCATGTCCATCGAGTCAGTGATGCCATCCAGCCATCTCATCCTCTGTCGTCCCCTTCTCCTCCTGCCCCCAATCTTTCCTGGCATCTGACTCCATATTAGATCTGTTCCTTTTACTTTAAACTCTGTGCTCTGTTTCCTGTGCTTAGTCATGCTGGCTCATGCCTTTTGTAAAAGAATGTTGCACATAGCCTGAATATATAGAGTAACCTATTCTCCAGACTCTGACCTTTAAGAGTCTATTCATATAGAGATAAAAATTTGCAGAACCAAAAGTAATATTTGTCCTGTTGGAAAACATCATGACCTGACTTGTGTGGACAGCTGCAAAAACAAAGGATTCCTACACTGAGAAGTTAACAGCAATTTATAATGCACCTCCCTCAACTTGCCTTTTAAAAGTGCTTGGCTGAAACCCTTCAAGGAATTCAGGGATTTGGGGGCACAAGTCACCTGTTTCCTTGTTTTTGGCCATGCAATAAACCTTTTTCTGGTCCAAACTCTGATGTTTCAGTTTGTTTGGCCTTCCTGTGTATCATACATAGGAACTTACATTCAGTAAGAAGAGCATGGTTTTCTTCTGTGGTGTTTGGCTGGACTAGAGAAGTTGTTGTCTGAGGGTTTTCTATCTTGCTGAGCTACCACTTTCCTGGTCCTTGACTACAGAGTTCAAGATTTTATTGTTTCTTTTTTCCTCCTTTTTAGCTGTGACCATTAGTACCTCTGGGTTGCTGGCTTCTTCCACTAAAAGTCTGGCATAAGTGAGGCAAAGAGAAATTTCAAGGAATTCACCACCATATCATTCCTTGGATTTCAAGTTCCGCAGGAAGTCTGTCTTCTTTTATTCACTTTTTAGAGTTTTCTTATGTTGGTTTTATATCTAAGGCCCATAGATCAAATTGTACTCAGGAAAATAGGAAAATATATATCCATTCAATGTTCCTGAAAGAAGTTTGAGCATTTTATGTATCTTATTTCAAATATTGAATTGCTATTTATATCTCTTTTTTAAATGGTTTTGTAGGTTACCGTTGAGTTTGCAATATGTGTCTTAAACAGTCACAGTCTATCTTCAAACACTATAACCACTGCATGTATAGAATAAAGGATTATTAGCAATTGACTCCAATCTCCTCCATCCCTTTTTGCCAATATTATTTTAATGTACTTTACCTTTGACATATTATATGGACATAACTTCTGTCTTTTTATACAGTTCATCAGGTTCTCACAGCAAGTGTACTAGGGTGGTTTACCATTCCCTCCTCCAGTGAATCACATTTAGTGAGGACTCTCCACTATGACCTGTCCATCTTGGGTGGTCCTAAATGGCATCACTCACAGCTTTATTGAATTATGCAAGCCCCTTCACCACGACAAGACAGTGATCCAGAAAGGTACACCCAACTAAATGCAGAATTCCAAAGAAGAACAAGGAGAAACAAGAAGGACTTTTTTAATGAACAATGTCTAAAAATAGAGGAAAACAATACAATGGGAAAGACTAGAGATCTTTTCAGGAAAATGGGAAATATCAAGGGATTATTTTGCCCAAAGTTGGGCACAATAAAAGACAGAAATAATAGAGACCTAGTAAATGTAGAAGAGATGAAGAAGAAATGGAAAGAATACATGGAAGAACTGTACAAAAAAGATCTTAATGAACCAGATAACCATGATAGTGTGGTCAGTCATTCTGAGCCAGACATTCTGGAGTGTGAATTCAAGTAGGCCTTAGGAAACACTGATGTCAATAAAGCTAGTGGATGTGATGGAATTCCAATAGAGCTATTCAAAACCCTGAAAGATAATGCTATTAAAGTGTTGTACTCAATATGTCAGCAAATCTGGAAGACCAAGCAGTGGCCACAGGACTGGAAAAGGTCAATCCTCATCTCAGTTCCCAAGAAGGGCAGTACTAAAGAATGTTCACACCATGGGACAATTGCATTTAACTCCCATGCTAGAAAGGTCATGCTTAGAGTCTTGCATGCTAGGCTTCAGCATTCTGTGAACCAAGAACTTCCAGATGTCCAAGCATGGTTTATAAAAGGCACAAGAACCAGAGGTCAAATTGGCAACATTCACTGGATCATGCAGAAAGCAAGGGAATTCCAGAAAAGTATCTACCTCTGTTTCATTGACTACACTAAAGCTTTTGACTGTGGCAAGCTCTTAAAGATATGGGAATATCCTACCTGTCTCCTGAGGAACCTGTATGTGGGTCAAGAAGCAACAGTTAGAACCCTATATGGAACAACTGACTGGTTCAGGATAGAGAAAGGAGTACAACAAGGTTGTCTGTTGTCACCCTGTTTGTTTAACCTATATGCTGAAGACATCATGAGAAATTCATGGCTGAATGAGTTGCAAGCTGGAATCAAGATAAGCAGGAGAAACATCAACAGCTTCAGATATGTAGATGATATCACTCTAATGGCTGAAAGCAAAGAGGAACTAATGAAACTCTTGATGAGGTGAAAGAGGAGAGTGAAATAGCTGGCTTAAGATTAAATATTAAAAAAAAAAAAACTAAGATCATGGCATCTGGCCCCATTACTCATGGCAAATAGAAGGGGAAAAGGTGGAAGTAGTGAGAGATTTCTTCTTCTTGGTCTCCAAAATCACTGCAGATGGTGACTGCAGCCATGAAATCAGAAGATGATTGCTTCTTGGCAGGAAAGCTGTGACAAACCTAGACAGTAAGTTGACAGACTTCTGCTGACAAAGATCCATATAGTCAAGGCTATGGTCTTCCCAGTGGTCACATACAGTTGAGAGAGCTGGACCATAAAAAAGGCAGAGTGCCAAAAAAATGATGCTTTCAAACCATAGTGCTGGAGAAGATTCCTGAGAGTCCCTTGAACAGCAAGGAGATCAAATGAGTGAATCTTAAGGGAAATCAACCATGAATACTCGTTGGGAGGGCTGATGCTGAAGCTGAAGCTTCAGTATTTTGGCCACCTGATTCAAACAGCCGACTCATTGGAAAAGTCCCTGATGCTGGGAAAAATTGAGGGCAGAAGGAGAAGAGGGCATCAGAGGATGAGATGGCAGGATGGTATCATCGATGCAGTGGCCATGAACTTGGGCAAATTCCAGGAGATGGTGAGTGACAGGGAGGCCTACTGTGCTGCAATCCATGAGGTCACAAAGAGTTGAACACAACTGGCTACTGAACAACAATAACAATAAACATACTAATTTTTGATAATCTTTTTACTTTAGGCAATCACTCTTTAAAACAATTAAAATACAAAAAAATTAAATTTTATTTACCTTAATTATGTCACTACGATCTCTCTTCCTTTTCTTTCTGTAGATGAAAGTTTCTTTTGGTGTCATAGTCTTTCTGCCTGCATAATTTTCTTTTAATATTTCTTAAAGAACAAGGATACTGGCAATGAATATTTTTCTCTTGTTTTTTATCTAAAAACATAACATTTATCTTTTATATTCCAGACATATATTTGCTGGTGGAGAGGGCACCCTCCCCCCACTCCTTTTGTACTTTAAAGGCATTACTCCAAGGTCTTCTGCTTTTCATAATTTTTAACAAAATTATAAATAATTTTCTTTATAATTCTTATCTTTGTTACTCTGTATATGTGTTTTTTTTCTTTCAGATTGCCTTCCAATTTTTATATTTCTCTTTAGTTTTCAAGAATTGTATTAGTATATATAGTGTGTGAGTGTGTGTGTGAGAGAGAGAAAGAGAGTGTGTGTGTCTGGGTAGATGGGGAAAGATTTATTTTGTTTAGTCTTATGTAAGATTTTGGATCTATTGTTTAGTATCTCCATCTCTTACAGTGTTTTTATGTCTATCATTTATATTTTATGTTTTATTGTACTTTCTTTCTGCTGAAATCCTATATACCTCTTCATTCATATTATACACTTTTTCCACTAAAACCTTTAACATCTTAATAATAATTATTTATATTTCCCATCCGAATGTTCTAATAACAGTATAGTATTTGAATCTTATTCTGTCAATGATTTTATCCTTTGTCAGTGTTTTTATTTTCCTGTTCATTTGTATGTTTCTTAATTTGTGGTTAAAAGAGATATAACTTTTGCAAGGCAGTGGAAACTGAGTTAAATCTTATTTATTTATTTATTTATTTTAAACTTTACAAAATTGTATTAGTTTTGCCAAATATCAAAATGAATCATTCTTGGGAATTGGCTTTCCTTTCTTCATTCTCTGGATGGAGCATTGAATAAATTTAGTTAAGGGTTCAGCTGAGTTTTGGCTTTTCTGTTTTTATGGTTTTACTCAGAACATAACCAGTTTTCAAATTCTTCCAACATTACCTCTGTTTAGAGTAAGGACTAGAGGATTATTTATAATGCTGCTCAATTCTGCATTTATTTTCTCTTCATTCCTGTGTCACAAAGAAGGTATTGTTTCAAGCTCCTGGCCCTTCCCAAGCAGTATTTTGGATAGCCCTTACTTGTTCTTTCACATTTGCTAGCTTTGTGGTGGGAGCTGGGGGTCTCCTGAATGAAAAGGTCTTCACTCCTGTTCTGATTTGGCCTCAGTCTTAGATAGGTGATAAGTCCCTGAGTAAGCATATGTAAGCCTTTCTTAGTGATCCTGCCTTGCCCCTAGTGACAGGGGATGTTTAATGATCTGGCCATCTGTCCCTAGGATGTTATTCTGCCCCTTCTCAAGGAAATAAGAAGTTTTGTTTGTCTTTTTCTTTTCACTAGTATTGATAGGTGTTTATCTGTGCCCTGAAAACAACAGACTTCACTGCCCTACTCCTAGCTGTCTAAGGCTTTTCACTGCAGAGATATAAGCAAGTGTTGCCCACAGCAGCTGTGGTTCCCCTTCCCCAGGTCTTTTTCAGAAGAGATGCTTTTTAGAGTCTCTTGCAATGCCCCAACATTTCTCATGAGTAACTCATGTTGTCATTAGAGAAGAGCATACACGTTTGAATTAATTTCTCTTGTGCTAAAATTTCCAGGATTTCTATATTTTCATGATAACCCAAAGTCAGCCTTTATCTATTGATTTACATTTATTAAAAATTTATTAAAAATTCACTGTTGGTGGGAACGTAAATTGATACAGCCACTATGGAAGACAGTACAGAGATGTCTTGAATAAAAACTAGGACTGAAACTACCATTTGACCCAGCAATCCCACTACAAGGCATATACCCTGAGGAAACCAAAATAGAAAAAGACACATGTACCTCAATGTTCATTGCACACAATTTACAGTAGCTTAGACATGGAAGCAACCTAGGTGTCCATCAACAGATGAATGGATAAATAAGATCTGGTACATACATACAACGGAATATTACTCAGTCATAAAAAGGAACACGTATGAGTCAGTTCTAATGAGGTGGATAAATCTAGACCCTATTATACAAAGTGAAGTAAGTCAGAAAGAGAAAAGCAAATATCATCATTAATGCATATATATAGAATCTAGAAAGATCGTACTGATAAACCTATTTGCAGAGCAGCAATGGATATTCAGACATAGAGAACAGACATGGGCACAGGCAGGGAAGAGGAAGGAGACAGTTGGACGAATGGAAAGAGTACCTTGGAAATATATATTCTACTATATGTAAAATAGACAGCCAAAGGGAATTTGCTGTATGACTCAGAAAACACAGACTGGGGCTCTGTAACAACCTAGAGGGATGAGAAGGGTGGGATATGGGAGGAAAGTTCAAGAGGGAGGAGATATATGTATATTTATGGCTGATTCATCCTGATGTATGGCAGAAACCAACACAAAATAGTAAAGTAATTGTCTCAAAAAAAAAAAAAAAAGATATACAGCTATAAGACAGCAAGTTAAATAGGTAAAGCAGGTAAAATCACAAAGTCAGTACACTTAGTGTTTTCTATTCTTTTTCATGATATAGCACATGTAGAATATTTGTAAACTCACTAGGGCAAACTGAGAAACTGTTAATGGGCCAGAAGTAACCAATCCAGGGATCTAATTATTATAGGCCCTGCCTGGGTGCACTCCTACCTGAGTGTTTCCATCTTGCCACACTTAAAGTTATGCTTATCTGTTGGAAATTTTGGATTTATAAAACAACACCTTTCTGAGGCACTCCTTCCAAAGGAGGAATTTTTTTTTTTTGTTAATGGCTTGTATGATTATTGTGTCTTCCTTAGAAAATGGTTGACTGAGAAAATGCACAAAATGAAAATTGATAATTATGCTTTATTAGGCAGACTTTTAGAGAAGGCAATGGCACCCCACTCCACTACTCTTGCCTGGAAAATCCTATGGACAGAGGAGCCTGGTAGGCTGCAGTCCATGGGGTCATGAAGAGTCAGACACGACTGAGAGACTTCACTTTCACTTTTCACTTTCATGCATTGGAGAAGGAAATGGCAACCCACTCCAGTGTTCTTGCCTGGAGAATCCCAGGGATGGGGGAGCCTGGTGGGCTGCCATCTATGGGTTCACACGGAGTTGGACACGACTGAAGCAACTTAGCAGCAGCAGCAGGAACAGCAGCAGCAGCAGGCAGACTTTAGGGTTCACTGGTAGCTCAGCTGGTAGAGAATCCACCTGCTATGCAGGAGACCCTGGTTTGATTCCTGGGTTGGGACGTTCCCCTGGAGAAGGGATAGGCTACCTGCTCTGGTTTTCTTTAATATCCTTAGTGGCTAGGTGGTAAAGAATCTGCCTACGATGTGGGAGACCTGGGTTCGATTCCTGGGTTGGGAAGATCCTCTGGAGGAAGGCATGGCAACCCACTCTAGTATTCTTTCCTGGAGAATTCCATGTCAGAGGCTATAGTCCATGGGGTTGCAAAGAGTCAGACATGATTGAGCAACTAAGCACAACATGGCACAGGCAGACTTTACTGAGAAATTAAGCCTGGATACAGCCTCTCATATAGCTCTGAGGGACTATTTCAAATAGGCAAGGAGAGGGCCAGGATATATAGGAATTTTTGCAAAACTAAACTAAAGTAAAAGTAATTGAACATCAAAAGATTACTGCTAATTAAAGAAAATCAAGAAGTCTCAATTTAATGAATTTAGCATTTTTCTATGTATGGGACTATGCAAGAGTGTGAGTTCATTGAAATTATTCCTTTGATATGTGCTTTAGCTGCCTAGAGCCAGTATCCTGATTTTTTTTTTTTCATTCTAAATTTTCCTCAGGGTATACCATCTGGACCAATACAGTGGTTAGTGGCTTTATGACCACATCCTTTGTTTACTGAAACCCAAAGAACATTTTTTATCCACATGAGGAAGCACTAACATTCATTCTCTTCTTGGAAGAGTGTCCTTCTGATCTTTTGAGTTAGTTGATTTCTCAGGTCTCTAATGTGTACAAGCAGATTATGATTTTGTATATTACCCAATGATTTGTTGTTGTTATAAGGGTGAGAGTGATGGTTGATAAAACTTTCCATATCCTAAGACAAAGTTGAACGTTACAGGGACATTTTAAGGTAAATTGCGCAATGGCATATGTAGCTCTAAAATATAAAGATATACTCTAGCCAAGATTTGGAATTGCTAAGTAATTAAATATGAGTATAATGATAATTCAGTCCTTAGTTATGTGAAGTTTAATGAATATGGAATAGTATGCTTTAGATCATTTCAGAGTAACCACAATGTTCTCTTTGTATTAAATGAATGCTCCATATATCAAAGCTCTAAGACAATCTCAGAAGAGGGAAGTTACACAATTCAAGATATATACAGCTCTTCTGGTATCTTTCTGAATAGCAGGGAAAAACGAATCAAAAAAAGAATAATTAATTTAAAAAAAGGTGCTGGCAGACATTGGAAGTATAAGCTGTCTCTATTTGCTAGCTAAATTCCTGAAATTGAAAGAAATATATGTTAGTCATATACAAAGGTAAAAGATAGAACTTACTTGCCAGAATCTTCTTTAAAGTAAGTAAATGAATCTACTTTCATTTACAACTCTACTTTACAAAACGCTCCCCTAAATTTCAGGAATTATTGTATCCATTGACAGAAGAAGGAAAACCATTTGGGATTTACTTTCATAACCCTGGGAGTTTTAGGATTTCTTCTAACAGAAGCACTATTTCTATTCTAGCAAAAGAGGTATAGTACAATTATATCCTCAAATATATCTAAAATAAGTGAATTTTATAAGAGGAGGATAAGTGAGATGTGTTTCCAATAAAACACTGACCAATCCCAGATTTTAAATAACATTCAGTATTATTAATGTTTTCATTCAAAATCAGCCTACATGTATCCTTGAATAGATCTTGCCCTCAGAGTTACCTAGATATTATTACAAGAAAACAGAAAAAGAAGAGTGGAGGAAGATTGCTAAAACCTTTACTTTCTTTTTGCTTTAACTGTGAGAGAAGCAGCTATTTTTATCTTGATGATTTATTTATGAGACATAAGAAAGAAGCCTGGAGTGGAACATTCTTCTGAACTGGTTATGAGCATCAAGGAAAAGGGATGCTTTGCTTAAAATAAAAACCAACCCTACTAGTGCCCTGATTGTGAATCATGGCTTTTGTCACTGATGTTGTTGTTTGAAATGATTTCCTTTCTTGATTAGCTTTCACTCTCACCTGTTCTATACTGCCTGGTCCCTGCTGAGCTAACCCTGAGAATAAAGGTGTTTCTGTGAAATTTTCAATTCTATTCCCTGCCACTTCGAGTTCAAAGTTTGTCTGAACTCCATGAGCTTTCCCAATTCACATGTAACTTTAGGCCTTTCAAATTTGCCCAGTAAGAAAAGAACAAAGTTGTGGCCAACTTTTTTATTAGATGAAAATCCTAGGATAATTGTGGGATCTTGTAAAATCCACTGTATACAGCATATGTCACAAATGAAACAGGAAGAACCCCAACTGATATCCATAACCCCTGGAGGTTGCTCTGTGCACAGTCCAGAATGTACTAAAGAAAAATACATCTCTTATTTACAAGTCTTTGCTGATTGGTTCTTTATGTGCCTGAATACTGTATTCTGAACTTCAATTGATTAATTTCTTATTCAGTAAAGCACCTCAGTGACTTTCAAGATAGATAGAAAATGGCCTTGTCTAGAGATAGAAAACTATTCTGTTAAATAGGTTAACAAGTATATGCAAGTCTTTCTTTATAACCTGGAGGAAGAGGACAGTGGGAATCTAGTAATACGGTAAGAGATTGGGCCTGAGGAGTAAACACGTAATATCTGAAGTACCTTGATGAAGAAGGAAGTCTAGTATTAAATTTGGTGTTTTTCCTTATCATATATTGTTACACAATTCCCCAACCTCCATTACCCATAAATCCTCAATTATTATCTGCTATACAATGTTATATGTGGTAAAACTTGATGTGATGTTAGATATGGGTGGATGAAGGAAAGAGAGACCATGTTAATGGAAGAATAAAGCACAATGGTGAGAAACACTACAAGCAGTAGCTAAGTAAACAGGCAGACTTAAGGGATTCTGCTTTAGCTTCTGTTATTTTTCATTTGACAAACAAGAAAAAAGAGATCATTGGATGGATAGCTGATGTTCATGCTCAGAATCACACAGCACATCGTTTTCTTACAACAGTTAAAGGCAGTAAGACTGGAAGGAGTTATTAGTAGCCAGACCCTAATAGCTGTGGCAAATTCAAATGTCTCCCAAAATATTTGAAATTCAAATGAAAGGTGAATAACTATCTAAGGATTGCCAGTGTGCATTTTAAGTCATTTCAGTCATGTCCAGTCATGTTTTGTGCGATCCCTATGGACAGTAGCTCACCAGGCTCCTCTGTCCATGGGATTCTCCAGGCAAGACTAATGAGTGGATTGCCATCCCCTTCTCCTGGGGATCTTCCTGACCAAGGAATCGAACCCGCATCTTCTGCAGCTCCTGCATTGCAGATGGATTCTTTACCACTGAGTCACCAAGGAAACCCAACTAAGTATTAAATGGGTCAGCTTAGGAATTATCTGGGCAAACATGGCAGCATGAAGTTTGCACATGCTCACTTTTACTGATTTATAACTGGGCTTTTAAGAGATTCTTTCTTGAGTGTCCATAAAACCTTTTTTTAAGAATTCCATTATTAGCAAAGAGTATCAATAATATGTGTTTAAAATTCCTCTTTTTTTCCATGATCCAGTGGATGTTGGCAATTTGATCTTTGGTACCTCTGCCTTTTCTAAAACCAGCTTGAACATCTGGAAGTTCATGGTTCACATATTCCTGAAGCCTGGCTTGGAGAATTTTGAGTATTACTTTACTAGCGTGTGAGATGAGTGCAATTGTGTGGTAGTTTGAGCATTCCTTGGCATTGCCTTTCTTTGGGATTGGAATGCAAACTGATCTTTTCCAGTCCTGTGGCCACTGCTGAGTTTTCCAAGTTTGCTGGCATATTGAGTGAAGCACTTTCACAGCATCATCTTTCATTATTTGAAATAGCTCAACTGGAATTCCATCACCTCCACCAGTTTTGTTCATAGTGATGCTAAGTCCCGCTTGATTTCATATCCCAGGATGTCTGGCTCTAGGTAAGTGATCACACCATTGTGATTATCTTGGTCATGAAGATCTTTTTTGTACAGTTCTTCTGTGTATTCTTGCCACCTCTTCTTAATATCTTCTGCTTATGATAGGTCCATACCATCTCTGTCCTTTATCAAGCCCGTCTTTGCATGACATGTTTCCTTGGTATCTCTGATTTTCTTGAAGAGATCTCTAGTCCTTCCCATTCTGTTGTTTTCCTCTATTTCTTTGCATTGATTGCTAAAGAAAGCTTTCTTATCTCTCCTTGCTATTCTTTGGAACTCTGCATTCAGATGCTTATATCTTTCCTTTTCTTCTTTGCTTTTTGCTTCTCTTCTTTTCACAGCTATTTGTAAGGCCTCCCCAGACAGCCATTTTGCTTTTTCACATTTCTATTCCATGGGGATGGTCTTGATCCCTGTCTGCTTTACAATGTCACAAATCTCCATCCATAGTTCATCAGGCACTCTGTCTATCAGATCTAGGCCCTTAAATCTATTTCTCACTTCCACTGTATAATCATAAGGGATTTGACTTAGGTCATACATGAATGGTCTAGTGGTTTTCCCTACTTTCTTCAATTTCAGTCTGAATTTGGCAATAAGGAGTTCACGATCTGAGCCACAATCAGCTCCCAGTCTTCTTTTGCTGACTGTATAGAGCTTCTCCATCTTTGGCTGCAAAAAATATAATCAATCTGATTTTGGTGGTGACCATCTAGTGATGTCCACATGTAGAGTCTTCTCTTGTGTTGTTGGAAGAGGGTGTTTTCTATGAGCAATGCGTTCTCTTGGGAAAACTCTATTAGCCTTTGCCCTGCTTCATTCTGTACTCCAACATCTACTGGATCATGGAAAAAGGAAGAGAGTTCCAGAAAAACATCTATTTCTGCTTTATTGACTATGCCAAAGCCTTTGACTGTGTGGATCACAAGAAATTGGAAAATTCTGAAAGAGATGGGAATATCAGACCGCTTGACCTGCCTCTTGAGAAACCTATATGCAGGTCAGGAAGCAAGAGTTAGAACTGGACATGGAACAACAGACTGGTCCCAAATAGGAAAAGGAGTATGTCGAGGCTGTATATTGTCACCCTGCTTATTTAACTTATATGCAGAGCACATCATGAGAAATGCTGGGCTGGAAGAAGCACAACTGTAGTCAAGATTGCCAGGAGAAATATCAATAACCTCAGATATGCAGATGACACCACCCTCATGGCAGAAAGTGAAGAGGAACTAAAAAGCTTCTTGATAAAAGTGAAAGAGGAGAGTGAAAAAGGTGGCTTAAAGCTCAACATTCAGAAAACTAAGATCATGGCATCTGGTCCCATCACTTCATGCAAAATAGATGGAGAAACAGTGGAAACAGTGTCAGACTTTATTTTTGGGGCTCCAAAATCACTGCAGATGGTGACTGCAGCCATGAAATTAAAAGACGCTTACTCCTTGGAAGAAAAGTTATGACCAACCTAGACAGCATATTCAAAAGCAGAGACATTATGTTGCCAAAAAAGGTCTGTCTAGTCAAGGCTATGGTTTTTCCAGTGGTCATGTTTGGATGTGAGAGTTGGACTGTGAAGGAGGCTGAGCACCGAAGAATTGATGCTTTTGAACTGTGGTGTTGGAGAAGACTCTTGAGAGTCCCTTGGACAGCAAGGAGATCCAACCAGTCCATTCTGAAGGAGATCAGCCCTGAGTGTTCTTCGGAAGGAAAGATGCTAAAGCTGAAACTCCAGTACTTTGGCCACCTCATGTGAAGAGTCGACTTATTGGAAAAACTCTGATGCTGTGAGGGATTGGGGGCAAGAGGACAGGGGGATGACAGAGGATGAGATGGCTGGATGGCATCACTGACTCAATGAATGCGAGTTTGGGTGAACTCCAGGAGTTGGTGATGAACAGGGAGGCCTGGCATGCTGCGATTCATGGGGTCGCAAAGAGTCAGACAGGACTGAGCCACTGAACTGACTGACTGAATCTTTTTCTTGAAACATCAAGACATTAGCTTCCTCTAATGCATAGATCAATTCTTTATTCAGTGGTCTCTCAGTGCAGATGTGTTGCACTTGAAGTATGTCTCTTTGTGAGATATGTCTCACAAAGGTATGTCTCAATGATCTATTACTATCTATATATCTATCTATTATGTATTTAGTAATAACTTTATTAAATACATAAGTTCATGAATGCAGTAACATTTTGCAAACTAAAATGAATTCAGGTTTACCATATAAAGGGAATTCTATATTTTATATTCTAAGATTTAATTGAAGTAAAATATGTGAAAATAAAGTTAGTTCAAAGAGCTAACCTGGCTCTATCGATTGGACCACAATTCACATATGACTGTAATCTTGTGTATGGAATCATACAAATGCAGAGGTATTCTGTCATTGATTTGACTTTATTTTGTTTTCTCAACTGTGCTTTTTAGTAACTTGAAGGCCATACAGTAGGCAAAATTATTTTTTCCTGGCAAGTGTCAAGCCTACCTGTTCTTCTTCATACAACATTTTTACTTTTGTTGAAATACAGGTCATGTGCATTAACTTTAAGCAGACAGTTTTATTGGGGGGGGGGGCTGATTTTTTATACAACAATGAAAACTCACCATAATCAACACTCTTTCTTTAATGAGAAAAGTGAAATAGTTGTTTAAACATAGAAAATAAATTTTATAACTTGAAATAATTTTCCTAAAACCCTATTTAGTATTATTTTAACCAAATAATGGGCTTCCCTGGTGGCTCAGATAGTAAAGAGTTTGCCTTTCTATGCAGCAGACTGGATTTGATCCTGGGTAAAGAAGATTCCCTGGAGAAGGGAATGGCAACCTACTCCACTATTCTTGCCTGGAGAATTTCATGAACAGAGGAGTCTGGCAATCTATGGCCCATGGGGTCTCAAAGACTCAGACACGACTGAGCAACTGACACTAACCAAATAATACTTAATAACAGATAGCAAACTCATGCTGCCATTTTTGGGGGTTTTTCTTTTGTTTGCTATGGATTTATCACAACCAGGCTACTTACAACCATGATTATTAAATAAAAAGCTTCTTTTCAAATAAGTTTCCCTGGTGCCTCAGTGGTAGAGTCTCCACCTGCCAATAAGGAGACCGGGATTCCATCCCTGGGTCAGGAATATCCCCTGGAGAAGGAAATGTCAACCCACTCTAGTATTCATGCCAGGAAAACCCTATAGACAGAGGAGCTTGGTGAGCTTGCAGAGTCAGACACAACTTAATGACTAAACCACAGCAACTCTATCCTTGTAGTTTCAGGTAAAGGAAAGTTTAATTATTTTTTTCTGACCTATGGCAAATAAATTAGGAAACATTTAGAGGCAATGAAACGGAATAGAAAGAACCAGGGCTTTGGAATGCACAGACACAAGTAAATGTTGACTCTCCAGCTTTCCAGATTGGCCACCTGTGTTTTTAATAAAGAGTATTCAGAATCATTTTTTCATCTGAAAGGTAAAGAGAATAATACTATGGCACACATATGGAGTGAAGTTGACTTACATGAAGCATCCAGCAGGGTGCCTTGGACACAGTAGTCATCTCACAAATACCAAAATTTCGCCTCTTGAACTTTACCTTTGAACATATCAAACAATAAATATAGCACTACTTGTTCAAAGGCATAGTAGTGTAGTGGTCAAGAGAAGTGGGTATAGGGCCAGTGTTCTGGGGTTCACACATGGTTTAAATATTTGCTTCCCATTAGACCCTGGACTAATTGCTTAACTTCAGCATGCTCTAGTTTATTTACCTGTTAAACAGGGTAAATAAAAGTATCTACTGCATACAGTATTATGACAAATCAATGCACCCATTTAGAACTTTTACAAAAATCTTTGGCACATATTAATTAGTCAATAAATTATTAGTATGGTTGTTGTTGTTAACTATTCATAATGTGTACAGCCCTACAGTGAGACCTGATATGACATGGAAAATTCAGATATAGTCAAGCTATTAGTAAGATAAAAAAAAAATTAAAGAAAATGCACAGATTTCTAATGAGGATGAAATGCTTTAAAGCACTTTTGATACCTTGAAAAAACCTTGTTGATAAGCTGAATTTTTTAATCTATTACTATAATAAACATATTACCATCATAATTCTAAGTTACACTCAATATAAACACAATAAGACAGTGTTTTTAAAAATATTTTGTTATTTAAAGTTCTAATGAATTCATTACTCCAAGTGGACTAATTTCTACACTAGTGCAAATTAACTTAAATTGGGCTTCCTTGTGATATTCTTTAATTCAATAGATTCTTCATTGCAGAAGGAAACCCCAATTATTGAAGTTATATTGTGACCAAACACACAAATACACCCAAGAGATGAGGATTTGCAATGTGTTATCTATTCAGGTTAAATGACTTGAGGTTCCAGTCCAGTAAAATTCTTCGTGAAGCACAACTGTGTTGCCAATATTCTCTCATAGGATGAAAAATGAGTATCCCAGGCAACTCTGGTCTGAAAACTAAATTAGAAATGACCTTAGAAGAAGAAAATTCCTCACCTTCATTTCTATAGAAAAATAAGATCTTAACATGAATTAGACCCTAGAAAACAAATATTGATAAGGACCTTTTATCCATACAAACAAGTACTATTAAAAACGATCATTCATCTTAGTATAAAATGTAATGTTAGCACTTTCAACCCAGAGGCCAATTTTATCTTTGATTTTTTGAAAATCATCATCAGAAGCAGGAAGAGCATCCAATTATGAAGATGCCTTCCAAAAGAGCACTAACAACCCCCACATGCACCCAGGATTTTGCAAAACTCATGTAACATTTTATCATAAAGTCATATCTGCTTGCCTTATAATTTTTTTAACGAATAGTGGAAAGAACATCCCAGATCTAGACTCTGATCTGTGTTCAAGTGTTAACTTTCTGTTTTGAATCACTGAAATTAAGCAAGAAGGAAAAAAGAGAGGAAAAGAAAAGAAACCTCATTAGAGTAAATGGTAAACATAGAAGAAAATGTATCAAAGTGAATTGTTAAGAAAGAGAAGGTAAGGGTTAAGACAGTCATGTTAATTTAACTTGCAGTATCTGAGCATGTACCTCATGAAAAATTAGTCATAGCAGAAATGGATCCATAGTTTGATTATCACTGATGCCAGATAAAGATAAGTCCTCTCATTTAAAGTACCCATGTTGTCTTCAATAGCTTGACATTCTGCTTCAAAGGAGGAGAGCAGAAAAAATAGACAAAAAGACTGTTCCCTCCAGGATCAGAGAAATGCAATCTGACAGAAAGTTTGTGTATATAAACTGTTTGGTATCATTCAGTTGATACCAGGCTTGAGAACTGAGAACAAATTGCTTTCCAAGTGTCCCAAATACTGGGCAACAGACCTGGATACTGAAGCCATGGAGAAATCATTATTTATCGAGAAATATTAATGGTTCACAAATCTTGAGTACCTAATTTGACCATACATTGTACTTGGTGCTTAATTTGTAATATAGGGGGAAATTTGTGCTTTGATGGAAAACCATGCCTTACCTAGAACACATCATTTCATTTTCTGGTTTTGATTTTATCAGAGCTATTTTACAAGTCTCCAATTTATGGATAGCTGATAGCAATGAAAAATAGCTTCTGCACACAGATGTTAATTTTTTGCAGCAAAAGTTCAACTGACTTAAGGCAGGAAGAGCTAGTTTGACCTTCATTTTTATATTGATTTCATTTTCATTTTATATTGATTTATCTAGGTTTTCTTTGATCTCAGGCTAAATTTCAAAAACTCAAAAAAATGACTTCTATGTAGGTAAAAAGGATGTTAATAGTAATAAAGATATTATTTAACTTATTATTACTTAAATGAGTTAAATAGGTAACATGTTTCAACCAAAATTGGTTAAAATTTTATTTTATTATTTTAAATAATAATTTTATTATTAATTAAATAAAATAAATTATAATAAATAAAATAAATTAAATTATTAAATAATTAATTAAATAAATAATTTATAATTAATTAAATAAATAATAATTAAATAATAAAATTAAATTAAATAAATAAAATAAAATAAATTATAATTAAATAAAAATTTTATTATTTTATTATTACTTATTATTAAGTAATAATAAGTTAAATAATATCTTTATTACTATTAACATCCTTTTTACCTACATAGAAGTTATTTTTTTGAGTTTTTGAAAATTAGCCTGAGATCAAAGAAAACCTAGACATACACTTTCACCCTATAGGTAAGTAAACTAATTCCCAAAGTGATTAAATGACTTTTTTGAAGTTGCATAGCTAGTTATCGGCAGAGCTAAGACCAGAGCCAAGTCCTTTCTCCATACTGTTTCCCTACCGCACTGAAAGTTACATGAAAAAGCTTTTTCTTTCTTTCTGTTTTTTTTTTTCCCTTTTACTTAAGACTTTGTGGTTTTAAAGAAGCTTTAGGTTGACAGCAAATTGAAAGGAAGACATCTAAATACGGTAATTAAATAAAAGGATTTCTCATATATCTCCTGCCCCCACACACATACATGGGGGAAGTATGTACTTCCTGCATGATCAACATCCCCCACCAGAGTAGGACGTCATTAATATTGGTGAACCTATACTGACACATAATCACCCAAAGCCCTTAGTTCATACTAGATTCACTCTTAGTGCTATATATTCCATAGATTTGGATAAATATGTAATGAAGTATGCTGGACTGGATGAAGCACAAGCTGGAATCAAGATTGCTGGAAGAAATATCAATAACCTCAGATATGCAGATGACACCACCCTTATGGCAGAAAGTGAAGAAGAACTAAAGAGCCTCTTGATGAAAGTGAAAGAGGGGAGTGAAAAAGTTGGCTTAAAACTCAACATTCAGAAAACGAAGATCATGGCATCCAGTCCCATCACTTCATGGCAAATAGATGGGGAAACAGTGGAAAAAGTGATAGACTTTATTTTAATGGGCTCCAAAATCACTGCAGATGTTGACTTCAGCCATGAAATTAAAAGATGTTTGCTCCTTGGAAGAAAAGTTATGACCAACCTAGACAGCATATTAAAAAGCAGAGTTATTACTTTTTCAACAAAGGTCCATCTAATCAAAGCTATGGTTTTTCCAGTAGTCATGTATGGATGTACTATAAAGAAAACTGAGTGCTGAAGAATTGATGCTTTTGAACTGTGGTGTTGGAAAAGACTCTATAGAGTCCCTTGGACTTCAGGGAGATCCAACCAGTTCATCCTAAAGGAAATCAGTCCTGAATATTTATTGGAGGAACGGGTGCTGAAGCTGAAACTCCAATACTTTGGCCACCTGATGCAAAAAACTGACTCATTTGAAAAGACCCTGATGCTGGGAAAGAATGAAGGCAGGAGGAAAGGGAACAACAGAGGATGAGATGGTTAGATGGTATCACCAACTTAATGTACATGAGTTTGAGTAAGCTCCCGGAGATGGTGATGGACAAGTAGCCGGGCATGTTTCAGTCCATGGGGTCGCAAAGAGTCGGACACGACTGAGTGACTGGACTGAACTGAACTGTAATGAGGTATATCCATCACTAGGATATCATATAGACTATTTTCACTCCAGTCAATATCTTCCATTCTCTCCCTAGTCATACCCTTCCACTCTACACACAGACATATACACAACCAGTAGCAAACTCTGATCTTTTTACTGTCTCCATATTTTTGCCTTTTCCTGAATTCTGTGTAGTTGGAATGATACAGCATGTAGCCTCTCAGATTGGCTTCTTGAATTTGCTTTTTAATTAGCTTTTAAAAACAGGACAATTTATAGTCCAGAGAATGGGCAGGTAATAAAAAAAAAAGGAAAAATTCTTAGCCACCATAGATTGGTGTGTCTAGGAGCAAAGTATTTTAAGAGATAAAGGAATCTTCCTAGCCATCTTTTCATGTCTGAAATAAATCTTTCAAGGTGATACCTAATTCACTTATATGTAACCTTAGCTCAGTGTGTAGAGTAGAGAAAATGGCAAGACCTGAGAATTAACTGACAGTTTGGGAATCACGGGGAGCTAATAATTATGCTGGCTTCTCCTCCTGATTCCAAAGTGCAAACATGCTTTAAACAGATTGCCAGTTCCCCCAGGGAAGAGAGAAGGAAATGGCTGGATTAAAGTCAGAAAGCAGGGAGCCAAAAAAATCTAGTATTCATTACCATCCCCATCAATGAATATTTATCGAGCTCCCACAGAGAACCTAGTATCAAGGCTCAGGAATTCAGAGAAGTAAATACAATTTAGAGCAGTAAAAGTCCTCCCTATCCAACGCTGCTGCATGGCAGTGAGGAAGAACCCTGGGTGCCAAAGGAAGGGAGAAGACAGAACCAGTATAAAGCAGACTCTTCAACTTTCAGAAAAAAATTAAGTCCTGTTGCAATGTGGGGTTAATTTCTCATGTTTGCTTAATTATTTAAAGCTAAAGTTTAAGTCTATTTTTTAAAAAATATCCATAGTCATTATACAGCTTCCTTGCTGTATATTTTGGAGCTTTCAAAGTTTCAGGTTTGGTGGTATTTTGACGTGTAGGATAAAAATAACAAAATTGTTACATTGGTTGATATTCCCTATCAGAAATTCCTTTTATATTGGCTTAAGTCTCAAAAAAAAAATGGCATTTCATTAGAAGACTTATATGTCTACACAAAGTGGAGTAACTTCGTAAAATGGTGGCATTTTGAATCTTATATGCAAATTATATCTTTGAATTATAAATGTATGTGATTTCTAGTACTATAATTTGAAAGCATCATTGGTTTACTTTTGTGTGGACAGCCATCACCATGAATGTCTATTTGACACTCTTGATAAAAGTATACAATTATTTCATAAAGCAGGCTTCTGTGACTCTTCCTCCAGAGGTGCCTAATTGAATTGATAAGGTCAATTCAATTCATGCTGATGCAGGAAACAGCTGGCACAAGTGCTGTCCTTCTGCGCAGACAAGGTGGATCTGGTGCTCTTTGGATTACACAGGCTTCTGAACTGATGCTGCCATCCTCCATCATGCCAATTTCTTGACATTAGCCTCACCCTGACATAGCACTGGCATGGGACAATGGTCAGCTTCCACCTGCCGTGGGCCAGATACTATTCCCAGGAGAAAGGGAGATAAGACTGAAGATTACTTTGACATTACTCAGTTCTGGCAATCACAACAAACTATGGAAAATTATTAAAGAGACGGGAATACCAGACCACCTGACCGGCCTCTTGAGAAATCTGTAAGCAGATCAGGAAGCAACAGTTAGAATTGGACATGGAACAACACACTGGTTCCAAACAGGGAAAGGACTACGTCAAGGCTGTATATTGTCACCCTGATTATTTAACTTATATGCAGAGTAGATCATGAGATACGCTGGGCTGGATGAAGCACAAGCTGGAATCAAGATTGCCAGAAAAAATATCAATAACCTCATATATGCAGATGACACCACATTTATGGCAGAAAGTGAAGAGGAACTAAAGAGCCTCTTGATGAAAGTGAAAGAAGAAAGTGGAAAAAGTTGGCTTAAAACTCAACATTCAGAAAACTAAGATCATGGCATCTGGTCCCATCACTTCATGGCAAATAGATGGGGAAACAGTGGGAACAGTGCTGACTTTTCACTGCAGATGATGACAGCAGCCATGAAATTAAAAACTGCTTACTCCTTGGAAGAAAAGTTATGACCAACTTAGACAGCATATTAAAAAGCAGAGACATTACTTTGCCAACAAAGGTCCATCTAGTCAAAGCTATGGTTTTTCCAGTAGTCATGTATGGATGTGAGAGTTGGACTGTAAAGAAAGCTGAGTGGTGAAGAATTGATGCTTTTGAACTGTGGTGTTGGAGAAGACTCTTGAGAGTCCTTTGGACTGCAAGGAGATCCAACCAGTCCATCCTAAAGGAAATCAGCCCTGCATATTCATTGGAAGGACTGACGCTGAAGCTGAAACGCCAGTATTATAGCCACCTGATGCAAAGAACTGTCTCATTGGAAAAAACACTGATGCTAGGAAAGATTAAAGGCAGAAGAAGAAGGGGATGACAGAGAATGAGATGGCTGAATGGCATCACTGACTCAATGGGCATGAGTTTGAGAAAACTCCAGAAGTTGGTGATGGACGGGGAGGCCTGGCATGCTGCAGTCCATTGGGTTGCAAAGAGTCAGACATGACTGAACGACTGACTGAACTGAACTGAACTGAATTCTGGCAAGTTCTAAATGAAAAGACACATTCAATTTGAGGAGAAATAACTTGATTTTGGAGAAGGCAATGGCACCCCACTCCAGTACCCTTGCCTGGAAAATCCCATGGATGGAGGAGCCTGGTAGGCTGCAGTCCATGGGGTCGCTAAGAGTCGGACACGACTGAGCGACTTCACTTTTACTTTCCACTTTCATGCATTGGAAAAGGAAATGGCAACCCAGTCCAGTGTTCTTGCCTGGAGAATCCCATGGATGGAGAAGCCTGGTGGGCTGCCGTCTACGGGGTCGCACAGAGTCAGACACGACTGAAGCGACTTAGCAGGAGCAGCAGCAGCAACAGCAACTTGCTTTTGGTTTCATGGATGGCACTAGGAAACTAGATTTAAAACATTATTCACAAGGTCATTTTCCATGAAAACGCAGCCCCAGAATGAAATATATGTAGAGGAGGATTGGTTTTATATCAGAAATGAGTGAATAAAGAACATATTGTCCCTGTGTGGTTCACACCAGCTTTCCATTCTCCCTGCTCTTTCTGTTTCCTCTGATTCTGTCCCCATCTTTAAAAATGTTTCTCCACCTTGGGACTATTGAAAGTGAAGTCGCTCAGTCGTGTCCAACCCTTAGCGACCCCATGGACTGCAGCCTACCAGGCTCCTCTGTCCATGGGATTTTCCAGGCAAGAGTACTGGAGTGGGTTGCCATTGCCTTCTCCCACTTGATAATCAGAAGTAGATAATTGTTCATTGTGGAAGACAATTCTTTTTATTGTTATAAGATGTTTATCAGCATTCCTTCCTTCTATCCACTAGAAGCTAGTTGCACATCCCAAAGGTGTGATAATCAATTGAAAATTGTTTCCAGCTGTTTCAAATCACCCCTGGGGACAAAAGTCTCTTCCTGAAGAAAATCACTAACCTATATACATGGGTATATATCTTCCAACATTGGCATTACCAGCTGTATGATCATGGCCGAATATCTTCATCTTTCTAGACAACAGTTTTAACATTTTAATATTTGTAGAATTTTCTACATGTCATCCCTCTCCACTCACTCCTTTCTCTTTCCCAGGACTTAAGCTTTCCAGTGAGTTCAGTGCAGTTTTTCTTCCATACCTTTACAGTGTGTGTACTCTACACACTCTACCTGCCTTATAGTCAAAGCTGAATCTGCTTTCCCATTGACATGGTTTTGCCTCCTTCTTTCAAAACTGCAGGAATATGTATTCCATAGACACCCTCAGAAATTTGGATAATAAATTGATAAGTAATACTGAGTAACTGTTGGACTAATGGAAGAATATATCAATAATTTTCATGGCACCAGTTTCCTCCACTTGACTGAAGTACTGTCCACTGTATAAAAGCAATTTTTCCTCAAATTCTTTCTGTTACTTACATCAGAGACTGACTTGCAGCAGAGAAAAGATTTTAAAATTATGACCTCAGTTTTTCCTATAATGTTCTCTCCAAATATCAAAGTGCCCTTATTGCTGATTATAGCTGAAGTCCCCTTGTTTTCCAAATTATTTATATCTATGATATATGATGCCCCATGCCATTTCAGCCTAAGTATACAATAAAGAATTTGGATCAAATAATAATAGAAGCAAAAATAATAATCATTTTGTTAAGACCTTACTAGTGAAAGTACTGAAAGGATTGCCTAAAATATGTCATTTTTCTCTGATTCATCAAATTATTACCCCTGTCCAACATCATATGTGATTCTTCTGCTTTTGCCTATCCCTAGGGTTAGATTTTCCTTTCCTACAAAATGTTTTTCTGAAGGGTTTATGGAAGAACAATTGATTCCATTGGGGTTTTTTAGCCCTGCTGGCAAGCATCATTTCCAGCTGTCCATAACTGCCTGCCCCATACAACACACTGAGCTTTCATATAATTGTATGTTCAGTTGATACATCATTTAAGGCAGAGAGACATCATACATTTCTGTAAACACAGTTTAAAATATAAACTATTTTCTTTATAAGCATCAAGTGTAGGATTTAACTATACATACTTGAAGTCTACTTTCTATCTTGGGACTTATGGTTTTAACATTTTAAGCTCTAATATGTTTAAAATTTGAATAATCAGATTCTACTCTGAAGGTCTTGAAATTCAGAGAGTTGGTTATCCATGAATAAACAACTAGTGTTTCTCAGTTATGTAAAAAGTCACACATAACAAAAGGAATAGGCTCTTCTTAGGGGAAAAAAGATTATTTCATCTTGACTGAGAACAATACTAAGGGTAAAAGATCAGTGCTTAGATGAACATGAGAACAACAGCCACAGACAGAGGGTGGACTTGCTCAGCCAGGTCCTTTGCCTAAAGACTTATGGTGCAAAGTTCATGGAGGAAAGATTGCTTTTGAGAGGCATGATGAACCACTGCAGAAGATCTTGCTTACTGGAAATATAGCAACTGGATATTCTTTCTTAGACAAAATGGTTATCATCATCATTATTATATTATTACATTAATGGCTTAAAGCATGAAAACACAGTATTATTAAAATACAACTTACGGGTGGTGTAATGCCATCATGTATTATACTCAAGGAGGATTCAATTGAGGAAAGTTACCCATAAACCATCTGTCTGCTAGTGTAATATCTTTTTAAAAAATTAATGTAAATCTCATATAAACTTGATAAAAATATTGATGAAGGTCACAGTGTGGAGTTTTGAAACTGTGGCATAAATATTTATCATCCAAAATCTTTTCTAATTTCCAATATGAGCCAAAGAACAAGCAAGGCACTACTAAAAGACAAACCATTCCTAACAATTTATGTCATTGGACACCGTGAACCCAACCAACTGGTCTTACTGTCCCTTGAATAAGAAATCAGCCTGTGCACTTTTCCCTTTGTTTAGGGTTCTTTTCCTTTAGAATTCCCATTGATGGCTTCCTTATTTTCTCCTGGTTTCTGTTCAAATTTCATTTTATCCCTGAAGCCTTCTTTATCCATTATAAGAATGCCCCCATCCATATCTTCTCTGGCATTTCCTATCTCCTTATTCTGTTTCATTTTTCTCCAAGGGGAGGAAAAAAAAAACAAAACTATTACTTATGTGCTTGTTTTCCTCTGTCTTCCTCTAGTAGTAAAAGACAGAATATATGTAGAATGTATTTTACACATACACACACACACATATGTGTGTGTGTACATATATATGTGTATATATAAGAGAGAGAGAATATGGCATACAAAAATAGAATGGTGGCTCCATGAGCAGAGACTTTGTTCTGTTCTCTGTTGTATCAGTGGTACCTTGAAGAATGACTGATACATAATTAGGTACTTAATATGTATTTATTGAAAGAGTCAACTAGGTTATCAATTAACAAGTCAAATTAGAGCTTTCTTTCAGGGAATCCATTGGAACTAAGGAAGAAAATTTAGCAATTATAGATGTTATGCTTTGAGACTCTCTACCAGATCCCCAGACTTGTAGTGAGAAGTAAAAACCATTTTATATGTTTTGATTGACTTATGAAGCATTTTTAATTCTGTCAAATATTTAATAAAATCAGAGAATTGCATATAAAGGTAAAGATTTCTGGATACTTCTGAATATCAGAATTTCACTCTCTCATTTTCAAATGGGAGAGCTATCTGGAGCCACATGGTGGCTTGTTCATTTACACCAGTGGAGACCACCACAACTTACTGACTTTCTACTGTTTCTTTTCTCTTCTTCTAATTATGTTATTTGCCTGACTGCTGGAAGCATTTAAAGTTTCCATTTTTCCCCTAAGTATTTGAGTGCTTTGCCTAGCCACTTAAGGAAATTAATGGCTAATTTTAGAAAAGGTGGATCATTATCACTAGAGTTATTAATGGCCATCAACACACCTTTAAGATACAACTCTCACAAAATAAATAGCACTCAAGTAGAGGGTACTGATCTGAGCCAGGGGGTGGACTGGGCTTCTCTGGCAGTATCAATGTAAGTGAAATGGAGTCAAGCAGGCACTACTTAACACTTTTTCAGCTCCTCTGTGCCATCTCCATCTCCCTTAATTTAACCCCTCTTTATATTTCAGATGTCCAACTGTAAACTCTGAATATAGTTAGCACAGAGCTCTTGAAATGCTAACCAACAGTCTTTGAATATTCCTGTGACTTGTGTAGCACATTGAAAAGGAATATTACATAGGTCAAAATGACATAGAGCAAGTAGGGAGTAAGGAAAATATCCAGCTTATTAATTTGGTTAAGTTAAATGCTCTGCCTTGAATACCAAACCTATAAAATAATAGCTATAACTTATTGAGAGCTCAGTATATACTATTTTATATACTATTTTACACATATAAGAACTCAGTGAAAGGTAGTTAACTAGGTAAAGACTTATGGCTAGAAAATGAAAACTAGGATTTAAACCCAGATATTCTAGGACTAGAGTCTGGGTTTTGAACCATCCACACTGGAGCATAACTCATTAATATATGTTGCTGCTGGTTTTGTTGTTCAGTCTCTAAGTCCTGCCACACTCTTTTTGATCCCAAGGACTTCAGCATACCAGGCTTCTGTTTCCTTCACTGTCTCCTGGAGTTTGCTCAAACTCATGTCCATTAAGTCAGTAATGCCATCCAACGATCTCATCCATTCTCTCCCCTTTGTCATTCTTTCCAATGAATACTCAGTGTAGATTTCCTTTAGGATTGTCTGGTTTGATCTCCACACAGTCCAAGGGACTCTCAAGAGACTTCTCCAGCACCATAGTTCAAAAGCATCAATTCTTTGGCCCTCAGTCTTCTTTATGGTAAAATTCTCACATCTGTACTTGAAAACTGGGAAAAACCATAGCATGGACTATACGGATATTTGTCAGCAAAGTCATGTCTCTGGTTTTTAATATGCTGTCTAGGTTTGTCATAGCTTTTCTTCCAAGAAGCAAGTGTCTTTCAATTTCATGGCTGCAGTCCATCACTCTAAATCCAGTGATTTTGGAGCCCAAAAAAATAAAATCTGTCACTGTTTCCATTCTTTCCCCATCTATCTGCCATGAAGTCATGGGATCGGATGCCATGATCTTTGTTTTTTGAATGTTGAGTTTTAAGCCAGCTTTTTCACCCTCCTCTTTGACCTTCATCAAGAGGCTCTTCAGTTCCTCTTCACTTTCTGCCTTTAGGGTGGTATCATCTGCATATCTGAGGTTATTGATATTTCTCATGGCAATCTTGATTCCAGCTTGTGCTTTATCCAGCCTCACATTTTGCATGATGTACTCTGAATATAAGTTAAATAGGTAGGGTGACAATATACAGTCTTGATGTATCCCTTTCCCAATTTTTAACCAGTCCATCGTTTTATGTCCAGTCCTAACTGTTGCTTCTTGACCTGCATACAGGTTTTTCAGGAAGGAGGTAAAATGGTCTGTATTCCCATCCCTTTGAGAATTTTCCACAGTCTGTTGTGATCCACACAGTCAAAGGCTTTGGCATAGTCAGTGAAGCAGAAGTGGATGTTTTTTCTGGAACTCTCTTGCTTTTTCTCTGATCCATTAGATGTTAGCAATTTGATCTCTGATTCTTCTGCCTTGTCTAAATTCAGCTTGTATATATGCAAGTTCTCACATACTGTTGAAGCCTAGCTTGAAGGATTTGGAGCGTTACATTGCTAGCATGTGAAATGAGTGTAATTGTGCGGTTGTTTGAACGTTCTTTGGCATTGCACTTCCTTGGGCTTCCCTTGTGGCTCAGCTGGTAAAGGATCTGCCTGCAACGCAGGAGATCTGGGTTTGATCCCTGGTTTGGGATGATCCCCTGGAGAAGGGAAAGGCTACCTGCTCCAGTATTCTGGCCTAGAGTATTCCATGGACTATATAGTCCATGGGGTCGCAAAGAGTCAGACACAACTGAATGACTTTCACTTTCTTTTTCTTCCCCTGGAGTTGTAATAAATACTTTTCCATTCCTGTGGCCATTGCTGAGTTTTCCAAAATTGTTAGCATAACAAGTGCAGCACTTTCACAGCATCATCTTTTAGGATTTGAAATAGCTCAGCTGCAATTACATTACCTCCACTAGCTTTGTTTGCAGTAATGCTTCCTAAAGCCCGCTTGACTTCACACTCCAGGATGTCTGGCTCTAGGTGAGTGATCACACCATTACATTATCTGGGTCATTAAGACTTTTTTGTACAGTTCTTCTGTGCATTCTTGAGCATCTCTTCTTAGTATTTTCTGCTTCTGTTATGTGCATACCATTTCTGTCCTTTATCTTGCCCATGTTTTCATGAAATAGTCCCCTGATATTTCTAATTTTCTTGAGAGATCTCAAGTGTTTCACATGATACTGAATGCATATCTAAGATTGATATTTCTCCCAGGATTCTTAATTTCAACTTTTCATTTATCCAGCCTGTCATTTCACATGATGTACTCTACATAGAATTTAAATAAGCAGTATGACAAAATTAATGTATGTACAGTTGTTTAAAATTTTTAATGTGTATTTTAAAAATGAACTATGTTTTATTCTCTTAGAAATGGACTTTGAAAGATTGTTAGGAGGCTCGAGCAGGGGATCATGGTGACTCCTATAAGCTTATTGGACAAATGAGTTCCCGTCTATGAGGAAGGTCATTCTCTTTGTGCCCACAGGCTGGGGAGGGACTTACACGGAGTAGTGAGGGATGTAGGGCACACATACCTACCCCGGTAGATTAGACAAATCAACATGGTGAGAGATGTAAAGTTCTTAGCAAAGTTCCTAATACCCAAGCTGTCTGTATAAGTTAGTTATATAACCTAGAAGGATGAAGTCATTGTGGCTTTCTTCACCATTTCTCCCCCTTTTCAGTTTTTTTTTCAATATTGTCTCCTCTATTTGATTCACAACATCCCCAAAATAATGTTCTTGTTAGAATTCAAGACTCCTCCATTGGCATTTCCTAATCCAATTGTTGAACCTGAATCTCTCTCCATCTGCTTCTAGCTCATGTAACTGGGTTTCTATTTCATTTTGGTCTGCTTTCTAAATTCCTCATCCAACAACCTGTCTAATACCCCAGCAACACCTGCATCCCTGAATTGATCTTGCCAGATCCTTCCCAATTTCTGGAATCCTGCCCCCAGTACTTTGTGTTCCATTTGGTAAATGAAATTCTGTAACAGATCCAAACTCTGTTCTATGATAAAATATGAAAGCCCAGAACACTATTAATGAAGCTAATACAAAAACTCAGGGGTCCTACCTCCAAGCTGTTCTGAGTCAGTGATTAAAACAATCTAAAATAATAAATCTAATTTTCCTCCTCATATGCATCCATATGACAAATGAGTATAACAGAATACTACTGGTTTTAGAAATTCTTCTTCAAAAGAATATCAGACAACAGAACATACAGATGCTGCATAAGAGAACATTCTGTGAATTATTTTATCATCTCCAAACTATGCCATTATATGTTTATACTTGATTTTTCTCACACAAAACTAAATTTACAGAAACCACGAGCTTGTAGGGGCTTCCTTAGTGGCTTAGATGGTAAAGCATCTGATTGGAATGCAGGAGACCTGGGTTTGATCTCAGGAATATTCCTGGGTCAGAATATACCCTAAAGAAGAAAATAGCAACCCACTCCAGTATTCTTGCCTGGAGAATTCCATGGACAGTCCATGGGGTTGCAAAGAGTCAGACACAATTGAGTGACTAAACAACAACAACAACAAGTTTGTAGCTGTTTAAAGTACCTCTAGAAGAAACCAGCAAACTATTTTCTCCATTAATCACTTAGCTGTGAAACCAACAGTTAGTTCTAAGTTCCACTGGCTTTAAGTCAGCTTGAGGAGTGAGTTGTCACAAAAGACTCCTTAGTGTGTGTTATTATGTCAAATCATAGCCAGGTCCCAGTTGATGATCTATACAATTTAGGGGAACTCCATAATCTGGAAATATAACTTTCACACTGTGGGGACTTAAATAATAAAATCCAAGAATGTCTTCAAGAAGGTACCTTTTATCCACTAACCATCCAACCAGGGATGTAAGGAATATTTTGAAACTGGACACAGGAAGGAATGGGCAAAGATATGGAGTTAGTACAATAGTAGGTTATGGGTAGAGAAAAAAATCAGTGAAAGCCAGAGTGTTTGTTCAAATTTTGGGATGTTGAATACAATTCCAACATGAACATTTGACAGAGGAAGAAGACTAAGGATTTTATAAAACAGATCAAGGAATATTAGTCAAAGTTCAATTTTGTCCCAGGAAGAGTTTCCTGTTTTAATTCTTAGAGGTTATGGGCCAATATCAGAAGGATAGAGAGGCTGCAAGACTAGGGTAACAGTTTAATAGCATTTGATTAAACAATTGGTATTAAGTAAGTAGTGATGTGGAGAAGGCAGTGGCACCCCACTCCAGTAGTCTTGCCTGGAAAATCCCATGGACAGAGGAGCCTGGTAGGCTGCAGTCCATGGGGTCGAGAAGAGTTGGACACGACTGAGCGACTTCACTTTCACTTTTCACTTTCATGCATTGGAGAAGGAAATGGCAACCCGCTCCAGTGTTCTTGCCTGGAGAATCCCAGGGACAGGGGAGCCTGGTGGGCTGCCATCTATGGGGTTGCACCAAGTCAGACACGACTGAAACGACTCAGCAGCAGCAAGTAGTGATGCATTAGTTGTAGCCTAGGGGTTTTCAAGTTCATAATGGAGAAGGTATAGTACTGGACCGGTCACAATCTACAAATAATATTTCTGAAATTTTCATAGCATAGTTCAGTTCAGTTCAGTCACTCAGTCGTGTCCGACTCTTTGCAACCCCATGAATTGCAGCATGCCAGGCCTCCCTATCCATCACCATCGCCCGGAGTCCACTCAAACTCAAGTCCATCAAGTCAGTGATGCCATCCAGCCATCTCATCCTCTGTCATCCCCTTTTCCTCCTGCCCCCAATCCCTACCAGCATCAGAGTCTTTTCCAGTGAGTCAACCCTTTGCATGAGGTAGCCAAAGTACTGGAGTTTCAGCTTTAGCAACATTCCTTCCAAAGAACACCCAGGACTGATTTCCTTTAGAATGGACTGGTTGGATCTCCTTGCAGTCCAAGGGACTCTCAGGAATCTTCTCCAACAGCACAGTTCAAAAGCATCAATTCTTTGGTGCTCAGCTTTCTTCACAGTCCAACTCTCACATCCATACATGACCACTGGAAAAACCTTAGCCTTGACTAGACAGACCTTTCTTGACAAAGTAATGTCTCTGCTTTTGAATATGCTATTTAGGTTAGTCATAACTTTCCTTCCAAGGAGTAAGTATTTTTTAATTTCATGGCTGCAATCACCATCTGCAGTGATTTTGGAGCCCCAAAAAATAAAGTCTGACACTGTTTCCACTGTTTCCCCATCTATTTCGCATGAAGTGATGGGACCATATGCCACGACCTTAGTTTTCTGAACGTTGAGCTTTAAGCCACCTTTTTCACTCTCCTCTTTCACTTTCATCAAGAGGCTTTTTAGTTCCTCTTCACTGTCTGCCATAAGGGTGATGTCATCTGCATATCTGAGGTTATTGATATTTCTCTCGGCAATCTTGATTCCAGTTTGTGCATCTTCCAGCCCAGCGTTTCTCATGAAGTACTCTGCATATAAGTTAAATAAGCAGGGTGACAATATACAGCCTTGATGTATTCCTTTTCCTATTTGGAACCAGTCTGTTGTTCCATGTCCAGTTCTAACTGTTGCTTCCTGACCTCATATAGGTTTCTCAAAAGGCAGGTCAGGCAGTCTGGTATCCCCATCTCTTTCAGAATTTTCCACAGTTATTGTGATCCACACAGTCAAAGGCTTTGGCATAGTCAATAAAGCAGAAGTAGATGTTTTTCTGGAAATCTCTTGCTTTTTCCATGATCCAGTGGATGTTGGCAATTTGATCTCTGGTTCCTCTGCCTTTTCTAAAACTAGCTTGAACATCTGGAAGTTCACGGTTTGCATATTGCTGAAGCCTGGCTTGGAGAATTTTGAGCATTACTTTACTAGCGTGTGAGATGAGTGCAATTGTGTGGTAGTTTGAGCATTCTTTGGCATTGCCTTTCTTTGGGATTGAAATGAAAACGGACCTTTTCCAGTCCTGTGGCCACTGCTGAGTTTTCCAAATTTGCTGGCATATTGAGTGCAGCACTTTCACAGCATCATCTTTCAGGATTTGAAGTATCTCAACTGGAATTCCATCACCTCCACTAGCTTTGTTCGTAGTGATGCTTTCTAAGGCCCACTTGACTTCACATTCTAGGATGTCTGGCTCTAGGTGAGTGATCACACTGTCGTCATTATCTTGGTGGTGAAGATCTTTTTGTACAGTTCTTCTGTGTATTCTTGCCATCTCTTCTTAATATCTTCTGCTTCTGTTAGGTCCATACTATTTCTGTCCTTTATCAAGCCCATCTTTGCATGAAATGTTCCCTTGGTATCTCTAATTTTCTTGAAGAGATCTCTAGTCTTTCCCATTCTGTTGTTTTCCTCTATTTCTTTGCATTGATCACTGAGGAAGGCTTTCTTATCTCTTCTTGCTGTTCTTTGGAACTCTGCAATCAGATGCTTATATCTTTCTTTTTCTCCTTTGCTTTTCACTTCTCTTCTTTTCACAGCTATTTGTAAGGCCTCCCTGGACAACCATTTTGCTTTTTTGTATTCCTTTTCCATAAGGATATTTTTTAAATCTGAAGAGTTTTTGTTTTTCTTTCAATTTTTTACTCCTGTTTCTAAAAGAGAATGTTGTTACAGTAGGAGGTAAGGATTTACAAATCAGGATTTCCTTGGAATTTTAACCAATAACAAAAGTTGAAGGAATTACACGCTTTGAAACTTACAAATGACAGTCATAGCAGTGGATCACTGAGAACTTTCATCAGATGAGAATCATAGAGAACAGACTTGTAGACACAGTGGTAAAGGAGACTATGGGATGAATTGAGAGAGTGGTGTGGTAACATATATATGGTAACACCATATGTAAAATAGCTAGTGGGAATTTGTGTGATGCAGGGAGCTCAAACCAGTGCTCTGTGAAAACATAGAGGGGTGGGACAGAGAGGGATGAGCGAGGGATGTTCAAGAGGGAGGGGGCATATGTGTACCTATGGATGATTCATGTTGATGTATGGCAGAAACCAACACAATATTGTAAAGCAATTATCCTCCAATTAAAAATAAATAAATTTTTTCTTTAAAAATAGAGGATCTGTGAAGAAACTGCTACCTGACAGTCTGTAGCTGCCACACTTTCAAGATCCAACAGAACATTTTCAATAAAGGCACCCTACCTGTGACTGTGGGCTTCCCAAGTGGTGAGGTGGTAAAAAAAAAAAAAAAAAAAGAAAGAAAGAAAAGAAAATCCTCCTGAAAATGCAAGAGACACAAGAGACTCAGAGTCAGTCCCTGGATTGGGAAGATCTCCTGGGGTAGGAAGGGGCAACCTGACCCAGTATTTTTGCCTGTAGAATTCCATGGACAGAGGAAACCAGTGTTCTAGAGTCATCCATGGGATGGCAAAGAGTCAGAGACAACTGAGCATACACACACCCCTGACTGCACCCAACCAATGACCATGCACAGTAGGGAAGCTAGAGGTGGGAAATCCCTGCAAAGAACAATTCTCTGATGGAAAACTTTGTTCTGGGCACTACTATCAGCCTGACTGAGACTTTGCCTCCATACACACGCCTCCTTCGTTTCCTCTCTCCAGTTTTAGGGTTAGATGCACTGTGATCAAAAGGCTCTGCTTTGACTGTCCCTGCTCCTTCATTGTACTCAGAAGTGTTTCCCACAATAAATGTCTTGAAATTTTAATTGTCTTGACATCTATCTTTTGGGATATCCAAACCTGCAGTTATTTTGTTTATAAAAATACAAAACATAGAGCTGAGGAAATGTGTTTAACTAATGGACACATCTCTACTCCACATCAAAATTATTTCAGAGGTCATAGCACCACTGCATAGAGATAAACTAAGCAATGCACAGCAACCATGTTGACCCATAGAGGTCTGTGAAACCTTCCTGTCTTTCCTTAGGAGAAAGAAGACCCTGTAGCTCATACCCACACCAACTAGTACCTTATTGTTATAACCTACCTTATCTACAGAGAGCTTCTGAAATGTTGTTGTTGTTCAGTTTCTAAGTTGTCTCTGACTCTTTGTGACCCCAAGGACAGTGGCATGTCAGACTCACTTGTCCTTCACTTATCTCCCAAAGTTTGCTCAAATTCATGTCCATTGAATCAATGATTCTAACCATCTCATTCTCTACTACCCCCCTTCTCCTTTTGCCTTCAATTTTTCCCATTATAAGGATCTTTTCCAGTGAGTTGACTCTTCATATCAGGTGGCCAAATTATTAGCACTTCAAATTAAAAATCAATCCTTCCAATGAATATTCAGGACTGATGTCCTTTAGAATTGGCTGGTTTGATCTCCCTGCAGTCCAAAGGACTCTCATGAGTTCCCCAGACTACCACTTGAAAGCATCAATTCTTCTGAAATGGAGAGCAAATTAATGAAGTCAATGAAGACTGGCTATGTTTTTAGTCTTATCTCTTTTTTTTTCGTTTGTATTTACTAGTTAAACACAGGTACTGGAATATATTTATTGCTTTTTTTCATATACAAATGAATTAGTCATTGTTGTGATATCATCAAGAAAGCCTTTAATAATATTTGGAAGGCTAATTCCTTTTGTTCTTAGTACATACAATTCTTTCTGTCCTAGGATTCACTTAAATATAACTGGAAAATTTAAAAGGAAAGACATTCTACTTTCTACATGAAGTTACAAATATATATAAATCCTAAAATCACATTATTTCTTGATACTTCAGTAAACAATAAGACACTATCAAGAATACTTACAGAGCAAATAAAAAAACATTAACAACATACATTGTGATGATTAGTAGGTATTATAGCAAATAAAGTGAGATTAGATGCTTGTAGGAGAGATAAGAAAGTCTTCTTAAATGACCAGTGCAAAGAAATATAGGAAAACAATAGAATGGGAAAGACTAGAGATCGCTTCAAGAAATTAGAGATACCAAGAATATTTCATGCAAAGATGAAATGATGCAAAGACGGGCTCAATAAAGGACAGAAATGGTATGGACCTAAGAGAAGCAGAAAAGAGGTGGCAAGTATACACAGAAGAACTGTACAAAAAAAATCTTAATGATCCAAATAAACACGATGGTGTAATCAGTCATCTAGAGCCAGAAATCCTGGAATGCAAAGTCAAGTGGGCCTAAGGAAGCATCACTACAAACAAAGCTAAGGGAGTAGATGGAATTCCAGTTGAGCTATTTCAAATCCTAAAAGATGATGCTGTGAAAGTGCTGCACTCAATATGCCAGCAAATTTGGAAAACTCAGCAGTGGCCACAAGACTGGAAAAGGTCAGTTTGCATTCCAATCCCAAAGAAAGGCAATACCAAAGAATGTTCAAACTACCACACAATTGCAGTCATCTCACACGCTAGCAAAGTAATGCTGAAAATTCTCCAAGCTAGGCTTCAATAGTATGTGAGGGAAAGCTATGACAAACCTAGACAATAAATTGAAAAACAGAGACATTACTATCAAAGGTCCATCTAGTTAAAGCTATAGTTTTTCCAGTAGTCATGTATGGATGTGAGAGTTGGACTATACAGAAAGCTGAGCACCAAAGAATTGATGCTTTTGAATTGTGGTGTTGGAGAATACTCTTGAGAGTCCCTTGGAATGCAAGATCAAACCAGTCAATCCTAAAGGAAATCAGTCCTGAATATTCATTGGAAGGAGTGATGCTGAAGCTGAAGCTCCAATGCTTTGGCCACCTGATGCTAAGAACTGACTCACTGGAAAAGATCCTAATGCTAGGAAAGATTGATAGTAGGAGGAGAAGGGGACAACAGTGGATGAGATGGTTGGATGGCATCACCTACTTGATGCACATGAGTTTGAGCAAGTTCCAGGAGACAATGATGTACTGAGAAGACTGTCATACTGTAGTCCATGGAGTCACAAAGAGTCAGACACAACTGAGTGACTAAACTGAACTGAAAGGCTTATCTGGCCATTTTGAGGAGATAAAGGGTTTTGTAAAGGAACTTTTATTTGGAATTGAGATATAATTTCAGAACCAAGGGAAAGGTTCAAATAGGCTATAAACATATCCAAACATGGAATCTTATCAGACAACCTTTGTCGTGTTTCCATAGATTCCAATTACCCTTTGACCCATTATTGCTGCTATTGTTAATGCTTCAACAGGAATGTATTTTTCCTTCAAATGTATTTTCAATTTTTTTACTATACCCTTCAATCCAGTTCACTTTATTGAGCACCAACCAGATGTGAAGTTTTATGGGCATAAAAAACCACCACAAAGTGAACAAGAAGTAGTTTCTGACCTCTGAGATATGATATGATTTTTAACATGTCATGGAGTATACTGCCTGTAGGAAAAGCAAATATTCTACAACTAAAGGCAAAAGAAATATGTAGCTGCTCATATAACCAAAGTGACAGTAAAATGTATTATGCAGACCAAGATACTTTTGAGAGTGAAAGAAAGAGCCATTAAACAAAGGGAATAAACTGAGACTGACCGGACAAACTAGGATATTTAATTGTCCACCTGAAGCCAAATTCTCGGGAATGCATGTTTTCTATAAAGGATCATGTACACTATGTTCAGTATCTGACCCTAAGATTGGCAGATTCACTTTAAAGTGGTGGTTAACTAGTCTTCTCCTGAAAGTGCAGAGAAATGTTCAACTCATCTAATTGTTAATATCACTTTCATAGATCATCCAACACATGTAGCTGATACAGTGAGAAAATGAAAGGAAAACACATGAGTGATTAGTTATTTTAGATATACACTCCCTGGTAAGCTTGCAAAAAAATAATAGTCAATTTATATATGGTTAATGTATATTTATCTGTTATTTTCATTATTTAAGAACAGAAGTAACGGGGGTTTCCCTGTGGCTCAATGGAAAGAATCTGCCTGCCAATGCAGAAGACATGGGTTTGATCCCTGATCCAAGAAGATTCCACAAGCCATAGAGTGACTAAGCACATGTGCCACAACTATTAAGCCTGTGCTCTAGAGCCCTGGAGTCACAACTATTGAGCTCATGTGGGGCAACTACTGAAGCCTGAATGCTCCACAACAAAAGAAGCCGCTGCAATGAGAAGCCCACACCTAGCCTCTGCTTGCCACACTTAGAGACAGCCCACACAGTGACAAAGACCCAGCACAGCCAAAAATAAAAAAGTAAATAAGAATACAGGTAATAAATTTTTGACTGACCTAAACTCATCCCCAATTGGGAGAGCCGGTGTGATGAATATCCCCTCAGAGAACAAAGTTACCAACATGAAGAAGAAAAAAAAAAAAACATTTTGTGACAATTCCACTTAATTCCATCAGCCTTAGCCACATCCTTCAGTTTTTAAGCCATTTTCTATGAATCTTCATATTCCATCCCAATTCAAACATGAGCTTACTTAGGTCTATAGCATGACTCAGGGCTCACACAAAATCTACCCTCTACAAATAGTATTTTTGCTCGATGTGTGGATATTTAATTCCTTTCTTTTTTTTTCTCCAAATATATTTACTTAACATATTCTTCACAAATGCAATATTTTGCCCTTTTGTGTGTATGTATTCTTTTTCAAGTTTAAATAATGTTAAGGGTAATCCAATGTGTGTGAAACAAAGTGATGTTACCAGTGTCTAGACAAAGATATAAGGGGTGGGGGTGGGGGGGCTTCCCAGATGGCTGCTGATTAATAACCCATGTCCCAATGTACTGAGAAGGCAATGGCACCCCACTCCAGTACTCTTGCTTGGAAAATCCCATGGACGGAGGAGCCTGGTGGGCTGCAATCCATGGGGTCGCTAAGAGTCAGACACAACTGAGCAACTTCACTTTCACTTTTCACTTTCATGCATTGGAGAAGGAAATGGCAGCCCACTCCAGTGTTCTTGCCTGGAGAATCCCAGGGACGGCGGAGCCTGGTGCCAATGCAGGAGCTGCAGTTTCAGTCCCTGGGTCTGGAAGATCCCCTGGAGGTGGGTATGGCAACTGACTCCAGTATTCTTTCTTTTTTTTTAATCTAAATTTATTTATTTTAATTGGAGGCTAATTACTTTACAATATTGTGTTGGTTTTGCCATACATCAACATGAATCCACCACGGGTGTACACATGTTCCCCATCCTGAACCCCCTCCCATCTCCCTCCCGGTACCATCCCTCTGGTGGATGAAACTGGAGCCTATTGTACAGAGTGAAGTAAGCCAGAAAGAAAAACACCAATACAGTATACTAACGCATATATATGGAATTTAGAAAGATGGTAATGACTTCAGTATTCTTGCCTGGAGAATTCCACGGAAAGAGGAGCTTAGCAGGCTACAGTCCATAGGGTCACAAAGATTTTAACATGCCTGACGTAACTTACCATGCATGTATAAGGAGTGGAGATGTATGGACAAAGACTTCAGGAAAAGAGCAAACAAAACTTCAGGAAAAGAGCAAACAAGACTGAATAGAAAAAAAAAATTGTTAATCATAGAATAACCTTTTTAACAACTTCAGATTCCCAATACTTCTCTGCAGGTCTCAGAACACCACGAGTTCAGTGCACATCCTGGGAAGTAATGACACAGGAAGGAAGCTGCCTGACTGGTCTAAATGGCAGAACCTTGGTAGGGCTTGAGCTCTAATCTTACTCAAGAAGTGGTAGGTTTACACATGGGGATTCAAATTGTATCCCTAAGCAACTGGGTGTGCAAACTGCCACATGTTTCAAAGTTATTTAAAATAAAGAGAAAGTACACTTTGTTGTGTTGATCAGTTGCTCAGTCATGTCCAATTCTTTGTGACCCCATGGACTGCAGCACACCAGACTTCCCTGTCCTTCACCATCTCCTGAAGTTTGCTCAAATTCATGTCCATGAGTCAGTGATGTCATACAAGCATTTCATTCTCTGTTGCCCCCTTCTCCTCCTGCCCTCAATCTCCCAGCATTGGAGTATTTTCCAGTGAGCGGGCCCTTTGCATCAGCTGGCCAAGGTACTGGAGCTTCAGCTTTAGCATCAGTCCTTCCAATGAATATTCAGGGTAGATTTCCTTTAGGGTTGACTAGTTTGATCCCATTGCTGTACAAAGGACTCAAGAGTCTTCTCCAGCACCACAATTCAAAAGCGTCAATTCTTTGGCACTCAGCCTTCTTTATGGTCCAACTCTCACATCGTACATGACTACTGTAGAAACCATAGCTTTGACTATATGGAACTTTGTCAGCAAGTGATGTCTCTGATTTTTAATATGCTCTTTAGGTTTGCATAGCTTTTCTTCCAAGAAGAAAATGTTTTTGAATTTCATGGCTGCAGTCACCATACACAGTGATTTTGGAGTCCAAGAAAATAAAGTCTGTCATTTTTTCCACTTTTTCCCCAGCTATTTGCCATGAAGTTATGGGACCAGATGCCACGATCTTAGTTTTTTGATAGTTGAATTTTAAGCCAGCTTTTTCATTCTCCTCTTTCACCCTTTCACCCTTTTATTTAAAATAAATAGAAAAGTATACTTACCACCTCATTAAAACAAACTAAAGAACACCACAAAGCATGGAAAAATATCTGCTAGCATAAATTTTGGCACTCTGTTAGGCAGGACATATAGCAGTCAAAGTTGCTAATTGACTATTCATGGACTGTAGTAAAAAGAAAAAACCTACATAAGACCATTGCTCTCCATAAATTGAAGCATTGGTCTGCATTTCTCCATATTATTTCTCTGAACTAAGTCTGCATGAAATCAATTTTTGCATTCAAAGGAACAAGAAGGGTTTTGTTTCATATGCTGAAAATTTACTTAACTCTTATGATTGGATGCCTTAATTACAAATGAATGTTCATGATGAACAATATCCTAAGCTTCTTAATAGCACACGCACAGACTGTGTCAACTGTGTCATCCCTGGAAGTGTACATTTGGCTCTCCTTTCAAGAAATAATTTATTATTCAACTACAAAATAAGCAGTTAGATGACAGCTTCTAGCTGTGAGTGCCTTTAGGATCCTCCTCAGCTTTTGAATTATGGCCATATCTTTCTGAGGCTGTTCCCAGACAATGAGTCACATAGTGGCATAATATATCTTGGTTTTATCTCTACATTGAGATTCTTCTAATGGGCAATCTCTTTTCTAGAGATCCTGGCTGAGTTGGTCAAGACTTTGTCAGATCTGTCATTTCTGCCCAGTCTTGCTTCCTCCTTTCTGTTATCTATCCCAGGCATAGATCTTCAATTAATCTTCCGCAGGATGAAATCCATCTCAATGTATGTTTTCTAATGAATTCATGTGTACATGCTCAATCGTGTCTGACTGACTGTGACCCCATAGACTATGGATCACCAGGCTCCTCTGTCCATGAGGTATTTCCAGGAAAGAGTACTGAAATAGGTTAGTATTTCCTACTCCAGGGGATCTTCCCAACCCAGGGATCAAACCAGCATCTCTGGCATCTCCTGCTTGGCAGGCAGATTTTTTTTTTTTTTTACCACTAGTGCCACCTAGGAAGCCATATATTTTCTCTTAGTCCTGTCTAGACATGCAGACTATCTAAAACTGTCTCTGTGTCTTATACCTGGTGCCATTGGTACTTACTTGATAAATTATTTCAAGGTCTATCATGTAATTTTCTTCAACAAACATGCTTTCTGATCTTATCTCTAAAATGTTTAGGGCCATGGTTTCCACAGAGAGTTTTCTAAGATCTATAGTTCTTCTGTGGCAGGAAACTTAATATAAAGATGACAGTTATCATGCACTGTTAGGAGTTCATGCATCATGTTTTACAGTTGGCTTATGGACCTCATACAATAAGAAATCATTCTCTAAAAGGAAACTTCAAATTTTGTATAATTTGCAGCACAGAGGAGAATTTGAAGATTCTTCACTTGAGGACTATGTCTGTAGGGTCTAAACTGCCTGGTGCATTAAGTATTTATTTAACATTCAATATGTCAGTCAATGGAGAAGGTGATGGCACCCCACTCCAGTACTCTTCCCTGGAAAATCCCATGGACAGAGGAGCCTGGTAGGCTGCAGTCCATGGGGTCGCAGAGTCGGACACGACTGAATGACTTCACTTTCACTTTTCACTTTCATGCATTGGAGAAGGAACTGGCAACCCACTCCAGTGTTCTTGCCTGGAGAATCCCAGGAACGGGGAGCCTGGTGGGCTGCCATCTATGGGGTCGCACAGAGTCGGGCACGACTGAAGCAACTTAGCAGCAGCAGCATATCAGTCAAAATTTTTCAGCAATTCCATATTGTACACGAAGAGGTAAATTTATTATTTGTCCACTATAATTTAGTTTATGCAGGCTTGTCAGCCAATGTTTCTTGCCTGTCATGCCCTTTCTATACTTCTTCAGTCATGTCAGATTTCTCACTAGTCCCTTTCCCTTCTCTGGATTCCCCAAATTAGTTGTGTTCTGCTAGTATTTTCCTGGTGGATTTACCTTTGAATTTATCTATTTTAACAACAAGCAGAGGAGAAATAGGAAAGAATTGCACACTAGGCACCTCAGGGAAAAATAATTGTTTTATGAACGGAGTCATTACTATACATAAATGTACATGTGTTGTTACATATTGCGTCATTGTGTTTCATTTTGCCTACAAGGAACTAAAATTACTTAGGAAAGAATTCCAGAAAATCAGTTTATGTTTTCTAACAGAACAAATGCTGGCTTAAAACTCAGCATTCAAAAAACTAAGATCATGGCATCTGGCTCCATCACTTCATGGCAAATAGATGGTGAAACAATGGAAACAGTGACAGACTTTATTTTATTGGGCTCCAAAGTCATGCAAATGGTGACTGCAGCCATAAAATTAAAAGACACTTGCTCCTTGGAAGAAAAGCTATGACCAACCTAGACAGCATATTAAAAAGCAGATGCATTACTTTGCTGATAAAGGTTCCTATGGTCAAAGCTATGGTTTTTCCAGTAGTTCTGTATGGATGTGAGAGTTGGACCATAAAAAAGCTGAGCACCAAAGAATTGATGCTTTTGAACTGTGGTGTTGGAGAAGACTCTTGAGGATCCCTTGGACTGCAAGGAGATCAAAGCAGTCAATCCTAAAGGAAATCAGTCCTGAATATTCTTTGGAAAGACTGGTGCTGAAGCTGAAGCTCCAGTGCTTTGGCTCCTGATGCAAAGAACTGACTCTTTGGAAAGACCCTGATGCTGGGAAAGATTGAGGGCAGGAGGAGAAGGGGACAACAGAGGATGAGATGAGGGGACAACAGAGGATGAGATGTCTGGATGGCATCAACTGACTCGATGGACATGAGTTTGAGTAGGCTCCGGGTGTTGGTGATGGTCAGGGGAGCCTGGCATGCTGCAGTCCATGGGGTCGCGAAGAGTAGGACATGACTGAGAGACTGAACTCAACTGAACTGAACACAACAGAAGACAGTCCAGACAGAAGTTTAGGTATGCTTATAACTCTTAGTGCCATCATATATTCAAAAACAAGATAGTTTAAAGATAGATTCATCTCATTGTGTATTCTATGTTAAGAAGGAATCTCTATAATTAGGATGTGGAGCCCAGTAAGAATGAATTTATCATATCTTCTTCTAAATACATATTTTAGTAAGAAATTTTAAAAAGAAAAAGTGCCAGTACTGGATAGGGAAGGAAAGGGGCAAACAGAGAGTGGGGAGAAGAAGAAAGTTTGAAAAGAAACACAATGAAGGGATAAAAGAGGATTTCTAGTTGTGAAAATGGGTGGGAGAAAATGAGAGCAGAAGGAGATAAATGCAAACCCTGAAGAGTATAAGCTCCTCCCTAATGTTTATTTAGATATTCTTATGTTTTATTTTCAAAAAAACTGCAAAATTCATCAAGCAAGTTCCATTTCAAGCAACAGAGGACCAAGAAATACTCATACGCCAAGAAAAATCAGAAAAGTTTAACAAGGGAAAAAAATGTTTGAAGGTAGTAGGAATGTGTAGGATTAAGATCTAGAAGAATAGAGATATTAAATGAGTTGATCTTGGAATTTGGGGTAATTTCATTCTGGATAATGGGCAACTATATATATTGCCTGAAAAATTCCCTGGCAGAGGAGCCTGCAGGCCAAAATCCATGGCATCTGAAAGAGTTGGGCATGATGAACAACCCAACACATGTTACAAGCTTGCTCTGCTAACTCCACAAACAGTCCAATGAATCCAAGAGAAGAGGTTTTGAGGCAAGAAACAGACTTTAATCTGGGAGCCACCTGACTGAGAAGATGGCAGACTAGCGCTTCAAAATAACCATCTTATCAAGGCCTGGTTGCCAGGATCTTTTTTGGATCAGAGATGGGGAGGGGGGGAGGTGAAGAAGCAAAGAAAAAGATTATTCAGTCTTTGCAAATGTGCCCTAAAATGGCAAGCCTCAGGCAGTGGAATATGTTAATTTCACTTATTTACCATCTTCTCAGGTGGATGGCTCAGATTATCTTCCTGAGAAAGGCCATTATTTATATTTATAACAAAAAAGGGTTCAAGCCACAGAAGCAGATCCAGAGTGAATTTAAAATTAACCCTTTCCAGTTACACACACATATATTTTAAAAAGTGCAGAGTGAGAAACTAAAATGCTAATTTTCAATAGTCTCAGTATAGAGAAACTAATTTGTAGTTAATGAGGGACTCTGATAAATATCTCATGGTTTCAGCTAGATTCAAATGTGCTATCTTCCAGGACAGAGGGTAAAACAAAATATTCCTTACAAGAATGAACACATTTTTTGTATAATTTTACTTGAAAGAAAGAGAAGATCTGCCCTACGCTAACTGTCCGCAAGAAACAACGTTTAATTCTCAGTAGAGGATACACTCAAATAGCATTTTACTTACAACTTTTAAAATAATATGTTAATGAAAGAATCAGATCAGATCAGATCAGTCGCTCAGTCGTGTCCGACTCTTTGGGACCCCGTGAATCGCAGCACGCCAGGCCTCCCTGTCCATCACCAACTCCTGGAGTTCACTCAGACTCACGTCCATCGAATTAGTGATGCCATCCAGCCATCTCATCCTCTGGCGTCCCCTTCTCCTCCTGCCCCCAATCCCTCCCAGCATCAGGGTCTTTTCCAATGAAACAATTCTTCGCATGAGGTGGCCAAAGTACTGGAGTTTCAGCTTTAGCATCATTCCTTCCAAAGAAATCCCAGGGCTGATCTCCTTCAGAATGGACTGGTTGGATCTCCTTGCAGTCCAAGGGACTCTCAAGAGTCTTCTCCAACACCACAGTTCAAAAACATCAATTCTTCGGTGCACCAGACCTAAAAGAAGGAAATAAATAACCCAATGAAAAAGAAACAATATAATATAAGCAGATCAAGAGTATGAAATATTCTCTGAAAGTTAAATGCACACTTATAATAAGACTCAGTCATTCCAGTCTTATAGATTAGCTTGCATTTTTCTAGAGTTTCATATAAATGGAATCACATAGTATGTTCTTTTTTTTTTTTAATCTGACTGCCTTTATTCAGCATAATTTTTCCCAGACTCATTCTTGCCACTGAGTATAGTTAACTTCTCTTTAAAGATAAGTTTAATATTCCACATTTGTTTATACATTTATGCAAGCACTAATGCAACACAATTGTTTATACATTAAATTGCTGATAAGACATTTCATTGTTTCCAGATTTGGGTATTACAAATAAAGCTGCTATGAATATTCATGGACAAATCTTCATAAAGCATAAGCTTTCATTCTCCTGGATAAATAGTTATAATATACAATAAGTCAAGAAAAGGACATTAACGTATACATATCCAAAAGAAAAAAAATCAAACAATCCTTATTTGTAATAGAACGATAGTCAACATAGATAAGCCCAAAGAGTCTACATCAAACTCCTAGGAAAAAATAAGTAAATTCAAAGAGTCTGTATATACCAAATCATCATTCAAAAATCTACTGTGTTTCTACATACTAGCACTGAACACTAGGAATAAAAATTAAACATAAAATATAATCATTCAAAAAATTTAAGAAAAGACATTAGACAAGTATGCTGAAAATTACAAAATGCCTTATTACATACAGTATCTAGGCCTTCTAGTACTGTGTTGACTAGGAGTGATGAAGACAGATACTCTGCCCTTTTTGATTTTAGGATTATTTGTTTTTGTTCAATTGCCAAGTTGTGTCTAACTCTTGGAAACTCCATAAACTGCAGCATGCCAGGCTTTCCTGTCCTTCACTATTTCCCAGAGTTTGCTCAAACTCATGTCCATTGAGTCAATGATGTCTTTCAACCATCTCATCCTCTGTCACCCTCTTCTCCCTCTGCCTTCAATCTTTTCCAGCATCAGTCTTTCTGACAGTTTTTATCATAAATAAGTGTTGAATTTTGCCAAATGATTTTTTTTTCTGCATCAATTGAAAAGACCATGGCGATTTTTTTGGCTTTATCTTATGAATATGATGCTTTGCATTGATTGACTTTTGACTCCTGACCAATGCCACAACTTTGAAATGAACCCCACTTGATCATGATGCATAATTCTTTCAATATCAACATTTTGCTTACTTACAAATGCTAATATTTTAATGATGACATTTGATAAAGTGAAAGTCACTCAGTCATGTCCAAATCTTTGTGGCCCCATGGACAGTCCATGGAATTCTCCAGCCTTTATAATGGGTAGATCTCCAGGGGATCTTCCTGACCCAGGAATTGAACCAGGGTCTCCTGCATTGCAGGCAGATTCTTTACCAACTGAGCTGTCAGGGAAGCCCTAAGATGATAATATTTGCTTCCATTTTGCTGAGGATTTTTTGTCTATTTTTATCACTGATATTGGTCTGTTATACTGGCTTTTGCTTGTTTTTTATTCTGTATTTTTCAGGTTTTGCTCTCAGTATAGTACTGGCCTCATACAATAATTTGAGTGGTTTGAGAAGTGTTCTCTGTTCTGCTAATTTCTGGAAGGGATTATTTAGAATTGGTGTTAATTCTTCTTTAATATTAGGTAGAATTCTATGAAATCATCTGTGCCTGGAGATCTTTTTCAAGAGTTTTCATTTTAATTGATTAATTTTTTAATAGTTAACAGAAATATTTATCTATTTCATATTGACTGAGACAGTTTTTTTCCTTTAGAGGAATTGGTCTATTTCATTAATGTTGTCTAATTTAAAAAAGTTATGATCGGTGCCTCCATTAAATCTAGACCTAGCCAGGGACTCCACAATAGTGAATTTCACTGTTTTGAATAATAAATTGAGAAATTCTTTTATTTCCTATTCAAAAATTTTCCCAAATTAAATATTTCATCTAATTTTATTTTTTAGTTCATTTATATTTATTATCAATATCTTTTTACATATGAACTAGGTGGCACTGGTGGTAAAGATTCTGCCTGCCAATGCAGGAGACACAAGGGATGTGGCTTCATTCCCTGGGTCAGGATGATCTGGAGTAGGAAATGGCAACTGCTCCAGTATTTTTGCCTGGAAAATTCCAAGGACAGAGAAGTCTGATGGGTTACAGTGAGTACCTGGGGTCTCAAAGAGTTGATCGTGATTGAATAAGCATATATTTTTATATATAATCTTATATTTATTTCTATAACTACCTGGTCTTATTCATGTCAGTTCATTTTATTGCTATTTCGTAGTATTTTCTTAATCCTATTTTATTTTTTATAAATCATTCATTCTCTGAGTTTTCCCAATATTTTGGAATGTCTATTTGATATTCTTAAAAGCCTCTAGTAGTCTACAATTTTCTCACTGCTAGTCAAGAATAAAATACATATTTTTGAGTCTATTTAAAGTAAGAAATTTCACATGCTTTTTTGCCCCTCTTCATTTATACTGCTAAGGCAATGGTACCCCACTCCAGTACACTTGCCTGGAAAATCCCATGGATGGAGGAGCCTGGTGGGCTGCAGTCCATGGGGTCGCTAGGAGTCGGACATGACTGAGTGACTTCACTTTCTCTTTTCACTTTCATGCATTGAAGAAGGAAATGGCAACCCACTCCAGTGTTCTTGCCTGGAGAATCCCAGGGACCAGGGAGCCTGGTGGGCTGCCATCTCTGGGGTCACACAGAGTCAGACATGACTGAAGTGACTTAGCATAGCATAGCATAGCATTTTGAAACTATGTTTTAAAATTTAGATTATTGCTCTTAAATTAAATATTGTACTTAATGAATTTTTACTTTTTGAGAAATCAGAAACATTGTCTAATTTATCTGTATAGAGCTGTTCATAATATTTTCTTATTATCTCTTTGCTGCCTTCAGGGTCTATGGTGATATTCTGTATTTCATTTTTGATACTGGTTATTTATTAAATAATATTGTATTAATTGATATTTATTAGCATCTCATACCATATAAATAAATTAAACAAGTTAATTATGAACATAAATGTGAACAGAGAGATGATGAAGCATCAAGAAAGAAGCATAAGAAAAAATATAATATTGGGATAAGTAAAGCTGCCTTCAGCATACACATAAATTATTAATTATAACTGGAAATACTCATATTTTAGACTATTTTGGAATTAGAAAATTCCCCATATCAAAAGGTATCATTAAGATAAAAGACAAATGACAGAGTGAAGGAAGATTTATCTGGAAGCTATATAAAAATTGGCATCTATCTAGAATCTCTAGAAATCAATTATCAAGTAAAGAATAGCTAAACAAAAATTTTTAAAACTCAGTCATTATTCATGAAAGGATTGTAAATAAACACTACAATGACCTATCACAATGTATTCTCCGGAAAGACAGACATGAAAGTGACTGACAATACTAATCTCTGACAAAGATGTAAAGCAACTAGAACTCTCACGCGCTGTTGGTGAGCATAAATTTGGAAAACTACTTTGAAGACCTTGTAGTTTTATAAACTTAAACATGAATAACTCAGTAATCCAGTAATTGCATCTTTAGCTATATATTTACAAAAGATGTATACACATGTATGAACATATTTACCCAAGTATATTCATACTTGCAAATAACCTTTCATAGTGGTCAAATCTAGAACAAAATAAATGACTATTAACGGATAAATGTTTATGCAAATTGAAGTATATTCATAAAATAAAATTTTACATAGGAATGAAAATGAATTCACAATTGCTACTTGCAAAGACATGGATGAATCTCAAAATACAATACTAAGTAAAATAAGCCTAAAAGTAAAACATGCACTATTTCATGTATGTGAAGACTGTGAATAGACAAATCTTGTCTATAGTAATATATCTTGGAGTTGACTACCTTTGGGTAGAAAAAGTGTTTTTGATTTTGGTTTTGATTTTTAGAAGATGAGCTTCTGAAGTTCTGATAGCTTTCTATTTCTTTTCTTAGATAAACAACACAATTGTACTCAATCTACAGTAAATCATGGAGCTGTATTTAAGATTTATTTTTAAAAATATCTTAATATTTAAGATTTATATTTAAAACTCTTAATATTTAAGCTTTATTTAAAATTTTTCAGAGTGTGCTATACATCAATTAATACATACATATTTTTAAAGTCTGGGACACAATCTAGGCTTAGAATAAAAGAAGCTATGGAACCCACACTTGTGTAGAACTTGTAGTATAATAGAAAAGATAATGCGTCCATGCTAAGCCCCTTCAGTCATGTCGAGCTCTTTGAGACCCTATGAACTATAGCCCACCAAGCTCCTCTGTCCATTGGATTCTCTAAGCAAGAATCCTGGAGTGGGTTGCTATGCCCTTCTCCATGGGATCTTCCAAACCCAGGGACCAAACCCATGTCTCTTATGTCTCTTGCATTGTCAGGTTCTTTACCACTAGCGCCACCTGGGAAGCCCTGGAAAGCAGCAAAAATGCTATGATCCATTTTCTGGCTTGTTTTATTCAACAAAGACAAATAAAACACCTTTGAATGAAGTGCCTTTGGATGATACACAGCAAGATAAATTAAGCCACTTATCTCCAGAAACTTAGTTTATTTAAATAACAGCTATATGAAAGAATTTTTAGGTGAGGGGGAAATTAAATATTAGCTTTCAGAGAAGGTAAATGCCATTATAGTTGAACTGAGCAAAGAAACAGATATATAATAGAAGGGGTGGGTAGATAAGAAGTCATGAGCAAAAAAAGTGTCAGGGGAGAAGTTAAGCTGAGTTCAGGTCAGAGATGAATGCAATGTTATATAAAAGATTTTGGACTGCAAATCATGCAAATAAATATGTAAATTAACTCATCACAAGCATATACACAAAAATTAAAGGGTTTCATCTTAAACATAACATCTGTAGTTTTATAGACTTAATCCAATTGGGGCTTCAGTGGGGAGTTGATTTGGTAGAGAACTGATTAAAAGAGATTTTTGACCGAGATCAGGAAGGCCATTAAGGAAATGAGAACGACAATTCACCAATGATGATGTGGAATTATAAAACCAAAAATACTTATTGATTTTGGAAATAGCAAAAATAAATATATACATATAATTAAAACAGAGACACAAGGTAAAAATATACATGAGATTAATCAATCAAGAACTGTTAATTGAATGACAGATGCATATTTAGCATTTAGCAACGTATGCTCTGGGATACAAATGTGTCCTCATCAATTTTATTCAAGAATTATTGATGCTTAGGCTGTGCAAGTTAGAACTACTTCAAAGAGCTTAAATCAAGACCAGAAATGAGGGGCATAAATAATGCAGAGACAGGAGCATTTTAAGGCAGTATCAGCTAGGTCTAACTGAGAAGCAGGAATAAATGGTGCTGGGAGGGAGGGATTTAGAGAATGGTGCTGGAGAAATTTACTTAAAGGGCTAGAAGTGTCAACAGAGATCTGAATGAGATGTTACTTTATCTAAACCTAACTTGAGGACTTCCCTCAAACAGTAAAGAATCTGCCTGCAATGCAGGAGACCAGGGTTTGATCCCTGGGTCAAGAAGATCCTCGAGAGAAGGGAATGGCAATCCACTCCAGTATTCTTGCCTGGAGAATCCCATAGACAGAGAAACTGGTGGGCCACCGTCCGTGGGGTTGCAGAGTTGGACATGACTGAGCAACTAACATACACATGCACAACTTGAGATTTACATTTAAAAAGGCCTTTAGGTAGAGGAATAACAAAGGGCAAAAGACGGTCAAAAGTAAGGCAGAAAGTAATTAACTAGAGCAGTTGCTCTGCAGTTGCTCTTCAGTCGCTCAGTGGTGACCTACCCATCGTGACCCCTTGGACTGCAGCAGGCCAGGCTTCCCTGTCCTTCTCTAGCTCCCATAGTTTGCTCATATTCATGTCCATTGAGTTGATGATGCCATCAAACCATCTTATCTTCTGTCACCCCCTTCTTCTCTTGTCCTCAATCTTTCCCAGTATCAGGGTCTTTTCCAATGAATCAGCTCTTTGCATCAGGTGGCCAAAGTATTGGAGCTTCAGGATCAGTCCTTCCAATGAATAGTCAGGGTCGATTTCTTTTAGGATTGACTGACTTGATCTCCTTGCTATCCAAGGGACTCTCAAGAGTCTTCTCTAGAACCACAGTTTGAAAGCATCAATTTTTTTTTATCTAAGCCTTCTTTATGGTCCAACTCTCACATTTATACATGATTACTGGAAAAACCATAGCTTATCCATACAGACCTTTGTCAGCAAAGAGACCTCTGTCTCTGCTTTTTAATAAGCTGTCTAGATTTGTCATAGCTTTCCTTTCATGGAGCAAGCATCTTTTAATTTCATGACTACAGTCACCATCTGCAGTGATTTTGGACCCCAAGAAAATAAAGTCTGTCACTGTTCCCATTGTTTGCCCATCTATTTTGCCATGAAGTGATGTCACTGGATGCAATGGTCTTAGTTTTTTGAATATTGAATTTTAAGCCAGTTTTTTCACCCTCTCACCTTCGTAAAGGGGCTCTCTTTGCTTTCTGTCATTCTGTCTAGTTCCTCTTTGTTTTCTGTCATTAGGGTGGTGTTATCTGCATATCTGAGGTTACTGATATTTCTCCTGGCAATCTTGATTTCAACTTGTGAGTCATCCAGTCTGGCATTTTGCATGATGTTAAATAAGCAGGAAGACAATATACAGCCTTGATGTTCTCCTTTCCCAATTTGGAATCCGTCCAGTGTTCCATGTCCAGTCCTAACTGTTGCTTCTTAAATTGCACACAGGTTTCTCAGGAGGACTAGAGGAGTGGAAAGTATATATTGTAGAGTTATAGGAAAGTAGAATCACTCTGGTCACCTACCATCCCCTTTTGCTTTAAGCTCCATAGCATTGAACTTCAGGGCCACTCATATTGCTCCTTCAACTTACTCTGTAAGAAACACTAATTCACCGCTCTGTCCCTGTGTGCAGATCATCTCCCCTACAAAAAATGACAACATCAGAGTAGGCACAGAGTCCCCATTTTCCCAAGGCAATATGTTTTCGTTATAAAGAGTTCAGTCCTAGAGCTGGATAATCTACATTAAAATCTTGAACACATTCCTTGCTCAACAAGTTATCTTGAGCAGGTTGCTTATTGTTTCTAAGCTTCAGTAATTTCCATTTATCTAGTATAAAAATGAAAAGAAATGATTTTATCATTCTCCTAAGTGTTGATAGTAATAACATGAACACGACCTATTTCCTGTATTGTTTGAGGGCTAAATGAAATGGCTGGTGTAAAGTTTCTATGATCACAGTGCCTTGAATAGACATCATTGTCATATTCCACAATTTTACTTCCTTATCAGCTAGTAGAATGGTATTTGTAGATAGTATTATCTCCAAAAACAGAAAACTGATCAGAAAAACACCTGTTCAGCTATAGAAGAAATATTTTATTAATTATGATGTGATCATTCAATATAGTAATAGAATTTGTACATTATAATTAAATTATGTTATTATTCTATAATTATGCAGCCATTAAAAACCACATATCCACTGACTATATAACAACCTGGGCAAAAACTCAAAATGTGGAGCAAAGACAAACAGTGGAGCAAAAGGCTCTTAAACCTATGATATCAAAGTTTTTATTAATCTAGAAAGTAAAATAAGGCTAAAAGTGATTCTATTTAAATGATGAGCTTGTGGGTATTTTTTCTTAAATATTGCTTCTATTTTCCAATTTATCTTTTCAAAGAATTTGTATTACTTTTAACATAAAAATATAAATAAGTATTATTATTTTAAAAGATTACAACTTGCCCATGCAACTTGAAAAAAGTCTTAGAAATCCAACTCCTTAAAAAACAGGAAATAGAACTGCCTTATGATCCAGCAATCCCACTGCTGGGCATACACACCGAGGAAACCAGAAGGGAAAGAGACACGTGTACCCCAGTGTTCATCGCAGCACTGTTTATAATAGCCAGGACATGGAAGCAACCTAGATGTCCATCAGCAGATGAATGGATAAAGAAAGCTGTGGTACATATACACAATGGAGTATTATTTAGCCATTAAAAAGAATACATATGAATCAGTTCTAATGAGGTGGACGAAACTGGAACCTATTATACAGAGTGAAGTAAGCCAGAAAGAAAAACATCAATACAGTATACTAACGCATATATATGGAATTTAGAAAGATGGTAACAATAATCCTGTGTACAAAACAGCAAAAGAGACACTGATGTATAGATCACTCTTATGGACTCTGTGGGAGAGGGAGAGGGTGGGAGGTTTGGGAGAATGGCATTGAAATATGTAAAATATCATGTATGAAACGAGATGCCAGTCCAGGTTCGATGCACGATACTGGATGCTTGGGGCTAGTGCACTGGGACGACCCAGAGGGATGGTATGGGGAGGGAGGAGTGAGGAGGATTCAGGGTGGGGAACACATGTATACCTGTGGCGGATTCATTTTGATATTTGGCAAAACTAATACAATTATGTAAAGTTTAAAAATTAAATAAAAATTAAAAAAATAAAATAAAAATAAAATTAAATTAGAAAAAAGAAATCCAACTCCTTGCTGTTTCCTCAGTTTTCTTTGGTGAATACACATCACTTTCACTCTTCATTCACATGCAATTAGTGTTAGCACATACTTCAAAATGTATCTGCAGATGTTACTGGACAAAAAGACAAAATGCATTTATTTAAGCAAACAGCACAATATATTTAAGAGGTATGCAAAGTATCCAAAAATCTATCATTTATGGCATTATATCAGAATATGATTAGCAGCTGTGTAAACATGAATCTTTGATCTATCCCTTCAACTAATTAATTCGAATTCTTGCTGACATATGTTCATATTGAGGACCACATGTTCACTGCTAATACTCACACAGCTAGTTACAAAGAGTTTCTCACCTACTACTCCAGGTTAGGCAGCAAGAGAAAGAAAGTTTTATTTTACAGAGCTTCCAGGTGAGTTTAAAGGAAAGCTAAAATTAGTCACACAAATATAAGATTGCTAGGGAAATTTAGAAAGTAGCAATCTATAAAAGAGAGATGAACTGAAGATGCATTGATTAAAGAAAAGCTTTTTCAAGATGTTGTTCTTCTTCAAAAATATCTGTATTATATTTGAATACCATATATGCAGATGAAAAGTTCTGCTTTTGATTCAATAGGTAAAAAAGAAATTATTTGAGGTTTTCTTCTTTTCATCCAAACACCAGTGCCTAGTGAGTAACTACCTTATAACAAAACAAGTGTCAGTTCAGTTCAGTTCAGTTGCTCAGTCGTGTCTGACTCTTTGCAACCCCATGAATTGCAGCACGCCAGGCCTCCCTGTCCATCACCAACTCCCAGAGTTCACTCAGACTCACGTCCATCGAGTCAGTGATGCCATCCAGCCATCTCATCCTCTGTCGTCCTTTTCTCCTCCTGCCCCCAATCCCTCCCAACATCAGAGTCTTTTCCAATGAGTCAACTCTTCCCATGAGGTGGCCAGAGTACTAGAGTTTCAGCTTTAGCATCATTTCTTCCAAAGAAATCCCAGGGCTGATCTCCTTCAGAATGGACTGGTTGGATCTCCTTGCAGGCCAAGGGACTCTCAAGAGTCTTCTCCAACACCACAGTTCAAAAGCATCAATTCTTCGGTACTCAGCCTTCTTCACAGTCCAACTCTCACATCCATACATGACCACAGGAAAAACCATAGCCTTGACTAGACGAACCTTTGTTGGCAAAGTAATGTCTCTGCTTTTGAATATGCTATCTAGGTTGGTCATAACTTTCCTTCCAAGGAGTAAGCATCTTTTAATTTCATGGCTGCAGTCAACATCTGCAGTGATTTTGGAGTCCAAAAAAATAAAGTCTGACACTGCTTCTACTGTTTCGCCATCTATTTCCCATGAAGTGATGGGACCAGATGCCATGATTTTCGTTTTCTGAATGTTGAGCTTTAAGCCAACTTTTTCACTCTCTGCTTTCACCTTCATCAAGAGGCTTTTTAGTTCCTCTTCACTTTTTGCCATAAGGGTGGTGTCATCTGCATATCTGAGGTTATTGATAGTTCTCCCGGCAATGTTGATTCCAGCTTGTATTTCTTCCAGTCCAGCATTTCTCATGATGTACTCTGTATATAAGTTAAATAAGCAGGGTGACAATATACAGCCTTGACGAACTCCTTTTCCTATTTGGAACCAGACTGTTGTTCCATGTCCAGTTCTAACTGTTGCTTCCTGACCTGCATATAAAATTCAGGTGGTCTGGTATTCCCATCTCTTTCAGAATTTTCCAGTTTATTGTGATCCACACAGTCAAAGGCTTTGGCATAGTCAATAACTGTTAATTCTTTAAAAACTACTTTTGAACTTAGCCTTCATATTCCCATTAGTTCAGTTCAGTTCAGTCACTCAGTCATGTCCGACTCTTTGCGACCCCATGGACTGCAGCACCCCAGGCTTCCCTGCCCATCACCAACTCCCAGAGCCTATTCAAAGTCATGTCCAAAGTGTCAGTGATGCCATCCAACCATCTCATCCTCTGTCATCCCCTTATCCTGCCTTCAATCTTTCCCAGAATCATGGTCTTTTCAAAGGAGTTGGTTCTTCACATCAGATGGCCGAAGTATTGGAGTTTCAGCTTCAGCATCAGCCCTTCCAATGAATACTCAGGACTGATCTCCTTTAGGATGGACTGGTTGGATCTCCATGCAGTCCAAGAGACTCTGCAGAGTCTTCTCCAACACCACAGCTCAAAAGCTTCAATTCTCTGGTGCTCAGCTTTGTTTATAATCCAACTCTCACATCCATACATGACTACTGGAAAAACCATAGCTTTGACTAGACGGACCTTTGTTGGCAAAGTCTCTGGTTTTTAATATGCTGTCTAGTTTGGTCGTAACTCTTCTTCCAAGGAGAAAGTGTCTTTTAATTTCATGGATGCAATCACCATCTGCAGTGATTTTGGAGCACCCCCCCCCAACCAAAAAAAAAGTCTCTCACCATTTCCACTGTTTCCCCATCTATTTGCCATGAGACCAGATGTCATGATCTTAGTTTTCTGAATGTTTAATTTTAAGCTAACTTTTTCACTCTCCTCTTTCACTTTCATCAAGAGTCTCTTTAGTTCTTCTTTGCATTCTGCCATAAGTGTGGTATCATCTGTGTATCTGAGGTTATTGATATTTTCTCGGCAATCTTGATTCCAGCTTGTGCTTCATCCAGCCTTGCATTTCATATGATGTACTCTGCATAGAAGTTAAAAACCAGGGTGACAATAGACAGCCTTGATGTACTCCTTTCCCAATATGAAACCAGTCTGTTGTTCCATATCCAGTTCTAACTGTTGCTTCTTGACCTGCCTACAGATTTCTCAAGAGGCAGGTCAGGTGGTCTGGTATTCCAATCTCTCGAAGAATTTTCCAGAGTTTGTTGTGATCCACACAGTCAAGGCTTTAGCATAGTCAATAAAGCAAAAAGTAGATTTTTTTTTTCTGGAAATCTCTTGCTTTTTCAATGATCCAACACATATTGGCAATTTGATCTCTGGTTCCCCTGCATTTTCTAAATCCAGCTTGAATATCTGGAAGTTCATGGGTCATGTGCTTCTGAAGCCTGTCTTGGAGAATTTTGAGCATTAATTTGCTAGTGTGTGAGATGAGTGCAAAACTGTGCAGTAGTTTGAACATTCCACTAATCAGTTATTCTCATTTATATAATAAAGTCTTTGAATATTCCAATATTTGCTTACATTGCAACTGTGTTTCAGGAAGAATTTATAGCATTATCATTAATGATTATTTTCCTAAAATTATGGAACTCGGTTCTGTAATAAAAATCTTTTTCCGAGAGCATTTTTCCCTCATAACTTATCGTGTGTGTGTTAGTTGTTTAGTTGTGTCTGACTCTTTGCAACCCCATAGACTGCAGCCCACCAGACTGTAGCCCACCAGACTGCAGCCTCTCCATCCATGGGATTCTCCAGGCAAGAACACTGCAGTGGGTTGCCATTTCCTTTTCCAACTTATGGTAGTTCATAGTAATGCTTATGAGTAACATGCTACCCACCCTGCCCCAAAAGATACTTAATTAAATGTCTTTTGTAAAGTGAACACTGAGATAAAATTTGGGTAAACTGGGTTTGTTGTTGGTTTATACTTTTTAAAGAAAATCTTTTAGTGCCTGTCTTATCATAAGTTTAGCTAATTAACATCTACATTGAATACCTAAGAAGTTATCATAAGCAGATCTTCTCACATATATATGAGAAAAAAAAATGTGTGTGTATGTTTGACCACTTGACTACTAATCCTCACTTTATTTTATAATTTAATCAAGATCGTTGAGCTATATTATAAGATACATGCATTTGAATTTTGACAAACATGCACAATTTTTATACACCAGTCACCCTGCTTATTTAACTTCTATGCAGAGTACATCATGAGAAATGCTGGGCTGGAAGAAGCACAAACTGGAATCAAGATTGCCAGGAGAAATATCAATAACCTCAGATATGCAGATGACACCACCCTTATGGCAGAAAGTGAAGAGGAACTAAAAAGCCTCTTGATGAAAGTGAAAGAGGAGAGTGAAAAAGGCGGCTTAAGACTCAACATTCAGAAAATGAAGATCATGGCATCCGGTCCCATCACTTCACGGGAAATAGATGGGGAAACAGTGGAAACAGTGTCAGACTTTATCTCTTTGGGCTCCAAAATCACTGCAGATGGTGACTGCAGCCATGAAGTTAAAAGACGCTTACTCCTTGGAAGGAAAGTTATGACAAACCTAGATAGCATATTCAAAAGCAGAGACAGTACTTTGCCAACAAAGGTCCGTCTAGTCAAGGCTATGGTTTTTCCAGTGGTCATGTATGGATGCGAGAGTTGGACTGTGAAGAAAGCTGAGTGCCAAAGAATTGATGCTTTTGAGCTGTGGTGTTGGAGAAGACTCTTGAGAGTCCATTGGACTGCAAGGAGATCCAACCAGTCCATTCTAAAGAAGATCAACCCTGGGTGTTCTTTGGAAGGAATGATGCTAAAGCTGAAACTCCAGTACTTTGGCCACCTCAAGCAAAGAGCTGACTCTTTGGAAAAGACTCTGATGCTGGGAGGGATTGGGGGTAGGGGGAGAATAGGACGACAGAGGATGAGATGGCTGGATGGCATCACTGACTTGATGGACATGAATTTGAGTGAACTCCGGGAAAAACTTTTATTTGCTCTAATCTTAATTTTAATCATTCTAGTGTATGTGCTATGATATCTGATGTTATATTTAATTTGTAATTCTGATAATGATATTGCACATCCTTTAATGTACTTAATATACACATACATGATACAAAATGGCTAATTTGAACATCATTTTTTGCGAGTTGTCTGTTAAAATCTTTTGCTCATTATTCTTAAATATTTAAATCAATTTGACTATTTTAGTATTGAATATGTGATCTTTATATTTCCTGTATGTTTTGAATGTTAGATTTTTGTTATGTGTATATGTGACATATATAATAATTTTATATTATATGTATACAAAAATCACATATTTGACATTTTGTCTCCTATTCTGTGGCTTACTTTTACATTTGCTGAAAGGTTTCGTTCAAAGCGAAAAAGTTGTTAATTTAGATGAAGTCCAATACATGACATTTTCCTTTTGAGTCATTATTGTGTTTTCAATCTTAGGGTACAAGATTTTTCTTATTGCTTTATTCTATAATATTCATAGTTGTAGCTTTTGAATTTAACTTTAAAGTCAATTTCAAGTTAGTTTATATATCATGTGATAATAATACTATTTTCCAGAAGGATATCTAACAGTTCTAAGATTATTTGCAAAAGACACTATTCTCCTGTCACGAATTGACCTCTCAACTTTTATTAGTCATTGACCATAGAAACTTCAGTCTATTTCTGGCCTTCATTCACTTTCATTAATATCTTGTTCAGTTACTAAGCATGTCTGACTCTTTGGACCCCGTAGATTGCAGCAAGCCAGGCTTTCCTGTCCTTCACTGTTTCCCTGAGTATGCTCAAACTCATGTTCATTGAGTCAGTGATGCCATCCAATCATCTCATCATCTGTCACCCTCTTCTCTTCAGGCCCTCAATCTTTCCTAGCATCAGGATATTTTCCAATAAATTGGCTCATTGCCTCAGGTGGCCAAAGTATTACAACTTCAGCTTCAGCATCAGTCCTTCCAATTAATATTCAGGGTTGATTTCTTTCAGGATTGACTGATTTGATCTCCTTGCTGTCCAAGGGACTCTCAAGAGTTTTCTGTACCACAGTTTGAAAGCATCAATTCTTTGGTGCTCAGCCTTTTTTATGATCCTACTCTCACATCCATACATGACTACTGGAAAAACCATAGCTTTGATTATATGGACTTTTGTCAGTAAAGTGATACCTCTGCTTTTTAATATTCTGTCTAGGTTTATCATAGCTTTTATTCCAAGGAGCAGCGTCTTTAATTTCATGGCTGCAGTCACCGTTTGCAGTGGTTTTGGAGCCCAAGAAAATAAAGTCTGTCATTGTTTCCATTGTTTCCCCATCTATTTGTCATGAAGTGATGGGGCCGGAGGCCGTGATCTTAGCTTTTTGAATGCTGAGTTTTAAGCCAGCTTTTTCGCTCTTCTCTTTCACCTTCATCAAGAGGCTCTTTAGTTCCTCTTTGCTTTCCAGGGTGGATTTTTTTTTAGGGTGGTTCAAACTGTTATGCTAGAAAAGTCTCTTGAGTGTCCCTTAAACTGCAAGGAGATCAAATCATTCAAGCCTAGAGCAAATCAACCCTGAATATTCATTAGAAGGACTGATGCTGAAGCTCCAATACTTTGGCTACCTGATCCAAAGAGCTGACTCATTGGAAATGATCCTGATGGTGGGAAAGATTGAGGGCAGGAGGAGAAGGGGATGACAGAGGATGAGATTTCTGGATGGCATCACTGACTCAATGGACTTGAGTTTGTGCAGCCTATTGGAGATGGTAAAGGACAGGGAAGCCTGTCGTGCTGCAGTCCATGGGGTCTAAAATCTTGGGACCTGACTTAGTAAGTAAACAACAAATTTGCCTTTCTGAGGTTGTTGATATGAACAACAACAAATCTGCATATGCAATGTTGTTGATTTTCTCCTGGAAATCTTGATTGCAGCTTTTGATTCATCTAGCCTGGTATTTTGCATGATGTACTCTGCATATAAGTTAAATAATCAGGGTGACAATATACAGCCTTGACATACTCTTTCCCAATTATGACCAGTCCATTGTTCCATGTCTAGTTCTAGCTGTTGCTTTTTGATATATCCTTATCCTAATATCACATTGCCTAAACTACTGTTCAGTTCAGTTCAGTTCAGTCGCTCAGTTGTGTCTGACTCTTTGCAACCCCATGAATCGAAGCACGCCAGGCCTCTCTGTCCATCACCAACTCCTGGAGTTCACCCAGACTCACGTCCATCAAGTCAGTGATGCCATCCAGCCATCTCATCCTCTGTCGTCCCCTTTTCCTCCTGCCCCCAATCCCTCCCAGCATCAGAGTCTTTTCCAATGAGTCAACTCTGCATAAGGTGGCCAAAGTACTGGAGTTTCAGCTTTAGCATCATTCCTTCCAAAGAAATCCCAGGGCTGATCTCCTTCAGAATGGACTGGTTGGATCTTCTTGCAGTCCAAGGGACTCTCAAGAGTCTTCTCCAACACCACAGTTCAAAAGCAGCAATTCTTAGGCCCACAGCTTTCCTCACAGTCCAACTCTCGCATCCATACATGACCACTGGAAAAACCATAGCCTTGACTAGACAGACCTTTGTTGGCAAAGTAATATCTCTGCTTTTCAATTTGCTATCTAGGTTGCAGTAGATTTTGAAATTAGGCAGTGCAAGTTCTGCAGTGTTGTTTATTTTTTAAAGTGTTTTGACTCTTTGTAGGTCTTTCTCATTTTCATATACAATTTATGATCAGTTTGCTACTTTCTACAAAAAAGGTCTTCCGTAGTTTTTATTATATATGTGTTAGTTGATCAGTCATGTCCGACTCTTTGAGACCCCATGAACAATAGCCTGCCAGGCTTCTCTGTCCATGGAATTCTCCAAGCAGGTATACTAGAGTGGATTGCCATTCCTTTCTCTGGAGGATTTTCCCGACCCAGGAATCAAACCCTTGTTTCCTGTATCACAGGCAGATTCTGGAGAAGGCAATGGCACCCCACTTCAGTACTCTTGCCTGGAAAATCCCATGGACAGGGGAACCTGGTAGGCTGCAGTCCATGGGGTTGCTAAGAGTCGGACACGACTGAGTGACTTCACTTTCACTTTTCACTTTCATACATTGGAGGAGAAAATGGCAACCCACTCCAGTGCTCTTGCCTGGAGAATCCCAGGGACGGCGGGACCTGCTGGGCTGCCGTCTATGGGGTCACATAGTGTCGGACACAACTGAAGCAACTAAGCAGCAGCAGCAGGCAGATTCTTTATCACTTGAGCTACAAGAAAGTCTGATTTTTATTGGAATTATGCAAAATCTTTGAAGAGGTGTCATCTTAATAATGTACCTTCTCATGTGTGACCAGGATAGATGTTTATATGGTTGTTTAATTTCTCTCAGTGGCTTTTAAAATTTTCAATACATGGGTTTTGTATCTACATTATTAAATGTATCCCTAGGTAGTTCCTGTTTGCTTCTTAATGAATATGATAATTTTTATGTTTCATTTTTCATTTGTTTTTCATTGTTGCATATAGAAATACAGTTTATATCTCATAATAACCTTATAAGTCAGTAATTTGCTTATTATGTTAAGTAGCTTTTTATAGGTTCCTTAGGATTTTTCTCTGTACATAATCTTGCCACGTGTAAACCTAGACACTTTCCTTTTTACTTTCCAATTGACCTCTCTTTATTCCTTTTTCCTCTTTTTTTTTTTTTTTTTGGCTTATTTTCATGCCTCAGACACCCATTAGAATGCTGAATAGGAGTATAAACTGGAAACAAACTTGCCTTGATCCTGACCTTTAGAAAAAAGCATTTAGTTATTAACCATTAAGTGTGAGGTTAGCTGTTAATTTTTCATAGATACTCATTATTAGGCTTCCCTGGTGCCTCAGTGGTGAAGAATCTGCCTGCCAATGAGGGATACACAAGAGATTCAAATTCCATTCCTGGATCAGGAATAATTTCTGGAATAGGAAATGGCAAACCACTCCAGCATTCTTGTCTGGAAAATACCACAGACAGAGAACACTAGTGGGGTATACTCCATGGGGTTTCAAAAGAGTCGGACACAATTTGGCAACTAAACAATCACAATCATATTATTATTAAGGTGAGGGCTTTCTCTTCAATGTGTAATTTATGGAGAGGCTTTTTTATTATCATAATAGGGGCTGAATTTAGTTAAATAATTTTTTTTTCTGTCTAATGAGATGATCATATCACTTTTATACTTTATTATGTGAATATGGTGAATAATGGTATTGAATTTTTAATGTTGAATGAATATTGATTCCAGGATAAACTCAGTTTGGTTGGGATTCATTATCTTTTTAATATATTGTTGGATTCAACTTACTAATATTTTAAAGAATTCTTGCATCTATGTTCAGGAGGGACATTATTCTTAGTAATCTTTTAATAAAATTCTGTGTCTAGTTTTAGTATTAGATTAATATTGATCTCATTAATTTAGATGAGAAGTGATTATTTTTCTTTTATCTTCTGCTAGTTTACATAGTTTTGTTAATATTCCTTTATTAAATATTTGAGAAAATTGACGACTGAAAACATCTCAGCCTAGAGTTTCAGTTTAGTTCAGTCACTCAGTCATGTCCGACTCTTTGCCACCCCATGAATCACAGCACGCCAGGCCTCCCTGTCCATCACCAACTCCTGGAGTTCACCCAGACTCACATCCATCGAGTCAGTGATGCCATCCAGCCATCTGTTGTCCCCTTTCTCCTCCTGCCCCCAATCCCTCCCAGCATCAGAGTCTTTTCCAATGAGTCAACTCTTTGCATGAGGTGGCCAAAGTACTGGAGTTTCCGCTTTAGCATCATTCCTTCCAAAGAACACCCAGGGCTGATCTCCTTCACAATGGACTGGTTGGATCTCCTTGCAGTCCAAGGGACTCTCAAGAGTCTTCTCCAACACTACAATTCAAAAGCATCAATTCTTTGGCACTCAGCCTTCTTCACAGTCCAACTCTCACATCCATACATGACCACAGGAAAAACCATAGCCTTGACTAGATGGACCTTTGTGGCAAAATAACGTCTCTGCTTTTGAATATGCTATCTAGGTTGGTCATAACTTTCCTTCCAAGGAGTAAGCGTCTTTTAATTTCATGGCTGCAGTCACCATCTGCAGTGATTTTGGAGCCCAAAAAGATAAAGTCTGACACTGTTTCCACTGTTTCCCCGTCTATTTCCCATGAAGTGATGGGACCAGATGCCATGATCTTCGTTTTCTGAATGTTGAGCTTTAAGCCACCTTTTTCACTCTCCTCTTTCACTTTCATCAAGAGGCTTTTTAGTTCCTCTTCACTGTCTGCCATAAGGGTGGTGTCATCTGCATATCTGAGGTTATTGATATTTCTCCTGGCAATCTTGATTCCAGCTTGTGTTTCTTCCAGTCCAGCGTTTCTCATGATGTACACTGCATATAAGTTAAATAAACAGAGTGACAATATACAGCCTTGACATACTCCTTTTCCTATTTGGAACCAGTCTGTTGTTCCATGTCCAGTTCTCACTGTTGTTTCGTGACCTGCATACAGATTTCTCAAGAGGCAGATCAGGTGGTCTGGTATTCCCATCTCTTTCAGAATTTTCCACAGTTTATTGTGATCTACATAGTCAAAGGCTTTGGCATAGACAATAAAGCAGAAATAGATGGTTTTCTGGAACTCTCTTGCTTTTTCCATGTTCCAGTGGATGTTGGCAATTTGATCTCTGGTTCCTCTGCCTTTTCTAAAACCAGCATGAACATCAGGAATTTCATGGTTCACATATTGCTGAAGCCTGGCTTGGAGAATTTTGAGCATTACTTTACTAGTGTGAAGATGAGTGCAATTGTGCGGTAGTTTGAGCATTTTTTGGCATTGCCTTTCTTTGGGATTGGAATGAAAACTGACCTTTTCCAGTCCTGTGGCCACTGCTGAGTTTTCCAAATTTGCTGGCATATTGAGTGCAGCACTTTCACAGCATCATCTTTCAGGATTTGAAATAGCTCAACTGGAATTCCACCACCTCCACTAGCTTTGTTCGTAGTGATGCTTTCTAAAGCCCACTGGACTTCACATTCCAGGTTGTCTGGCTCTAGGTCAGTGATCACACCATCATGATTATCGGGGTCGTGAAGATCTTTTTTGTACAGTTCTTCTGTGTATTCTTGCCACCTCTTCTTAACATCTTCTGCTTCTGTTAGGTCCATACCATTTCTGTCCTTTATCGAGCCCATCTTTGCATGAAATGTTCACTTGGTATCTCTAATTTTCTTGAAGAGATCTCTAGTCTTTCCCATTCTGTTGTTTCCCTCTATTTCTTTGCATTGATCGCTGAGGAAGGCTTTCTTATCTCTTCTTGCTAGTCTTTGGAACTCTGCAATCAGATGCTTATATCTTTCCTTTGGTCCTTTGCTTTTTGCTTCTTTTCTTTTCACAGCTATTTGTAAGGCCTCCCCAGACAACCATTTTGCTTTTTTGCATTTCTTTTCCATGGGGATGGTCTTGATCCCTGTCTCCTGTACAATGTCACAAACCTCATTCCATAGTTCATCAGGCACTCTATCTATCAGATCTAGGCTCTTAAATCTATTTCTCACTTCCCCTGTTGCCGAGGTCCAGCCCCGGCTGATCCAGGGTATTCGAAGGAGAGAGGGCCTAGGCGACTATTTATATGTTAATTAGAGATATAAGAGTAATAGAATGAGGATGGCTCAGGAGAAAAATTCAGTGGAGAAAAGAGGCTGAGTAGCTTGGTTTACGTGGAAAATCAATATAGCCTGTGACACCAGGTTAGCTCTGACCACGGAGGCTGCAGGCGCCCTCTCGAATAGCGGAAGGTGCCCCACCTTAGACACCTTCTCGAGTGGGTCTTAGAATCCCAGGCAAATAAATGATCGCAGAGGATATCCACGCTCCAGATGGAGACTTCAGCCAGAATGTGAAAAGAAAGAATGACATGGGGAGACCAAGCGTTGGTGAGCAAGGCCCGTAGCTTTATTTTCAACAGGGGCTTTTATACCCTAAGTTACACATAGAGGGTAATAGGGGATGCAAAGTCAGCAGTCTTTGATTCTTATCAAAAACCAGGGTTTCTTTCCTGCAAATTTATCGTATACAAATGGTTTAGGTGATTTACATCATCTTCTGGCCAGAAGGCCTATTAATATTTTATGGCTCCTGACAAAGACTTATCAACCGTAAGACTTATTTTCTCTAAGAGTAATTATTTTAAGGTTTGGCGCCATCTTCCAAAGATAAAATTGCATTCCTATAGGGTGGATGTGTAATGGGTTTACAACAAAGGAAAGAATTTATTACCTTAAGGGTCTAAAGTTACTAACACCAAGGCCACTACTTATTTTTTCTATATACCAACTATATTAATTAATACACATTCAAGGATACAATACGGGGGATGTGGAAACTTGGCAGCAAGCATTGGCTCATCAATGAAATCTTTTACTAGTCTTATTCTGACAGTTTCTAACTCTCTGAGAGGCTCTAAGCTATTTGAATATCTTAAGCTTCCCATGCCTCTCGAGGCTGGGAGACTGTAAACAATCGTATGCATAGCTGTAGGAGTCCGGGTAAACTTGTCAGGCGAGTTAGAGAGCCATCTGAGGGGTTTGGATTTGAACACTCCTAATTGCCCAGGAATTTTATTAATTGGAGCTGTAAGTTAACTCTTTGACAGAGAGAGTGAGATGGTGGTGGGGGACAGCCCCCAGTAAAGTCAGAGGTGAGAGCACAAAGCAATAAAGTAGGCAGACTCTGGTTTTTGGGGGTAGATGCTCGAGAATATCCGGGGGGACTCCTGAGGCTCGATCCTGCCTTTGCGTATGCCGAGCCTCCTTCCTCATGACATTTGTCACGAGTGGAATGCCTCACCGGCTCCCGGCACCCTGTATAATCATAAGGGATTTGATTTAGGTCATACCTGTATGGTCTAGTGGTTTTCCCTACTTTCTTCAATTTAAGTCTGAATTTGGCAATAAGGAGTTCATGATCTGAGCCACAGTCAGCTCCTGTTCTTGTTTTTGCTGACTGTATAGAGCTTCTCCATCTTTGGCTGCAAAGAATATAATCAATCTGATTTCAGTGTTGACCATCTGGTGATGTCCATGTGTAGAGTCTTGTCTTGTGTTGTTGGAAGAGGGTGTTTGTTATGACCAGTGCATTTTCTTGGCAAAACTCTATTAGTCTTTGCCCTGCTTCATTCCGTATTCCAAGGCCAAATTTGCCTGTTACTCCAGGTGTTTATTCTAGAGTTTATTCTATGGAAAAATTTTTGTTTTGTTTTTTAATTTTTATTAAAATTTTAATTTAATTTTAATGAAAATTTTAATTAAATTTAATTTATTTGAATAACAACAATAATTTATTATTAAATTTATTTAAATTTAATTCATTTATTTAATTTATATGTTTAAATATATTTATATATTTATAAATTTAATTTATATATTTATTTAAATTTAATTTATTCTAGAGTTTATTCTATGGAAAAATTTTTTTTTTGTTTTTTAATTTTTAATTAAATTTTTTATTTAATTTTTATTAAATTTTGTTTTATTCTAGAGTTTATTCTATGGAAAAATTTGTTTGTTTTTTAATTTTTATTATCAACCACATCAAGGAATGGCAAAGCTCTTTCATTTAAACTGCACATTGGATGGATTTTAACAATTTCACACAATCTTAAATCTTAAGACATAATCAAATTACAAAACATTGCCATTACTCAGAAGAGATTCTTTATACTCCTTTACAGGCTACACTTTCCTCTACTCTTGGTTCCTGCCAAAAACTAAGATGATTTTGTCACTATATGTTAATTTACATTTCATACGAAAATTATATGACATATATGCTTTTGTGTCTGACTTTTTCTCTCAGTATAATGATTTTAACATTCATTCATACTGTGTCATCCATTCATTTTTCTTTATTTCTACATACTATCTCACTATAAGAAGACATCACACTGTATTATTCATTCACCCATTGATGAACATTTGGATTATTTTTTGTTTATGATCCCCTGAAAAAAAGAATGGCTACCCACTCCAGTATTCTTGCTTGGGAAATCCTATGGACAGAGGAGCCTGGTGGAATACAATCCATGGAGTCATCAAGAGTCAGACATCTCTGAGCTCACTTTTACTTTTCAAAAGACTAATGTGAATAAGGCCATTATGAATATTTATGCAAAATTCTCTGTGTAGACAAATGTCTTTATTTCTCTTGAATAAATGCCTACATGTTAAACTGTTCTAGACATGTATAAATTTGTGTTTAAATTTGTATGTATAACTTTAAATTTATAAGAATTTACCAAATGTTTACAAAAATTGTTTTCCATTATAATAACCAAATTTAGGTGTAAAAATCCAAGTATAAAATGTATTCTTTCAGTCCAAGTTTTCCTTTTTGCAAAAATAGAAAGGCACATAACAACCTTCCCTGTTGTCATTCCCACAGATGGATGTTTATCAGGCAGCCCTCCTTCCTCCAAAATTATTAATGCAATTTTATCTTCTTTCCATGTTTGAGCATTCCATTTACTTCAAATGATGTCCTACAATTGATTTCCACCATTTTACTTTAATTTTAACATTTCTAATGAGTGTGTAATAGTATCTCATTGTGGTTTTAACTTGTGTCTCTTTCATGACCAAAGATGTTAAACAACTTTTCATGTGCTTATTGGCATATGTGTAACTTCTTTTTTGAAATGTGTATTGAAATTCTTTTTACATTAAAATGTCTCCTTTGACTTGAGCTTCTTTTTATTGAGTTGTGTTTTTCTATACCCAGAATTTCAATGGTTTGTCATATATATATATATATATATATATATATATATATATAATAAAACATTTCTCCTTTTCAGTAGACAAAATTGATATTTTCTTATTTTTTAAACCTCTTTTCTGTCTCTTTTTCATATTTGATGATCAAATTCACTACCCCTTTCCCTGATAATCTCTCTTCTGTTCCTGTCAATATTTTTTTTTCAAGTATTGTAGTTTTCATTAACAATAATTTCAATTTTTTTTTTTTTTTTAGTTTTTGTATTTTTCTTCTGAATTTTCCCATGGTTTTATTCATTACATGGAGAAGGAAATGGCAACCCATTCCAGTATTCTTGCCTGGAGAATCCCATTGACAGAGGAGCCTGGTGGGCTACAGTCCATGGGGTCGCACAGAGTCGACATGACTAAGTGACTAACACTTAACACTTACTCATTACAAGAGTATTCCACTTTATCTCAATTATTTATGATATCTGCCTTAGCATTTTTTTCTAATAATTCCAACTTGATTATCTCAGATAGTATCTGAGATAAGTTGTTTTTTTATGAGTTCTTAAGTGAAAACATAAAATTACAAAATGTATAGTGTGAACATGATAACTGTAAAAGTTATTTTTCCATACATATTTGTAATGCATAGAAAAATGTCAGGAAGGATGTGCACAAAATTGTAAAGATTAATTAGCTGCAAATGAAGGAGAAAGACTAAAATGGTCATTTAACATTATGCTTTGTTCCCTTCTCTATGATGAGAATCAAGTCTTGTATCATGTGTGTAATTAAGAAACAAAACTCACCCGGTATCCCTGAACACTCTTACTGCTCTTTCCTCTTGGTTTTCTGATGCTCAGAGGCTTTTGCTTGGGGCATTAATCTCAGATTCTGTCATGGGCCTTGCCTCTTGGTTGATAGTTATGTTTGTAGTGACTTAGCCAATTCTGACCTCTTCTTCAATACAATCCCCATGTATGTATATATTTTTATTGACATATAGTTGATATACAATGTTGTATTACTTTCAGGTATACCGCAACGTGATTCACATATATATGGCTATATATTCTTTATATATATATATATATTCTTTTTTAGATTTTTTAACTTTATGTGTTGTTACAAAATATTGAGTATAGATTCCTGTGTTATACAGTAGGTCTTTGATGATTATATATTTTATATATAGTAGTGTGTATATGTTAATCCCCAAATCCTAATTTATCCCTCCTTTCCCTTTGTTAATCATAAGTTTGTTTTCTGTCTTTGGGTGTATTTCTATTTTGTATATGAGTTCATCTGTTTATTTTTTTTTTATTCCACATGTAAGTGGTACCATATGATATTTGCCTTTGTCTGTCTGACATACTTAACTTACTATGATAATCTCTAGGTCCATCCATGTTAGGGCAAATGGCATTTTCATTGTTTTTCATGGCTGAGTAATATTTTATTGTGTATATATATCACATCATCTTTATCTATTTTTCTGTCAATGAGAACATTTAGGTTGCTTCCATGTCCTGCCTATTGTAAATAGTATGGCAAAGAACATTAGAGTCTATATATCTTTTCAAATTATGGTTTTCTCCAAACATATGTGCAGGAGTGGGACTGCAGAATCATATGGGAGCACAAACTTCATACATAACTTTGGACTGGAGATTCATGACCTGACTCAACCTAAAGTGACCTACTAGTTCTGATCTACCTGGGACTTACTTAGTTTTAGCACTTAAAGTTTGGTCATCTTAAACCAGATCCTCCCCTCTGTACTTGTATCTCCAATGACTTCCTGTCAAGGATGATAATAATAATATCTCACAAAGAGTTATTTTAAAAACTTAAATAGATCTACTTCTTTGGAAATATTATCTACATCTTGTTCTGTCATTATTTTACAGTATATATCATGACACATTCTACATCAGTTTTAAACACAGCAAAATTTGTGGGTCTAACTTTTCTCTAGGATTTCACAAATAAATCAAGATTTGGAAAGTGTGTTCTCTGGAAGATACGTTTATAAAATTTCTGGTTACCGTGTCTGTATGTATGAATTGGAGCTAGAATGACCCCATTCAGTTTAGTTCAGTTTAGTCGTTCAGTCATGTCCGAATCTTTGCAACCCCATGAATTGCAGCATGCCAGGCCTCCCTGTCCATCACCAACTCATGGAGTTTACCCAAACTCATGTCCATTGAATCGGTGATGCCATCCAGCCATCTCATCCTCTGTCGCCCCCTTCTCCTCCTGCCCTCAATCTTTCCCAGCATCAGGGTCTTTTCCAATGAGTCAACTCTTCGCATGAGGTGACCAAAGTACTGGAGTTTCAGCTTCAGCATCAGTCTTTCCAATGAACACCCAGGACTGATCTTTGGATGGACTGGTTGGATCTCCTTGCAGTCCAAGGGACTCTCAAGAGTCTTCTCCAACACCACAGTTCAAAAGCATCAATTCTTCAGTGCTCAGCTTTCTTCACAGTCCAACTCTCACATCCATACATGACCACTGGAAAAACCATAGCCTTGACTAGATGGACCTTTGTTGGCAAAGTAATGTCTCTGCTTTTGAATATGCTATCTAGGTTGGTCATAACTTTCCTTCCAAGGAGTAAGCATTTTTTAATTTCATGGCTGCAATCACCATCTGCAGTGATTTGGGAGCCCCCCAAAATAAAGTCTGACACTGTTTGCACTGTCTCCCCATCTATTTCCCATGAAGTGATGGGACCGGATGCCATGATCTTAGTCTTCTGAATGTTGAGCTTTAAACCAACTTTTTAACTCTCCTCTTTCACTTTCATCAAGAGACTTTTTAGTGTCTCTTCACTTTCTGCCATAAGGGTGATGTCATCTGCATATCTGAGGTTATTGATATTTCTCCCAGCAATCTTGATTCCAGCTTCTGCTTCGTCCAGCCCAGCATTTATCATGATGTACTCTGCATATAAGTTAAATAAGCAGGGTGACAATATACAGCCTTGACATATTCCTTTTCCTATTTGCAACCAGTCTGTTATTCCATTTCTAACTATTGCTTCCTGACCTCATATAGGTTTCTCAAGAGGCAGGTCAGATGGTCTGGTATTCATAGACCAGTGATAATAATAAAAAGACAGAAGAATAATGTCCTGCTAAGTACAAACAATACCTTCTGCTAAAATGGCTTTCAGCAAAAATCCACTTCTGCCTAATTTCCTCACCTATGAAATGCTTTGACATGAATTTGGCATCCAGAAGCCTGAAAATCTGCTGTGTTCTCAGGTTGCTTCTTGGAAAGGCAAAATATCAGGTGCAAATGAGGTGACAAGAAACATAAGTAAGTTTTTTGAATGAAGAACTGTTTGAAAAATCTGTTTAGTTAGAAGGAGAATGTGTTGCTCTTTTTAAGCTTTCAGTTACATTCATTTTTTCAATAAGTTCTCAATAAGCATTTACTGTTTTCCTGGCTTGTGTTAGATACTAAAGATAAAACAATGAATATGATTAACACAGCTCCTGATCTTAAAATAACTAAAGTCTAGTGAAGGATACAAGCTTTTAAAAAGCAGTTATATTATGTGTGGAAAGTATGCTAATATATCAAAATACAGGGTATGTTTTGGTACCCACTGGAGGGGTATTAAAATCAAAATCCAGCAGACCAATCTTCAGAATCAGAACAAAATATAGGATGGAAAATAATTAATAATTGGATTATTCTGGGCCCCAGGGAAATAGAGCAAATAGGATAAAAGAGAGAGAGAGAGAGATTGATTTACCTTAAAGAACTGGCTCACATAATTATAGAGGCTGAAAAGGTCAGAATTTGCAGTTGGTGAGTTGGAGACCTAGGAGAGTCAGTGGGTGGGGAGGTTTCAGTTTAAGCCCAAAGCCCTGAAAACTAGAAGAGTTAATGGTATAAGTTCAAGCTCAATTCCAAATCCAAATGCAGGAGAAGACCAATGTCCCATTTCAAAGACAGTCAGGCAGGGAGAAAGAATTTTTTCTTACTCAGTAGACTCTTATTTATTCAGACCTTCAATGGATTAGATGAAGCTCACTTATGTTGTGGAAGGCAATCTCTTTTACTCTGTAGATTTAAATGTTAATCTCATCCAGAAACACTCTCACAGACATATGCAGATACTTTGTTCAATTAAATGTCTGAACACCCTGTGGCCCTGGTCATGCTGACAAATAAAACTGATCACCACAGCAACATGGCTCCAATGTCTTATTTTATTAGTGAAGTGGGGTAGGTGATATAAGTTTACCAAGAACACAAGAGGTTGGGCAGGAGGGTCCCTGCTCCCAGTCTAGTCCCTGATCCATGGAACTATAGGACAAGATTGATTTTAGTGTCAAGTCCTCTGTGGTTAGAGAGCTCCTGACATCCACAGATTTTACTTCTTGAGTGCTCACCCAGAGCTTGCCTCTCTGACAGAGCCCATATTATAAACCAAGGGTGAAGTGTTTTTACCCTCATCAGACCATGAATGCTAATTTGTCACGATGTTGATTTCTGAATGAAACTTAGCATTTAATTCTTTTGTTCTTCATCTGTGGTCATATCTGCTTCCCAGGTGGCACTAGTGGTAAAGAACCTGCCTGCTAATGCAGAAGACATAAGAGATGCAGGTTCAATCCCTGGGTTAGGGAGATCCCCTGGAGGAGGACATGGCAACCCACCCCAGTACTCTTGCTAGGAGAATCCCATGGACAGAGGAGCCTGGTCAGGTAAGGTCCATAGGGTCACAAAGAGTCAGACGTGACTGAAGCAACTTAGCACACACAAGGTTCATCTCACAAGGACCTGGAGGGTTTTAAAAAATATATATTCCTGATTATAGGATTCCCTCATTATCTTTCTCCATCTGCCCTCTCAGGGCAGAAGTCTGGGCTTCTCTAGATGCTGTTCCACGTGGAAACAGGTACCAGCTTCTGCTCTGATCCTGTCATCCAAAGACAGAGGTCCTCCCAGGATTCACTTCTCCAGCAGGTTCCAGGATGATTCAGAAGAGAAGCACAAAAGAATAAAGTGTTTGGTGCAATAATTTGATATAAATCTGATAGACCTTTTAAGTACCCTTCAAAGATGCTACAGAATATGTCACTGCATCCACTGGCCTATATGTTTGGCTCCAATCAAAAACTTGTGAGATTTGTAAGTAGTTCTTGCTGAAGAAATGTTGGCTCCATAATGCTTCAACACTTGAACATTTGTACTCGTCTTCCTACGTTTTCCCTGCCTTCAAGATGAATTACTTTCTTATTCTATGTGCTTCTACAACAGGAAATGGTAGAAACTTTCCTGATAGCCAACTTAATAATCACTGATCATTACTTTCTGTCAGAAGGATTCAAAATGAGAAGAATTGTGTCTTCAGTGGGATCCAGACGTATCTGAAAATTTTAGAAAATGATGTGATGGGCTTAATAGAAATGTGTTTGTGTGCAAAAGGAGAAGATTATTCTTCTTGTTTGGCAGAACTGGCATGAATAGTAGAGCTGAGGAAATAGTAGAAGTGTTCAGGATCACATATATCTGCTAACATCTAGGAACTTCAAGTAAAATTTGAGGATGAGACTCTGAAAGAACTGGAGAACCTGGGGCAGTAAGTTGTGGAGACAGTTCTTTAAAATCAATATATTATATTAGAAGGCTTTCTGATAGGCAGGGCTTCCCTGATAGCTCAGTTGGTAAAGAATCCGCCTGCAATGCAGGAGATGCTGGTTCAATTCCTGGGTTGGGAAGATCCTCTGGAGAAGGGAAAGGCTACCCACTCCAGTATTCTGGGCCTAGAGAATTCCACAGACCATATAGTCCCTGGAGTTGCAAAGATTAGGACACGACTGAGCGACTTTCACTTTCACTGGTAGGCAGAATAATGGCCCTCCAAAGATGCTCATGGGCTTCCCCAGTGGTCCAGCAGTAAGGAATCTGTCTGCAATGCAACAGATGTGGCAGGAGTTGCAGGTTCAATTCCTGGGTCGGGACGATCCCCTGGACAAGGAAATGGCAACCCATTCAAGTGTTCTTGCCTGAAGAATCCTATGGACAGAGAACCTTTGACAGATTGCATCCCATGGGGTCACAAAAGGGACTGACACAACTTTGCAGCTAAACAGCAACAACAAAAGATGCTCACATCCTTCTCCCAGAACCTGTGAATAAATATATTACCTTACATGGCAACAGGGATTTTGCAGATGTGACCCTGAATTATGCAAATAGTCTCAGTTTACTCACACAAGTACTTCAAAGTAGAGGAACTTTTCCTGCTATAATCAACCAGAGAGAGATAAGTTATATCAGGGAAAGGATCAGAGAAAGGCAAAGATTCTGGTTGTGGAAATATAGGAAAGGCTCATGAACCAAGGACAGTGGGTAGCCTCTCGAAGCTGAAAAAGGCAAGGAAATAGAATCTCCCTCAGATCTTCTAGGAAGAAACACAGCCCTGCCCACACCTTGACTTTAGCCCAGTGAAACGAACTTTAAGATAATAAATGTATATTGTTCAAACCACTCAGTTCATAATAGTTTATTACAGAAGCAATAAAAATAATAATGAATATCTTTACCCAAGAAGAAAAGTTATTTTGTGTCAATAACTACATCTATTCTGGATCAAGATAGGGCATCCCAGATGGCCCTAGTGGTAAAGAACCCACCTGCCAATGCAGGAGACATAAGAAGCTCAGGTTTGATCTCTGGGTTGAGAAGATCCTTTGGAGAAGGAAATGGCAACAGACTCCAGGATTCTTGCCTGGAGGATCCCATGGACAAAGAAGCCTGGCAAGCTACAGTCCACGGGGTCCCAAAGAGTCAGACACAACTGAAATGATTTAGCATGCATGCAAGAACTGGTAACATGAGGGCAGGAAGCTCCATGATGGTTGGGAAACTATATGAGCAGCCCATTTATTCTCTACCGCTTAACAGATGTATGTCCTGCTTGGTACTGGCAAATTTTTCCAGGGATGTCTGTGTGTTCTCTAGGATTTCACTTCTGGTGGAATACTTCAGGTCAGCTTCCTGGACACAATTGGGTTGTGCCTGAGATAACGCCTTAGGCTAGGTAAAAAGCTCAACACAGAAACTTAAGGAGAAAGTCAGCTAGCTAATTTTCAAGGTAGTTCTTTATAGTTAATGGGATTTATTTTAACTGGCCAAACCCTGGACTCCAAATGGCATAACTGAAGTTACTAGTGCATCGTAATCTCATCTTGGTGCATGAGGTTTTGTTGATATTAATTTTTCTGTAAATACATGTTGGTCAAGGGACAAGGGGGTACTATTCAAAAGAGTCAACATAGTAAGCATAAGGCTATAATCAGAAATGGGGCCATCATTGGTCTTTGCTGGCATCTGGGAACTTTGCACTTAAACCACTCACTAGTTGACAGGAATAGGAATAGCCCAATGTACTAATACTTAGAATGTTTGTACAAAGTATCGATTTTATGTCTCTGATTCTGAAATTTTGGTATGTGTTGGGAAGAAGAGCCTACATACCAGGGCTTGGGTTTTGAGTTTCTAATGAGTTTTCCTGGGAAGAAACATTTTTCTAATGAATTTTCCTGGGAAGATAAAGCACATGACTTTATCTCTGCTGGAGAAAAGACATACTTAATATATTCCATCACTGAAGGGAGACAAAATCAGAGTCCTATTCATAGATTCCTACAAATTCCATCAGAATCCTCTTCCTTCATTGATCTACTGTGTTTCCCTCACTCAGGTAATAAATCTTAGCCATGAGTACAATCACAAGGGGAGTCTAATCTGGTAGAAAACTACTGAATGAGTGGGTGACCTCGAGAAATTCACTGCAAAAACCATATGTATATATGTGTGTGTATGCATGATCAAAACTGAATTGCTAATAAATAACATCACATAATCATATAAGCATTTATATGTGTATATATTCCCAGGTGAGTCAAGTGGTAAAGAATCCTGCTAAGGCAGGAGACACAAGAGATGTGGGTCCAATTCTTGGTGAGGAAGATCGCTTGAGTAGGAAATGTCAACTCACTCCAGTATTCTTGCCTGGAAAATCCCTTGGACAGAGGAGCCTTGTGGACTACAGTCCATGTGATTAGAGTCAGACACAACTGAGCATGAAGTCACACACACACACAATCATTCAGGCTTTGGTTAAAAACATACTTGGTCACTTTGTCAGACACTAGTATTCCAGAAAGAATGAATAGACAGAGCCAAAGCAAAAACAACACCCAGTGGTGGATGTGACTGGTGATGGAAGTAAAATCCAATGCTGTAAAGAGCAATATTACATAGGAACCTGGAATGTTAGGTCCATGAATCAAGGCAAATTGGAAGTGGTCAAAAAGGAGAAGGCAAGAGTGAACATGGACATTTTAGGAATCAGTAAACGAAAATGGACTGGAATAGGTGAGTTTAACTCAAATGACCATTACACCTACTATTATGGGCAAGGATCCCTTAAAAGAAATGGAATAGCCATGATAGCCAACAAAAGAGTCCAAAATGCAGTACTTGGATGCAATCTCAAAAATGACAAGAATGACCTCTGTTCGTTTCCAAAGCAAACCATTCAATATCATAGTAATTCAAGTCTATGCCCCTACCAGTAATTCTGAAGAAGGTACAGATGAACGGTCCTATGAAGACCTACAAGACCTTCTAGAACTGACACCTAAAAAAGATGTCCTTTTCATTATAGGGGACTGGAATGCAAAAATAGGAAGTCAAGAGATACCGGGAATAACAGGAAAATTTGGCCTTGGAGTACAGAACGAAGCAGGGCAAAGGCTAAAGGAGTTTTGCCAAAAGAACCCACTGGTCGTAGCAAACACACTCTTCCAACAACACAAGAGAAGACTCTACACATGGACATCACCAGATGGTCAATACTGAAATCAGATTGATTATATTCTTTGCAGCCAAAGATGGAGACGCTCTATACAGTCAGCAAAAACAAGACTGGGAGCAGACAGTGGCTCAGATCATGAACTCTTTGTTGCCAAATTCAGACTTAAATTGAAAAAAGTAGGGAAAACCACTAGACCATTCAGGTATGACCTAAATCAAATCCTTAATGATTATACAGTAGAAGTGAGAAATAGATTCAGGGGATTAGATCTGAAAGACAGAGTGCCTGAAGAACTGTGGACTGTGGCTCATAACATTGTACAGGAAGGAGTGATCAAGACCATCCCCAAGAGAAAGAAATGCAAAAAGACAAAATGGTTGTCTGAGGAAGCCTTACAAATAGCTGTGAAAAGAAGAGAAGCAAAAGGCAAAGGAGAAAAAGATATAGCCATTTGAAGGCAGAGTTCCAAAGAATAGCAAGGAGAGATAAGAAAGCTTCCTCAGTGATCAATGCAAAGAAAAAGAGGAAAACAATAAAATGGAAAAGACTAGAGATCTCTTCAAGAAAATAAGAGATACCAAGAGAACATTTCATGCAAAGATGGGCACAACAAAGGACAGAAATGGCATGAACCTAACAGAAGCAGAAGATATTAAGAAGGGTGGCAAGAATACACAGAAGAACTAGACAAAAAAGATCCTCATGACTGAGATAATCATGATGGTGTGATCACTCACCTAGAGACAGACATCCTGGAAAGTGAAGTCAAGTTAGCCTTAGGAAGCATCACTACGAACAAAGCTAGTGGAGGTGATGGAATTCCAGTTGAGCTATTTCAAATCCTAAAAGATAATACTGTGAAACTGATGCACTCAATATGCCAGAAAATTTGGAAAACTCAGCAGTGGCCACAGGACTGAAAAAGGTCAGTTTTCATTCAAATCCCTAAGAAAGGCAATGCAAAAGAATGCTCAAACTACTGCACAATTGCACTCATCTCACACGCTAGTAAAGTAATGCTCAAAATTCTCTGACCAGGCTTCAATAGTACATGAAATGTGAACTTCCAGATGTTCGAGCTGGATTTAGAAAAGGCAGACGAACCAGAGATCAAATTGCCAACATCTATTGGATCATCAAAAAAGTGAGAGAGTTCCAGAAAAACATCTACTTCTGCTTTATTGACTATGCCAAAGCCTTTGACTGTGTGGATCCAACAAACCATAGAAAATTCTTAATGAGATGGGAATACCAAAACCTGACCTGCCTCCTGAGAAATCTGTATGCAGATCAAGAAGCAACAGATAGAACTGGACGTGAAACAACAGATTAGTTCCAAATCAGGAAAGGAGTACATCAAGGCTGCATATTGTCACCCTGCTTATTTAACTTATATGCAGAGTACATCATGAGAAATGCTGGACTGGATGAAACACAAGCTGGAATCAAGATTTCTGGGAGAAATATCAATAACCTCAGATATGCACACAACATCACACTTACGACAGAGAGAGAAGAAGAACTAAGGAGCCTCTTGATGAAAGTGAAAGAGGGGAGTGAAAAATTTGGCTTAAAACTCAATACTCAAAAAGCTAAGATCATGACATCTGGTCCCATCACTTCATGACAAATAGAAGGGAAACAATGGAAACGGTGACAGACTATTTTTTTGAGCAGCAAAATCACTGCAGATGGTGACTGCAGCCATGAAATTAAAAGATGCTTGCTCCTTGGAAGAAAAGTTGTGGCCAACCTAGACAGCATGTTAGAAATCAAAGGCATTACTTTTCCAAAAATGGTCTGTCTAGTCAAAGCTATGGTTTTTCCAGTAGTCATGTATGGATGTGAGAGTTGGACTATAAAGAAGCCTGAGAGCCGAAGAATTGATGCTTTTGAACTGTGGTGTTGGAGAAGACTTTTCAGAGTCCCTTGGGCTACAAAGGAGATCAAACCAGTCTAAAGATCAATCCTGACTATTCATTGGAAGGACTGATGTTGAAGCTGAAACTCCAATACTTTGGCCACCTGATGGGAAGAACTGATTCATCTGAAAAGACCCTGATGCTGGAAAAGTTTGAAGGTGGGAGGAGAAGGGAATGATAGAAGATGAGATGGTTGGACGGCATCACCGAATCAATGGACATGAGTTTGAGTAGGCTCTGGGAGTTGGTGATGGACAGGGAGGCTTGGCGTGCTGTAGACCATGGGGTCACAAAGATTCGGACATGACTGAGCGACTGAACTAAACTGAACTGAACTGAATATTCCTTAATGGATTAGGTCATTGAATCCTTTTTCACTATGTAGGCAAGTTCCATTTCTCAATAAGTTTTTATTTTGGTGATATAATTTGAAAAATTATTTAAATAACTTAATAAGTATAGTTCAGGCATCTACCAGGTGCTATGCATTATGCTACATAGTCTGGGAGGATGGAAAGATTACCTAAAACTGTTATAAGTATTTGACTCAATAAGATAATGGTATACAAGGACATATGTAAAAATATGTATGGATTTGCATTACATTGCCATATAAATTTTTTATAACAATCAGAAGGAGGGACAAAGACTTCAACAGTAGATAAATTTCATACATCTTTGTATTCAGCATTTAATTCATAACGTTAGGGAGAAAAAGACATGAATCTGCTCTCCCTACGTTGTCCTCTATACTCATGGGCCTTTTATACTGTTAGTGCCTCACCCTGCTGAATATTATTTTATGATTTTCCTATAAGTCATAACCCTTAAACATAAACTAGCTTTCTTAACTGGTACTGAATCAAGTAAATTCTTTCAAGATTAGCTATATCTCCATGCTATTGTCTCTGTATATGATGACTTCAGAAAGTTACTTTCAAGTAAGATGTTTCAATACTTGTGTAAACATGTATGCTTCACGAGATCCCTGAATTGCCAGAATTTCCTCTCTAGTTTTGAGGCAGGAGATAGATGGGTCCCAGCATGAGCAGCTGGAGTTAATTCCCTGTGAACAGAAACTCCTAAATTGCTGGACAATTGACAGCAGGCTAAACACTTCCAAAGTAAAAGATAAGACACCATATATTTCTCATTCTCAAAGTTAAGGAGACCTCCTGACTAGAAAGCTCCTGGGAGGTCAAAAGGGGAGTGATGTCAAATCTATCTATAAGCCTCTTCACTAGAATCCATCTTGGCTGAGACATGCGTGAGCATACACATGGGAGGATACTGTGTCCTGTGCTGTGCTTAGTCGCTCAGGTGTGTCTGACTGTGAAGCCATGGACTGTAACCTGCCAGGCTCCTCTGTCCATGGGCATTCTCCAGGAAAGAATACTAGAGTGGATTGCCATGGCCTCCTCCAGGGAATCTTCCCAACCCAGAGATCAACCCCAGGTTTCCTGCTTTGCAGGTGGGTTCTTTACCATCTGAGCCACCAGGGAAGATCCTGAGATATACCAAATATGGACTAAGGACTAAGCAAATCAAAATGTCTGGCCAAAGGAAACCAGAAAAAATGTCTCAAATGAGTGATTTAAACTACCACAAGGACATGACGACTTATACTACTCTCTCTCTCTGAGTCTGCCCGTGTGTCTGTCCACATGTACTTTACTCTTTTTCCTCCTAATAAACACCTGACTATTTCACTACTTCCCATCTTGTGAGAATTCTTTTCTGTAAAGCCTAAGAGCCAGGGCCTTGTCACTGGCCACTGGTCTACTGAATATGATTCACTGCTGGGACCCCACCTAAATCTCTAGCCAGGAGCCAAATGCTGCTACACATTGCTGCAGGCAGAGGCCACCTGAAATCAGTTGCAAAACACCAGCACAGAAAACAGTAAACAACAAGGAAAGTGTTAATATGTTCCATAAGTGAAAATGTGATCAAAGTGCTCTATTGAAGTTCAGACAATAGAGAGATATACTATTGCTGTACTGACCAGCAAATGCCATGAAGAAAGAATCTAGCACATAAGCTTTAGTGTTGTTTTATCTCTCACATGTAATATGCAGCTTATAAGTTAAATGAATTTGTTTTACATTTTAGCCTATATTTTACTTAAAATCTTTGGGTAGCTACCATGTTTAACTAGTGCTGTACTAGTTTCTTTGTAGATAGGAAATAAACATTATTAGATAATAATTATTATCTGATATAGTATAATAATTATATTGTTGACTGAAAGAAAATGTACAATGTGAGAATTGTGAGTTAAGTTCAGTTTGGGGCAAAATGAGGCCTATAGTCCAGGAAGAGCATTTCAGATAGCTTTTGAAAAAGCTGCTCAGACAGAAGAGGCAGGAGGAAGGTAAATATATGTGATTCTGGCAAAGGGTGAGTACATGCTTAAGCACATATTTTTGCAGAAGGTGGCTGCTAGTCACGAGGAGCAGACATCACCATGAAAGAATTTAGTGCTTTTCTAGATATGAGGAGATGCAAAAACTGGGCTCATAAAATCTTCCCCTGAAAATATCTATCTGAAGGCCTGTGCTGCCAGTTTGTCCCAGAGCACAGAATGTCTCACTCCTGATCTCCCCCCGAACTCGTTTCAGAGAGTGTTGAAGATCAGCAGTGACAGTAACTTGTGATGTAATCCTTGTAGAGGCAGATGGAAAGTGCCAATTTTTAGTTTGCAATAGTATATAAACATAATTATTAATAAACATTAATATAAATTAATGAAATATAACTAATACATAATAAATAGATATAAATATTATAATATAAAATAGAAAATGAAAATTAGTTATCATATGGTTTATTGTTATTATTCCCAGACTCCTCTGTCCATGGTAGTTTTCAGGCAAGAGTACTAGAGTGGGTTGCCATTTCTTTCTCCAGGATATTTTCCTTACCCAGGGATCAAACTTGAATCTCCTGTGTCTCCTGCATTGAAGGCTGATTCTTTACTTGCTAAGCCATTTGGGATGCCTGGTATGATCTGATTTTGTCAAATAAGAAGTTGGAAAAAAGTGAAAGTCTTAGTCACTCAGTTGTGTCCCACTCTTTGTGACCACATGGGTTGTAGCCCTCTAGGCTTCTCTGTCCATAGGATTTCCCAGGCAAGAATATTGGAGCGGGAAGCTATTTCTTTTTCCAGGGGATCTTCCTGACCCAGGGATCGAACACAGGTCTCCTGTATTGCAGGCGGGTTCTTTGTCTTCTGAGCCACCAGAAAAGCCCAAGTATTAGGAAGGAAAGAGCAAATTTAGGCCTCCATAATCTCTTTTCTCACTTTACATTTACCAAGAGTTTCCTTGGTTAAAAACAAATGCAGTTAGAATTTTCAATAGATGCAACATTTTAAAAAACCTAAAAGACAGCCTAAAATAAAATAATAAATGTCAAGAAGATGATAGATTCATGAGAGCCCTTAATCCAAATGGTACCAAATTCCGTTTATCTGAAATGATTCACAGTCAGGATCACCAGGCTGTAACAGGTGGCTACTTTTAAGTACAGATGCTAAATGTCATACCTGCAGATGGTTCATCAGTAGAACATGTAAAAAAACATCTTAATTATATATTATGAAGCCTTTTCATAAAAAATTAAAAGATAGGCATTCATTATGCTTGTTTGAGTTATATCAGTGAGTACAGATGCTGTTATGAGTTAGCTGGTGCTTTAATCAAAACAAGTATCCGTGGATCAATTTAATGATATGAAAGTTCTGACTTCAGGTTGGAAAGTTTCTGGCAATGCAAATTTCTTGCAATTTCCTGATTTATGAATCAAAGCAGAGGACGCTCCTCCACCAAAATCCCACATCAATTTGTGTTAAAGAAAAAGATACTCAGCCTATATCCTTAAATAGAAGCATTCCAGATTGACTTGGAATGCGCCCACAGGCATATCACACCTGAAGCCTAAAGCTGGAAACATTTAATTCCTCACACGGACTTTAAAATCATTATGGCAGGTTTATCAATGATCACAGGTCATTCATTAACACGTGTTTAATAGTCAAATATATATATATATATATATATTTTACCATCATTAGCCAATCCATACAACAGACATTGCTGGAATGACTTAACTACAGCCAAATTTCAGATATGCATTCAAAAATGGAGTTTTAATTCCATTTAGTACATTTTTAAAAAGTGTTTCAAACTTCAAATGTGATTCCCCATAGAGATGGCTCCCCAAATCTGCACATGTTTTGAGTTTCAATAAATCTACCTGGTTTATATGCGACCCTAGGTAATATCAATAATATGGTGATTAAATTATTATTCTTATTACCTAATAAATTCATACCCCACTTCATCTTCATGATAAAAGGATATTCAAACCCTACCTTCAATACAGTGTTAAATTGTCTAGATCCATGCCTTATCTGAAAAAATGAGCAAATAGTGGATGCTGTCTTATTGTTTAGGCAAGTGTGTGTGTGTGCATGTGTGTGTGTGCATATGTGTGTGTGTGCATATGTGCTCTATCTTTGAACTTATTTCACATGACTAAGAGTGCCATATAAATGCAAAGTTTGCTGTGATTGGTTTTGACATAAATCAAATCCAAGGGAACCTACTTAGAACTCTGACCAAGCTAATCTGCAAACAGGAAGCAATCTGGCCAGGAATTAGGTACAAGTGCCTGGGAATTTCTGTAAATGAAATTCTTTCTTTTTGTCCTCCTCTTTTAATTCCCTTATGGCTTCCCTGATGTCTCAGTTGGTTGGTAAAGAGTCTGCCTGCAATCTGGGAGACCAAGGTTCAATCCCTGGGTGGGGAAGATTCCCTGGAGAAGGAAATGGCAACTTACTCCAGTATTCTTGCCTGGAGAATTCCATCGACAGAGAAGCCTGGTGAGCTGTAGTCTATGGAGGTCACAAAGAGTTGGACATGACTGAGTAACATTTTTGCTTTCACTTTTTAGTTAAAATAAGAAAGAAAGCAAACGAAACCCTGTATTTTTAATTATTATGATAGAAATTATCGAGGTCCCTGGCAGTGTTAGTGATAGAGTCCTCCTGCCAATGTAGCAGACACAAGAGATGCGAGTTCTATCCCTGGGTCAGGAAAATCTGTAGGAGGAAATTGTACCCCACTCCAGTATTCTTGCCTGGAAAATTTCACAGACAGAGGAACCTGGCAGGCTACAGTTCATGGAGCTGCAAAGAATCAGACATGACTGAGTGACTGAACACACACAACACATATAAATTATATAATGACATTAAAAAGTAAGAGTGCAAGAGCTAAAACTGGAAAGTAAAAGTATTTCAACCTCCTCATTCTCACCCCTCAGCAGAACCACTATAAACTGTTTTTTGCATATACTTCTTATAACTTTGTTTGCAAAAACAAGTGCATATATTTATAAACCCACATCCATTTATTTATAAACTTCCCTTTACACATATAGCATAAAGAAGCTCATGCCAAAATTTAAATTTGTAGTCTTTATTATTTGACAAGTGAAATACATCAATGTAAATAGATAATCACAAGCAATAGGTGAATACATAGTGAATCATCCGGTTGGCCAAGCAAGTTGAGTATAGCAAGACTTCTTATCCCCCACCACCTTAGTAGTCCTGAATTATTAGCTTTCTAGATCTATGAGGTGGTAAGCTCCAAAACTTGTGTCAACATAGCCTTCTGGGGTTTAGCTTATTCTTGGGGAGCTTGTAGTGAATTGAAAAGGAAAGAGCTAGACCACAATAACCGCAACTTGGAGAAGTCTGGCACATCACTGTTGAGGAAGAGGGACTGGCTTCCATGAAGAACCCTGCAGCTGTAGTAGGCTTCCACACAGGCTTGTGCCCATAGTGACCACAAGCAAACTTTGCTGTTGAATCCTGCTTGTCCAGCCTTGAAGTGTGATAGCAGTGAAATAAATGAATTCGTGTTTTCACTGTCTGACCCCCTTTAGACTGAATTAGCTCAAGTATTCTTAGAACTTCAAGTTGGGAAGGAACAGAGAAAAGCAGGGGCATTTAAAAGGGAAAACATAGACTTCATTCTCATAGATTTTCTGGAGGCTGCACAAGTAATTAATATAAATGAAATAATACTTTGTTATTATTAAACAATATTAAATAATATTTAATATTGAAGAAGAAATAATAATATTTTAAAATACTATTATTAAATACTTTCTACTTCACTGTTATGTTATGGAGAACTCTGTCTACTCTGAATGTAAGTAACAATAGGTACCTGTTCATTTTGACCTATTGCTAAATCTCTTAGCGAACTGCATGCATTTTAGCTAGTTTATCTATTTTAGGCCATGCTGTGAGGCATGTGGGAACTTATTTTCCCTTCCAGAGATCGAACCCATGCTCCCGGCAGTGGAAAGGTGGAGTCTTAACCACTGGATGCCAGGAAAGTCCCATAACTAGTTTAAAATCTGTAAGTTCTATCCATGTTTGTGTAACAAATTTGGGATACTATATTCAGATCATCACAACTTTCTTTTCTCCCTTCAAACATCTCCAATATTTTTTCACATCAGCACATGCTGCATGAGATTCTCAATTGCTGCAAAATACTCTGATTTTACAAAAGTATCATGAATTTAAAATTTTCTGATTGTCATTTAGATTGTTTCCTGTTCTTTGCAACTACCAAGTAATGCAGAAATAGATGTGCCCATACATGTGTTTCTGTTAATGTAATTCACAGATGAAATCCCCAGCAGATGAATCCTTGGTTGAGAGATGAGTCATTTTCAATTCGATAGTTATTACCAATTGGCACTCCAAATGCTATCTATTTATTTACCTAGCTATGGTACTACTCTAGCGTCTAGTGGTTGAGAGTCTTCCTTGTAATGCAGGGGACACAGATTTGATTTCTTGTCAGGGAACCAGGATCCCACAGGCAAAGCTGCAGCTAAGACCTGATGCAGTCAAATAAACAAACACCTAGTAATGATGTATGAGAGTCAGGATTTCTTTGTAAGGATAATGACCCATTATAGATGTGTCTCAAAGTTCTGGATAATGTTACTTAAGGTCAAGACTACTCAGCTTAAAAACCCTCCACTTCGATCCCTCCAAAGCACTGACTCAAGTCAACTCTTTCTATAAAGTGAAGAGACCAAGCGGACATTTTCTCTTTAAGTCTCTCTCTTTGAGGGACAAAATTAGCTCAAAAGTATATTTTTTTCATATAAAAGCAGTAGCCAGTTTTCTTTTGAGCACCTCACACTCACAACTTTGCAGGCACAAATGTCAAGGAGGTGTGGTACACCTGTTGATTCACACCTTTGTTGGAGAAAAACACTTCAAAGCAGCTGAAGGTGATGGCCCAGATTCACTTGTGCCCCACCACCTTCTCCTCCATTCCCCCTTAACACCTCCACCCACAGATGCTGCTCACACCTTCTAATTTGTGGCACCTCAATTTAATGTTGCCAATCCATTTACTTAACACACAGGCATGAGATACTGACATCACCAGGAAAGAAACAACTCTTAGAGAGTTAATATATTTCCAGCGTTTATATAAGCAGGAATACAATACAGAATATTTGCACAGACAAAACTTTTATTCTTTAGATTGAATTTGATCAAAATGATCTTTCTTCTTCAAGTCCTGCCAGATTTAGCTGCTTCAGTCATAATCATTGTCCACATCATATGCTTTCTTCTTATCTGGCATTTCCCCCTTTCCTGAGATAGTCAAAATCCTAGCCATCATTTGTGTAGCTGCTGCTGCTGCTGCTGCTGCTGCTAAGTCGCTTCAGTCGTGTCCGACTCTGTGCGACCCCAGAGACGGCAGCCCACCAGGCTCCCCCGTCCCTGGGATTCTCCAGGCAAGAACACTGGAGTGGGCTGCCATTTCCTTCTCCAATGTGTGAAAGTGAAAAGTGAAAGTGAAGTCACTCAGTCATCTCCGACTCTTAGCGAGCCCATGGACTGCAGCCTACCAGCCTCCTCCATCCATGGGATTCTCCAGGCAAGAGTACTGGAGTGGGGTGCCATTGCCTTCTCTGTCATTTGTGTAGGAGAACATATAAAAGAGATTTGGGACAATGCTACCTAGGCTTGCTGTTTAAGAAAGTGAGTCTAGAATTTAGACCATTTCAAGTCTTTAACTTAAAGTTTTTGGCATCATCATAGCACTATTGAACTTCTTTCCACATTGCTACACCTGAACTTTGGAGTCTGAATTGCTAGGGTATCAATTCCCGATAATCCTTACTATATCTAGGATGTTAGGTTTGTTTGATTTGCGGTCAAACAAACTTTTAGGTATTAGGTATATTGAATGAAGCAGACAAGTTTCCTGCTCATGTGGAATTTATGTTATGGGAGTGAAGGCATAAAATTAATGAGTAATTAATACAGTTTCTTACAGAGAAAAGAACATGAAGACAATAAACTAATATGATATGACAGTTTGGTCTAGGCTGTGTAGAGAGAAGCAGTAGAATAACAGAAAGCATCTTTAAAGTGGTACCATATGACCTGACACCAGAGTGACGAGGCATATGAAGGACACAGAAAAAATACCAGGCAAATAAAACACCTCTAAGCTGGGAATGAGCTTGGTGTGTTAAATATATATATATATATATATATAAATTTTTATTGGATTGTAATTGCTTTACAATGTGTGTTAGTTTCTACTGGACAACATTGTGAATAAGGGCATACATGTGCACATATATGCCCTTCCTCGTGAGCACCCCTCCCACCCTCCCATTCCACCCTCCCATCCCACCCCTCTAGGTCATCGCAGAGCAAGCTGAGCTCCCTGTGCTATACAGTAGCTTCCCTCTAGCTAGCTCTTTTAAACATAATAGTGTACGTATGTCAGTGTACATATGTAATATTCTCTAAATTCATCCTCCCCTTCTTCCCCTCTATCTATAGCACAGGAATATAGATACAGATGTAAACATATTTATTTTTAAAAAGCCATATTAAGGGGAATATAATGAGCAAGAATTAAAAGGAGATGACATGATATCATGACAGAGGGACATTTGGGCCAGCTCATAGATGACCACAGGTAGGAGGATGAGCCTTAGCTGTTATGAATACAGACACATAATATTATCAGTTCCAACTGGATAAGTTTGGTGAAACCTGCATTTTCTCTTGCCTTACAACATTTTTAGTCCACATTCTCCATGAGTAATACAGAAGCTTTCTGCCTTTGGCCATTTATCTTACCTATTTATTCCAGACATAGGGTCTAATTCAAGTGAAGTTTCAATACCAACATGATGATAAAAATTTAATCCTTCTAGAAAGTCTTGATCTTCAATGTCTGACACCATAGAGCACAATATGCCAAGCATCTACAAAAAGTTAAAAATGTTTGATTTTATCTCTGAAAATGTTTTTGCAGAAAAAACAAAAACAAAAAACATCTAAACCCAAATTCAAGTCAGGGAGAAGTAAATTCCACACTCCAATCTTAATGAGGGGAACTACAAGGTCATATTGCAATGAGACATGCATACAGGAACAGGATAAATTTGTTGCCCTTTTGTCATCTGCCATACTTCAAGAGCAATAATGTTTAATAACAAAAAGGACAACAAACAGCATTTCATTTGTTACTTCAATAATAACTATTTATTTTAACTATAGAATATGATATTGGTTATAGTATAAAATACCAGCTTTTAAAATATTGTCTCCCTATATTTTTTTTACAATTCTATTATCCTTCTATGACTATTATGACTTCTGTGACTTTTAGTTTCTAAATTTGACTTTTTATCTCACTCCTCCTTCTACCTCACTAAATATGAATATCTACTTGATTCTTTGCTTGATTTTTCCCCTACATATCTTTTTTTGAGGCGTTCTCATACACTTCGGTGCTTTAAATATCTTATCTATGAAATAATTACTAAATATTCACACACTCTCCAAATACCCTCTAATATCCAATTTTCTAAACAACTTTACTGACATTTCCACTTGCATAGTGTTCTATTAACTAAAACTGGAGAAGTCTAAAAAAATATACTCACTTACCTTATTCACTTTGTTCTTGGGTCATTCTCTCCAGATGATGAAATTTAAACTTTACTTGTATTATTTTCTCTTTCATTGTCAAAGGTAACTTTTTCTGTCCTTTTATATACAAATTTGCCTATTAAAAAATGGTGAAATGACCTACTTTCTTTGTATCGTTGGAATAGATAGTCAGTGGAGCTGAACAATAGTAGAACAACAATATATAAGCTTCTGAATTTGATATCCTCAGAAATTTCCTAGCCTAAATTCTAACCCGTCTTTTCATATTTAACCTTCCTTTCATTTATTGGCAATACCACAATATCTTTGGAATAATATCTGTCCCCACTTTTTACGCTTAACCTGGAAAGAGCTTATTTCTATGGTTTTAAACCTAATTCCAGCTGTTGTTTAGTTGCTAAGTTGTGTCCAACTCTTTTGCCACCCCATGGACTATAGCCCACTAGGCTCCACTGTACATGGGATTTCCAATCAAGAATACTGGGGTGGTTTGCCATTTCCTTCTCCAAGAATTCTAGCTGACTTAACAATTACTACTAAGTAAATTCTGTAGTCTATAGATCCTTGAAGATGACTTAAGATACTCTCCTTAGGCTGGAAATTAAAAATGGGTAATATACAATAAAAACCTTTTTCATGTAACAGGATGGGGAAATAATAATGCATGACCAATGACTCTTACTTGTGTAAAATAACACAAGGTCATCACTGGAGTTTAAGACTGAGAAGACAAAGTAAGTGTCCCCATTTCACCCATTTAGTGAAAATGAGGAGTAAAAATAAAAAAAAAGTCAAGATAGGATAGTTCCTTCTGAATGGCATTGGGCAACCGGATAAGAGAAATCTGACTTCAATCTCAAACTCTTGCCTGAAGTCAGGGACTGAAGCTGAGAAAGTATGTGACTGAAATAATTTCATATTTCTTACAAGTGCAAAGCTGACATTCCTAAAAACCAAGGTCACAGAGTCATTCTGTGGGTTAATGAATTACAAATCCAGTTGAATGCACAACATTGTCAGATCTTTAATATAAAAGTCAAGATCCTGGATGTTTTTTTCTTTTTTTTTAAGTTATAGCTTAATAATTGTAATCACAATTTCTTGGAGGACCCAGAGGATTTCTGAAATGCTTTGCAAAAGAACTGCCTTGCTTGAGGAAGTCATGACCCTCTTTTCATTACTGTTCCCTTGGAAACACAAATTTGTATTTAAATTATCTACAAAGTAAAATGCAGAATCAAAGTTCCATCCAGGAAAAAATAAAGTAATTCACTAATTTGTATTATTAAAAAATAGTGAAGAATTGATTTAGTAGATGCTAAATTAAATTAAAAGACGTTTACTCCTTGGAAGGAAAGTTATGATCAACCTAGATAGCATATTCAAAAGCAGAGACATTACTTTGCCAACAAAGGTTCATCTAGTCAAGGCTATGGTTTTTCCTGTGGTCATGTATGGATGTGAGAGTTGGACTGTGAAGAAGGCTGAGCACCGAAGAATTGATGCTTTTGAACTGTGGTGTTGGAGAAGACTCTTGAGAGTCCCTTGGACTGCAAGGAGATCCAACCAGTCCATTCTGAAGGAGATCAGCCCTGGGATTTCTTTGGAAGGAATGATGCTAAAGCTGAAACTCCACTACTTTGGCCACCTCATGCGAAGAGTTGACTCATTGGGAAAGACTCTGATGCTGGGAGGGATTGGGGGCAGGAGGAGAAGGGGATGACAGAGGATGAGATGGCTGGATGGCATCACTGAGTTGATGGACGTGAGTCTGAGTGAACTCCGGGAGTTGGTGATGGACAGGGAGGCCTGGTGTGCTGCAGTTCATGGGGTCGCAAAGAGTCGGACATGACTGAGTGACTGATCTGATCTGATCTGAAATCAAGTAAGACAGGACATAAATTTTAATGAAGCTCAATTTATTGATGCATCTGCACTTATAGGAGATTCTACATTAAATAAGATGTTGAGGTATTTGGCTGATTTTTTAAGAGTTTCCTAGATCTTAACCTATGCTTAGCCAACAAAAGTGACTTATAAAGCCAGAGAAAAATTGGCATAATGTAAACAAATATATTTAAATGCTTGCAAAAATAGCAATAGTGTGCTTCCTGCCTTCTTTCACTTTTCTTCACTATGTTATCTGACAGTTTTCAGAAGTCTCCTATTTTCCTTATCATCAGGAATAAATTGATATGGAAAACACCAAATGTTTAGAAAAAAACTTACATCTGTTTCTGTTGGCCAGAAATGTTGGTAGGGAGACTTGCAGTTAAAATTGGACACATTTTCTCAGTAGAACTGAGAGAAGTTTAGGATTGTGAAATAGAGGTGGAAGCAATTAACCTCTGGAAAGAAAATGCCTCTTTTCAACATTATAGGCATAACTGATAAGGGGATTTAACTATGATGTTTAAGTACAGATATCATCACATAAATGTATTTTAGGAAATAGTTTTATCCATGGAAATATCTACCTGTGGTTAACATATCCTAGGTAACTGAGGAAGAATTCAACAGACAGCCTATAAAATTTTTCTTAATTTATTCATCCAAAACTACTTTGGTTACAACACTCATCTAATGCCAAGATCTGAGTTAGATCAAAGGCACTGAGCCTTTAATGAAGTTAGGCTTTGTCACTTACAATCAATGACTCTCATTCGATATAATTATATTATGCACCATTTTTGGATGAAAAGATATTTTCTCAGTCTCATCCATTGATTCCCAGTTGGTCATTTGATAAATTAGTCATCCATAGAGTCTTCTTCTGAAGTGTCTGAATAGGAAGTAAGGAGCTATCTATTCCATCACAGAATTATCTGAGAAGGAGTGCATCATTAGCCTAAGAAGCCATAAAATGCTAGGACTTAGGAAAAAATAATTAGATCCTAGATTTCAGTAAAAATTGGTGTACTTGTGTGCAAGAGATGAAAATTAAACTGTACATGCTATCAGGGGAAACTGTCAACATTTATTGCTGCTTTTAAATACTAGAGAATGAACCAAGAAATATGGTAACCAAGAAATATTGGTTTCAATATGAGGAAGCAATATTGCCAAGAGTTATTTGTGAGAGCTATTTACCATTAGTAGCATATTACCATATGCATAATAACTGTTATGTGTAATAGGAGTATCTGCCAGATTAATTTTGAAAATTTTTATTTGATTATAATTCTAAACTGTGCTCCTTGTGTTCAGTTTTCTGTTGCTATGCTTGTATGTCACCTAACTAAAGTGTAAAAAACAGAAAAGAGCATTTAATATAACATTTTATAAGTGTTTGCTAAAAGAAATATGCCTTTTTCCCCTTAGCATAGACATCAGAGGCTGTTTTCATCTTTTTTATATCCTTTATAGAGTTCTAAGCTGAAAGCTCTGGAGGAGGCAGAACAGGAAAGACAGAAGAGATGTTTCATATTTTGTCTATCCAGGGAAGGCTAGGTGCAGGTATATTTGAGATGGGGCCCTGAAGGCCATGGTTGATTAGGTGGGAGTTGGTGAGGCCAAGAAAGAGCAAGGATAAACTCAGATGAAAAATTTTTTTAAATGAAAAGGATCAAAGCTAAGAAGCCTAACCTATTGTCAAATCCAAAGGGAAAACAACTGAGATTCAACAAGCAGGTCAAAAGTTTAAGGAAAAGTAGATTGGCTTATCAAACATTTTGATGATCTGTAGTGTTCTTTTTGTCTTAGAATATTTACCCTGAAGAGTTTATAGGCTAGTGGGTGAGATATACACAAAAATAGGTCACTAAAATGCAACAAAGGAAACTTAATCTTGAATGGCAGATAATATTATAGATCCAAAATACAGGGTGATTTCACACAGTTGGAATGGGGAAAATGAAATGCTTTCCAGAAAGAAAGAAAAAAAAAAAAAAAAGGCACAAACTCAAAGTATATATATGGGAGTTCAATATATAACTGACATCTGTGGGATAAATTGAGGGAATTTTCACGAAGGATAGTTAGGGCATCAAGAAGAGAAAAGTCAAGACTCAGAACAAAGGAATGCTGAACATTATGGGTAGGTAAGTGCTGCTAGGAGCTTCCCTGGTGATTCAGTGGTAAAGAACTCACCTGCAAATGCAGGAGACCTAGGTTCAACCTCTGGGTTGGGAAGACCCCTGGAGGAGGAAATGGCAACCCACTTCAGTATTCTTGCCTGGGAAATCCCAAGGTCAGAGGAGCCTGGGGGACTACAGTCCCTGGTGTGGCAAGAGTTAGACATGATGTTGTTACTGAACAAGTGCAGCTAGACTGAGGTGCAAGGAAGAATATAGCAAGAGCTGCTGATGGAGATGGTGGAGGCCCGAGGATGTGGGCAGAAGAAGAAAGTGATATTTGATTTGTCAAGATGAGGAACTCAAGTAATAGCCTGTAGGTGATGGATCACTGTGGAAAGTTGGGGAAATTTTGTTAGAGGATCAATAACCTTCTTTGATCTAAGACTTCCTCTTTCCTTATCTTTCAATGACTACTTCCCACTGAGTATGAATGGAATTATCTAACAGATAAATCTAAGGGAAATTATCTCTTGGATATGCCTGCCTAATGAAAAGGTGTTTTCTGGCCTGCTCCTCTGTTGGGTGGTTAACTGAAAGGGCCAAAATTTGACACAATAGAAGAGACTGTGCCTCTGACTTGGAGTCTTATCCCTAATTTGCAGAAGAATGTTAACCTGCCCTTTTACTCTGGATGTGAAGCCACATTCTATAGTCAGCTTTTTTTTTTTTTTTTTTTTTTAATAAAAAAACCAGTATTTTTATCTCTAACTAATTTGTGCTCATATAGATAGGGAAAATAATTTAGTGCTATAATAAACCTTCAATAATTTTTTTTTTTTTACTTTATTTGGATTTTTGGTAGTTTTATAGAAGATGAGTTTTAGAAACTAAGTTTATCAAGAAAAATTAATAACTTCTTTTAGAGATCTATGTGAGACATGAGGTTTGGTGCTGTGCATAACAAGGAAGAGATAGACATGAGAAATATTTAGAATGGAATATAGGGTTCAATGAATAACATGTGGCAGTGTAGGAAAGGACATATTAAAAATGGCATCTGAATCTTTAGCCTAGGTGACTGTGTGACTATTAGGACCACTAGTTCATAGAATAACCATTAGAGATCTAATTTGAGAAAGAATTCAGGTTTGGATTTGAGTTTATCTTGTAACATCTGAGTGGAAATGTCAGTTGAAATCAGAAACATGAGCCCAAGAATCCAAAGGAGATGACATTGGTTGAGAGGTGGTAAATAAAATAGTGGGATGTGAAGTTACTCTGAAAGACCCTAAGGAGTGAGAACAACGGAATGAAGACAGACTATGGACAAAAGCAATATTTAAATGAAATGCTTTAAAATATGAATCAAAGGTCTACAGAAGGATGAAAACCAAGATATTGTCACTTCAGCAAAGGGATTGACAATTTTAAGGAAAAAAATGTATAACCAAAGATATCAAAAGCTATCAACAGGCTTATTAACAGAGGTATTGAGAAGCTGTATTCATCATAATACTTGGTGAAAAGCAAAAGTGTTAGTTGCTCAGTCATGTCTGACTATGGCCCCAGGTTCCTCTGTCCATGGAATTCTCCAGGCAAGAATACTAGACTGGGTAGCTATTCCCTTCCCCAAGGTAATACTTGATGCTACCAGTGATATTACAGAGTACTGTTAATCTATTTTTAAAGATGAAATGATCAGATTCCAAAAGAATGCAAACTATAATGGAAAATAAATTCATTTATATTAAAATTAAGAACTTTTATTCATTAAAAGATACCATACTAAAAATGTCTCTAGGATTTGCAGTATCTGCAGCTATTATACTGATACTTATTTTATATATATATATATATATATATTCTGTTATCATCAACAACAAAATGTGTAATGACTCAAGGTAAAAATGGGGAAAAATGTGAGCATTGAGTCATAGGGGAGAAAACATGAAGAGTGGATGAACAAATGAAAGGTTATTCAGTCTCACTGGTAATTAGGGAAATGCAAATCAAACACAAAATGATGTACTCTTTTATACTTACTAGATTGACCAAAATTTAAGTGACTGATAAAACTAAATATTGCCTGGAATACTTAGAAAATTAGGAACTCTTATTCACTGTAGACAGGAGCATAAATTTAAAACCCTTTTGGAAATATTTTGGGCTTTCTATCAATCTAAGTATGTACAAGCCCTAAAATGCAGCTATTCCACTCAAAGGTCATCTCAGTATCTAGAATAAATCTTATACAAGAAGATATGTTTATGTCATACTTTTTACAAATTAAAAAATACATATAACCATAATTTCCTTTAATAAGGAGCTGATAAAAATGATATATGATATCCCACCCATAAATCACAGCTATTCATATCAATGTGAGATTAAACCTCTTGATAATGTTAAAAAAAATCAGGAAACAAGCACAGTATGACAACACATTAACAAAACTAAACAATACATTGTTTAGACTTGCATTCAGTTCAGTTCAGTCACTCAGTCGTGTCCGACTGTTTGCGACCCCATGAATTGCAGCATGCCAGGCCTCCCTGTCCATCACCAACTCCCAGAGTTTACCCAAACTCACGTCCATCGAGTCAGTGATGCCATCCAGGCATCTAATCCTCTGTCATCCCCTTCTCCTCCTGCCCCCAATCCCTCCCAGCATCAGAGTCTTTTCCAATGAGTCAACTCTTTGCATGAGGTGACATGCATACACAAATGGTAAAATGATAAAGGAAAGGGAATGAATTATTAATTTAAGAGTTAGAACAGTAGGCACATGATGGAGTGAAGGGTTTGGATCAAAAAGCCTCTTGATGAAAGTGAAAGTGGAGAGTGAAAAAGTTGGCTTAAAGCTCAACATTCAGAAAACGAAGATCATGGCATCCGGTCCCATCACTTCATGGGAAATAGATGGGGAAACAGTGGAAACGGTGTCAGACTTTATTTTTGGGGCTCCAAAATCACTGCAGATGGTGACTGCAGCCATGCAATTAAAAGACACTTACTCCTTGGAAGGAAAGTTATGACCAACCTAGATAGCATGTTCAAAAGCAGAGACATTACTTTGCCAACAAAGGTTCATCTAGTCAAGGCTATGGTTTTTCCTGTGGTCATGTATGGATGTGAGAGTTGGACTGTGAAGAAGGCTGAGCACCGAAGAATTGATGCTTTTGAACTGTAGTGTTGGAGAAGACTCTTGCGAGTCCCTTGGACTGCAAGGAGATCTAACCAGTCCATTGTGAAGGAGATCAGCCCTGGGATTTCCTTGGAAGGAATGATGCTAAAGCTGAAACTCCAGTACTTTGGCCACCTCATGCAAAGAAATGACTCATTGGAAAAGACTCTGATGCTGGGAGGGATTGGGGGCAAGAGGAGAAGGGGACGACAGAGGATGAGATGGCTGGATGGCATCACTGACTCAATGGACGTGAGTCTGGGTGAACTCCGGGAGCTGGTGATGAACAGGGAGGCCTGGCATGCTCCGATTCATGGGGTCACAAAGAGTCAGACACGACTGAGCGACTGATCTGATCTGATCTGATCTGATGATGATTAACTTTTATTGAGAGACTTCTGGTGTACAAATTATGTATGTTTATTGATCCAGGTAAATGAGTATATAAATGTTCATTTTTTTCTTTAAACTGTACTTATATACATCATATACATAATCTTTATAATGTATTTCATTATTTAAAGAAAAAAATTTTAAATAAACAGGATCTTAGGTCATTGCTTTGTAACATCTTGAAATTATTGAAATAACTATATTTAGAAAAGTTGTAGTAAATGAGACTTCTACATTTTGCAATCTGATTGATGAGATATTTTGGAAAGAAATAGCTCCTGCTATAAAGTAGTTAGAAATGCAAAAGCAACAACATTATTTTACATGTGTAGCTGAGCTTGCAAAAGAAGTCAAGAAGAATTCATGGAGGCTTAAAACAAAGATGAAACTGAAAATTAGAGTGATAAGCATAACTGAAGCCAGAACTACTGGGTTACTGACAGCAGTGTAGACTTAGAATGGTTGCCACAGTGGGACAGGAGACCAGTCCTGGAGCCGATATAAGAAGGGCAGTGGAACTGAGAACTTTGAATGGAGTTGGAACTCTCAAAAGGCTACAGTCTCAGTGAAAATCCAAATGAAGGGAACAAAAACAAAACAAAAATGCAATGACAAATGTATATTCTTTGTCTCTGCCTTGGATCAGAGTGGGACAATTATATCAAGAATTGTTGCTGTAAAGAGAACAGAAATTTGCCTCAAGAAAGAAAACCAATAAGCTGTAAAGAAAATAATATTGCAATGTATTATTTACCCTTCCTTTGGCCCAGGTGATTTTACAAGTAGATTCTAGCAAAAGCTCAAGCAATACATATAATCTCAATTTTATACAAGCTATTTCAGGGGGAAAAAAGTCATCATTTTAACCAATGCAGAAAATGTATTATCAACATTATTTTGTTATTTCAAATTCTCAAAAACCATGAATAAAGCAAAAATCGCTTAACTAGATAAATTCCATGTAACAAAAATCAAAATCTATTCAATAAAGAATGTGTCATTTGCTGTATATCAGAAATAAGGCTTGGGATGCATTGTTATTACCATAGGCTTCATATTTCCTTTATATTATAATTCAGGAGAAAATATACAGGATGAAGTTGAGGAAGGAAAAATAAAATTGTCAATATTTTCAAACAATGCAATCATCTACTTAGAAAGTTCAGCAGAATCTACATCAAACCAGGAATTTTCAGTGTTCTGGAATCCAAGCCAAGTGTTTCAAAAAGAGAATGATCAACAGAATCTAATGCTAGGAAGCCAAGTGCTATAAAGTATAAACAATAAATGTTTGACTTGGCATTGTGAAAATGATTAGTGTCTTGAACAGGATTAATTTCTGTGGAGTGGTAGAAATAAATAGAGAAAGGCAAGAGAAGTTTAGATAGAGTGAGTGTTTTCAATTCTCTCAAGGAGTGATTTTAAACAGGAGTAGAGAATTGTGAAAGCAGCTATAGGGAATATGAATTTGTATTTTTTTTTAAATAGGAGTTATATGTTGTAGATCAAAATTCAAATAAAATTAATTTGTGGTGATAGACCTTCTTGGTTTGATGATTTGCCCCAGTAAATACTTAGAATGAAAGAGGGTGTGGGCTTGGGGGGAGCTACACTGTACATTAACCAAGTCCCTTCTCCTTGATGAGCAATGAATCAGGACTCATTAGTTTATCTTGTATGAGAATATTAGTTAGTAACATAGCATTATATTAAGACCTTCCCTTGTGGCTCAGCTGGTAAAGAATCCAATGGGCTAGACCTGGGTTCGATGCCTGGGTTGGGAAGAGCCCCTGGAGAAGGAAAAGGCTACCCGCTCCAGTATTCTGGCCTAGAGAATTCCACGGAATATATAGTCCAAGGAGTCGCAAAAAGTTGGACAGGACTGAGTGACTTTCACTTTCGCTTTTAGCATTAAAGGCACAAGAATGCAAAATTATAGAAAATTTTGACTACAATTTTACATTTAGTGCAGTTTTTAATTCTCCTTATTTTTAATTATTAAGGTAAAATATGTTCAGGGTGGTATTTGTGTGAGTACTCCCCATAATACATATGGAAATTATAGAATCTTTATATTCCTTTCAGTTATCTTTTATTCCAGTTTCCTTATTCTAATGAATTTTTAACCTTAGAATTGTATATTATGAAACCATTTGGTTATTTGGTTTGGGGAGCTCCAAAGAGCTCCAATATAATGGCCCTTTATGTCTCAGCACAGAAGGAATTCAACAAGAAGCAAAATGATAGATAAAAAGTGATTTATTAGAATAGGAAATTGTAAGGCTTACAAGTGGGTGGCTGAGGGGTTGCTGTGCCCTGAGAACTTATGGGGCTACAGTTTAATAATCATAAGAAAAGTGGGGGAGAGGGGAACATCTTTGTCTTTCTTGAGTAGACATCATGCTTCCATCATCAGCTCCTCCTTCAGGTTGGGCAGGGGAGTTTTCTTCTCCCTACATGGTCAAGCTAGGTCCACAAAGTATTGATTTTTATCTGTGCAGAGAGCATATCCTAGGGGTCATTAACGTCCTGAGCTCACTGGGCAGGATGTGAGTCTCATGTCACCATAGTTTTATTGTTTTAGGGCATGTCTCATGCATCTTTTGAATGGTTTTGTTGCTAAGCAAGCCTGCTTGGTTTTGTGGTTAAGCACACCTCTTTCCTGAGTAATGGCAGGGGTATCTCATATTTATTCTATTTAAAATCCTAGTGTAGGGGAGATTAATTCCCTAATTCTATTAACTATTTAGTCACTTATTGTGTCCTTTTACCGTATTTAACTGATGTGAAGAACTGACTCATTGGAAAAGATCTTAGTGCTGGGAAAGACTGATGGCCATAAGAGAAGGGAATGACAGGGACTGAGAAGGTTGGATGGCATCCCTGACTTGATGGACATGAGTTTGAGCAAGCTCCAGGAGTTGGTGATGGACAGGGAAGCCTGGCGTGTTGCAGTCCATAGGGTTGCAAAGAGTTGAACACGACTGAGCAACTGAACTGAATTATGTCCCTATTGGTTATATGTTCTGCATGTGGCAGGTTGTAAATTAATTGCACCCCTTGGGATTATATACTGTAGCAGCCTGACTTGTTACTGTTCTTTTTCTGGGTTTGTTCATTATAGCCTTTGTCCTGATTCTTTAATGTCTACTAACAGAAACCAGTTGCTCTTTCAATGAAGGTTTAGTTTCGCCAAGAAGGATTGCAGTGGAAGCAACCTCTTAAAATGATTAATAAATATATTTACTCTAAAAATTCACCTGCCATTTCCTCCAGTGGGAAATGATCACTGACTCTGCCCAAAGCTACTTTTGAGTATGGTGAAAGAATGAAAAATATAATTTACCAAGAGTATTCTACAAAACAAAGGACTACCCAAATAAGATTGCCACACAAGGATCTTTAATCATTCTTAGCTTATTTAACATGAAATATTTTATGAAATATAATCAAATCTTTTGCAGGGATCCCTCTTTCTACTTTTCTCTGAAAGAATGGGAAATATTAAAATTTATTCTCCTAATATCCAGAACAAATCCACATATATTATGATCCTTATTCCTCTTTCTTTGAATCTTATATATGTGCATATGTGAAAATTTTTACTGTGATCAGTATATTGATATCATTTTTCAAAGTTTTGGACTTGATTTGGTTGTTTTGGTTTAATTATATATTATAAATTTCCTTCCGTGTCACATTTATATCAGCTTATTATGATGACTATAAAATATTCAGTAATGTGATATATAACAATTTTTTAACAATTTAGTGATTAAGGTATTTTTTCTAAAATCTTGCTAACTACAAGCATGGCTGCAAATGAGCTCCTTGAAAATATACTGATATTTGTGAAGACTTATGCAGCACTATCATAAATTAATAAGAGACCAAGTAGGTTGGGGATTGGCTCTTGCCTATCCCTAGCTTTAATCAAAGAAGCTCCACTTTTGTCTGTTGTACACATTGAACTTCCATAAAAACTGGTTGAAAAAGTTTCTGCAGGATGAAAGATAGGTAAGCAATAATAAAAGTTAAAACAACTTTATTAAAATATGTCATCTCTCATCTTCATGTTAAAAGTATAAGAACAGAGCTGTACCAAAGAAATTGCAAGGCTTTCCTGAGAGATGTCCCATAGACTCTGGGGGAGACTTATTTAATAGTATCTTTATTATCTCAGTTTGCTGCTTTTACTAGTATAAAGTCTCCATTTACCATTCTTCCCAATTTGGATGAAGACTTTTCCAATCTCAAGTAACACACATTCTATTACTAGATATAATGAAACCTTGGGAGCATCAAAATTATTTAAACTGTAGAACATCTAGAATAAGCCAGGTCAATGTAGTTTGAAAGGAAATTCATCCTTGGAAGTCCACTTAAAACCATTTAGTCACAGTTGGATACCATGTGTGTGATCTACTTTTTCCACTATGTGCATGTGATACTTAAATATGCATGAAAACCCTTTTGATCAACTATACTAAGTGACCTTACTCATCAACTTATTCTCTTTTAGCTATAGCATCTCACTTTTTGAACCAGTGGATTTACTTTCCCCAGCCACTTTCAGCTGTTCTTTGGCAATGATATTTGAAAAAACACAAGCATAAAAGGGCTTCAAGCATACCTCCTGGCGAAGCAAATAAGCAAACTGTTGAAATTTTCTGGGCTAACTCTGACTTGACTTTCTCCACTTCATTCTACATTCAGCTCTTTTAAAAATACAGCCTTTACATTAACTACAATACAATTTGGTAGTATTTCAGTATGCAAGAAATTGTTACGAACCACAGAATAACTTGAATTCTCCTAGTCAGAATCTTTTCCTGGATCTCAGGACATATTTTATTTGCTCAGTATTTTGACAGTGCTTAAATCCAAACTCTCTTCCACATAGATAACAACCAGGCTGCATAAATCAGCACACCGTTCTCTCTCTGCTTCTCCCAGTGTGCAGAACTTATGCTTAACAAGCAAATTCTTTTGGGGGAGGGAATAGTTTGATGCAATTGACATCAACACCAGGACAAAGTTGTGTCCTAGAAGTTGTCTTGGAATTCAAATGAGAAGATCTGTTTTCTAGCCAAGGGCTGGCCTCTTGCCAACTGTGAAACCTTGAATTTTCTTCTCTGGAAGGGAAATGTGCTCATCTCTTTGCCTCAAAGAGCTATATCACATGGGACTCAACAAATGCTTTGTAAACTGTGTTCTACAAACTTTAGAGGTAGATTTTTCCTTTTGTTCTCGTTCCTCTTTCAGTGTCTCCAGTCAAGCTCCCTAGAGTAGAGCTTTGCATGGTTTTAGTCAGTGGAGATGTATAGTCTCCAGTCTTTGAAATGGTCATCTCTGTTAAGGCTTAAATAATTCTATATAGACAAAGGAAGTCTTTCATTCCTCCTGGGAAGAATTATTATTATTTTTGCAAGCTTTGGTTTGGGAAGAGCTGTCATCAAGAAAATATTGACCGTGAAAGTCCATCTGTAAGAGAAAGGAATCAATGATTAAAAATAAGAAGAAGAAGAAATGGCAACTTTGACTACATCAAAGCCAGGCCTACAAAGCTTAATCTACCAAAATCTAGCTATGTGACAGACATAAAATAGGTGTTTGAAGAGACCTAAACAGTTAGCCAAATAAAAAGATGATCAAACTTGAACTCTGTCTTTGGGAAACTCTGAGAGCAATCAAGGCAGTTAACACATGAAAACATAAGACATACAATAGCTTTAATATTATTTATATAGATTTATTTGATGTTAATGAGAGAAATGTGACAAACATTATGAGAGCAGAAAAGGATAATTGATTGGCTCTGCCCACAGAAATTTGACACACATTCACCATGGGTCAGTCATTCCTTGTGAGAAATAAAATATCACCTGCCATATCAGTAAACAGAAGATGTCACAGTCATCAGCGATTGCTGCTGCTGCTGCTGCTGCTAAGTCGCTTCAGTTGTATCCGACTCTGTGTGACCCCATAGAGGGCAGCCCACCAGGCTTCCCGTCCCTCGGATTCTCCAGGCAAGAACACTGGAGTGGGTTGCCATTTCCTTCTCCAATGCATGAAAGTGAAAAGTGAAAGTGAAGTCACTCAGTCGTGTCCGACTCTTCGCGACCCCATGGACTACAGCCTACCAGGCTCCTCCATCCATGGGATTTTCCAGGCAAGAGTACTGGAGTAGGGTATCATCACCTTCTCCAATTGCAGCCACCTCTTAAGGTGAGCTGGTGAGCCCTGAAGGAACTCAGGAAAGAAACAAAGAATATCTGCCATCTAGCAGCCATCAGACTGCAGCCACTCCCAATGGTGAGCCCTGAGGAAATTCAGGATGTGAAAACACAGGATACTGGCCCTAGATAGCTGAGTGCATGAAGGAATGGTTTCAGTGAGTCCGTATTCTTGCATCTTCCCATATAGAGAAAAGAGCTAAATTCCTTAACTTGAGACCAAGTTTTTAGGGTTTGTGTGTGCGTGTGTGCTATGTGCTTAATTGCATGTCATGTCTAACTCCTTGAGACTCCATGGGCTGTAACCTACCAGGCTCCTCTGTCCATGGGGATTCTCCAGGCAAGGATGCTGGAGTAGGTTACCTTTCCCTCCTCCAGGGGATCTTTCCAACCCAGGGATCAAACCCAGGTCTCCCACATTTCAGGCAGATTCTTTCCTGTCTGAGCCACCATGGAATTCCATAGTTTTATTTTATTAACATTAACTTTTTCTTTCTACTACTTGCCCTTTGTTGCAAGGCTTTTATATGTCCTAGCTCCTTGCCTTATATCCTTGGAACATTTTTCCCAGGGTCACTGGTCACTTGAGATGATGTCTCTCAGGTTTGAAGTCCTCAGTATGTCCACTGAATAAAACATAACTCTCAAATTTTAGGTTGTTAATATTGTTTCTGTTGACACTTAGACCACTTGTGTGTTACCTAATGGTGACCTTAAAAGTCTGACTGCAGCTTCCCATGTAACCTCATACCATTCAGTTCTCTTTCCCTCCAAATAGGAAAAGGACAGAACAAAGACTGGATGAGATTTTGGATGGTAGCATTTGGAATGATACACAAGGAAACACTCTTCTTACATGCTGGGGAAAATTGTAAGTCCTAGATTCAGCTAACCTAGCATGTCCTTGAGGATGTACATGTTCTCAGCAAGGTATTTCTATTCCTTACAAGAAATCCCACAGGGACAGCTGCATTCCTTCCAGTTATCACTTGTGATCAGAGTACCTAACTCTCCATTGATTTGCTGACAGCTTGCAATAAAAATTTAAAAATCTACCACACAGTTTGAAAGGAGAAAATATCTACATTATATCTTTTTCAGTCTCAAAGGTAATACATTTTAAAAATATATAAATCTTAGACACCAAGGAGCACTACAAAGTCATAGTTTGGCTGCTTATGCAATGTGTTGTGAGACTAATAATGCGAATTCATCCACAAAAATCTCTATGACCAAAAGAAAGTTTAAAATAATTGCTGATGATGATGCATTGTAGTTCAGTTCAAGTTAAATGTTGCCAATCTCAACAATTTTTTTTTCCTTTTAAAGTGCAAAATAGGAAGAAAGAATGTTTTGATTACATTTTCTAGAAGGAATAAATTTACTTGCTCACCTAACATTTATAATACAAGAGAACCCTCTATGTGTTATTTAAAAATGGCTCACATTAAAAAAAATTTGAGAAAAATAATGTTCATGGTGAGAGTGTGTCATGAACCAAGAACAATAGTTGATTTAATTTTGTGACCTGAGGTAAGATAATCACACACACACGCAATGGTGATTGAATGGTGGACAGATAGCATGCATGCATGAATAGGATCTATATAAGGAGAAAAAGGATGTCACCAAAACTGGGCAGTGGGGTAAGAGGGGAAAATAAAAAGTGGAGGGAGGGTAGAAAATCATTTTCCACAGGGATGCTGTTTCTCTCAGAAATTTGACCAGTGAACTAGAGACTCTGGCCTTGAAGAGACATCATATTGTTAAGTGTATTCAATTTCCATTATATTAATCTTCAAATATTGTGCTTCGTGAATTCTCCAAGGACGTATAAGTCCATATATTCAACAACAAAGAAAGAAGTTATCTAGTGGGATACACAAAGAACAAATAAAAATATATCTTTAAGAAAAACACAAGCCAGTAGTTAGTACTAGACAGTGAATCAAAGCAGAATAATATATTGATAATAGGGAATGATCACATCATGACATCTTTATATGTGTAAATTTGCTTTGCTCAATCATATTTTTCCAACATTTTCTTTTAATTTTCTAACTATTCTCGTATAGTCTAGTTCTATAGCAATCACAGAAACATGGAAATACTGGTTTTTACCAGATTCCACATGTCCAAGAAGACAAGAAAACTCATGTTTCAAAAATTTCCCACTAAAACTTAATTCAAAATGCTACTGAAGTGTAATTTAACTAGAAGCTCCTTAACCATCTGAACCTAGAGTGATTGTCTTCTGGTATAAATGTGAAAGTTGGAGTAGTATTTTGGAGTCAGGAACAGTGCAGGAATCCCCCCTTTCAATATTTTATATCTATTCCTTACCTGGAAGTTAAACATTCCTAGTAAATATTTTATCTAGAGTTTTCAAAATGGATGTGTAAAAATTCCATGGTTGGGTTTGTCTTTATTTTTCTTACTCAATCTTAATTTTCCTGATGTATTACTAAACTTTCTTTTTTAAGTCAGATTTTCATAGACATTTAGGATTGGTACTGTAAAAAAAAAATTAATTGCTGTGCAGGGTCTAACTACCCTTTAATTTCCAAACACAATCAAGTAGAAGTGACCATTACATCCAATTTAGCACTTTCTTTGAGCAGAATTTAAGCTAGACTCCAGCATCAAATATTATCTAGCTGACTCAGGCTACAGCAAATAGCACCTCATATGCCTGTCTAATCAAGCTGTTTTTCAGTCTAATTGGTGCCATTTTTCTTAGTTTTTATTTCCCTATTTCTTTTTTTCCCCCTTTTTCCCCCCCTATTTCTTCTTAAAAAAAAAAAAATGGAGTATAGGTGCTTTACAATGTTGTGTTAGTTTCTGCTGTACAGCAAAAGTGAGTCAGCCACACTTGTACATATACCTTCTCTTCCTTGAATTTCTCCTATTTCTTCTTTATGCTGTATTTTCTTTCATTGTCTTAAAGTGATTGCACTGATGGTGTCAGGCTTTCTGTGGTAGTAAATAGATCATCTCAGGTTACCTTGGTCTTGTGGATACACATTTGCCTACTTACTATTCACTGCCCTGTTTTCTCCACCTTGACCTTTCCTAGTTTAGCAAAGTTTAGTTCTCTGATATAACACTTCATCCACTTCTACAATCTGTGAACTCAAGAGTGTCATTGGTTTATTTAAATATAATCTTGCCTGAAATGATCTCTCATCAGTCTCTGTCTCACTTCTGACCAGCAAATTAGGGTTCCATCCACAGTATCTGCAGTCTTCATTACTGACCAGTCTTGTGTATCCTGGTGCTAAAGTTTGGTGCTAAATAAAAGTTTCAGGGAATCCTAACCCTGAATATTCCTACCATAATATTCAGTCAGTTTTCTCCCTTTCCCTCATGTTAACACGATTCAATGTATTTCTTAGTTTGGCATTAAACATTTTATGATTGGCAAATCATAACATATTAAAGTCTCATTTCACAGAATGTACCAGAAAGAAAGTTTGTCTCTAGACAGGCTGGACTCATCATTTTCAAAACCACATTATAATCTCCTTTCTTTGTTTAAACTGCTCATTTTTCCAGAATGCTTTTTTGACTTTGAGTAGCTGTGTCTAGATCATAAGAATTGCTCAAAAATACTTGTTGGTTTGCTTTTGTGTTCAATGAATTCATTGGTTCAACAGATATGTATTTAAATATGTATTTATATATAACTGAATCACTGTTCTGTACAGTATAAATTAACATAATATTGTAAATCAATTATACTTCAATAAAATAATTTTTTTAATATATATGTTTAACATTGATGACTATGTGTTAGACACAAGAATACAACGGAACCAAACAATGTCCTTCATCTTAAGAAATATACAGCCAGGAAACAGAGACAATTAGAAACAAGTTTACAATGGTGTCAATGCTATAATAAGTACTATAAATTAAATTGATCAGGCTAGAGGCAGGAGAAAAAGAAAGTATTATTTGCTAAGAAAGAAAGGAAGAGAGGGAGGAAGGGAAAGAAGGGAGGCAGAAAGGAAGGAAGGGAGACAGAAAAGGAGAAAGAGAAAGAGGGAGGGAAGGAGAGAGGGAGGAAGCAAGGGAAAGAAGAAAGAAAACGGAAAGAAAAATTAGTTTGCCCTCAAGGCAATTGCACCCTACTGCCATCTATGGGGTCCCACAGAGTCGAACATGACTGAAGCAACTTAGCAGCAGCAGCCAGTACTCTTGCCTGGAAAATCCCATGGATGGAGGAGCCTGGTAGGCTGCAGTCCATGGGGTCGCGAAGAGTCGGACACGACTGAGCGACTTCATTTTCACTTTTCATTCATGCATTGGAGAAGGAAATGGCAACCCACTCCAGTGTTCTTGCCTGGAGAATCCCAGGGATGGGGGAGCCTGGTGGGCTGCCGTCTATGGGGTCTCACAGAGTCGGACACGACTGAAGTGACTTAGCAGCATGAGTAAATGATTACTTAAATAAACCTGAAATTTTTGAATTAAACTTCACAGTCTTTACTTGCCAGCTCTTTTATTTTTTTAACTTTTTTATTAAGGAACATTTCAAACACAAAATTAGAAGGAGTAGCGTAATAAATTCTCATGAATCCATTAATTAGCTTCAAAAATAATCAACACAAGACCAATTTCATCTCACCTGTATCATTCTCTTGTCTCTTCTCCATTTTTGTATACAATAGGTGCTTGTTGGTTATTTAAATATAGCAGTTTGTACATATCAATGACTTCTTCAGTGGCTCAGCAGTAAAGAATTCAGCTGAGATGCAGAAGCTGCGGGAGATGCCGGTGCAATCCTTGGGTAGGGAAAATCCCTTGGAGGAAAGCATGGCAACCCAGTCCAGTATTCTTGCCTGGAGAATCCCATGGACAGAAGAGCCTGGCAGGCTACAGGACATAGGGTCTGAAAGACTGAAGTGACTTCGCATGCATGCATGCATGTACATGTCAATACCAAATTATCTATCCCTCCCCTTACCCTTCCACCCTAGCAACCATAAATTCGTTCTCTATGTAACCATAAATTCATTTGTCATCTGCCTCTGGGGAGATTGAATCCTGTGCTGCTGCAGCTGTTGACCTTCAACACTCTCTGAGGGAATTCAAGGTGGACTGAAGCACTCTGTGCTCCAGGTAATCTGGCCGACAGGTCTTTAGATAGATATTTTTAGAAAAGTGAAAGTGAAAGCGCCCTCTCGTGGCCATTTGAATGAGCGCAGAAACATTTCCAATATTTCCATGGAATATCAATTCTCCAGGCCAGGATACTGGAGTGGGTAGCCTTTCCCTTCTCCAGGAGATCTTCCCAACCCAGGGATCAAACCCAAGTCTCCCGCATTGCAGGCGGATTCTTTACCAGTTGATCCACAAGGAAAGTCCAAGAACACTGGAGTGGGTAACCTGTCCCTTCTACAGCACATCTTCCTGACCCAAGAGTCAAACCGGGGTCTCCTGCATTGCAGGCAGATTCTTTACTAATTAAGCTATCAGGGAAGCCCTCATTTTCAGAAAATGATTCCATTATACAAAACCTTGCATCTACTTATATTTAGAAAATCACTAAATCCTTCCTGACTAGCAGAAAACATCCTATAAAGTAAACACTTGATTGCATTAAACTCCCCCTTCACTGAAATCTTATATATTGACCTCCAGCTGCCTTTTTGGAGCAGTCTCTCAGGTCTCTGAGAGCTATCTGAAGTGCTGCCTCCTGGGCTGCAATCCTCATTTTGTCCCCAAATAAAACTTAACTCACAACTCTCAAGTTATGCATCTTTTTAGTTGACAGTTACGGTGACTGACCAAGTGACCTAGAGTGGACTTCCTTCCTTCACCTGAACTCCACGAGGAACCAGAGCTTTGGTACCAGCAAATGGGCCCCTTGTGCCCATCTGTCTCCTCTGGGAGTACAGATGAATTTGGGTAAGAGTTTCCTGATTCTCAAACCTCCCATCTTAGTCGACATTCTGAGTTTTATGTGGTGGTGGAGCAGGTTACCTGTCCCCTGTTAGTTGGAAAGATACTGGGGTGGGGTGAGATAGGTGAAATATCCAGGGCATACCCACTTATGGTCTAGGCAGTGAGTGGGGCTCAGTTGAAAGATACCAAGAAATTCCCATCCAGTAAAAAGATACTGGGTGGGATGTGTGGCTTAAAAATGCCAGGGGAATTACCCAGCCAGTGGAAAGATACAGGAGTGGGTGCCAACTGAAAAACATCGAGGAATACCCAGGGCTTGGCTGAAAGACACTGAGGTTGCTCAGTTGTAGGGAACTGAGTGGTCTTGACTAAGTGGTTATGTAAGAGGCTGATCTGACACTTTTCCTCAGTTTGGCTGCCTTTATAGAATTTGTTGGCATAAAAGTGAGGAGAATATATGGCAGCTTTGCTCCAAAGAAAAGGGGCAAGAGTCCTTCCAGTCATTTTCAGTTTTCTCAGGTGACTGAGAAATTTATAGAAGTGGTGGAGGGCTAGTCCTCATACCATGCAGTTGTCCCATAGGAGAAGCCCACTCATTAATTAAAACACTTGCTCACCTAGGGGTCACTATAAGATCTGGCCATTCAGTGACCTGAGCACCCACACTGGTCTAAGACTGCTGGAGGGAGAATCTGAGGCCTGTAAGAGGAGCTGAAATGCCTCTGTCGTAACTCCTGGAGAAGTTAAGCTCATAAGCAGCACACAAGTCCACCATACAATTTCACTAGTAGTTTTTATCCCTGAAAATTCAACTTAAAGGAGCTCATACCTGCAAGTATCTAGTTAATTGGAGAAAGTATACTAAAGAAGATCTCAATAAAAATGTCCAAATTGGGTTTCTTTTGCTATTACAAAATTGACATTTTTGCATACACAGTTAGAAAAAAGCCATAAGATGAACCAGAGTGAATGGAATAGTTACTTTGGTATCTAGGAAGTTCTAAAAGAGAAAATGATAAAGTAACTTCTTTGCAGGAAACCAACAAGAAATTACTTAAAAGTGTATCAGAACTAAGTTTGGAGCCACAAGCACTGACTCTGCCAGGTCGCAGGTCTAGGGGACCTGGGGAAGTCACGCTTGGCATTTATGCCGTTTGGCTTTTGATTTCTGGGCATCACTTTGACTTTCATTTTACTTGGAGTGTGACTCCCAGAAGGTGAGTTTCTGGTTTTGTTGGTTTGATTTGAGCATGCAGACATTTGGTACAAACTGTGCAAGCTAAAGTGGAAAGTGCTTCCTTTAAGGTTCCACATTCCACCTGGGAATCCCTTGGGGAAAAAAAAAAAAAAAATTAATGACTGGTCAACTTATAGCTACTATCCAATGACAAAGAAAGAATATTAGATCTTTATTGACATAGGATGGGAAGATGGACTGAAGTCCCCTTTTGTCCAGTAACATGTCCCACCCCTCCAGAAGTCCTCTTCAGGTGTCCTTCAGGCACTCAGAACAAACACAATTATTTTTATAACTGGAATCTACTTGTCATGTCCAACTCTTTTCCACCCTATGGACTGCAACACGTCAGGCTTCCCTGTCCATCACCAACTCCCAGAGCTTACTCAAACTCATGTCAAACTCAAACTTGAGCTTGTGGTGCCATCCAATCATCTCATCCTATGTTGTCCCCTTCTCCTCCCCCCTTCAATCCTTCCCAGTTTCAGGGTCTTTTCTAATGAGTCATTTTATCATATCAGGTGACCAAAGTATTGGAGTTTCAGCTTCAGCATCAGTCCTTCCAATCAATATTCAGGACTGATTTCCTTTAGAATTGACTGGTTTGATCTCCTTGCAGGCCAAGGGACTCTCAAGAGTCTTCTCCAACACCACGGTTCAAAAGCATCAATTCTTTGGCACTCAGCTTTCTTCATAGTCCAACTCTCACATCCATACATAACTACTGGAAAAGTCATAGCTTTAACTAGATGGACTTTTGTTGGCAAAGTAATGTCTCTGCTTTTTAATGTGCTGTCTAGGTTGGTCATAGCTTTTCTTCCAAGGAGCAAGCGTCTTCTAATTTCATGGCTGCTGTCACCATCTGCATTGACTGAGCAGCTGACCTGAACTGAACTGCCACCCCCGCTTCCTCAGGAATGAACAAGACTACAGCTGAGTTAGAGTGGCACTGGGCCTCAGGCAAGTAAAAATGGCATAGTTTCTCTATCATTTATAAGTTGCCTTTTCTTTTCTTTTTGTTTTTGTTTTTTTTTTTTTTAGTTGCCTTTTCTTAATTTAGCATTCACTTTGTTAAATTTTCCTTTGACTGTTTTCCTGATCTCTGATTAAGTTGATTTTAACAATTTTTGCTTGATCTTTCAGTGATTCTCTGAAGGGATAGCTCCTTGGAGTTACCTGCTCCACTATTTTAGTTGATGGTCATTCTTAACATATTAATTTTTGCATTATATGTTAATCTATTTTTTTTTTTTTACTGAGTTCTGGAAGGTTTACTCAAGCTAGTAAACTATATATAAAGCAAGAGGAGAAGGAGGCGACAGGAAATGAGATGTTTGGATGGCATCACTGACTCAATGGATATCAGTTTGAGCAAATTCAGGGAGATAGTGAAGGACAGGGAAGCCTGGTGTACTGCAGTTCATGGAGTCGAGAGGAGTCAGACATAAGTTAGCAACTGAACAACAACAACAAATCTCTACATATCTACTGATAGATATATCTTATGTACATATCTAGACCTAGATTTTGGCATTTTATTTCACTTTCAATCATATGTTTACCCTCTCCATTGTTTTAACACCAGGGGAAAGTATGAACACAGTTCCCCACTACCACAAATTATGCAGTTGAGTTTCCCACATTCGGGGAAATCACAGTAGTCAGCACATCTGAAATGCAATGGATTAGCCTTGCTCTGGGAAAAACATGTTTTTGATTATGATATCTCCCCTGCCAGGCAAGAATATCCATTGGGTTTTAATTCAGTCATCTATTTCTTACTTGGTCAACCTTTCCAGCTCTCAGATTTCTCATGTTTTGCTAGATATAGTGATTCATGGAGTCCACATGAGAGCAGCAAGTTAAATATCTTCTAAAGACTTCTCTTGTGTTGTTGCTGTATTAAGGACTGGCCCCTGGTTTTGAACAAGATAAATTTTTCTCACTCCGAATTCATTCTCATCATAGGGCTGCAGGAAAGGGGACTCCTTTCAGGGCCTGAGAGTGGGCTCTTGTCTAACACTTGGATATGAATTGTCCAAGGAGACACACATGCTGACAAACTGCAAATTTTAAGAAATGGGATTAGGAAAGGGGCACCCAAGAGGAGAGCAGTAGGGTAAAGGAACCCAGGAGAACTGCTCCCCCAGTGTCCAATTTTATAGCAATGGAGTTAGTTTCCTGGTTGTCTCTGGCCAATCATCTTGCTTGGCCCATAGTCTGACTCAAGATCCTTCCTGCTGGCACATTCATTTCTTAGCCAAGATGTATTCCAGAAGAATAATTCTGGGAGGTTGGTCATCTCCTCTTCTTCTGGCCTCTGCCATATTTATAGCAGCAACTCTGTGTTCCTTATCTATCTGGACCTCCTGCTGTGAGGAGCTCAGGCAAGTGGTCATTATCCTATCTAGGCAGGAGGTTTCATCCAATAGTTCCCTAACAATAGTTTGTAATTTTTTTTTCCAAGAAAGCAATGCTGCATTCTTCTGTAAGCCTTCCCCGCCACCCCCCAGTTTTAAGCATCAGTTTCTTTCCCTAGGTCTCCAAAGATATCTTATTATAAAAGTGAAAGATTTTCATGAGTCCATCACCAAAAGCTATTTATAATGAAAGTCTATAAACCTTTAGTTATTTTAATTCTATTCATTATGTCTCTTGATTTTCCTGCTATTAGTTCAGGAATTTATTTTTCTCCAAGATACTAGATATAGCTTATTACAATAATTAGGATTCCACTATGTTACTTTAATCAAGCAATTAGAATGAGAGAGAACTCTTATCCATCTCTATCTGTATCTATACCAGCATAATTTTCCAAACTCTGAACCAAGAGGAATTACTGAAAGGTAGACAGAAGCAGCATTTCTAGAAGCACTGCAACTGCATGGTGAATATGGGAAGGGATAAAAAGAACTCCCAAATACCCAAAGGGGAGAAGGTAGAGCCTACAGAAATACCAATTTTCAGGGAATCAACTGAACCCAAAGCTTATTTTTTCCACTCTCCTTCCTCCAAATAGAAAATATAATTTAAAGGAAATTCTACACAAATTGGAGATTTTGCATAACCTTTAGTAAGTTGTTCAAACATTTCATAATGTTTGGAGACTGAAATCTAAGTATTATTCCCTCATGATGCTAACACACACACACATCAGATCAGATCAGATCAGTCACTCAGTCGTGTCCGACTCTTCGCGACCCCATGAATCGCAGCACGCCAGGCCTCCCTGTCCATCACCAACTCCCGGAGTTCACTCAGACTCACATCCATCGAGTCAGTGATGCCATCCAGCCATCTCATCCTGTCATCCCCTTCTCCTCCTGCCCCCAATCCCTCCCAGCATCAGAGTCTTTTCCAATGAGTCAACTCTTTGCATGAGGTGGCCAAAGTACTGGAGTTTCCGCTTTAGCATCATTCCTTCCAAAGAAATCCCAGGGCTGATCTCCTTCAGAATGAACTGGTTGGATCTCCTTGCAGTCCAAGGGACTCTCAAGAGTCTTCTCCAACACCACAGTTCAAAGGCATCAATTCTTCGGCGCTCAGCCTTCTTCACAGTCCAACTCTCACATCCACACATAACCACAGGAAAAACCATAGCCTTGACTAGACGAACCTTTGTTGGCAAAGTAATGTCTCTGCTTTTGAATATGCTATCTAGGTTGGTCATAACTTTCCTTCCAAGGAGTAAGCGTCTTTTAATTTCATGGCTGCAGTCACCATCTGCAGTGATTTTGGAGCCCAGAAAAATGAAGTCTGACACTGTTTCCACTGTTTCCCCATCTATTTCCCATGAAGTGGTGGGACCGGATGCCATGATCTTGGTTTTCTGAATGTTGAGCTTTAAGCCAACTTTTTCACTCTCCACTTTCACTTTTATCAAGAGGCTTTTGAGTTCCTCTTCACGTTCTGCCACAAGGGTGGTGTCATCTGCATATCTGAGGTTATTGATATTTCTCTCGGCAATCTTGATTCCAGTTTGTGTTTCTTCCAGTCCAGCATTTCTTATGATGTACTCTGCATATAAGTTAAATAAACAGGGTGACAATATACAGCCTTGATGAACTCCTTTTCCTATTTGGAACCAGTCTGTTGTTCCATGTCCAGTTCTAACTGTTGCTTCCTGACCTGCATACAAATTTCTCAAGAGGCAGATCAGGTGGTCTGATATTCCCATCTCTTTCAGAATTTTCCACAGTTTATTGTGATCCACACAGTCAAAGGCTTTGGCATAGTCAATAAAGCAGAAATAGATGTTTTTCATACACATTTTCAAAAATATATCACCCAATATTTTTTTTTTTCTGCATGCTGTGAATCATTGGAAGATTTGAATGTCCCTATCAGTAAGTTAAGAGAATTAATTTGAAATCCTGAGCCTATAGTGACAATGATGTAATTGTCCTTGGTGACTTTTAGATTTATGTCAAAAAGGCACAAGGTCAACTAAAATTCCAATTAAAACAAAGTGGAATAAAGTTCTGTACAAAAGACCAATTTCATTAAATGCCAGCAGTAAATATGAATTTCTTTTAAGAATGAGGTTTCTGGACTTCATGAAGAGAACTGTTTCTTTCTTTCTTTCTTTTTTTTTTTACCTCCTGAATAAACAAGGCAATTTTTGACATGAAATAGATTTAGCTCACCCCAAATCTGAATTCTGAGATGTCTTGGGAATTTTTCAAGCTTTCTCAGCTATTATTTTTTCCATTGATTTTTATTATTTTACAATCAATGTAATCAGTTATTATAAACAATCAATATTGCTTTATTTTACCCAGATATTATCCATGTCTTTGTCACCATTTCTTATGCAATAGAGTCCTTTTTTTAATATTCCCTTGGTGAGCTCCTTGGTGATAAAGTCTCTCAGTTTTGTCTGAAAATTATTTTCATTAAGGTAATAGGTTATCAATTGTGTTATCTCAGTATGTTGAAGATATTCTACTACCTCTGGCTTCTCTCATTGCTGTTGTTTCTCAGTTATTATGACAAGCAAGTTTCTTTGACAAAGTTCTAATTTTATTTCCCAGATGCCTGATTTAAATATTGTTTAGAGCAGTGGTTCCCAAATTTTGCTGAACATTAGTTATCACCTAGTGAAATTTTACAAATCCTGGTGGCCCTGATTGCACCTCATACTAATTTAATCAGAGTATCTACAGGTGGAAGCAAGGTATCAGAGGTTATTAAATATTGCCAGGTGAGTATAATGTACAGCTAAGTATGAGAACCACTGGTTTAGAATTTTCATACATCATCAGTGTAAATAGAAATCACTTCACATGTTATCATAGATTGCTGGTTCCCACTCCCATTCTGATTCAGTGTGTCAGATATGGGGCAATCCTGTGATTTAGATGTGAGTGAGCCATGTGTGCAATGAAGAAATACTCTTATAGAACAAAGATCTACTCAATAAGTGGTTCTTGAAATCACAGCATCGGAATTAGCTACTGGTGAGCTTATTAGAAATGCAAATATTTAGAGCCTATTGACATCTACTGGGTGAAAATCAATGAACCTGAGGAATGTTTACCTTTTCAAGCTTTCCAATTGATTCTTATGCACATTTAATCTGAGAACCACTGATGTAAAGCATATGAAACCTAAATATGTGGCTACTAATCAGAACCACCTATCAGGCCACTATACTAGACTTCTTAGCTCTCCCTTACTGTCTGTCCACCATGGTAATGAGTACACCATGTAGTAAATGATAGAGAAATAATGTCAAAGGATGATATCTGCATTTAAGTTTGTGTGTGTAATAAATACTCAAAATTATACTTGATGAAACTAGTTGGGGAAAGGGAGCTTTTTCTGAAAATGTAAAAGGATTAAGGTATTTAGTCATAACATTATAGAAAGAGAAGATAAGAAAAAGGGGAAGATGATTATATTCACTAATGTGTGTTCAGCTCTTTTTCTCAGGCACTTCTCCAAATTTGAATTACTTGTCTTATCAAAGAATGGAAAGTTGGAGGAAATCACTTATTAAAAGTTGTTGCAATTCAGGGATGCTTTGGCTCTGAGGGATGTTGATAATCCAGATGAAGCCAATGAGAAAAGACCACAGTTGTGGGGGATAAAACTTGCCCTTAAAGGAATGTGGTGATATTATGCCTGTTGTCTAAGCCCATACAGGTTCTAGGTAATAAAAATCTTCCATCAACAGTGACCTGTTATGATATCTTTGGAATAAATCCCAGTTGTGAATGACATGATAAAGGCAGAAGTCAAGTCCTTATTTTGCTGTCAAGTCTTAGATGAGGAATCAAAGCTTTATCTAAATGAACTGAAATTTACAACAGTACTTCCTTCCCAGAAGAAAAGACTTTATTAAACAAAGAATAAAGCCCACATTAGGAAAGCATGGAAGGGTTTTCAGAAGGTCTTGGCTTTACTGGGATACAGAGGTCAAAGATTAATTCCAGATCTTCCCCAAAATTAATTAACAAAATAATTATTTATGACAAGATTAATTTAAAACTCCACTTGGGGCATTTGGCCTAATATCTGGAATTAGTTCCAATACCTGTTTCAGAAAAATATTAGAAGACACAATTTCTAAGATTCGTTTCTACTATGAATAATTCTGGTTATGTTCCTCCAAATTCTATTTTTAAAAAGCGAAAAGATTCCTAGGAAAATAATGTAGATATAAAGGGACTTTTAAGTAGAAAATGATGGTTTTAAGTGTCTCTACTGATTCCTTGTTGCTTTTCATTTGGGGAGAATAACAAGGTGAGGGTTTCATTTAGTTTTTGGACATGTAATATTTTCAGAGTCAACATTTTAAAATGCATTAAAGGGTGTAATAAATACACATTTTTGATGAATGACTTCTGCTTTTAAGCCTCTCCCTCTCCTTCTTTGTTCTACATATGAATAGACTGATTAGAAGTTTTGCACTGTCTCCTCCTTCAGTGCCTGTGGGCAATTCAAACCTGTTTAGAACGCCAGCCCATAGCCACTCTAAAAGCCCAGTCTATCCTTTCTGCCTTACTCAAGGCAGCCTTTACCTGCTTTTGCCTTCTTGCTACCTCAAGATTTCCTTGCATAAATTGCTGTTCAGTTGCTCAGTTATCTCTGACTCTTTGTGACCCCATAGACTGCAGCATACCAGGCTTTCCTGTCCTTCACTATCTCCCAGAGTTTGTTCAAACTCTTGTTCATCGAGTTGATGTTGCCATCCAACCATCTCATCCTCTGTCACCCCCAAGCCCACTGTGGTGCGGTATCATGAGTTTTGGTACACAAACCAAATTCTGGGTGGAGATCTATTTTTTTCTCATGAAACATTCAAAATAATGGTTATGTCAGCAGGATGTCTAGACCACAACCACCAGAAGCAGAGATCTCTTCTCTTGCTTTGGTTTGCTAACTGGCTCTGCTGTCTGTAGGTAAGCAATTATTTTGAGCTGCTGCTTACTCTGAGCTCTGTTGTTGCCTGCTGTGAAGTTTGTGCTTTGAGCTTGGCTACATTGTGCTGCATTTGCTGAGTTCTATGGAACCTCTGTCATATAATACTAGGAGAATGAAGCCTTCCTTAAAGTGGCTCTGAGTTGTACATCTCAGCTGAACTTATTCTGTGATTTAATTCCAGCATAGGCTGACAGGTGCTAGGCTCAGGAGAATGGCTTTTACCTTGTGGCCTTTGATTGTGTTTCTCAACTTAGGATTGTCCCCTGTTCTATAAAGGATTCAGGAAGACTCATACCCTATGTGCTATGTGGACCCACTTGCATGGAGGAAATATTACTATGCATTATGTTGAAGTCTACATTTCCTAAAGCAAACGACTCACTGCTGCTGCTGTGTCGTTTCAGTCGTGTCCAACTCTGTGTGACCCCATAGACGGCTCTCCAGGCAAGAACACTGGAATGGGTTGCCATTTCCTTCTCTAACGCATGAAAGTGAAAATTGAAAGCGAAGCTGCTCAGTCGTGTCCGACTCACAGTGACCCCAGGGACTGCAGCCTACCAGACTCCTCCATCCATGGGATTTTCCAGGCAAGAGGACTCCAGGGACTGCAGCCTACCAGACTCCTCCATCCATGGGATTTTCCAGGCAAGAGGACTGGAGTAGATTGCTATTGCCTTCTCTGGAATGACTCACTAGGACTCCACAAATTGCCTTTGCTGCTGCTATCAATACCTACGACTCTGACACCAAAATAGACCTTGATCCTCAGAGTTCTTGGGTAAAATACCTATGGTATGCCTCTGGCCCAGCCAGGAATTAATTCACCCATTATGACAGAAGGAACCCCTAAATCTGATGATACTGATTTGGGACTTTCTGAGGGAATAAATTTATAAATCTGCTCAGAGTAGAGAGGTTCCCCTAAAGTATATCTAGTAACCACAAAAAAAAAAAAAAAAAAAAGGAAGTGTCAGTTGAAAAAATGCACAACCTAAAATCTGAGAATTATGCTTTACTTGATGGACAAAACCTGGGATATAAATCCTGGGCACAGTATCTTAGATAGCTCTGAGACGCTGCTCCAAAGAGGTAAGAGAGGAGTCAGGATATATAGGCATTTTTGCAACAAAAACCAGGTAGTCTGAACTTCAAAAGATTACTGTTAATAAAAAAATACCCAGGTATTTCAAGTTAAGGAATTTAGTGCTTTTCTATGTACAATAAGTCTCCTACATACGAACCTTTAAGATGTGAACCTTCAAAGGTGTGAATGTGAGTTCACCTCTCCAGTCACATAAGTTAGTTCACATGTTTGGTGTATACTGTCATGTGTATGATTCCTCTGCAAGTAGTTGCCGTTTTGTGTACCTTCACGGTACTGTATAGAGTACAGTAGTACAGTATCTTTATTTCAAGCTAGATCTGAAAGAGGACAGCTTCATTGAACTCCTTGCTGTACAACACAAGGAGCTTACTAATGAAAATGAAATGGAATTGGAGGCCCAGAGAAAGGATGTGAAGACAGACATGAACAAGAAGTAACCAAAAAGCTGAAGAGTATAATGATGCAGGAAATGACAAGGGGATTTGTTTGTTTATTTGTGTGAGGAGGCACTGTTCTTCCATGGGGGAAAAATCCGAAACAAATATTCATAATGTACACAATTGGAAATACTAAATTTACCTGAATAATTTATACAACAAAAAGACAAAAGGGTGCCAATTGCCTTTTATTCCTCCATATCATACACTCTGAATTAACTTCAACATGTCCTAAAATGCATCAGTTGGTAAGTGTTCATGTCCTTAATGCTGGAGCTCAAATTAGAGTTAAACCTGGATATCCCACTAAATTTAACAAAGTATCTTAAAGGAGTTATCAAACACTAAATAGAAGACAGCTATGTTTTACCTTAACCATCAGAACAAGCATACTGCCTCAATTTCCCATGATCATAGAACATGTGAATGAAAAATGTCAACTGTAATATCAGCAAACTAAGGATTCTGTGGCATAAAGTCAGCAGCCACTACAGTCTCCCCCAACAGAGGGGGAAGAATAGGATGCTGGCCCTAGACAGTTAAGGTGGATATCAAAGAAATGATTTCAAAGAGCCCAGATTCTTGCATCTTTTCATGTATAGACATAGAAAAAGTGCTAAATTACTTAAGATGTCTGGTTTTCTTTAATTAATAGTAATCTTTTGATATTCAAACTACCCAATTTTTGTTGCAAAAACCTCTTTGTATCCTGCTCTCCCCTCTTCCCTCTTTAGAGCAGTCCATCAGAGTTATCTGAGAGGTGGTTTTCCAGACTTAAGTCCTCAGTTTTGTCTGCCAAATAAAACACAATTCTCAACTTTCAGGTTATGCATTTTTTGGACTCAAAATTCACTAAAATATCCCAATATAAACATGGATGCTCTGACCTAATGAGTAATAAAATAAAACAAATTTTGACTTAAAGTTAAATTAAATCTTTGGAACTTATACATTGGCTTGATAAAACTGGAGCCAATTGACCAGCCCCACTTCCTCAAATAAATAGTTAATATGGTCCAAAGTAAACTAAAACAGACTTTCCAAGACTGAAACTCATTATACAAGAACTATTGAGTGAAGGAATGATTATCCTCACTGCTCTTCCATTGAATACTCAATTTGGCCTATTCTTAAACTTGAAAGAATGAATGGTCGATTACTGCAATTTCAATGCTGTGGTATCACCTATATTATTAAAATTACTAACTTCATCCACAACTGGGTATTGTTTTTGCTTTGGCTCCATCCCTTCATTCTTCCTGGAGTTATTTCTCCACTGATCTCCAGTAGCATATTGGGCACCTACCAACCTGGGGAGTTCCTCTTTCAGTATCCTATCATTTTGCCTTTTCATACTGTTCATGGGGTTCTCAAGGCAAGAATACTGAAGTGGTTTGTCATTCCCTTCTCCAGTGGACCACATTCTGTCAGACCTCTCCACCATGACCTGCCCATCTTGGGTGGCCCCACAGGGCATGGCTTGGTTTCATTGAGTTAGACAAGGCTGTGGTCCGTCTGATTAGATTGACTAGTTTTATGTGATTATGGTTTCAGTGTGTCTGCCCTCTGATGCCTTCTGGCAACACTTACCATCTTACTTGGGTTTCTCTTACCTTGGACGTGGGGTATCTCTTCAGGGCTGCTCTGCAAAGCGCAGCTGCTGCTCCTTACCTTGGATGAGGGGTATCTCCTCACCACCACCCCTCCTGACCTTGAGCGTGGAGTGGCTCCTCTCGGCCCTCCTGCACCCAAGTAGCCACCGCTCCTTGGACGTGGGGTTGCTCCTCTCGGCTGCTGCCCCTGACCTCGGGGCAGTGGGGGGTGGGGGTGGGTAGCTCCTCCCGGCCACCGCTGGGACATAGATGGGGAAACAGTGGAAACAGTGTCAGACTTTATTTTGGGGGGCTCCAAAATCACTGCAGATGGTGATTGCAGCCATGAAATTAAAAGAAGCTTACTCCTTGGAAGGAAAGTTATGACCAACCTAGATAGCACATTCAAAAGCAGAGACAGTACTTTGCCAACAAAGGTCTGTCTAGTCAAGGCTATGGTTTTTCCAGTGCTCATGTATGGATTCGAGAGTTGGACTGTGAAGAAAGCTGAGCGCCGAAGAATTGATGCTTTTAAACTGTGGTGTTGGAGAAGACTCTTGAGAGTCCCTTAGACTGCAAGGAGATCCAACCAATCCATTCTGAAGGAGATCAGCCCTGGGATTTCTTTGAAGGAATGATGTTAAAGCTGAAGCTCCAGTACTCTGGCCACCTCATGCAAAGAGTTGACTCATTGGGAAAGACTCTGATGCTGGGAGGGATTGGGGGCAGGAGGAGAAGGGGACGACAGAGGATGAGATGGCTGGATGGCATCACCGACTTGATGGACGTGAGTTTGAGTGAACTCTGGGAGTTGGTGATGGACAGGAAGGCCTGGCATCCTGCAATTCATGGGGTTGCAAAGAGTCGGACATAACTGAGCGACTGAACTGAACTCAACTGAACTGAACTTCATCCAAATAGCAACTGATAAATATTATGCTATCATAGATTTGGCTAAAATATTCTGTTCATGCAGATTTCAGTAGTCCCTCAGTCACAGTTTGCTTTCACTTTCAGTGTGAGATTAAACACCTTTTCCTGACTTCCCATGAGGTACCGCAACAGCCTTGTTATCACACACCATCTTTCCAGGCAAGATCTTAACCACATCCAACTTTCTCTGAGAACACAGGTATGGCATCACACTGCTTTTATCCTCCTCTGAAAAAATGCATTTGCCATGCTCACTTAGAGTATACAAATACTCATAAAAGAGCTTACACACCAAAAAAGCAAATAAACTACTTCCCCACACATAGTGCAAGGCTCTGGCACATTAGTTGAGTTCTGGAAAATTACTTGCTAAACCAAGGGCCACTCATTTCCTGATACTTATGATAAAGAACAGCTAATGCTGTTACTGAAACCAAGCTTGCTCTAGTCACTGCACTACAGGCCACTAAATCTGAGAGACAAGGTGTAGAGGCAAGAAATATGACTTTATTCCAAAAGTTCACTGACCAAGAAGATGGCACACCAATGTCTCACAATAACCATATTATTGAGGTCTGGATGCCAGGTTCTTTTATAGAACACAGAGCTAGGGGAGGTGAGGAAATAAAGTAAAAAGGCTTTTCATTCTGCAAATATCTCGTAGGAGGGCAAGCCTTGGAGAGGAGATGTGTTAATTTCTTTCTTCCTCCCATCCACAGGTGGACACGGTCCTGAACAAAGGCACTTTAGTATAATATTCAAGCATAGGAGCAGGGTCATCCAAGGCAGGCTATTATGCATAAACTGTATCCTTTAAGTGAACAAAAGCAACCAGAAGCAAAGGTTAAAGTAAAAGAAACAGATCCAGCATGGAGTCAGAATTGACTCCTGCTGCAACATTACCTCTTTCAGCATCTGCAACATTTAAGTAAGTTCAATATCTTTTTTAAAAATGTGGCTTCTAAGTAAAATTTACAGATGGATTTTATAAGCCTATTGATGATATTATTTATAAATTGTCCCAGCTTACATTAGGGCCCCTCTAACAAATGGTTCTAAAATCTGTACAAATTGAACTTCAAGAGGAACTCCTGTTCAGTTCAGTCGCTCAGTCGTGTCCGACTCTTTGCGACCCCATGAATTGCAGCACGCCAGGCCTCCCTGTCCATTACCAACTCCTGGAGTTCACTCAGACTCACGTCCATCAAGTCAGTGATGCCATCCAGCCATTTCATCCTCTGTTGTCCCCTTCTCCTCCTGCTCCCAATCCCTCCCAGCATCAGAGTCTTTTCCAATGAGTCAACTCTTTACATGAGGTGGCCAAAGTACTGGAGTTTCAGCTTTAGCATCATTCCTTCCAAAGAAATCCAAGGGCTGATCTTCAGAATGGACTGGTTGGACCTCCTTGCAGTCCTGTTAATACCCCCCCCCCAAAAAAAAACTCCTTTACAGACACTTAGCAATTTCTTTCTCTATATGGCCCACCATGGCCATACCTTGCCCATGGGCTTTTGAAACAAGAATTTTCCCTCCTTGTCCTCATGCTATATGCCATTAGAGCAGGAGTAGCTGGCCACATATTGCACTCTCCTGGAAATAGAGGTACTCATAGTCCCTGAACATAATGGCTAATAGTGACTTATAGTCCCTGAACCCTTCCTAAAAGCTGATAGTTCTAACACAATTTTATAATTAGTATTTCACTTCAGAACTGATTTGTGAGACCTCATTTATTGGTTGTTAAATTTCTATGTATATCTGGATTTGTGTTTAGACTTTTTCTCTATTGATATGTGTATATCTATTCATGAATAATGCCAAACAGTATTAATTATTGAAGCCTTATAGCATACATAGTACTTAATAGGAAAGTTAGTCCTCACTATTTCTGACTCACAGTTAATTCTAGAGCTTGCTAATTTTACAGCCCCAAATCCCTTCCCAAATTTTACTTCCTATTAGAATCTTCTGGGAATCTTTTAACAGCCCCAGTGTCTGTGCCTTGTTGTTGTTCTGTTACTAAGTTGTGTCTGACTCTTTGCAAACCTATGGACTGTAGCATACCAGGTTTCTCTGTCTTCCACTATCTCCCTGAATTTTCTCTAATTCATGTGCATTGAGTTGGTGATGCTATCTAACCATTTCACCCCCTGCCCCCTTTCCCCCTTTTGCCTTCAATGTTTCCCAGCTTCAGGGTCCTTTCCAATGGGTCAGCTCTTTTCATCAGGTGGCCAAAATATTGGAGCTTCAGCTTCAGCATCAGTCCTTCCAATTAATATTCAGGATTGATTTCCTTTAGTATTGACTTGTTTGATCTCCTTACAGTCCAAGGGACTCTCAAGAGTTTTTCTCCAGCATCACAGCTTAAGAGTATCAATTCTTTAGTGCTCAGCCTTCTTTATGGTCCCACTTTTACATTTATACATGACTACCAAAAAAACCATAGCTTTAATTATACACACATTTATCAGCAAGGTGATATTTCTTCTCTTTAATATACTGTCTAGGTTTGTCATAGCTTTCCTTCTGAGGAGCAAATGTCTTTAAATTTCATAGCTGTAGTCACTTTCCATAGTGATTTTGGTCCTTGTCTTATCTCATACTAATTATATCCGAATGTCGTATGGTCGAAGGCATGCATTCATATTTCTTTAAGTCCCCAAGTGATTTCAACATGTACCAGTTTGTGAACCACTGCCTTAGGCAGATTCCAAGAGCAGAGAGCTCCAGATTGTTCACCAAATCAATTATAAAACAAATAATGTAACCTTTCATGGCTGTGCTCTGAGATCAAGCTCCTTGGTCTAGTGAACAAAGTTCTCTGACACATACTTATACAACTTTACTTGCTTTTATCAATTTCCTGTTAAGGTCTAGAGTTTCACCATCATACCTAATTGACAGTGACCATTTATACTCTCAGATGCCCACTTGTGTAGCTTTACTCGTGTGCTTATTAGAAAAATAACTATTATTTATTTATTTATTAAATAAATAAGTTAACTATTCATTAAAGAAAAGAAAAAAAAAAACAAAAACTAAAGACATGTTACCCACATCTTCAGGTGCTGATCTTAATCTACTTTACTTCATTTCTGCCAAGGTCGTTCATCTGTAGGTGCATCTAATCTTAAATTACACATCTTTCCTGCCTGGTGTAATCCAAAGAGACCAACCCCTTACTCCCAAAACATTCCTACAGGATTATATCAGGATTCTCACTACTTTGATTTAAGTTGTATAACACTAACATGTATCATATGAAATAAAAATTGAAACAGAAAACACATATCTGAGAAACAGAAGTAATATTTTAAGATCTCAAAACAATAATCAGAACAACTTCTTTGGAGGCTTCCTTATTCATTAAGAGTCTTAATGGGCATTAAAACATTTATATTTCACAATAAAGCTTCCTAGTTTTATTTCTTATTTGCATTTTATCTCATTCAAGTCTTGGCATAGCTTCCAAGTTTACTAATTTTGATTGCTGCTCTAATTATTAGTATACTTTTCTGAACCTCTCCAGAATGGAGCCAACTCTTCACACTTGGTCAGGTTTCTTGTAAGGTAAATATGTCAGGTGGACATGAGTAAAAAGAGCTCGAAACATTTTTTTAATTAAAGCCAAGCAATCTCAACAGCTGTTTATTTTTTATTTGTTTGACTTTAATTAGAACAAGGAAATAAAATTTCATTTGTTCAAAGTTAGTCTTAATTGCACTCCCTCAAATTTATTTTCCCTGATTTTATTTTCTTGCAATTAAGTGGTTTGTGATAATACACAGTGGTATTGTTGGCTTTTATCTGTTGCCTACAGTTTAATTTTATACATGGCTTTCACAGTAAGGAATCTTAGTTTTATTTTTATGGGTATTTATTTATTTAGCAGCTCTTTTTCACTGACGGAAAATCTTCCCACATTTATTGCTTAAGGCAAAATATGGCAATGCCCCATTTAGTAAGATAGAGCTCCTTTTATCATCACTATCACTCCTCCCTTCTATCTTTTCCATAATTTTTGTTGTTATTGTTTACTCGCTAAATCATGTCCAACTCTTTTGTGACTCCATGGATTGTAGCCCACCAGGCTCCTCTGTCCATGGGATTTCCCAGGCAAGAATACCTAGGTTACCACTTCTTTCTTCAGGGGATCTTCTAGACCCAGGGATTAAACCTGCATCTCCTGCTTGGCAAGTGAATTTTTACCACTGAGCCACCACGGAGCTTCTTTTCCGTAAAACAGTAGGCTTAAGTGAACAGACGTCGACACCACATGGAGCAGGTGAGATCTCTCTGGTAGAAGGATCACAGATTCCCATTCTCTCATTCATTTATAGATAAATGTTCTTGATGTGGGAAATAGCTTGACATATCCATAGTACTGAAGTTTTAGGAGAGGGTTCCAAGTGCCCACTGACCATTCTGCCCTCATTCCCCTATGCACTACATGATGCTTGTTGTATAACAGAGCCTATTACACCTTATTCAGCAATGCATGTTTCATGCCCCTCTACTTCAATAGTCAATTTAAACACAGCTCTTCAAGGAATTCCTTGAAAGTAATGATTATATCATCTATGTTTCTTAACATACTTAATTTGTCCTTGGTTCTGTGTCAGCACACCTTATATTCAATGTAATTGTGTGTCTGTGTGTTAAGTTGCTTTAGTCATGTCCAACTCTTTGTGACTCCATGGACTATAGCCCACCAGGCTCTTCTGTCCATGAGACACTTCAGGCAAGAATACTGGAGCGGATCACCATTTCATTCTCCAGGGGATCTTTTCAACCCAGGAATTGAAGTTGCATCTCCTGAACAGCAGGCAATCTCCTGCATTGCAGACAGATTCTTTACTGTCTGAGCCACCAGGGAAATACCCATATTCAGTTAGTTACTTCAATACAGTGAGGACCTAAAGACACCAGGATAATTGGGAAGATCACAGGTTTAACAGTGGGTCAGATATGACTCCCATTTGAACCATAGTAATTAAGATCTGTGTGGATTTGGATATATTACATAAACCTCCTAAAATCTAATAGCATCACCTATAAAATGGGAATATAGGGCAGTCTTAGCTGGTGATTAGTAAAATTATATACTATAGTGGTTTTTAAAATTTTCTTCTCAGCTTAATGATTTCTATAAATGCAATTATCCATAGAATTTGTACACAGATACCCAACATGAAAAAGTGGATTTTAAAAACTGAGCATCTTAGCACAATTTTGGTGTTGTTGAATCATTTGTTAAAATCTTTAACAAAGAAAACAAAGTACATATAGAAATTCAGTTCAGTTCAGTTCAGTTCATTTCAGTAGCTCAGTCGTGTCCGACTCTTTGTGACCCCATGAATCACAGCACGCCAGGCCTCCCTGTCCATCACCAACTCCCTAAATCAGACTCTAGTTTATTTATTCAAGGCACTTATTTGGAAATCCATCCCTTGTGTTTAACACTGCAGTGTGTGCAGGGGATACAGTACTGAGCAGGACAAAACAAACCCATGCCTCGGGAATTTCACCTTTGAGTAGGGGAGACTGAGAGGGGAGAGACAAACAAATATATTTATCATATTTCTCTGAGACTGGTAGATTCTTTGATGACAATAAAAGTGAGGTGATATGGTAGATAGCTTCATTTATGAAAGGGTTAAAAAATAAAGCTTCAAGAGATGAAAAATTTGAGCAGAAACATCCTTAAAGTGAGGGACGCATGTTAGTATGTGAAAAAAGAGCAGTATGTCAATATTTGGAGAAAGAATGTTGAAAGTAAAAGAAGAACTCATGCATGCTGAGGCAGAATTATTGTTTTCCATTTGAGGAAAAGCAAGAAAACCAATGTGACGACAGGGGAGAAAGACAGTGGTGAGTGACAGAAAATATTGTCCAATCAGAGTTAATCCAAGGCTATATCAGGTAGTATCTTTTTAAGTCATGGTACATGGTATGGAGTTAGGATTTTATGCTAAAGGAGATGAAATCTCACGGAGGTGTTTTAGAAGAGAAGTGGCATGATCAGATTCATGCTTTTGAAGATCAAGTGGCCTGGTTGAGAAGAATCTGTGGCACACAGGTTACTAATCCACTAATCGATGTAGGAGGTGTTGACTTGGACCAGTGAGCTAGCACTGGAGAGTTGTGGAGTCATATGATTTGAGATATATTTTGAAGGAAGAACCAACGAATTTGCAGAAGGATTGGATATGAGTTCAAGGATATTGCCAGAGTTTAGAACCATAACAAAAGAGAAACAAGCAACAGTGGGGGGAAAAGTCACATCTCTTCTTTTCTGTATTATTTCAAAGGAAGCTTGAGGAAATTTGAAAATTCTTTTACATTTTGCTATATGATAGCCATATGAATGTAGATTACTGGACAAAAATTAAATATTATGGCATCAATCTCTATGATACCGTGATTATGTGTGACTTGGGGAGGAGGTGTGGAGATAGGAACAGAAATAATAAGGCCATTTGCTATCATTTGCCTTGCTTCACTTCAGTAGCAATGTCTCCAGAATTTTTATTTTTGTGTGTCAGTGGTCTTGGATGTGGTGACAAAGGGATTTTTCTCTCACATGGTTTTGAATGTCAGTACACAGTTTTTGATACATATTTTGTAATTAATTAAAAGAGTATAGTTTTCTAAAAAATGTATACACAACTGAAATGACTAAGGGCATGATCCCCTCAGAACCTCCCAAATTCTGCTTCCATACATAATATCACCCCTAACATTGCTACCAGAGTTAATTGTCCAAAACACATAAATCTTGTCTGAAATCTCTTGCGGGAAAATCCCTGACAGAGCAATAGGTTCAACCACCATGGAAAACACTTTTATGAACACTTCCTAAAATGGATTCTTCATAAATGCTCTAATCCAGCATTATATGTACTAGAGAAATGCTTGCTAAGTTAATCAGGAAACATGCACACAAATGCCTTTAGAGTTACTGATCACCATAGAAAAAACCTAAAGTTGCATAGATGCCTATTATTGGGAGAGTAAATGAAAAACTGTGGCATACCCAATAATGTAATATTTCTGCAGTTAAAGGAAATGAGCTACAGAGGCATGCAGTGATATGGACTTCGGTGGTACAATGTAAATGAGAAAAAGTAAATCCCCAAATAAATCATAATTGTGATATCTTCTTTCTAAAATTAAAAACAAAGAAAGAAAATTTTGAATTCTAAAATTAAAATGTAATTTAAAATAAAACCACATTGCAAAGAAAATATGTGAAAGATAAACCCAAGATTTAGGATGTGAGCCCCATGGGTGTGAGGAGTCAGAGCGGTAGAAGGAATATGATTCAATGCAGGTTATTGTCAAGGTCCTAGTGTTTGCTTGGGGTGGTGGGTTGATAAATAATTATAACATTTAAAATAATATCTAATCGTATATCCTAAAAACTTAAAAAAGGAATTAAGTCACTTATGGACCAAGGGATAGAGTATTTCATGGATCAGAGGTTACATTTTATCCTAGTCTGTGCCAGATCCTTTGTAGGAAACACAGATAGCTCCTATCCTCCACAGAAACAGATCCAAACATTTTTATTTATACAGGTCTATTTATGCAAGATTATTGCCATGAATACCCAGAATTCAAACACATAATGATTTAAATTTATATGCGTATTCAGACATAAATTGATTTATAAATTTTAAGCCATTTATATATTAGAATTATTTCATTTATAGGTTTACCTTATTTTACATAACATATTTATTACCTCAGTTAAAATATTTATTACCTCAGAATTGATATTTTAAAAAAAATGTATTATGGATTCAGTTTTTAAAACTAAAAACTTGTTATGAATAGAACATGATTCATATACATATATAATCTTGAATAATATACATGATTATAAATGATTTATTGTTTCTGAAAATTTTCATTTAACCTAGTAAACTATTTCAAATTTAAGATATGGTTCTAAGCCCAATATATTGTGATATTTGATTTTAATGATTGCATATCTAAAAGTTTACTTCATGATAAAAAGGAAGAATTAAATGAAAAACTGGTTCAATGGTTCATGTCATGAGCCACATTTTACAATCTTTTCCACCTATTATTCAAGTTTCTTATTGCTATTGAAATTCACTAGGCAAATTTCCCTTATTATACTTAGTTGTTGAAAAAACTTGAACACTTCTTTTACTTTTATATAGGTTGAAAATTCTATTTCCAAAATCTCTGGGAGGGCAGTTTTGAAAAAAAAAGTATAGTTAGTACATATATATTATATATATATTGTTTATATATATATAGTACATATATATTGTATATATATATTGTTTTCAGATATAAAAGTCACATGACAGTTAAAATATTTCCTTTTAGTTATCTTTCCCATGTTGAAAAAATTAGTTTTAGCTTTAAAACATCTTTTTTAAGGGTTGTATTTTAGCTTGTTTTTTTTTTTTAATTCATCTAATAGAATACTACTGAAAATAGCTATTACAGAAAAATACAGCAAACTTGGTACATATAATTTTTTAAACATAAAACTTTTTCAAGCTAACAATTCTGTAGTACTTTGTTTCAAGAGAACCAGTGAACTCATGCATAGACAAAAATGCTGTACTCTGAAGGTAAAGTGCCTGTAGGATCGCCTCCTAAATGATTCAGTACAACCTGTAAGATCCTCAGTTCACTGGTTCCAGCCTCCTTTCTGAGCCATGCATGGAACATTTCCTCTCTTCTGGATGCATTGTGTATCTAAACTTCCCCCACACTCCATTTATTTTCCCAAATATGGTGAACTCTTTGTAACTTCATCTATCTGGAAAACTCACTGTTTCACTAACATTCAAAATAAATGATTACCACTTCTTTGAAATATTTCTTGAAGTTCCTATGCAGAATTAATCTTTGTGTGTGGTCTGTGTATGCACAGTTACTAACTAGCCTCTAAGATAGTACACATTACAATATATTATAGTTATCAGTACAAATGACTGCTTCCCTTGCCTGAAAGTAATCAACCCAAAGGAATTACAAATTTCTACAACACAGACTAATCTAATTGAACTCTATACTTCCTCTACAGCATCTGGTACATAGAAGGAATTTAATAAATCCTTGTTAAATGACAAATAAATGAATGAACAAGTGTTTAAATAAATCAGGAAATGGCTAAATGGAATTTAAGAAAGGAACATTGAATTTCCAAGAAAATTCTGATGAAGTTAATTCAATTTTAACAAGTTTGGGCACTGGATCTATGCAGATAGTTAGTACCAATAAACTCTCTGCTGTCATCCCTGGAGTATTTCAATAAAGAAGCAAAACCATCCATCTCATTCCAACTTCTCAACAAAGTATGTTGAGAGAATCATCCTGTGATTGGTTCTGAGATTTGAAAAATTAAAACATAATGAGAGAAATTAGTGCTAGATTTAGTAGAGATATAATATAAGTGGCATGGATACTGATTTCCAGGAGCTATTGAAATTATTTCCTTAGGAAACATCTAACAAGCACTCAGTTAAAGACAACCAAGTCAAGATATGCTGACACATGTCCCAAGAAAATTGCAGAAGAAAATAAAAATAACTGAGTTCTGATACTTTTTATGACAGTGTTTCTAAAGGGCTTAATCAATTAAAAAAGCATCTATTGGAAGAGATTGTTCAGAGTGCTATAGGAGGAAAGTTTCAGCAGGCCAGTAGAAAGAAAGACCAGTTCTTGAAAAGGTTCTAGGGAGTGAGTGGGGAGCAATTGAGCTGGGCCTGAAAATGGCTTCATACTCTGTAGCCACACACATATATCATCACAGTTGTGAAGCTGCCTGCATGATATGAATGATGTACAGGAGCTTGCATTTGGCCATAATGGCCAACATTAGAGCAGGGGAGAGTCCTACTTTATGATGTTATTTAAGATCCCTCTGAAAATGATAAGTCCTGAAGGTGTACACTGTTGTTTTATTGAGAAGCATTTAATGCGTTGACTCATCTTCAAGTGTAATGGGTGATGTTGTGTGCCCAGCCATGACATCTTCTCCTAATTTTATGTATTAAGTAATGATACATCCAGCCTCCTTAAGTGATCACCTTAATTATGGCAATGGATAACTATTATCATTAAACTAATGACAGCTGTCACCTTCAGCCCCAGGAGTAATGGATGAGTTACGAGATCAAATTTACATCAACTTCAAAATGTCTGGTGACTGAGAGGATATGGCAAAACTAAGAATATATCTCAGAAGCTTTAAAGATAAAATATAAGATGGTGTTTGTTCTAATTCTCCAAGACAATAATTAAGTTAGCTCTCAAAGTAGATTCAGTGAGGAAAATATTCATGAATCATCCAAATAAATAGATTCAACCAATCTTTTGTTTTTCCAATAATGATTTAATTTTTTTAACTAAGTAACTTATTTATTTGGGTATGTGAGATCTTAGTTGCAGCACTCGGGATCTTTAATCTTCATTGTGGCATGCAGGATCTTTAGTTGTGGCATGCAAATTTCTAGTTGCAGTATGTAGGATCCAATTCCTTGAGCAGGGTTTATACCTAGGATCCTGCATTGGGAGGAAAAAGTCTCAGCCTCTGGTGTACTAGGGATGTCTCTCCACTAGCAACTTAGACCAAGTGAAAAATCAGAATGTGTCAATGAGATGTCTGAATATTAAAATTTGTTGTACAAAAACTGTCCCTCTCTATTACCTTTTTAGATGTCAAGCAAAAGACTTGTGGCCTCCACCCCTCCTCCCAGGGCCTAGCCTCCTAGACTGCCGCTTCACTCAATATCAACACAAAACTTCCCTATCCTATATCTCCTGATGGGGCCTGTTCTCTTTTTCTTAAAGTTATCAAAAACTAATTTGTGCTAATAGTCAATACATTTCTTAATATTCAGACAGAACTGACTGAGAACCAACTGGGAACTCTCTAGAGTTATTCTTGAGTTCTGAGCTGAACCACTTCTAGAATCCTAGAATCCCTTCTTTTTTTAACTACCAGGAAGTTCAGAATAAGCTATGTGGTTGTTTGTATAATTTTTTAAAGCTTTATATTTTCACTCCAAATACAACTTTATTTTTTTTTCTTTCTTTTAACTTTATAATATTGTATTGGTTTTGCCATATATCAAAATGAATCTGCCACAGGTATACATGTGTTCCCCATCCTGAACCCTCCTCCCTCCTCCCTGCCCATACCATCCCTCCGGGTTGTCCCAGTGCACCAGCCCCAAGCATCCGGTATCGTGTATCAAACCTGGACTGGTGACTCATTTCATATATGATATTATACATACTTCAGTGCTATTCTCCCAAATCATCCCACCCTCTCCCTCTCCCACAGAGTCCAAAAGACTGTTCTATACATCAGTGTCTCTTTTGCTGTCTCGTATACAGGGTTACTGTTACCATCTTTTTAAATTCCATATATATGCGTTAGTATACTGTACTGGTGTTTTTCTTTCTGGCTTATTTCACTCTGTATAATAGGCTCCAGTTTCATCCACCTCATTAGAACTGATTCAAATGTATTCTTTTTAATGGTTGAGTAATACTCCATTGTGTATATGTAACACAGTTTTCATATCCATTCAACTGCTGATGGACATCTAGGTTGCCTCCATGTCCTGGCTATTATAAACAGTGCTACGATGGACATTGGGGTATACGTGTCTCTTTCAATTCTGGTTTCCTCAGTGTGTATGCCCAGCAGTGGGAATGCTGGATCATAGATCAGATCAGATCAGTTGCTCAGTCATGTCCGATTCTTTGTGACCCCATGAATCGCAGCACGCCAGGCCTCCCTGTCCATCACTAACTCCCAGAGTTCGCTCAGACTCACGTCCATCGAGTCAGTGATGCCATCCAGCCATCTCATCCTCTGTCGTCCCCTTCTTCTCCTGCCCCCAATCCCTCCCAGCAGCAGAGTCTTTTCCAATGAGTCAACTCTTTGCATGAGGTGGCCAAAGTACTGGAGTTTCAGCTTTAGCATCATTCCTTCCAAGGAAATCCCAGGGCTGATCTCCTCAGAATGGACTGGTTGGATCTCCTTGCAGTCCAAGGGACTCTCAAGAGTCTTCTCCAACACCAAAGTTCAAAAGTATCAATTCTTCGGTGCTCAGCCTTCTTCACAGTCCAACTCTCGAATCCATACATGACCACAGGAAAAACCATAGCCTTGACTAGATGAACCTTTGTTGGCAAAGCAATGTCTCTGCTTTTGAACATGCTATCTAGGTTGGTCATAACTTTCCTTCCAAGGAGTAAGCGTCTTTTAATTTCATGGCTGCAGTCAACATCTGCAGTGATTTTGGAGCCCAGAAAAATGAAGTCTGACACTGTTTCCACTGTTTCCCCATCTGTTTCCCATGAAGTGGTGGGACCGGATGCAATGATCTTCATTTTCTGAATGTTGAGCTTTAAGCCAACTTTTTCACTCTCCACTTTCACTTTCATCAAGAGGCTTTTGAGTTCCTCTTCACTTTCTGCTATAAGGGTGGTGTCATCTGCATATCTGAGCTTATTGATATTTCTCCCAGCAATCTTGATTCCAGCTTCTGCTTCTTCCAGCCCAGTGTTTCTCATGATGTACTCTGCATATAAGTTAAATAAACAGGGTGACAATATATAGCCTTGGCGTACTCCTTTTCCTATTTGGAACCAGTCTGTTGTTTCATGCCCAGTTTTAACTGTTGCTTCCTGACCTGCATACAGATTTCTCAAGAGGCAGATCAGGTGGTCTGGTATTCCCATCTCTTTCAGAATTTTCCACAGTTTATTGTGATCCACACAGTCAAAGGCTTTGGCATAGACAATAAAGCAGAAATAGATGTTTTTCTGGAGCTCTCTTGCTTTTTCTATGATCCAGCAGATGTTGGCAATTTGATCTCTGGTTCCTCTGCCTTTTCTAAAACCAGCTTGAACATCAGGAAGTTCATGGTTCACATATTGCTGAAGCCTGGCTTGGAGAATTTTGAGCATTACTTTACTAGCATGTGAGATGAGTGCAATTGTGCAGTAGTTTGAGCATTCTTTGGCATTGCCTTTCTTTGGGACTGGAATGAAAACTGACCTTTTCCAGTCCTGTGGCCACTGCTGAGTTTTCCAAATTTGCTAGCATATTGAGTGCAGCACTTTCACAGCATCATCTTTCAGGATTTGAAATAGCTCAACTGGAATTTCATCACCTCCACCAACTTTGTTCATAGTGATGCTTTCTAAGGCCCACTTGACTTCACATTCCAGGATGTCTGGCTCTAGGTCAGTGATCACACCATCGTGATTATCTGCTGGATCATAAGGCAGTTCTATTTCCAGTTTTTTAAGGAATCTCCACACTGTTCTCCATAGTGGCTGTACTAGTTTGCATTCCCACCAACAGTGTAAGAGGGTTCCCTTTTCTCTACACCCTCTCCAGCGTTTATTGCTTGTAGACTTTTGGATCACAGCCATTCTGACTGGCGTGAAATGGTACCTCATAGTGGTTTTGATTTGTATTTCTCTGATAATGAGTGATGTTGAGCATCTTTTCATGTGTTTGTTAGCCATCTGTATGTCTTCTTTGGAGAAATATCTATTTAGTTCTTTAGCCCATTTTTAATTGGGTCATTAATTTTTCTGGAATTGAGCTGTAGGAGTTGCTTGTATATTTTTGAGATTAGTTGTTTGTCAGTTGATTCATTTGCTATTATTTTCTCCCATTCTGAAGGCTAGCTTTTCACCTTGCTTATAGTTTCCTTTGTTGCACAGAAGCTTTTATGTTTAATTAGGGCCCATTTGTTTATTTTTGCCTTTATTTCCAATTTCTGGGAGGTGGGTCATAGAGGATCCTGCTGTGATGTATGTCAGAGAGTGTTTTGCCTATGTTCTCCTCTTGGAGTTTTATAGTTTCTGGTCTTATGTTTAGATCTTTAATCCATTTTGAGTTTATTTTTGTGTATGGTGTTAGAAAGTGGTCTAGTTTCATTCTTTTACAAGTGGTTGACCAGTTTTCCCAGCACCACTTGTTAAAGAGATTGTCTTTAATCCATTGTATATTCTTGCCTCCTTTGTCAAAGATAAGGAGTCCATATGTGCATGGATTTATCTCTGGGCTTTCTCTTTTGTTCCATTGATCTATATTTCTGTCTTTGTGCCAGTACCATACTGTCTTGATGACTGTGGGTTTGTAGTAGAGCCTGAAGTCAGGTAGGTTGATTCCTCCAGTTCCATTCTTCTTTGGCTATTCAAAGTTTTTTGTATTTCCATACAAATTGTGAAATCATTTGTTCTAGCTCTGTGAAGAATACCGTTGGTAGCTTGATAGGGATTGCATTGAATCTATAAATTGCTTTGGGTAGTATACTCATTTTCACTATATTGATTCTTCCAATCCATGAACATGCTGTATTTCTCCATCTATTAGTGTCCTCTTTGATTTCTTTCACCAGTGTTTTATAGTTTTCTATGTATAGGTCTTTAGTTTCTTTAGGTAGATATATTCCTAAGTATTTTATTCTTTTTGTTGCAATGGTGAGTGTAATTGTTTCCCTAATTTCTCTATTTTCTCATTTTTAGTGTATAGGAATGCAAGGGATTTCTGTGTGTTGATTTTATATCCTGCAACTTTACTATATTCATTGATTAGTTCTAGTAATTTTCTGGTGGAGTCTTTAGGGTTTTCTATGTAGAGGATATTGTCATCTGCAAACAGTGAGAGTTTTACTTCTTCTTTTCCAGTTTGGATTCCTTGTATTTCTTTTTCTGCTCTAATTGCTGTGGCCAAAATTTCTAAAACTATGTTGAATAGTAATGGTGAAAGTGGGCACCCTTGTCTTTTTCCTGACTTTAGAGGAAATGCTTTCAGTTTTTCACCATTGAGGATAATGTTTGCTGTGGGTTTGTCATATATAGCTTTTATTATGTTGAGGTATGTTCCTTCTATTCCTGCTTCCTGGAGAGTTTTTATCATAAATGGGTGTTGAATTTTGTCAAAGGCTTTCTCTGCATCTATTGAGATAATCATATGGTTTTTATTTTTCAATTTGTTAATGTGGTATATTACATTGATTGATTTGTGGATATTGAAGAATCCTTGCATCCCTGGAATAAAGCCCACTTGGTCATGGTGTATGATCTTTTTAATGTGTTGTTGGATTCTGATTGCTAGAATTTTGTTAAGGATTTTTATATCTATGTTCATCAGTGATATTGGCCTGTAGTTTTCTTTTTTTGTGGGATCTTTGTCAGGTTTTGGTATTAGGGTGATGGTGGCCTCATAGAATGAGTTTGGAAGTTTACCTTCCTCTGCAATTTTCTGGAAGAGTTTGAGCAGGATAGGTGTTAGCTCTTCTCTAAATTTTTGGTAGAATTCAGCTGTGAAGCCGTCTGGACCTGGGCTTTTGTTTGCTGGAAGATTTCTGATTACAGTTTCAATTTCCGTGCTTGTGATGGGTCTGTTAAGATTTTCTATTTCTTGGCCCAGTTTTGGAAAGTTGTACTTTTCTAAGAATCTGTCCATTTCTTCCACGTTGTCCATTTTATTGGCATATAATTGTTGATAGTAGTCTCTTATGATCCTTTGTATTTCTGTGTTGTCTGTTGTGATCTCTCCATTTTCATTTCTAATTTTATTGATTTGATTTTTCTCCCTTTGTTTCTTGATGAGTCTGGCTAATGGTTTGTCAATTTTATTTATCCTTTCAAAGAACCAGCTTTTGGCTTTGTTGATTTTTGCTATGGTCTCTTTTGTTTCTTTTGCATTTATTTCTGCTCTAATTTTTAAGATTTTTTTCCTTCTACTAACCCTGGGGTTCTTCATTTCTTCCTTTTCTAGTTGCTTTTGGTGTATAGAGTTAGATTAGTTATTTGACTTTTTTCTTGTTTCTTGAGGTGTGCCTGTATTGCTATGAACTTTCCCCTTAGGACTGCTTTTACAGTGTCCCACAGGTTTTGGGTTGTTGTGTTTTCATTTTCATTCGTTTCTATGCAAATTTTGATTTCTTTTTTGATTTCTTCTGTGATTTGTTGGTTATTCAGCAGTGTGTTGTTCAGCCTCCATATGTTGGAATTTTAAATAGCTTTTTTCCTGTAATTGAGATCTAATCTTACTGCATTGTGGTCAGAAAAGATGCTTGGAATGATTTCAATTTTTTTGAATTTACCAAGGTTAGATTTATGGCCCAGGATGTGATCTATCCTGGAGAAGGTTCCGTGTGCACTTGAGAAAAAGGTGAAATTCATTGTTTTGGGATGAAATGTCCTATAGATATCAATTAGGTCTAACTGGTCTATTGTATCATTTAAAGTTTGTGTTTCCTTGTTAATTTTCTGTTTAGTTGATTTATCCATAGGTGTGAGTGGAGTATTAAAGTCTCCCACTATTATTGTGTTATTGTTAATTTCTCCTTTCATATTTGTTAGCATTTGTCTTACATATTGCAGTCCTCCTATGTTGGGTGCATATATATTTATAATTGTTGAATCTTCTTCTTGGATTGATCCTTTGATCATTATGTAGTGACCTTCTTTGTCTCTTTTCACAGCTTTTGTTTTAAAGTCTATTTTATCTGATATGAGTATTGCTACTCCTGTTTTCTTTTGGTCCCTATTTGCATGGAAAATCTTTTTCCAGCCCTTCACTTTCAGTCTGTATGTGTCCCCCGTTTTGAGGTGGGTCTCTTGTAGACAACATATGTAGGGGTCTTGTTTTTGTATCCGTTCAGCCAGTCTTTGTCTTTTGGTTGGGGCATTCAACCCATTTACGTTTAAGGTAATTATTGATAAGTATGATCCCGTTGCCCAAATACAACTTTAAATTTTTTATTGATTTTATAATTCTACATGTTTGGTTATAATTATGCTCAAATCCATAGAATACAATTGGATATCAATAATAAAATACAGAACTAGAATAACTTGGACACCATTGGGAAAATCACAAAGTATTGATGGCAATGGGAATCAAAATATGTCTAACTCTTTAAAATTATAAGTACAGCTGAATAGTAGTCCACTGTACATATGTACACATCTTCTTTATCCACTCATTTGTTGATGGACATTTAGATTAGTTTCTGTGTCTTGGCAATTGTGAATAGTGCTGCTATGAACATAGGGATGTATGTATCTTTTTTAATTATAGTTTCATCTGGATATATTCCCAGGAGTGATACTGTTCAATCATATGGGAGTTGTATTTTTACTTTTCTGAGGAACCTCCATACTATTTTCTTTTTTTTTTTCCTAATTTTATTTTATTTTTAAACTTTACATAATTGTATTAGTTTTGCCAAATATCAAAATGAATCCGCCACAGGTATACATGTGTTCCCCATCCCGAACCCTCCTCCCTCCTCCCTCCCCATACCATCCCTCTGGGCCGTCCCAGTGCACCAGCCCCAAGCATCCAGCATCGTGCATCGAACCTGGACTGGCAACTCGTTTCCTACATGATATTTTACATGTTTCAATGCCACTCTCCCAATTCTATAGTGGCTATACCAACTTACTTTCTCACCAACATTGTAGGAAGATTTCCTTTTCTCCACCCCCTCTCCAGCATTTATTATTTGTAGACTTTTTAACTATGGTCATTCTGACTGATGTGACATAGTACCCCGTTGTAGTTTTGATTTGCATTTCTCTAATAACTAGTGATATTGCGCATCTTTTCATGTGCCTATTGGCCATCTGTATGAATGCTTTGGAGAAATAATGCCATTTGCTGCAACATGAATTAAACTAGAGATTATCATACTAAGTGAAATAAATCAGAAAGACAAATACCATATAATATCACTTATATGTGGAATCTAAAATATGCCACAAATGAACCTATCTACAAAGCAGAAACAGAGCTGGGTTGCCAAGAGTGAGGGAAGGAGAGTGATGGACTGGGAGTTTGGGGTTGCTGCTGCTGCTAAGTTACTTCAGTCGTGTCTGACTCTGTGCAGCTCCATAGACGGCATACCACCAGGCTCCCCCATCCCTGGGATTCTCCAGGCAAGAACACTGGAGTGGGTTGCCATTTCCTTCTCCAATGTATGAAAGTGAAAAGTGAAAGTGTAGTCACTCAGTCGTGTCCGACCCTCAGCGACCCCATGGACTGCAGCCTTCCAGGCTCCTCTGTCCATGGGATTTTCCAGGCAAGAGTACTGGATTGGGGTGCCATTGCCTTCTCCGGAGAGTTTGGGGTTAGCAGATGCAAATTATTATATTTAGAATGGATAAAGAACCAGGCCCTAATGTATAGTACATGGAATTATATTTAATATCCTATGATAAAACATAATGAAAAAGTTATATATATTATATATAACTGAGCCACTTAGCTGTACAGCAGAGATTGACACAACATTGTAAGTCAACTATACTTAAATTTTAAAAAGCAATAACAAAACAAAAACATGTTAGTATAAAGTATATGGTTCAGAAGAAATACTTTTACTATACCTTGTACTGATCAGATCACATTAGGGATATTGAATTTGAATCTGAAAACCATATAAGACTGTTAAATATTGGTAATAAATTTTTACAATCAGAGCAGTGTTACAAGACAAAGGGTTGTCTTGGATGGCTTTGAAGTCTTGTTGGCAAATCCCCCCACTTAACCCCCAGGAGTCCTCCATCTAAAATAAATTGTTAATAGAATCAGGTAGCACTGAGGAAAATGCATCTGTTCATAAGCACACAATACAGAGTCAGCCAATGCATATTTGCCTAATATGCCTCTTCAAGTATCAGCCTTCCTGCTGTTTTTGAACATGTCAGATATGATGGGGTGAATAATGTTTGTAAAATATTCCAAAAATTTTAAGCAAACACAAGCAAAGCATGCATGTTGTAGGTCAGCAAACACATGAATACCCAGGTGAAATTATTATCTCTGAGCTAGGATACTGTCTATATGTAGAGAAGATTTGATAAACTTTACTCTGAAGGAAGGCAAGGTAAAAACCTCTGGAGATTTGAATCATGTGAGTAGTAGGTTTGTCTTTTTTGTTTGTTTGTTTTTTGATTTTATTCTAAATCAAGAGGCTCAGAGTAGGTGAGTAGATGGACTTGATGTCTTTTAATTTTTCCAAAATTTAACTTCAGAATGTTATGTACAGATTACTATAATGACGTTTCTCAACACAGTTACTCAATTTTTTTCTAGTACCTTTAAAATAGTATTTAAATTCTTCAGTCTAGTAGTCAAAATTCTCTAAAATCTAGCCCCAATAAAATTACTGTTTACATTTTCACCCCAAGATACACGTATTTTCTCAGTCAGAGAAAGATTAAATTATATAACATAAAGAGAGGGCTTAGTCATAGAGAAATAGCCATCATCATCTTCTTCATCACTTTCTTCATTATCAGGTATTTCATCATTCCACAGTGATTATCAGTCTCTTTCCTCAGAACACACACAATCCTGGACACTGGAGAAAGATATTAATCTATTGATTCTGAGTAAAAGAATCATAAAATTAATAGTAAATTTTATCATAGAATATAATTTTAGTGTTTTGCTACTCTGCAACATTTCAGAGAGAAGGAAAAGTGAGTCACAAGAAAGCCATGAGCTATCAATATTAATAGTTACTAAAGAATAAACTCAACTTCTATCAATGTTCTGAGAGCAATATCACTATAATCTCTACACCTTCCCTCTCTCTCTGATCTTGAACAGCCTGAGAGACTTAGACTCACAGACTGGCCAGGATTTCATACTCTGGAATCTAATGACCTTATTTGTACCCTGATTCTGCTGCCGACTATCAGGGTGCCCTGGGTCCAGTTACATATTTTCTTTGCCTCAGTTTCCTATATTATAAAATGAAGATTACAAAAATGTGCTTACTTCATTGGGTTGTTGTGAGGATTAATGATGGTAAAATACCTAAAACAGGTGCTGACATGCAGTATGTTTGACATGGGATGATGATGGTGATGATGATGAAAAGATTATAGCACAGTGAGAATTTATCTTCAAAATGATCACTTCCAAGGTTTTCCATCATAAATATAAATCTAATGACACTTACTAGACTGAGACTACTAAAACAAAACAATGGTGTTAGATATTTAAAGCAAAATCAAAATAAGAACCACAGAAAAAAATCTGATTCTCAGGTGAGACTTTAGTTAAAAATAAATTATTAAGATCTCTTCTACCTTCTCCCCAATTCCTAAAATGTTAACTAATGAAACTATATTAGATACCTATTTATGTGCAACAAATTAACCTGAAATTTAGCATCTGAAAACAGTACACATTTATTATCTCATGGTTTCTGTGGGTCAGGAATTTGGATAAGGCTAAAGCATCTGCCTGCATTGCGGGAGACCTGGGTTCGATCCCTGGGTTGGGAAGATGCCCTGGAGAAGGAAATGGCAACCCACTCCAGTACTCTTGCCTGGAGAATCACATGGACGAAGGAGCCTGGTGGGCTACAGTCCACGGGGTCGCAAAGAGTCGGACATGACTGAGCGACTTCACATTTACTTTCACTTCCTTTATTTTATTGAAGTACAGTTGATTTACAATGTTGTGTTAGTTTCAGGTGTACAGCAAAGTGATTTGTATATACGTGCTATATTAATGTATATATTACATATGTATAATATTTTCCAAGATTCTTTTCCATTATAGGTTGTTCCAAAATATTGAATATGGTTCACTGTGCTAGTCCTTGTTGGTTTTATATTTTATATATAGTAGTGTATATCTGTTAATTTAAAACTTCTAATTTATCCCTTCCACCTCCCATTTTTCCCTTTCAGTAACCATGTCTTGTCTGAGACTCTGTTTCTACTTTGTAAATAAATTCATTTGTAGCATTTGTTTAGATCCTACATAGAAGTAATATCATGATATTTGTCTTTCTCTGTCTGACTTACTTCACTTAGTATAATAATCCCTAGGTCTGTCCATGTTGTTGCAAATGGAATTACTATATCGTTCTTAATGTCCAAGTAATAGTCCTTTGCAGCCGTGGCTGTGCGGGCGCAGGAGGGCCTAGAGGAGCTATCCCACGTTGTAGGTCAGGAAGGGCGGTGGTGAGGAGATAACCCTCGTCCAAGGTAAGGAGCAATGGCTGCGCTTTGCTGGAGCAGCCGTGAAGAGATATCCCACGGCCAAGGTAAGAGAAACCCAAGTAAGATGGTAGGTGTTGCAAGAGGGCATCAGAGGGCAGACACACTGAAACCATACTCACAGAAAACTAGCCAATCTAATCACACTGGGACCACAGCCTTGTCTAACTCAGTGAAACTAAGCCATGCCCGTGGGGCAACCCAAGATGGGCGGGTCATGGTGGAGAGATTTGACAGAATGTGGTCCACTGGAGAGGGAATGGCCCACCACTTCAGTATTCTTGCCTTGAGAACCCCATGAACAGTATGAAAAGGTAAAATGATAGGATACTGAAAGAGAAACTCCCCAGGTCAATAGGTGCCCAGTATGCTACTGGAGATCAGTGGAGAAATAACTCCAGAAAGAATGAAGGGATGGAGCCAAAGCAAAAAGAATACCCAGCTGTGGATGTGACTGGTGATAGAAGCAAGGTCCGATGCTGTGAAGAGCAATATTGCATAGGAACCTGGAATTTCAGGTCCATGAATCAAGGCAAATTGGAAGTGGTCAAACAAGAGATAGCAAGAGTGAATGTCAACATTCGAGGAATCAGCGAACTGAAATGGACTGGAATGGATGAATTTAACTCAGATGACCATTACATCTACAACTGTGGGCAGGAATCCCTCAGAAGAAACGGAGTGGCCATCAAGGTCAACAAAAGAGTCCGAACTGCAGTACTTGGATGCAATCTCAAAAACGACAGAATGATCTCTGTTCATTTCCAAGGCAAACCATTCAATACCACAGTAATCCAAGTCTATGCCCCAAACAGTAATGCTGAAGAAGCTGAATTTGAACGGTTCTATGAATACCTACAAGACCTTTTAGAACTAACACCCAAAAAAGATGTCCTTTTCAATATACGGGACTGGAATACAGAAGTACAAAGTCAAGAAACACCTGAAGTAACAGGCAAATTTGGCCTTGGAATACAGGATGAAGCAGGGCAAAGACTGATAGAGTTTTGCCAAGAAAATGCACTGGTCATAGCAAACACTCTCTTCCAATAACACAAGAGAAGACTCTATATATGGACATCACCAGATGGTCAACACCGAAATCAGATTGATTATATTGTTTGCAACCAAAGATGGAGAAGCTCTATACAGTCAGCAAAAACAAGACCAGGACCTGACTGTGGCTCAGATCATGAACTCCTTATTGCCAAATTGAGACTGAAATTGAAGAAAGTAGGGAAAACCACTAGCCCATTCAGGTATGACCTAAATCAAATCCCTTATGATTATACAGTGGAAGTTAGAAATAAATTTAAGGGCCTAGATCTGATAGATAGAGTGCCTGATGAACTATGGAATGAGGTTCATGACATTGTACAGGAGACAAGGATCAAGACTATTCCCATAGAAAAGAAATGCAAAAAAGCAAAATGACTGTCTGGGGAGGCCTTACAAATAGCTGTGAAAAGAAGAGAGGTGAAAAGCAAAGGAGAAAAGGAAAGGTATAAACATCTGAATGCAGAGTTCCAAAGAATAGCAAGAAGAGATAAGAAAGACTTCTTCGGCAATCAATGCAAAGAAATAGAGGAAAACAACAGAATGGGAAGCACTAGAGATCTCTTCAAGAAAATAAGAGATATCAAAGGAACATTTCATGCAAAGATGAGCTCGATAAAGGACAGAAATGGTATGGACCTAACAGAAGCAGAAGATATTAAGAAGAGATGGCAAGAATACACAGAAGAACTGTACAAAAAAGATCTTCATGACCCAGATAATCACAATGGTGTGATCACTGACCTAGAGCCAGACATCCTGGAATGTGAAGTCAAGTGGGCCTTAGAAAGCATCACTACAAACAAAGCTAGTGGAGGTGATGGAATTCCAGTTGAGCTATTTCAAATCCTGAAAGATGATGCTGTGAAAGTGCTGCACTCAATATGCCAGCAAATTTGGAAAACTCAGCAGTGGCCACAGGACTGGAAAAGGTCAGTTTTCATTCCAGTCCCAAAGTAAGGCAATGCCAAAGAATGCTCAAACTACTGCACAATTGCACACATCTCACATGCTAGTAAAGTAATGCTCAAAATTCTCCAAGCCAGGCTTCAGCAATATGTGAACCATGAACTTCCTGATGTTCAAGCTGGTTTTAGAAAAGGCAGAGGAACCAGAGATCAAATTGCCAACATCTGCTGGATCATGGAAAAAGGAAAAGAGTTCCAGAAAAACATCTATTTCTGCTTTATTGACTATGCCAAAGCCTTTGACTGTGTAGATCACAATAAACTGTGGAAAATTCTGAAAGAGATGGGAATACCAGACCACCTGATCTGCCTCTTGAGAAATCTGTATGCAGGTCAGGAAGCAACAGTTAGAACTGGACATGGAACAACAGACTGGTTCCAAATAGGAAAAGGAGTTCGTCAAGTCTGTATATTGTCACCCTGTTTATTTAACTTATATGCAGAGTACATCATGAGAAATGGTAGACTGGAAGAAACACAAGCTGGAATCAAGATTGCCGGGAGAAATCTCAATAACCTCAGATATGCAGATGACACCATCCTTATGGCAGAAAGTGAAGAGGAACTCAAAAGCCTCTTGATGAAAGTGAAATTGGAGAGTGAAAAAGTTGGCTTAAAGCTCAACATTCAGAAAAGGAAGATCATGGCATCTGGTCCCACCACTTCATGGGAAATAGATGGGGAAACAGTGGAAACAGTGTCAGACTTTATTTTTCTGGGCTCCAAAATCACTGCAGATGGTGACTGCAGTCATGAAATTAAAAGACGCTTACTTCTTGGAAGGAAAGTTATGACCAACCTAGATAGCATATTCAAAAGCAGAGCCATTACTTTACTTTGCCAACAAAGGTTCATCTAGTCAAGGCTATGGTTTTTCCTGTGGTTATGTGTGGATGTGAGAGTTGGACTGTGAAGAAGGCTGAGCACCGAAGAATTGATGCTTTTGAACTTTGGTGCTGGAGAAGTCTCTTGAGAGTCCCTTTGACTGCAAGGAGATCCAACCAGTCCATTCTGAAGGAGATCAGCCCTGGGATTTCTTTGGAAGGAATGATGCTAAAGCTGAAACTCCAGTACTTTGGCCACCTCATGCGAAGAGTTGACTCATTGGAAAAGACTCTGATGCTGGGAGGGATCGGGGGCATGAGGAGAAGGGGACAACAGAGGATGAGATGGCTGGATGGCATCACTGACTCGATGGACGTGAGTCTGAGCAAACTCGGGGAGTTGGTGATGGACAGGGAGGCCTGGTGTGCTGCGATTCATGGTATCGCAAAGAGTCGGACATGACTGAGCGACTGATCTGATTTCATCTGATACTACATCTCCTTTATCCATTTATCTGCCAATGTACATTTAGGTTGCTTCAATGTCTTGGTAAATAGTGCCACTATGAAGTCTGCAGTATATGTGTCTGTCCTCAAGCTCATGATCTCTCACAGGGTTTCGATTATGTTTTTAGCCAGGACCATTACCATCTTGCATTTCAATTGGAGCAGAATTTTCTTCAAAGCTCACTCTTGGAATGCTGGCAGAATTTGCTTCAAAGCTCACTCTTGGGTCGAAGACTGTAGGACCAAGAGACTCAGTTCTTTCTGGTTGTTGGCTGGAGGCCAAGGACCTCTTCATTAGGTGTTTTACAACATGGCAGCTGGCTTCCATCAGAGCAAGTGGAGAACAAGTGAGAATGAGTGAAATAGAAGCCTGAGTCTATAATAATCTAATCTTGTATGTGGCATCTCTTTGTTTTGATCAAATGTTATTCTTTGGAATCAGTCTCTACATCCAGCCCACACTCAATCTCTACGTCCACCCCTTCAAAGAAGGGGTTTCACAGCAGTAAGAATTACAAAGTATGTATTACTAGGGGCTGTTTTAGGGATTGCCCACCCCAACCAAATACAAAAGAGACTTCATTCATGTGCTGTTACTGTTGTTCTGTCGACTCTTTGCAACCTTATGGACTGTAGCACTCCAGGCTTCCCTGTCCTTCACTATCTCCCAGAGTTTGCTCTAATTCATTTCCATTGAGTCAGTGAGGCTATCTACAGAGAAGGCAATGGCAAGCCACTCCAGTACTCTTGCCTGGAAAATCCCATGAACAGAGGATCCTGGTAGGCTACAGTCCATGGGGTCACTAGGACTCGGACACGACTGGGCGACTTCACTTTCACTTTTCACTTTCATGCATTGGAGAAGGAAATGGCAACCCACTCCAGTATTCTTGTCTGGAGGATCCCAGGGGTGGCGGAGCCTGGTGGGCTGCCGTCTATGGGGTCGCACAGAGTCCAACACGACTGAAGCGACTTAGCGTAGAGTAGCGTAGTGAAGTGACTTAGCAGCAGCAGCAGCAGTGAAGCTATCTATCTCATCCTCTGTATCCCTCTTCTCCTTTGCCTTCAATCTTCCCCAGCATCATGGCCTTTTCCAACGAGTCAGCACTTTGCATCAGGTAGCCAAAGTATTGGAGCTTCACCTTCAACATCAGTCCATCCAATGAATATTCAGGGCTGATTTCCTTTAGGATTGACTGGTTTGATCTCCTTGCAGTCCAAGGACGGACTCTCAAAAGTCTTCTCCATCACCACAATCCAAAAGCATGAATTCTTTGGCACTCAGCCTTCTTCATGGTCCAACTCTCACATCTATACATGACTACTTGAAAAGCCATAGCTTTCACTATATAGAGCTTTGTCAGCAAAGTGAGTTCTTTGCCTTTTATTATGCTGTATAAGTTTGTCCTAGCTTTCCTTCCAAGAAGCAACCATCTTTTAATTTCATGACTGCAGTCACCATCCCCAGTAACTCTGGAGCCCAAGCAAATAAAATCTGTCACTTCTTCCACTTTTCACCCTCCTATTTCCCATGAAGTGATGGGACCAGATGCCATGATCTTAGTTTTTGAATATTGAGTTTTAAGCCAGCTTTTTCACTCTTCTCTTTCACCTTCATCAAGAGGCTCTTTAGTTCCTCTTCACTTTCTGCCATTAGAGTGGTATCATCTGCATATCTGAGGTTGTTGATATTTCTACAGCAATCTTGGTTCCACCTTGTGATTCATCCAGCCTTTCAATTTCACGTGATATTTTCTCTATATAAGTTAAATAAATAGCAACTTCACTTTCACTTTTCACTTTCACGCTTTGGAGAAGGAAATGGCACCCCACTTCAGTACTCTTGCCTGGAGAATCCCAGGGACTGGGGAACCTGGTGGGCTGCCATCTACGGGGTCGCACAGAAGCGACTGAAGCGACTTAGCAGCAGCAGCAGCATGGAACAGAAATAGATTTTTTTTTTCTGGTATTTCTTTGCTTTCTCTATGATCCAGTGAATGTTGGCAATGTGGACTCTGGCTCCTCTGCCTTTTCTAAACCCAGGTGTACATCTGGAAGTTCTTGGTTCACATACTGTTGAAGCCTAGCTTGAAGGATTTCTAACATAACCTTACTAGCATGCTGCTGCTGCTGCTAAGTCTCTTGAGTCGTGTCTGACTCTGTGCGACCCCATAGACGGCAGCCTACCAGGCTCCGCCACCCCTGGGATCCTCCAGGCAAGAATACTGGAGTGGGTTGCCATTTCCTTCTCCAATGCATGAAGTGAAAAGTGAAAGTGAAGTTGCTCAGTCGTGTCCGACCCTCAGTGACCCCATGGACTGTAGCCTTCCAGGCTCCTCTGTCCATGGGATTTTCCAGGCAAGAGTACTGGAGTGGGGTGCCTTTGCCTTCTCCTAAATAAGTACAGTTGTCCTGTAGCTTGAACATTCTTTGGCACTGCCCTTATTTGGGATTGGAATGAAAACTGACATTTTCCAGTCCTGTGGCCATGGCTGAGTTTTCCAAATTTGCTGACATATTAAGTTCAGCACTTTAACAACATCATCTTTTAGGATTTTAAATAGCTCAACTGGAATTCCCTCAGCTCCACTAGCTTTGCTTGCAGTAATGTTTCCTAAGGCCCACTTGACTTCACACTCCAGAATGTATGGCTCTAGTGAGGGATCACACCATCATGGTTACCCCAATCATTGCTTTTTTTTGTCTAGGTATTCTGTGTATTCTTGCTACCATTTCTTCATCTCTTCTGCTTCTGTTAAGTCCTTACTGCTTCTGTCTTTCATCATGCCCATCCTTGTATGAAATGTTTCCTTGATCTCCTCAATTTTCTTGAAGAGATCTCTAGTCTTTCCCACTGTATTGTTTTTCTCTATTTGACTGTTCATTTATGAAGGCCTTCTTAGCTCTCCTTGCTATTCTCTGAAACTCTGCATTCAGTTGGGTATATCTATTCCTTTCTCCATTACTTTTTGCTTCTCTTCTTTCCTCAGCTATTTGTAAAGCCTCCTCAGACAACCACTTTGCCTTAGGTTTGGTACTCTATGCAGACTAATTTAAACCTCTAAAGAGGATCATGAAGTGCTCAGGCTGCAATCCTTTATTTGTCAAACATAGGAAAGATGATAAATAGGTATGTTCATTTGTTCCATTGTTATAGGCTTTTGTTTTTTATATTTTGAGACAAAGCAAAAAGGGGAGTATTTTCTCATTGGACTAAACTCAGACGTGCTTTCTTTCATACCCAAATCCCTAGAATAATATAATCTTCTTCTCACCACTGTGTCACAAATCAGACTAAAGAAGAGCAGGAAGAGAGAGAGTGAAAGAATCAAACAGATGAAGCAGAGAACATAGAGGACACAGCTTAAGAGAAGACCCTTGCAGGGTAATACATAGGATAGCCAGAAAGTTTCAGAACCTGACAAATGAGGATGTATGCTCTGAGATTCAAGTATCATTCAAATGTATAAAACAGATAGGTTTCAAACATAAATTGCAATCAATAAAACAATTAGTAAAACTCGTGGATCATTCAAGTTTTGATGGGTACTACTCCCACTTTGTCATTTTTAACGCAGTTTAATCTTTATGATGACCCTACATAGGTCCTGTTATCATTCTCTCTTTGCAGATGAGGAAACCTCAGCATAAACAGGTAAAGGAATTTCCCCAGGGTCATACAGCTTGTTAATGACAAAGCTGGAATTTAAACAGAAGCATCAGGCTCCAGAGCCAGTGCACCAAACCACTGGTGAAGATGATCTCCTTAAAATGTGGTGATACACTTACCAGCCCTCCCCCAGTACCACCCACACCCACCATGTGCATGGAACAAGAACAGCATAGGGCAAGGAAAAGTTAATGGCCTGGGACAAAAAAAGAACATTCAAATAAGCCAAAGTAAAGATGCTTTCTTGGCTGCAACCGGCTCACTAAAGCGGCTGAGTGGAACTACCCCATGTCCAAGGTCAGGGGCAGAAGCTGGGAGGACCCCATGCCCGAATGGCAGCAACCAAGAGGAGTTACCCCCACATCCGAGGTCAGGGGCAGTGGCAGAGAGTGCCAGGCTGCAATGGTGCAGGAACAGCCGAGAAGAGCTACCCAAGTCCGAGGTCAAGGGCAGCGGCCTGGGAGGACAAACCCCACATCCAAGGACCAGTGGCTGCAGGGGCGCAAGAGGGCCTAGAGAAGCTATCCCACTTTGAAGGTCAGGAAAGGTGGTGGTGAGGATATACCCCTCATCCAAGGTAAGGAGCAGCGGCTGCACTTTACTGGAGCAGCTGTGAAGAGTTACCCCACGTCCAAGGTAAGAGAAACCCAAAAAGACAGTAGGTGTTGTAAGAGAGCATCAGAGGGCAGAACACTGAAACCATACTCACAGAAAACTAGTCACTCTAATCACACTAGGACCACAGCCTTGTCTAACTCAATGAAACTAAGCCATGACCGTGAGGCAACTCAAGAAAGGTGGGTCATGGTGGAGACATCTGACAGGATGTATTCCACTGGAGAACGGAATGGCAAACCACTTCAGTATTCTTTCTTTGAGAACCCCATGTACAGTATGAAAGGAAAAATGATAGGATACTGAAAGAGGAACTCCCCAGGTCAGTAGGTGCCCAATATGCTACTGGAGATCAGTGGAGCAATAACTCCAGAAAGAATGAAGGGATGGAGCCAAAGCAAAAACAATACCCAGCTCTAGATGGGACTGGTGATAGAAGCAAGGTCTGATGCTATGAAGAGCAATATTGCATAGGAACCTGGAATGTCAGGTCCATGAATCAAGGCAAATTGGAAGTGGTCAAACAAGAGATGGCAAGAGTGAACGTCGACATTCTAGGATCAGCGAACTAAGATAACTGGAATGGGTGAATTTAGCTCAGATGACCATTATATCTACTACTGTGGGCAGGAATCCCTCAGAAGAAATGGAGTGGCCATCATGGTCAACAAAAGAGTCCGAACTGCAGTACTTGGATGCAATCTCAAAAACAGCAGAATGATCTCTGTTCGTTTCCAAGGCAAAACATTCAATACCACAGTAATCCAAGTCTATGCCCCAACCAGTAACACTAAAGAAGCTGAAGTTGAATGGTTCTATGAAGACCTACAAGACCTTTTAGAACTAACACCCAAAAAAGATGTCCTTTTCAATATAGGGGACTGGAATGCAAAAGTAGCAAGTCAAGAAACACCTGGAATAACAGGCAAATTTGGCCTTGGAATATGGAATGAAGCAAGGCAAAGACTAATAGAGTTTTGCCAAGAAAATGCACTGGTCATAGCAAACACTCTCTTCCAATAACACAAGAGAAGACTCTATATATGGACATCACCAGATGGTCAACACCGAAATCAGATTGATTATATTCTTTGCAGCCAAAGATGGAGAAGCTCTATACAGTCAGCAAAATCAAGACCAGGACCTGACTGTGGCTCAGATCATGAACTCCTTATTGCCAAATTGAGACTGAAATTGAAGAAAGTAGGGAAAACCACTAGCCCATTCAGGTATGACCTAAATCAAATCCCTTATGATTATACAGTGGAAGTTAGAAATAGATATAAGGGTCTAGATCTGATAGATAGAGTGCCTGATGAACTATGGAATGAGGTTCATGACATTGTACAGGAGACAAGGATCAAGACTATTCCCATAGAAAAGAAATGCAAAAAAGCAAAATGACTGTCTGGGGAGGCCTTACAAATAGCTGTGAAAAGAAGAGAAGCGAAAAGCAAAGGAGAAAAGGAAAGGTATAAACATCTGAATGCAGAGTTCCAACGAATAGCAAGAAGAGATAAGAAAGCCTTCTTCAGCAATCAATGCAAAGAAATAGAGGAAAACAACAGAATGGGAAAGACTAGAGATCTCTTCAAGAAAACTAGAGATACCAAGGAAACAGTTCACGCAAAGATGGGCTTGAAAAGGACAGAAATGGTATGGACCTAACAGAAGCAGAAGATATTAAGAAGAGATGGCAAGAATACAAAGAAGAACTATACAAAAAAGATCTTCATGACCCAGATAATCACAATGGTGTGATCACTGACCTAGAGCCAGACATCTTGGAATGTGAAGTCAAGTGGGCCTTAGAAAGCATCACTATGAACAAAGCTAGTGGAGGCAATGGAATTCCAGTTGAGCTATTTTAAATCCTGAAAGATGATGCTCTGAAAGTGCTGCACTCAATATGCTAGCAAATTTGGAAAACTCAGCCATGGCCACAGGACTGGAAAAGGTCAGTTTTCATTCCAGTCCCAAAGAAAGGCAATGCCAAAGAATGCTCAAACTACTGCACAATTGCACTCATCTCACATGCTAGTAAAGTAATGCTCAAAATTCTCCAAGCCAGGCTTTAGCAATATGTGAACCATGAACTTCCTGATGTTCAAGCTGGTTTTAGAAAAGGCAGAGGAACCAGAGATCAAATTGCCAACATCTGCTGGATCATCAAAAAAGCAAGAGAGCTCCAGAAAAACATCTATTTCTGCTTTATGGACTATGCCAAAGCCTTTGACTGTGTGGATCACAATAAACTGTGGAAAATTCTGAAAGAGATGGAAACACCAGGCCACCTGACCTGCCTCTGAGAAATCTGTATGCAGGTCAGGAAGCAACAGTTAGAACTGGACATGAATCAACAGACTGGGTCCAAATAGGAAAAGGACTACATCAAGGCTGTATATTGTCACCCTGCTTATTTAACTCATGTGCAGAGTACATCATGAGAAACGCTGGGCTGGAAGAAGCACAAGCTGGAATCAAGATTGCTGGGAGAAATATCAATAAGCTCAGATATGCAGATGATACCACCCTCATGGCAGAAAGTGAAGAGGAACTCAAAAGCCTCTTGATGAAAGTGAAAGTGGAGAGTGAAAAAGTTGGCTTAAAGCTCAACATTCAGAAAAGGAAGATCATGGCATCCGGTCCCATCACTTCATGGGAAATAGATGGGGAAACAGTGGAAACAGTGTCAGACTTTATTCTTTTGGGCTCCAAAATCACTGCAGATGGTGACTGCAGCCATGAAATTAAAAGACACTTACTCCTTGGAAGGAAAGTTATGACCAACCTAGATAGCATATTGAAAAGCAGAGACATTACTTTGCCAACACAGGTCCATCTAATCAAGGCTATGGTTTTTCCTGTGGTCATGTATGGATGTGAGAGTTGGACTGTGAAGAAGGCTGAGTGCCCAAAAATTGATGTTTTTGAACTGTGGTGTTGGAGAAGACTCTTGCGAGTCCCTTGGACTGCAAGGAGATTCAACCAGTCCATTCTGAAGGAGATCAGCCCTGGGATTTCTTTGGAGGGAATGATGCTAAAGCTGAAACTCCAGTACTTTGGCCACCTCATGCAAAGAGTTGACTCATTGGAAAAGACTCTGCTGCTGGGAGGGATTGGGGGCAGGAGGAAAAGGGATGACAGAGTACGAGATGGCTGGATGGCATCACTGACTCGATGGACATGAGTCTGAGTGAACTCTGGGAGTTGTTGATGGACAGAGAGGCCTGGCATGCTGCAATTTATGGGGTTGCAAAGAGTCGGACACGACTGAGATGAACTGAAAGATGCTTTCTTAGCTGTACTTGGTTATAGTTAGACCAATCACCCATGACAACAAATATTTTCAGGTGAGTAGTTCCTTGGTAGATATAGGTTCACAGTTATGTAATATGGCAAATTTAAATATATAGTTTATCATTCACATTCTGTGGGGTGAGTTTAGTTATTTTCAAGTAGTCTTTTCATTGTCATCAAAAAGCCCTTATTAATGAACCCTTTGTATTGGTCAGACAGATCTTGACCATGAAATACTATGTTGTCTGATATATAGTGGGCAAAATATATAATCAGTAAGTCATCCATAGCAATACCTCTAAAAGGCTTATTTTCTCCTTAGTGTATAAATATTACCCTTCTCATCTCTCCCTTCCTTCCTCTCTCTCTCACCCACACACACGTACATACACACACACATACACACACTTCTTCTCATCTGGCAAGGGAGTGACAGAGAATAAGGAAATTTGCAAAGTCACATTACCCCTGAAGAGAGCACTGGCTTGCAATTACATTTGTCTTAAATTTACTGAGCATCCAGCATATTCCAAGAAGCATTCTCTTGATAGTCCAACTTAGTATCTTATTATCACAGTGAAGACACAATAGTTCTTATACCTTTAAAAGTCCGCTAAGTCTGAAAGCAGATAGTGACCATGACCAATGTTCCCATACAAGGTACAACACACAATAGGTGATTCTGAGAAAGAAAGTTACTGAAAAGCAGATTCCTAAGTGGATAAAAGAGGGTGAGGGCAAGAGAGAATAGGACGAAGTCACCTCACCCAGCTGCTTCCTGTATTTCTCTTCCCTCCTCCTACAAATGATTACTGGTTCCTTGGGGATTTTCAATTAAACAGGAACCTGAATACATTAACCTTTTCTGTTTACAATACATTCATCAGGACAGCCTTGGCATGCCCTTGAATTCCAGGGCTGGGCTTGGAGTGAAGATACCATCGATATCCAGGGCAAAATTTGTCCAAGTGAGGCTTAGACAGCCTATACTGAGGTTCATAAATGAATCTTGTTTTTAAAAGGATCTTTTATAAGTGAAATTTTGAGTTGGAGAAAAGTACCAGAAGTATGTTGATTAACTCATCTCTAAAATAAGATTATACTAAATAGCCTTCTAACCATATTTTAAATACAATACACATGGGTAAAACATTATTATTTACACAATAGTTTCACATAAATTATCTCATCTGATCCTCCAAACAACAAAAAATATGAGATCAATAAGAGAAAAGGAGAAAAAAAATGCAAGACAATATTATTAATTGTGATATGCACTAGGCAGTGGGCCTCCTAGGTGGCGCTAATGATAAAGAACCCACCTGCCAATGCAAGAGATGCAAGAGACACCGGTTCAATCCCTGGCTCTAGAAGATCTCCTGGAGTAAAGCCTGGCAGGCTTCAGCCCATGGGCCGCGAAGAGTCAGACCCAATTGAGCAACTGAGCACAACAAGATTAAGGCAGTATGATATGGGAATATATTTTTAATACTTTCATTTTTATAGGTAAAAATGTTAAGACCCAGTTAAGCTAAAATAACCAGTTTAAAGATCTCTTAGGTAATGCATTCCTAGTCCCTATGAATAAATCAGTTCTTTGATACAGGGGCTGCTCTGGACTTTGCAGCCCACGCGGGGTTTCTGACCATGCATATGAAGCGGCACTGGTGCTCCCCAATTAATCTGACAACTAGAAATGCCTCCAAACATTTTTACTTGCCACCCATTAGAATTAGTGTCAGGAGAGAGGCAGACATAAAACGTCTGTTTGAGAATTGGGACTACAGGCTGCTCTGGCTGATGCAACAATCTGCCTATATCTGCTAAGAGCTTCCTTACATTCTTGTGTTAACATAGTCAGAGTTTGTCACGTGAAAGAATTGAAACCTAGTCCAGGGTCAGAACTTTCAGTGTATGTATGACTGAGGAACAAGATTTCAGGGCTGATTATGGTAAATGAGTGGAATAGGAGGAGAGAGAAAGTTCTGAACAGGATAGATGGCCTGGATAAGAAGTTTGAATGTGATTCTGGAAAGTGGGACCAGATTCAGCAAGGGCATTAGTGCAGGTCCAAGACACCAAGACAGATATGGACTGAAGAGATTTCTTGAGGAAATGCCTTTGAAACTAGAGGAGAAAGAAGAGTAGGCAAGGAAGCCTTCATATTGCCATGAAAAGTCTTAATACCTGTGAAGGGAGATGGAGACCCAAGAGGAAGGGCCCCAGACAACAGAGTAGTTCTGAGAATCTCAGCAAGCCAGGCAGTTGGGGGCCTAGAGTGCAGCTACCTCTTAGAACAGTTAGCAGATACTCAGGCAGAAATGCGGAGAAGGCAATGGCATCCCACTCCAGTACTCTTGTCTGGAAAATCCCATGGATGGAGGAGCCTGGCAGGCTACAGTCCATGGGGTCGCTAAGAGTCAGACACGACTGAGTGACTTCACTTTCACTTTTCACTTTCATGCATTGGAGAAGGAAATGGCAACGCACTCCAGTGTTCTTGCCTGGAGAATCCCAGGGACGGAGGAGCCTGGTTGGCTGCTGTCTATGGGGTCGCACAGAGTCGGACATGACTGAAGCGACTTAGCAGCAGCAGCAGCAAGCAGAAATGTCTCTGCCTAAGTACTCTCCTGTGTTCAGCCATGTAGCCATGTGCTAGGAGCACCGAGGGAGAATGCACCCTAGGTGGGAACACTCAGGCAGATCCCATGGGTTCAGTACCCACTGTCAGCACACTGCATGGCTCACAGCCAGTTCTCTCTTGAAGGGCGTCTGAGAAGCATCTCCATGGCTGCCTCCATCATGCTTCAGAGGGAGGTCCTCCAAGGAAGGAAAGGGTGAGTTGGGATGTCTCTGGGCATTGCTGTAGCAAAACTAACTGTCTCTGTAAATAAATGAAAAATGAGGGCAATAAGAGAAATTCTAAATGGCCACCTTTATGACAACAGGACTAACTGCCAGCCATCTCTGTCACTCTGCATGAAGACTATCATTACTTGGAGGCAAAGGATACAGTCAGATACCAGGGAGGATTTGGGAAACTTCAGAAAGGGAAATGTGGTCCCAAACTAGCTCTTTCACTCTCATCTCCATTTCTACCTTGTAGTATTCTGCCTTTTGTCAACTGGGTAGGATGAGGGTATCAGCCCATGTCCATTCAAGAACATTTTTTCATTTTAAACTCATTAATTGATGTACTTAAAACTGGAAGTATTTTCCCAAAGTATTTGAAGTAGTATATGACCAGTGGCAGTATAATGCACATATTAAGAACAGAGAACACCCTGGCGAAACTGTCTGTAGGGGGCAAATTGCATTTGTTAAGCAAGAAGGAGGATATTTGTTAGTAGGGGCAGAAACAGGTAAGATAATTACATAAGACAAAGCAGGTGAAGAAACAGATGCTCATCACATTTTTGCTGAGATCCAATATTATTTATATGGGTTTCAAAGGTCACCCTGCTTATTTAACTTTTATGCAGAGTACATCATGAGAAATGCTGGGCTGGAAGAAGCACAAGCTGGAATCAAGATTTCCGGGAAAAATATCAATAATCTCAGATATGCAGATGACACCACCCTTATGGCAGAAAGTGAAGAGGAACTCAAAAGCCTCTTGAGGAAAGTGAAAGTGGAGAGTGAAAAAATTGGCTTAAAGCTCAACATTCAGAAGAAGAAGACCATGGCATCTGGTCCCATCACTTCATGGCAAATAGATGGGGAAACAGTATTAGACTTTACTTTTTGGGGCTCCAAAAATCACTGCAGATGGTGACTGCAGCCATGAAATCAAAAGACTCTTACTCCTTGGAAGAAAAGTTATGACCAATCTAGATAGCATATTGAAAAGCAGAGACATTACTTTGCCAACAAAGGTCCGTCTAGTCAAGGCTACGGTTTTTCCAGTGGTCATGTATGGATGTGAGAGTTGGACTGTGAAGAAAGCTGAGTGCCGAAGAATTGATGCTTTTGAACTGTGGTGTTGGAGAAGACTCTTGACAGTCCCTTGGACTGCAAGGAGATCCAACCAGTCCATTCTGAAGGAGATCAGCCCTGGGATTTCTTTGGAAGGAATGATGCTAAAGCTGAAACTCCAGTACTTTGGCCACCTCATGCGAAGAGTTGACTCATTTGGAAAGACTCTGATGCTAGGAGGGATTGGCAGCAGGAGGAGAAGGGGACAACAGAGGATGAGATGGCTGGATGGCATCACTGACTCAATGGACGTGAGTCTGAGTGAACTCCGGGAGTTGGTGATGGACAGGGAGGCCTGGTGTGCTGTGATTCATGGGGTCGCAAATAGTTGGACACAACTGAGCGACTGAACTAAACTGAACTGAAGGTGGCTCAGCAGTAAAGAATTCATCTGCAAGACAGGAGACACAGGAGACTTCAGTTCGATCCCTTGGTCGGGAAGATCCCCTGGAGAAGGGAATGGAAACCTACTCCGATAATCTTGGTGAGAAAATATCATAGAACCCACTGGGCTTTAGTCCATAGGGTCTCAGAGAGGTAGACAGAACTGAATTGAATGAACACACAATACTATGTACAAACTAGGCAAGGAATGTGGCTTATACCCATGTGGTTCTCAAAGTGTGGTCCCCTGATCAGCAGTACCACCATCATCTGGCAACTTGTTGGAAATGCCAGGTCTCGGGCCCCACTTGAGAAATCTTGAATCAGAGATTCTGGAATAGGGAACAGCAATCTGTATTTGAACAAGGCCTCCAGGGGACCCCAGTGTACACTAAAGTTTCAAAACCACAGGCTTAGATAATATTTTCACAGTAACTCTCAAAATTTGACATCTCTGTCTGTGTTACTGTTACATGATCTTTGAGTTATCTTCCATTTTCCCATCCCAGACTCATTCCCTACATTCTACTCCCATCTGCACAAACACATACACATGTACAAACACACCCCACACATGCATTCAGGTACCACACACTTGATTTTTAGTTTTCCATGTGTAAAATATGCATCCATATGTTTTCAGAAAATGTTAATAGACTCACCTCAATTATCCTCATGGTCTGGACCCCAACCTAATCCAACCGGTTTCCAAGAAAAACCTGTATCCCCAAATATTTGGGGAAACCTGTTTCTCCAAATATCAAATATCATTTAATATTTGATATTTCCCTATGAGTAGACACAGATCACATCTGTGGCTAGAAAGTCTTCATATTTTGATGGGCCCTAGAAGAAGAACAAGGACTGTTTTTGGATGGGGGTGTATAATGTTAAATTTGTTCCTCTTAATATCTGTGTATTCAAAAAAAACTTCCAGAAAGGAATTACAACTAGGAGTCACCCTTGGATAATACTTCTCTTACAAACAGGAAGTAGAGTGGGGTCATAGTGGTATGAAGTAAATTCAGAGTTCTATTTGTAGTGATCTAGCAACATGATCGGAGAAGGCAATGGCACCCCACTCCAGTACTCTTGCCTGGAAAATCCCATGGACAGAGGAGCCTGGTGGGCTGCAGTCCATGAGGCCACTAAGGGTCAGACACGAATGAGCGACTTCACTTTCACTTTTCACTTTCCTGCATCGGAGAAGGAAACGGCAACCCACTCCAGTGTTCTTGCCTGGAGAATCCCATGGACGGAGAAGCCTGGTGGGCTGCCGTCTATGGGGTCGCACAGAGTCGGACACGACTGCAGTGACTTAGCAGCAGCTTAGCAGTAGCAACATGATACTGCATGAATTTTCCTTTTTATTCTTATATTTTGTTCTCTGTTGGTGTTCTTGCTTAAGTCTTTAGTGAAATCTTAGCCTTCTCTGGCTGTTAGAAAAAAAAAAAGAATTTGGCATAAACATTGGATAGTTTTCAAGAAAAAAAAAACACATTTGGGGACCAGCATGCTTGTGGCCACAAAAAATACTGCGAAAGACCCCAAGTGATAGTCAACTCTGAAAAGAACAGTAAATTTCTTTTAATCTATTTGCCTGTGGGATTCTCCTTCATAGTCCCCAACTCCAGGAAATTATAAAAGCAGTGGAAACAAAAGTCCAAAATATAATTTTAAGTCATTTACGTGGATGGTAGGAGGCCCATAGCATGTACTGCAAATTACTTCTGAAGAGCAACTTTCAGTACTGCAAAAATACAGTTGTGAATTGTTGGCTGAAATTAGCTCCCTCACTTAGCTATAAGAGCATAATTACTCTCATCAAGGAAAAGCAGACCAGACATGCAAAGAACTTGCTGAGAAAAAGGAAAAAAATATACTATTGAGCCCTGGTAGACTGAGCACTGCTAAATGGTTTTGTCGGATCCAATTTTGATGATTATTTAGCAATCTCCTACCTGCAGCATTAGAGTTCCCAGGGCATATCCTAAATTGAAGGATATTTGTAATAAAAAGATATAAGCCTCCAACTCCCATTTTTGCCAAACATTAATAAAAATCAAATTAGAAGCAAGTGCCTTGAAAGGCCACTGGCAAAAGATTTTAGTATTGTAGCAATGTGAATCTGATAAGAAAAGGAAATGCTCTTCCTTCTTTTTTTATTTTAGGAATAATATAAATACAACTTTTTAAAAACAGTTGTGTAAAAGGCAGAAAAAATAACCTTATATTCTAATATGCCTAGAAAACATGAATTCTATTTTTCTTTCACTTTGCAAAAAAACACATAGATATGAAAGACAGACACCATGATTAAATGCTGCACAACTACCTCAAACCACAGTAGATACTGACTTCAAATGCCCTTTTCATTATTCTTAATGAAATGTGACTTCATTTTTCCCACACACTCGAAATTGTGTCAGCTGAGAGTTCAAACATGTAAATGAAACCAAACACTCAAAAGAAAACCTCCATTCTCTGTATCCAAAGGCCATGTGAGGACATCAGCTTATGCCAAGTGAACACATGGGAGGCAGAGAAGGAAGAGGATGGCTTATTCACTTTTTACTTAATCTCCTTTGGACTCTGCCTACCTCTGTGTCTGCTTTTGTTTTCATATCCTCTCATGAATACAGTTAAAACTGGCTCTAGGTCATATTGAACCAGATATCATTTCAGAAAGTCTTCTATTTTAGAGTGATACACTCCAGGACCAGTGCCAAGGTCCTCAGAGCTCCCTTTGTGCTCTACTATTTTATTATCTAAATACAAGCACCATGATCTTCCCAGAGGTTCCGTGGAAAAATCACTGGATTTGGACATTGGCAGACTTGCATCACAAGTCCAGTCCAAATTTTTCCTTAATATGTATTTGCTCTTAACCAGAAAGGACATAAAAAAACAAATGCTCTATTACCCTTACACAGGTAAGCAGCACCAGACAATCTGATCACCATGTTTATTCTATCTCTCCTGTTTCATTGCTTTGTTTCTCAGTGTGAAGGGAGGTTGGCGTGATGGGTAAGTAGGATTAACAACACAGGGAAGATTTTTACCTGGAGTCAATGTTGTAGGCATAGGGCTTCCCAGATGGTACAGTAGTAAAGAATCTATCTGCTATGAAGCAGACACATGTCTGATCCCTGGGTTAGGAAAATCCCCTGGAGAAGGAAATGGAAACCCACTCCAGTATTCTTGCCTAGAAAATCCCACAGACAGAGAAGCCTAGTGGGCAGCAAGCAGTCTATGGGATCACAGAGAGTTGGACACAACTGAGCGACTGGGTACAGTACGATGCAGCAGTGTTGTAGGTATGTTAAGATACAAGTGCAAAATTTGGAAATTCAGAAACTTAGAAACCACAAGAAACGGAGACTTGTCTCTTTGAGCCTACTTCTGGCAATCTATATTTTCTATGCCATAACTATGTAAACTTCACATGCTATGGAATATTGAGCTTCCAATACCACAGTGCTTGATGCAATGATTTTGACGTCCCTGGATAAAATGTGATATATGCAAGTACAATATGTCACTATTACTACTGTAGAAGTATGACTGATAAAATACTAATATTGGTATTAAAAAAAAAAAAAAAAAGAAGGCAGGGAAGGAGGTTTGAGGAAAAAAACTTGGCCACAGATACGATGAGATTAATTTATACCCCCTTGCAAGCCTACAAAGCCAGGAGTATCTGACTCCTTCTTCACCTCTCATGCCACTCTCCATCTGGGCTTACTGTGGCTAGAACATGCTTGTTTCTTTTCCTTGATATTGTCAAGATGATTGTTTTAACTCTTCGCTGAATACTGTATTTGGAATGTTCTTTGCCCAAATTTCCAAACAGTGGGTAGTTTGAACCCATTGTTCAGATTTGAACTTTGATCTCACCTTCTGAGAGAATCCTATCCAATCTGCTTATATAAAATTACAACTTGGACTTCCCTGGCAATCCAGTGGTTAAGACTCTGTGCTTTCAATGCAGTGGGCATGTGTGGCTTCCCTGGTCAGGAAACGAAGATCCCACAAGCTGTGTGGCACACTCAAAATAAGTAAGTAAATAATAAAAGAAAATAACACCTCCACACACATACACACCCCTTCTCTATCCTGATCTCTTCTATTACTCTCCATAGCACTTACAGTTCCCTAATTTTTGGTGTATGCCAGTTGCCAGGCTCTCCATAATAATACCAGAATGGAAGCATCATTTGAGCAGGAATCTTGTCTACTGTACTCCCTGCCCCAATGCTCAGGGTCTAGAATAGCATAAGAGCACTTTCTTCCTCATCACTGAATTCTCATCATTGCCTTCTCCTCAGTTGCTCAAAATATGGACATTAAATGTTGAATTGTCAGAAGAGTTAAACATGACCTCTGCCTCTGGTTTGCTTATAATTAAATCGAGAAGACTTGCATTAAACATACACAAGCTTAGTAATAAAAGACTCACACAAGATTTCGAGAAAAGGTCAGAGTCATCCCAATGCCTAATGAGGGAGAAGAGAATCCATTGGGTCTTTTTACTTCTAGGGTCAAAAGACCAGTAGAGGAATTTTTCCCCTTGTTTTATTTTCATAAGCAAATAGGAAAAATATTTTTAAAAACATTTTCCTGGGGCTTGATTTTTTCACACATCTTTAAACTTATGATCAATATTCCTTAGCTTATGATCTCCACTGAAATGTAAACACTAATAAGGGTTGACATGATCAGTGCCATTTTAAAGATACTTGGAATTAAAGGATTCAGATGTGTCTACTGTTTTCTCCTTGCTACATGAGGCGTTTAATTTTTCAAGTCTATTCTTCATTGGTCTGAGAAATCAACACTTGGCACCTGATGTGAAGTAGCCCAGGGCTCACTCAGAAAACTGCTTTTCTTTATTTTAGGAAGTAGAAATAATCTCACATTTGCATTCAACTCTGTGTTGGATATTTTCTGGATGTATTGGACATATACAGTTACAGTTTCCTTCTAAGAGAAACCCTGAAGAAACACAGAACTACTTTCTGAAGAAGTTCTAGGAGATTGCTTATTCATAGGCAGATGTGTCCTATAATACAAGATGTTGGTCCCTTTCCCACAGCTGATAGATGGGACCAGCCTGACTGCGGTCCTAGGCTTCATAAAGTTGCTGACCTCATCTAAATATTCTGAGCTTCGTTTTTGGGTTCTCTAATGAAAAGTGATGTTCTTACTTTTTTATCAGGCTGCAGCATGTCTACCAAATAAACACAAGTGAGTCAGAGAGATCTGAGGCTATACATTGACACTTACTCCTTGGAAGGAAAGTTATGACCAACCTAGATAGCATATTCAAAGGCAGAGACAGTACTTTGCCAACAAAGGTCTGTCTAGTCAAGGCTACAGTTTTTTCAGTGGTCATGTATGGGTGTGAGAGTTGGACTGTGAAGAAGGCTGAGCGCCGAAGAAGTGATGCTTTTGAACTGTGGTGTTGGAGAAGATTCTTGAGAGTCCCTGGACTGCAAGGAGATCCAACCAGTCCATTCTGAAGGAGATCAGCCCTGGGATTTCTTTGGAGGGAATGACGCTGAAGCTGAAACTCCAGTACTTTGGCCACCTCATGCGAAGAGTTGACTCATTGGAAAAGACTCTGATGCTGGGAGGGATTGGGGGCAGAAGGAGAAGGGGACGACAGAGGATGAGATGGTTGGATTGCATCACTGACTCGATGGACATGAGTCTGAGTGAACTCTGGGAGTTGGTGATGGACAGGGAGCCCTGGCGTGCTGGGATTCATGGGGTCACAAAGAGTCAGACACGACTGAGCGACTGAACTGAACTGAACTCCAAGATATCAAAACTTTTGATGGATCCAAAATAGAAAAAGTGGACTATTTATGAACTTTACAGCAATTTGTGTCTAGTTCTGTTAACAAGAGAAAGAATTCATTTTAGGGAATAGGTTAATACTCTTATTTGAGGATGAAAGTTATTTGGTTACCCAGAAGTAAAGTCTAGAGCCTGGATTAGAAGAAATCTTTTTGTGAGAAAGATGGCTTCACTAATGCTACATTTAATGTTAAAAGGCTGCCTTTAATGAAAAGAGGGTATCTTGCTAACTATCTTTCTCCAGTGGGGCAAGGAAACAGTTTAAGTTTTTTTTTGTTTGTTTGTTTGTTTTCTTATTTTAGATCTATTTACAAGTAGGAAAAGTATGAAAGCAGAGACTTAAAAGAATTGGATAAATAATGTGGTAGAAGGCCCTTAGAACTAGAAAAACTAATCCACAGGAAGCTCCTCTGAGAGTAGATTTTTGTCTAATGAACTCTAGGAACAATTCTATCTGGTACTGAGTTTTAAGTAAATTTTTTTTTTTCCATTTTATTCTCCATTAGTAAATCCACATGTTGCTATCAAGGCTTCCATCAAATCTACAAGTTGCTAAAAGTTTGTGTTAGTAGTGTCACTTTAGTGACAGATATTTGGGTAGATACTTCACATCACAGAGAAGCCAGAAGTCAATACGAGGTAATTCAATTCAGCCTAGAGCATCACAGGGTCACGTGACAGCCTAGGCACTCTCTTGGACTAGAGGCTTCCCAGAAAGAAAACTAAACATCCTGCAATCACAACATGGAGTTAAAGTGTTACTAACCAAGGTCCTTGACTTCCTTAATCAATAGAAATTTATGAGAGGCCAGACAAGAAATTCATGCAAGGCTTTATTGAGGCCCATTCTACAGCAGGAGGAAGTGAGGACAAGCAGCAGTTTCCCTGGCTTATTCGCTTGCTCAGGGGGAAGTGAGCTGGTTCCTTATATGGGGTGAAGGTACTGGTCAGCTGGAGGTGTGGTTTACTTGGTTTCCCAACTTTTTTGGCAGTGTTGGGTGTGAGGGAATGCATGGTACCCTGCTTTTGCTTCCTGCTCTTCAGAAGTAGAAGTTGGTCCTTTGGGGCTTTCTCTATTGTTGTCCATAATTTACCTCAACTGTGCATGTATGCAGTTTTTAGTTCCTTATAGTTTCTTTGTATTTTGTTGCTGGAGGAGATATTTGTCCAGGTGCAAGTGTTGCAGCACTTGCAGCAAAGGGTCTCCAGTCCTAGGTCACAGCCTGTCTCAAAAGCAAAGGTAATCTCAGAAGGTGGGGCAACTTGATGGAACTCAGCTTAGGTGAAAAATGCTTCAGAGTCTTTATCTAGGAGTTTTTTTAAGAATTGTCAGTCCTTCACAGATGTACTTAAAAACTCTTAGTCTTCTATCTAGGGCTTTCCAGGTGGCTCAGTGATAAAGAATCTGCCTGCCAATCCAGGAGACAAGAGATGTGGATTAGATCCCAGGGTTGGGAAATGCCTTGGAGAAGGAAGTGTAGCCCACTCCAGTATTCTTGCCTGGAAAATCCCATGGACAAATGAGCCTGGCAGGCTGCAGTCCCTGGGGTCACAAAGAGTCGGACACGACTTAGCAACTAAAAAACAAGCCATCTATCTACATGATAATAATCTTTGCCAAAATTTGTCTAATATTTTAACTACATTTGGCTGAGGTCATTTGTCCCCTCCACTCTGGTTCTTGCCCTCATGCTGCTCTCAGTCTTGTTGGGTGACATGGGAATGGAATGGTTATCTTTAGGATATCACTAAGGGAAAATTGAATTGGGAGTATTACTGCAATTTAGAAAAGCATTATGAAACATCTTTTAATCAGTGAATAAATTAGAAATAATTTTTAAGATTAACAGACATTGTGGGGCCATACCTATATCCCTCCGTTGCCTGAGGCTGACATTCAACCATCAGTATTTTCACTTTTTTTTTTTTTCCTGGAATCTCTCATTGATAACCAGAGAACAGAAACACCTACCTCTTTACCCAAAAAGTATCTAAAAATGGCTGAAGATGTTGAATATCACCCCTCATCGTTCAGGTTGGGTACATTTGAAGCACACTTGCTTCCAAGCTCCCAAATAGATTTAGCAACCCACAATGATTCTTTCCTTGATAATATACCCTATCAGTTTCTCTATGATTCTCTGACTCACTTTGCACTTCTTATTGATACTTCCAAGAATCATCTCCCAAATTAAACTACTCACACTGAAATCTTTATTTCAAGTCTACTTTTGAGAGAAACCAAACCAAGATGGGTTCTTTCTCTTGTCATCTTTATATCTATTTTTTTAACTGAGAAAAATATTGGGCAAAACATAATAGAAAATGAAACAGAAGCTGTAAAGACGATCAATAAATTCAATAGAGATTTGAACTGCAACAAAATTGAGATACAAATTATACCTTTTTTATGGCTACATCATGTGGCTTGTGGAATCTTAGTTCCCAGACCAGAGATGGAACCTGTATCCCCTGCATTAGAAGCATAGAGAAATCTAAATTATAACAAAAAGATTTTTCAGATCATGCCAAAGTAGTATTTTTTTGAAAAGTGTTATATTTCAAATAGGAACAATAATAGGTTCTTGGATTTTTAGGAATCTAGTTAATGAAGAGGATTTAATCATAAGAACACATTAGAAAAATATAAATTTTCTGCTAATTTGACACAGAACACTAAAATATCACAAGACTAAAAATAAACCACCACAATGACAATATGGTGATGATGCATGGGTTAACGAGCATCATCAATTCAAAGAGTATTGAAGATGAGCACAAGAAAATTTGAAATGCCCAGATACTTAACAGTTTCTTGATGGGAGAGAGTATCCGCCACAGGCCCTGAGCATCCCCATATATTTTTGTAGGGCACAACATGCAAGGTCCTGACAACTCTTTAGCTGGGCCGTTATTTAGGTTGTGTTTGCAGTGAGCAAACTTGAGGGATGAGGTAATGTCTCCCCTTGGACAAACAGCAGACTTACTTCCATGTACTATAAAAGTGGTGAATCTCCCAGGCTCTCCTATAATACAGCTAACAGCATGTGCATGCATCCATGATAAGATCTTTGTGTGGCCCCTGCGGAGGGTATAGTAAACCTGCCCAAACCTGTACAAACCCACATTAATCTCTAGCTGCTGTTTTTGTTGTGAGTAATAAAGTCCTTTGTCCTTTGCCTCTGAACCACTATAAGGTCTCTGTCACAGCCACCCAACTCTGCTACTGGAGCAAAAACATCCACATACAATATAGTAATGAATGAGTGGGGCTGTTCTCCAATAAAATTAATCATGAACACTGAAGTTCCATTCCATATTATTTGGATGTGCTATGAAATATTATTTTCTTTTTTATTTTTTCAAGCATTGAAAAATACAAAAACCATTCCTAGCTTGCATGCCATAATGTGGACTTGTGGACTCCTGCTTTAAGCCTTAAAAGAAACTAGATAAACTAGATTAATATGGCCATATAGTAGGCCAAACTCAAAAAGCAAAATGATGCAAGTCAGGAATATAAATGCTATAAAGAGAAGGGGGGAAATGGAAGGTGTTTTATTCTCTAAATGCATGTTTTTGAGACTGAATGCTTGAAGACTTGTGTGTTCTGAGCATATATGTCATTTTTCCTATTCTCATGGACACTGTAATAAAAAATTACCCAGACTCACATAGTCTCATCTTTTCCAGCTTTGGGACTCAATGCTGGACTGAGAGATGGTGAGATGCAGTCTCTTGTAGGTATGCGATCAATAGATGAGAACTGTAGTGGATGGTGGGACATCTTATCCCAGCTGTCCCTTACTACTGCCAAAGGGGTTAGAGATTGTCTTAAGTAGGAAATATAAAGGGACATCTCTACATTCTATATATGAAGGATTCTCCTGATATACCAAGAAATACTACAGTAGAGAAGAAGGCATGACTGGGTTAACATTTCAGTTCTACTATTCGTTGTATAATTTTCTACAAAGTAACTAACCTTTCTGACCTCCATTTATTTTTCAGTCCTAAAGATGGGAATAACAGTAATAGACTGGTGTGGTGGTTAATGACATATGTGACATATCTAGCTAACTTCTAGCCCATAAGCAAATGGTTAATAAGTGTTAGAAATGTCTACCGTTCCTTTCTTCCCCTTGTCAAGTCTTTTGCCCCAAATGAAAACATCTTCAGTTTGCTTCAGGACTGGTCCTTAACCATGTTTTCTTTTCTCAGTTTAGTTAACTATTCCACGTACTGTGCCAGGTTTGTACGCAGGTAAAAAGCATCATCCCCGTTCTTAAATAGGAGTAGGAGAGGATGGAGAATAAAGAGGCATGCAGACAGAGGTATACACCATAACCTACCTTCAGTGTAGAAATGGTATATTAAATAAATCTGGAAAAAATAGTAGTGGGCTGGGTGGTAAGACAAGAAGAGAAAAGAAAGGAGGAAATAAGTAGCCAACATTTTTAATGTCCTTCTATGTGCCAAGTGTTCTAACCAAGAGATGCATGTATGTTAGCTCACCTCAATAGTTGATTAGACAAGAAAAGAAGATCTTCACATTTTCTGAAGATTGTAAGCTAGTGTTGAGCCTTGAAAAAGTGCTAGGAACGTGCCTAGTGGAGAATAAGAGTGTCTGGACTTTGAGCAAATTCCAGAGAGGCACAGGGAGCTAAAGATGAGCATCTGGGGAGGGTAGAGGACAGAGCAGGGGGTGGGTTGAAAGGCTCTTTTTTAATGGCAATATTTTAAGCATACACAAATTCTTAAAAATAATAAAAAGAATAATTATGCTCTGATATTCAATTCAAGAAATGAAATTTTGCTGATAAAGTTAAAATGTTCCTGGTTGTATACCAGTTCTCAGGATAGCTCTGAAAGTGTCCTAAGCTCTGGCATTATAGATATGGCTTCCAATTCTGAAGCTAAAAGGAGCTTTCAATGTATCCTTCTAGCCAATGACAATATAAAGCTATTGTAAAGATGACAAAAATTTTATTATCTAGAGGTCATTAAATATAATGAAATATAACAAAATCCTCATTCCCTGCAGTGGTTTATGTGTGGAGCTGCCTGCAGACAGGGCTTTGGTCTGAATGATCCTTTTATTTAGTTTTCCTTATTTTAATCTTATTACTAAATCCCTTGGAGTTAATGCCCTTCTGTTTGCAATGAGATCAGGCAAACTAAAGTGTCATATAAAAATTGAAATTCCTCATCTGATGCTTCTTATTAAGAGAAGAAAAGTGTTAAATAGGATTTTATTATGGTAAGGAAATTTATGCAGTGGAATTATATCTACATTAGAAAAGAGAGATGGGGAATTGAAGTTGTTAACTAGATCATTCAAGTATCTAGTTACATGTATCAGATACATTTTCTACTCTTAGTTATCTAATTATTTCAAGTCAACATAATTTTGAGGCACTTTTAGCTAATTTCCAGTCTTTATTTTGAACAGACTGGATTTTTTTTTTTTTCCTTAATTGCATTAAACCAAAGGATATGGACATATCCATTGTAGAAACAATGTATACTTCAGTGTTTAACTTTGCAATCAGCATTGCTTAACATCCTATAATACATGAGGAAATTCTTCTGGCAACATGATTTACCTGTCAAGGGTATACACACAACAGCCTCATTTTTCCAGGTCAGGAATGTAAGAGTTCACAAGGCAGGAACTGTCTTTCAGCAGGAGGTGGCTGTGAAATCTATTTTAAGTTATTAATTAGAAGTGACATTTGGCCTTCTAGTGAACCAAGCTACAAAATCAGTGCAGTGAAGGAATTCTTGCCAAACGTGGCTACTCTAGTCCCTGAATATGCCAGCAGTGTCCTCAGGTTCTTAATTCTTTGAATTATTTCAGGCCATTTGTCCTGATTTTTATCCCAGAATATATGTTACCCAAGTCCACAGAATTCAAATATTAGCAATAGCTGATACACTTACAAAGAACCTTTTATTTTATTTTTTCTTTTGCTCTGTTGAGACCTGGTGAAATACACTGGTTTTATAGGCAGAACAAGCAGAATTTACATCCTGATTTCATGCTGATTGGTGAAAAATGAGTGCTTTACTGAATAACACTCATTGCAGTTCCTCATCTACAAAAGGGGCTTAAATAACCTTCTCAAAAGCCTGTTGTGGTAACCAAATGAGATAAGCTATTAACTATGTCTCTCATTAAAACCAGGAGCAAGTTAGTGAGCTCTCCGCACCCAGTTTGTTCACCTATAAAATGGGTATACTGTTAGTACCTATCTCACAAAAGGGTTGTGAAAACTAAATTAATACATGGATGCAAAGTTGTTTCAATCATGTCACTGTGAACCTTTGGACTGAAGACCACCAGGCTTCTCTGCCCATGGAATTCTCCAGGCAAGAATACTAGAGTGAGTCACCATGCCCTCCTCCAGGGCATCTTCCCAACTCAGGGATCGAACCAGTGTCTCCTGACACACACATACACATAAATATACATATTTATATTAATGTGAATATTCTTTATAGGGGACAGAAATGCAAAAGTCGGAAGTCAAGAAACACCTGGAGTAACAGGCAAATTTGGTGTTGGAGTACAGAATGAAGCAGGAAAAAGGCTAATAGAGTTCTGCCAAGAGAAAACACTGGTCATAGCAAACACCCTCTTTCAACAACACAAGAGAAGACTCTACACATGGACATCACAGATGGTCAACACAGAAATCAGATTGATTATATTCTTTGCAGACAAAGATGGTGAAGCTCTATACAGTCAGCAAAAACAAGACCGGGAGCTGACTATGGCTCAGATCATGAACTCCTTATTGCCAAATTCAGACTGAAATTGAAGACAGTGGAGAAAACGACTAGCCCATTCAGGTATGACCTAAATCAAATCCCTTATGACTATACAGTGGAAGTGAGAAATAGATTTAAGGGACTAGATCTGATAGACAGAGTGCCAAGTGAACTATGGATGGAGGTTTGTGACACTGTACAGGAGACAGGAATCAAGACCATCCCCAAGAAAAAGAAATGCAAAAAAGCAAAATGGCCATCTGAGGAGGCCTTACAAATAGCTGTGGAAAGAAGGGAAGCAAAAAGCAAAGGAGAAAAGGAAAGATATACCCATTTGAATGCAAAGTTCCAAAGAATAGCAAGGAGAGATAAGAAAGTCTTCCTCAGCAATCAATGCAGAGAAATAGAGGAAAACAACAGAATGGGAAAGACTAGGGATCTCTTCAAGAAAATCAGAGATACCAAGGGAACAGTTCATGCAAAGATGGGCTCAAAAAGGACATAAATAGTATGGACCTAACAGAAGCAGAAGATATTAAGATGAGGTGGTAAGAATACCCAGAAGAACTGTACAAAAAAGATCTTCATGACCCAGATAATCACGATGGTGTGATCACTCGCCTAGAGCCAGATATCCTGGAATGTGAAGTCAAGTGGGCCTTAGGAAGCATCACTACGGACAAAGCTAGTGGAGGTGATGGAATTCCAGTTGAGCTATTTTAAATCCTGAAAGATGATGCTGTGAAAGTGTTGCACTCAATATGCCAGCAAATTTGGAAAACAGTAGTGGCCACAAGACTGGAAAAGGTCAATTTTCATTCCAACCCCAAAGAAAGGAAATGTCAAAGAATGTCCAAATACCACACAAATGCACACATTTCACACTCTAGCAAAGTAATGCTGAAAATTATTCAAGCTAGCTTCCACAATATGTGAACCAAGAACTTCCAGATCTTCAAGCTCGATTTAGAAATGGCAGAGGACTAGAAATCAAACTGGTAACATCCATTGGATCAAAGAAAAAGCAAGAGAATTCAAGAAAAAATAGCAATTTTTTGGCACTTACCTGCCTCATGATAAATCTGCATGCAGGTCAAGAAGTAACAGTTAGAACCAGACATGGAAAATTGGACTGGTTCCAAATTGGGAAAGGAATACATCAAGGCTGTATATTGTCACCTTGCTTATTTAATTTAAGCAGAGTACATCATGTGAAATGCTAGGCTGGATGAAGTACAAGCTGGAATCAAGATTGCCAGGAGAAATATCAATAACCTCAGATATGCAGATGACACCAGCATTATGGCAGAAAGTAAAGAAGAACTAAAGAGCCTCTTGATGAAAGTGAAAGAGGATGAAAAAGCTGGCTTACAACTCAACTTTCAAAAAATGAATATCATGGCATCTGGTCCCATCATTTCATGATAAATAGATGGGGAAACAATGGAAACAGTAACAGACTTTATTTTCCTGGGCTCTAAAATCACTGCAGATGGTGATTGCAGCCATAAAATTAAAAGATGCTTGCTCCCTGGAAGAAAAGCTATGGCCAATCTAGACAGCATATTAAAAAGCAGAGACATTACTTTGCTGACAAAGGTCCATATAGTCAAAGCTATGGTTTTTCCATTAATCATGTATGGATGTGAGATTTGGACCATAAAGAAAGTTGAGTGCCAAAAAATTGCTGCTTTCAAACTGTTGTCTTGGAGGAGACTCTTAAAATCAAACCAGTCAACCCTAAAGGAAATCAGTCCTGAATATTTATTGGAAGAACTGATGCTGAAGCTGAACCTCCAGTGCTTAGGCCATCTGATGCAGAGAATTGACTCATTGGAAAAGACTCTGATGCTGGGGAAGATTGAAGGCGGTGGAAGAAGGGGATGACAGAGGCTATGATGATTGGATGGCATCCCCGACTCATGAACCTGAGTTTGAGCAAGTTCTGAGCATTGTTTGTGGCCAGGCAAGTGTGATGTGGTGCAGTCCATGTGGTCACAAAGGGTCAGACATGATTGAGCTACTGTTTAGATTCCATAAAGGAAATCTTTGTTATATTATTATTGTTATTAATAGTCTTTGTCTAAGAATTGATTAGTATTCTCTCATAGACAGTCCTATGATCAATAGGAAGGTTTTTCATGGCTGTAGAGAGTTAAATTCAATCTCTCTAGACGCATTTCTGACAAGAAAAAAAAAAGGTATACAATAATTTTGCTTGATGAAGCCTCAAGAATAATTGTATTCACAGTGAATTCTTAAATAAATTTTGAATCAGGTAAAAGTTGACCTTCTCTGCTTTCCAAATCTCATTTTACTTCTGAGAGTCTCCTTTTGCTTTTCCACCCACTATGTCCAATGCTAGGTCTTTCCAGTTACCTGGGAACCAGCCTCTGTATTTCAACTCTGACTTCCCATGCCTTCCTACCTTGGCCCTTTCACACTTAAGTTCAGCACTTAAGTCAGCTTTGCTTGGATGCAATTTCTCCTGTCTCTGTGATCTACTAATTAACCAGAACAGCTTTTCCACTTAGATGTCAAGGAAATATTGGATTCTCACACCACTTTCACAGTACATTCTATCCATTAGAATCTGCACTAGGCACTAGCAAGGACTGATTTGAGATGACCTTCCAACCTTAATTTCAAGGAGCTCAAAGTTTAGTTAAAGAATTAAGGAACAAACAAATTAAACAATTAGGAGAATTAAACAGAATAGAACTGAAAGGACAAAAACTTATTAAACTGTTGTGTCTCTAAGAATTTTGTGCTCAGTCTCTCAGTTGTGGCCCCAAGGACTGTGGCCTGCCAGGATCCTCTGCCCATGGAATTTCCCAGGCAAGAATACTGGAGTGGGTTGGCATTTCTTTTTCCAGGGAATCTTCTCAACCCAAGGACCAAACCAGTGTCCCTTGTGTCTCTTGCATTGGCAGGCATATTCTTTACCACAGGCACCCCTGGGAAGTCCCTAAGGTTATTAAAAGAATCAACTGTATGGTATTCAGGAAATTTCTCTCATTTAAAAAAAAAAAACAAAACAAAACTCCAAGAGTCCAAGAGCTATGCTATTAATGATATTTGCAACTCAGTGGAAAAGAAAAACTCAATGAAAACATGAAATGCTTATCATCTAACATCTCTGGATTATTTTAAACACAGCTAATCAGAATAAATCAGTTTTCTTTCCAATCCCAAAGAAAAGCAATGCCAAAGAATGCTCAAAATACCGCACAATTGCACTCATCACATACTAGTAATGTAATGCTCAAAATTCTCCAAGCCAGGCTTCAGCAATACGTGAACCATGAACTTCCAGATGTTCAAGCTTATTTTAGAAAAGGCAGAGGAACCAGAAACGAAATTGCCAACATCTGCTGATCATCCAAAAAGCAAGAGAGTTCCAGAAAAACATCTGTTTCTGCTTTATTGACTATGCCAAAGCCTTTGACTGTGTGGATCACAATAAACTGTGGAAAATTCTAAAAGAGATGGGAATACCAGACCACCTGACCTGCCTCTTGAGAAACCTGTATGTAGGTCAGGAAGCAACAGTTAGAATTGGACATGGAACAACAGACTGGTTCCAAATAGGAAAAGGAGTACGTCAAGGCTGTATATTGTCACCCTGCTTATTTAACTTACGTGCATCATGAGAAATGCTGGGCTGAAGGAAGCACAAGCTAGAATCAACATTGCTGGGAGAAATATCAATAACCTCAGATATGCAGATGATACCACCCTTATGGCAGAAAGTGAAGAAGAACTAAAGAGCCTCTTGATGAAAGTGAAAGAAGAGAGTGAAAAAGTTGGCTTAAGACTCTACATGCAGAAAACTAAGATCATGGCATCCAGTCCCATCACTTCATGGCAAATAGATGAGTAAACAGTGGAAACAGTGGTTGACTTTATTTTGGGGGGCTCCAAAATCACTGCAGATGGTGATTGCAGCCATGAAATAAAAGATGCTTACTCCTTGGAAAGAAAGTTATGACCAATATAGATAGCATATTAAAAAGCAGAGACATTACTTTGTCAATAAAGTCAGGCTAGTCAAGGCTATGCTTTTTCCAGTAGTCCTGTATGGATGTGAGAGTTGGACTATAAAGAAAGCTGAGCACCTAAGAGTTGATGCTTTTGAACTGTTGTGTTGGAGAAGACTCTTGAGAGTCCCTTGGACTGCAAGGAGATCCAACCAGTCCATCCTAAAGGAGATCAGTTCTGGGTGTTGATTGGAAGGATTGATGTTGAAGCTGAAACTCCAATACTTTGGCCAGCTGATGCAAAGCCCTGACTCATTGGAAAAGACTGGGAAATGCTGGGAAAGATTGAGGGCAGGAGGAGAAGGGGATGACAGAGGATGAGATGGTTGGAGGGCATCACAGACTCAATGGACATGAGTTTGGGTAAACTAGAGGAGTAGGTGATGGACAGGGTGGCCTGGCATGCTGTAGTTCATGGGGTTGCAAAAGTCAGACACGACTGAGTGACTGAACTGAACTGAACTGAATCAGTATAAAAACTGTTGCTCAGGAAAATGTTAGAATGAAATTCCTAATAACTATAAAGTTTAAGGGCTTACAATGTGTTAACACTTCACTGGAAAATAGGAGGAACAAGGGCTGCTTGGCAGAGGAGGGAGAGTAAGTTATAAACTGCAGGAACCCAGGGACCTATTCACTTCCTTTCTGCATAAGAATAAGAGGAAGATTTTTCCATTTGCATAAAGAATGACACCTCTAAGGTCAATCACTCCCCAGGTGCTCAGAACTAGAGAAAGAAGGAAAGAAAGGATTGTCCCTTTGAGGGTATGGGGATTCAATGCCTAAGAACAAGTCATTCATGAGTCAAGTGCTCCCCAAATACGGAACTGCAGGTGAATGAAATAAATAGCAATGTCCTCCTCTGTACAATGAGGGCTTTGAACTAGATGATTTCTAATTTTCTATTCAGCTCTACTATACTGAGTCTCCTTACAGGGCATTCTAAGACTTAAACGGTTATTATGGATCCTTCATGCCTTATGCCAAGAAGGAAATGGCACCCCACTCCAGTACTCTTGCCTGGAAAATCCAATGGATGAGGGAGCCTGGTGGGCTGCAGTCCATGGGGTTGCTACGAGTCAGACACGACTGAGCGACTTCACTTTCACTTTTCACTTTCATGCATCGGAGGAGGAAATGGCAACCCACTCCAGTGTTCTTGCCTGGAGAATCCCAGGGACAGGGACGAGGGAGCCTGGTGGGCTGCCGTCTATAGGGTCGCACAGAGTTGGACAGGACTGAAGCGACTTAGCAGCAGCAGCATGCCTTATGAGTTGGGAATAAGAAGCTTTCCTATTCAAAGATTATGCCCAAAGGTTTCACAGACAGTGAGGAGAGTATGCTGAATCTTGAGGGAAACAAGAGCACTCGTCTCTGTCCAGAACAAGCAGCCAGGAATTCATGAGAGGGCAACCACAGGAACCCAGACTTGGGGATCCACTGAAAGAAGATTAAAACTTACATAGGATCCAAGGGAAATAACAGGAAAAGAGCTTCTGAGAGGTCTGGGAAGGGAGGCAGTTCTGTTGATGGGAGGTCTGCTTACCCTACAAAGTACTATAAGAGTTTGTGCCAATATCATAGACAGCTTCACCCCAAAGGACGTTGCAGTGTGATGACTTCAAATTGAGAGGTAATTAAAAACTTTTTCTCTCTCCAGTTACGACACACTAGGCATCCTGTTGTTAACTAATCATTTTCAAACAGTGGTAAAATCATGACTTTCATTCAGGTATTAAAATAAACATGTGATAAAAGTTTTACGTAATACATCATTAATGAGAAAACTTGTAAAATATCACAACCAGTTTGACAGATGTATTTATAGATCCACAATATTAATAATAAAATGAATGCACAAATAGAGGCGAACTGGCCTCTTCCACAGTGAGGGAGAAAAGTCTACTGACAGAATCATCATGTTTGTAAGCAAGAATTATTTTATATTTTTATCAGCTATAATTCACAGGTTTATAAAACAACTCAAAGACAATGAAAGAATAAGATGAGGTAGCCTAGAAAGGTATAATCTTAACAATGCATAGTTACTTTTGAAGCATCTGTTTTGTTTTTTTTTTTTTTCCTATCCACAGCTCTGCCTATCTTTAATGTAAACAAACTATGTTCACATTTCTAGAACTGCCTCTGAAAAGCCTTGATTTCAGTTCTCCATTCACAGACCTAGGTTGCCATTGTAGAATTTATGTGTCAAGACAAAAATAGCTAACAGTTTGCAATTATTCAACAAGTTCTCTATTTTAAGTATAAATAAATGTTAAAACTTTTCAGAGTTCCTTTCACAGTAAAACAGAGGAGAAAGAAGTATGGTAGATGATAAATCCCATCAGAAATGGAGGAATAAGACAAAGTGGAGAGAGACAGAGAAAGAAGGAAAGAGCAACTCAGTGAATTTAAGAGGAAACAGTGTCTAATCTTTTAGATTGGAAACATGAGCGTCTGGCAATTATGGAGGAGAGTGGGCTTCTAAACAGAGGGAGCACGATTGTGATAGTCCCAGAGTATAGGGGAGTGTGGACCAATAGGGAACTCCTACAGTGTTGTCAGCATATAGATGTAGCCAAAGAAGGGAAACATATAACAAGGAAATGAGGCCAAAAAGACTTTTTAAAGCAAACCATATTAAGAACAGAGTTATTTCTATTTATAATGGAATTGCATTCTCTCTAATGTATGGGGTGGTTTTTTTTTTCTTCTTTCTTTTTTGAGAATTTATTTTTTAGAGTAATTTTGTGTTTACAGCAAAATTGAAAGGGAAGTACATAGACTTCTCAGACACTGCCTGCCTCTACGTATGCATTGTTGTTGTTGTTCTGTTGCTAAGTCATCTCCAGCTCTTTGTAGCCACATAGACTGCAACACACCAGGCTTCCCTGTCCTTCACCATCTCCCAGAGTTTTCTCAAACTCATGTCCATTGAGTCAGTGATGTTATCTAGCCATCTCATCCGCTTCCACCCGCTTCTCCTTTTGCTCTCAATCTTTCCTAACATCAATCTTTTTCCAATGTGTCGGCTCTTTGCATCAGGTGGCCAAAGTATTAGAGCTTCAGCTTCAGCATCAGTCCTTCCAATGAATACTCAGTGTTGATTTCCTTTAGGATTAACTGGTTTGATCTCCTTGCTGTCCAAGGGACTCTCAAGAGTCTTCTCCAGCACCACAATTCAAAAGCTTCAATTCTTTGGCACTCAGCCTTTTTTATGGTCCAACTCTCACATCCATATATGACAGCTGGAAAAACCATAAGTTTGGCTATATGGACTTTTGTAGGCAAAGTGATGTCTCTGGTTTTTAATACACTGTCTAGACTTGTCATGGCTTTTCTTTTTTTTTTTCTGCCCCCCTCCCCTGCAAGGAGCAAGGCTCTTTTAATAGACAGTATCAATATCACTCACCAGAGTGGTACAGTTTTTACCAAAGATGAATCTACACTGATATAACATAATCACCCAAATTCTACAGTTTACATTAGGGTTCATTCTTGGTATTGTATATTCTATGGGTTTGGACAAAGATATAGTGACATACATCATAATATCATACAAAGCATTTTCACTGCCTAGAAACCCATTATGCTCTGACTATTCATCCCCCTACTGTAGTAACCATGGATTGTTAATTTCCATACCGTTGCCTTTTCCAGCAGGTCGTATGCTCAGTTGCTACCAGGGAGTCTGACTCTTTGGAACACTATGGACTGTAGCCTGCCAGGCTCCTCTGTCCATGGAATTCTCCAGGCAAGAATACTGGAATGGGTTACCATATTGTTGTAATCATATACTGTGTGTTTAGTCTCTCAGTCATGTCTGACTCTTTGAGACCCCATGGACTGTAACCAACCAGGCACATCTATCTATGGGGATTCTCCAGGTAAGAATATTGGAATGGTTTCCAGTTGCCATGCCTTACTCCAGGGGATCTTCTGAACCCAGGGATCAAACCCAGGTCTCCCACATTGCAGACAGATTCTTTACAGTCTGAACTACAAGAGAAGCCCAGTCATACAGAATGTACCCCTTTTAGATTGGCTTCTTTCACTTAATAATACACATAAAATCTTCTTATGACTTAATAGCTTCTCATGACCTGATAGTTTACATTTTTGAGTGCTGAACCCCTTAAGTATTTGCTTGGAAATTAAGTAAAGATTAAAAAAAATCATGTTTAGATTTATATTGTCCAGACAATATATTTCTGAAGTAAAAAATGTTAGAATTTGTTTATAATGAATAAATTGAATTTGCCAGTAGTACATACTACTTAGACTTATAGTCTCATACACCCATTCCAAGCCCATTCTACTACCTAGGAAAACACTGCATTAAAGACACTTAATCTTTTTATAGAGATTCACATAGTCTTTAATAAGTGACTGGACATCTCTAAGTTAAGAAATACTATGAAGCATTTCCTAAGCACTAAGACTGTTAAACCAATAGAGGACCTTTCATTCCTGAAGATAGATGAGAGAATGTTATTTTGTGCTATGCTTCATTCTTTATGCAGTCCTATTTGCTTTTTGTTTAGCTCCTGTGTGCATTAATTGATTCTGTCTTATAGAACAAAAACCACAGTAAGAAGTATAATGAATAATGAATGGCAGCAGCAATAGACTGATATTCCAGAGTACAGAAGATAGTAACAGTGTACAAAAGTAACCCTACTGACCCTGACTTCTGTTGTGAGTTACTTTCAAGCTAAGCAAACAACTCTGAGCCTTGAACAATGGCTGATTAAAGATAAAGAACAGAGATTATGATGAAAGAACACAAGATGCTCACCTCTCATCAATTTGTAAAGTCAATACATGATTGGTACCCACATCTCCTCCACTCTGATTGCTTTTGCTCCTTTAAGAATAAGAATATTGAATGTAACTGAAATCATGAAGAATTTATTATATGCCAGACAAGATTTAAAACATTTTCCATACAATCAAGCATTTATTTCACAGCCCAGTCTTATGAATTAAGTGCAAATAATACCATCAGTATTATATAAATGAGAAAACTGGCAGCTGTGGACTCACGATTTAAAAGCCAAGAGCCTTGTTCTTACCTGAAATACTCTTATTCCCAGCTAACTCATCTCTAAACATGTTTCCTTTCCAAATCTCCAGAAAAGCAAGTTAAATCTCATTCACACTAAAGTTGAGAGGATCATCACTGACATGAGATTGGAAGTCAAAATCTTAAAGCCACAGTGAAATGAGAAGGCAAAGTCAACACTCAGAAACCTAAAACAAAGGAGGGACTTTCTCATTTTGGGAGATCTGGTAGTCAATGGAATAGAAAGATTCAGGATGGAGAGAAGTCAGAGAGGTTTTTTCACCCCTTAAGCAAAACTTTAAATAAAATAATAAAGTCCCTTTGCCAATTATATAAGAGAATGAAACAGACTCACAGACAATAGAGAACAGATTTGTGATTACCAAGGGGAGTGAGGGAAAGGGATGGATTGGGAGTTTGGGATTAGCAGATGCAAACTAATATATATAAACTAGATAAACAACAAGGTCCTACTAACTAGCACAGGGAATTATATTCATAATCTGTGATAAACCATAATGGAAAAGAATATGAAAAATAATGTACATATATGTGTAACCAAATCACCTTGCTGTATAGCAGAAATTAATACAACATTGTGAGTTAACTGTACTTTAATAACACAAATTTTAAAAAAAAGAATGAAAAGGTGTACAGAAATCCCTGCTCCAGTTAATACCAGTTTGGGAACTCAGTTCCAGTTTGTTTATTGATTTTTGTTTGGTTGGGTTTTTTTTGTTAGTTTTTTTTTTTTTTTTTTTTTGTAATAAAGAGTCCTAGGCACTGCCCTCTTCCCAAAGGCAGCAGGAAATAAGAGCACAGTGTTTCCACTTTCTGCACTTAATCATGACACCCAGGCCAGCAGCAAAAATTGCTGGTACTGTCACTTGTGATCACAGTCAGCAGTACTGGAGGAAGGAAGATGAGACCCCTGATACTGACCAAACTTGAGACAACAGCTGCTTTACATCTTTACGATGCAGACATAGCTGCAGAGCAGTGCTTGGGAGAGAAAGGCAGTCATGGTCCTTTGGTTCATCTCGGATCCTGTGTTGTCCACGTTGAACCCTTGTCCCTTTCCATTTATCACGCCAGTCTTGACAAAGCTGAATGTTTTTTTCCTCCTGCTTTTACCTCCATAGGAAATGCTGACCTTGTTAAGGCAAGTCCTTCTCACATCTTTTTTTGACATTTAATTTTTTTATTCCAGTTGACAGAGCAAAGTGTTAGGTACAGACTTAATAGATACTCAAATTAGTTGTTCCCAAAATAATTTCTTGCTAATTGGGCAATTATTTTATTTTATATTGATGGGGGAAAGGATAAATGCACTTCAATTATAGGGTGAAAGAAAAATAGTCAAGTCAATTAATACTCGATTTCAATATTCATTTATGAAATAACCAGGGCTGTGTTCCCTGCACCCGTCATCCATACCTACTGGGGAATGGAAAGTAAGAAAAGGGGACTGGTGTTCAGACTCTGTTACAAAGATGTACACCTGGGGGCTGGAATGGGGGATCAATGGTCTTGGAAAGAGCACATTTCCAATGGATGGAATGAGCAAGTCCTGCCAGGTTGATATGCATCTTTCTCTTAGATTTCACACATTATTCTTATTATTTTTTTTTTTTTGCTTTTGATTTCTAGGATTTTAATAATAATTTCATACTGTTAAAATACTAGTTTCCTGTTGTTACTGTAAAAATTGTTCACAAATTATGTGCCATAAAACAATACTAATTTATCTTACATTTCTAGAGGTTAGAAGTCTTAAATGGGTCTCATGAGCTAAAATCAAGGTGTTTGCAAAGTTATATTCCTTCTGGAGGTTCTAAGGCAAAATCTGCGTCCTTGCTTGAAAAGAGAAAACTACCTACATTGCTCTGATCGTGACACTTCCTCTGTCTTTAAACCATCACTCCAACCTCTGCTTCCATCATCACATCTTTTCCATGACTCAAACCTCCTGTACTTCCTCTTAAAAAGACTCATGATTCTACTGAGCCCATTCAGATAATCCAGGGTAATCTTCCCATCTCAAGATCCTGAACCATATCACATCTACAAATCCCTTTTCCATTTAAGGTGACATACATTTTGGGGAATAGGACAAGGAGCATCTTTGGGGAACCATTATTTTGCTTGCCACAGTGGTTGCTGATTTTTGCTCAGGTTGTTGGCTCATGTCTATTGAGTCGATGATGCCATCCAACCATCTCATTGTCTGTCTCCCCCTAGTCCTACTGCCCTCAATTTTTCCCAGTATCAGGGTCTTTTCCAATGAGTTGCCTTTTTGCATCACATGGCCAAAGTACTTTCTTTCAATTTCGCCAAGAAATCGATCACCTGTTTCAAAGGCTGACGTTCTCTCCACACTTTCTTTCCTCTGTTCAGCTCTGTATCACTAGAAACTATACTTCCAAGTTATCACGTTCTTCCAGTTTCAGGTAAGTTTAATTATGAAATGGGAGGCAATGATGCAAGATTAAATAGCTTGGGAGAGGGAGAAGCCAGAGTACTTCACATCCTCTGTTTACTATAATGTGTCTGGTGTTGGCTGCACAGCCTTTTTCTCCAGCCCCTGTACAGTCTCCATCTTTTACCAGGTGATCCTGTCCTGTTGTTCCTCTTGTTCTAGGATGAACAGCAACTTTTTGACAATGACAATGTCTGAGTTTTATCACATCCCCAATGTGGTTTCTAAGCTCTCTTATACCTATAGTAACCTTCAGCTAAATTCTATTTTTCAGAAGTTATAAAGATTTCCTATTTATGTTTTATATATATGTATATGTCCCCTCCCTCTTCGACCTCTCACCCACCACCCTCCATACCACCCATCTGTTTTATGAAAGGAACTCTGATATGTATGCCAACCTAGGATAAGCTGAAGTTGGTGAATTTATCCATGAATTAATTAGATCTGAGATGGTGGCCACAGTAATTCTGCCCCCAAAGCTGGGAAACACAACCTGCCACTTAAAGACAAAGCAGATGACAAGGCTTAGACATCATTGTTTTTATTTGTTTAAACTTTTTATTTCTATTGCAGTATAGCTGATTAGAGCTTCCCAGTGGCTCAGAGGTACAGAATCTGCCTGCAATGAAGGAGCCACAGGAGACACAGGTTTTATCCCTGGGTCTGGAAGATCTCCTGGGTTTGGAAGATCCCCTCCAAGTATTCTTGCCCGGAGAATCCCATGGACAGAGGAACCTGGTGGGCTACAGTCCATAGGGTCACAAAGAGTCGAACACGATTGAAGCAACTTAGTATGCACTCATGCATAGCTGATTAATGAATAACACTGTGATATTTTCAGGTGAACAGCAAAGGGACTCAAGCATACATATACATATACCCATTCTCCCCCAAACTCTCCTCCCATCCAAGCTGCCATATAACATTGAGCAGAGTTCCTTCTCCTGTACAGTAAGTCCTGGCTGGCTAGCAATTTTAAATATAACTGGATGTACATGCCCATACCCGACAACCATAAGTTCATTCTTTAAGTCTGTGAGTCTGTTTTGGAATTAAGTTCATTTGCATTCTTTTTAGATTCCACATATAAGGGGTGTCCTATGGTATTTCTCTGTCTGACTTACTTCACTCAGTATGATCATCTCTAGGTCCATCCATGCTGCTGCAAATGGCATTATTTCATTATTTTAAATGGCTGAGTGATATTCCATTGTGTTAGTTGCTCAGTTGTGTCCAACTCTTTGCGACTCCATGGACTGTAACCCACCAGACTCCTCTGTCCATGGAATTCTATAGTCAGGAAAACTGGAGTGGGTTGCCATTCCCTTCTCCAGGGTATCTTCCCAACCCAGGGACAGAACCTGGGTCTCCTACGTTGCAGCCAATTCTTTACCATCTGAGCCACCAGAAGGAAGTGTAGAGCTGGCTTACAACTAAATATGAAAAAATTAAGCTCATGGAATACAGCCTCATAATTCATGGCAAACATAGGGGAAAAAGGTGGAAGTGGTGACAGATTTCCTCTTCTTGGGCTCTAAAATCCCTGTGAATGGTGACTGCATCCATGAACTCAGAAGATGTTTGCCTCTTGGCAGGAAAACTTCAAACCTAGACATTGTTTTGAAAAGCAGAGACATTACTATGCTGACAAATATCTGTATAGTCAAGGTTATGGTCTTACCAGCAGTTATATATGGTTGTGAGAGCCAGACTGTAATGAAGTGAGGGTCCTGAAGAATTGATACTTTTCAACTGTGGTGCTGGAGAAGACTCCTGACAGTCTCTTGGACAGAAAGGAGATCAAACCAGTCAATTTCAAGGGAAATCAACCCTTTTGGAAGGACTGATGCTGAAACTGAGACTCCAGTATTTTGGTCACCAGATACGAACAGCTGACTCATTGGAAAAGTCCCTGACACTGGGAAAGATTGACAGCAGAAGGAGAAGAGGGCATCAGAGGATGAGATGGCTAGATGGCATCACTGATCCAGTGGACATGAACTTGGGCAAACTTCAGGAAATGGTGAGGGACAGAGATGCCTGGAGTGCTGCAGTACATGGGGTCACAAAGAGTTGGACACGACTGCGCAACTGAACACCACCAATATTCCATTGTATGTATGTACCACATCTTCTTTATCCATTCCTCTCTTGATGGACATTTAGGTTGCTTCCATGTGTTGACAATTGTAGTTGTGCACTTGACTCTTCCTTACATAGCTCTACAATGATGCTTATAAACAACCCATGAAGTTAACATGTTAACTGATGCTACATTGTCTGAATTCTGCAAAGTGACCCTGAATATTAAAGCTGATTTGACAGTAATGTTGAAATGAGAGCACTTCATTTATTCACAATGTAGGAAGTTTCCCTGTTCCTGTTCCTGAGACCTGTATGATTCCATCTACTGTCTCAATCATAAAAGAAATAAGGATTATTTTGAATTTTCAAAAAGGTCCACTTGGAATTTAAAAGCATCTTCTCCATTAGAGTTAATGACAAGGTTCTCCAAGGCAAGCCAAAATAGCCACTAATGTACATGATTAATGTCTCAACCTGGAGAGACACTTCTAAAGTAATTATGACTTCCTGGCTCTATCATCCTCTCTTCCAGAACCCAAACTTAAAAGATAAAGCCTTGAAATGAGATATTTTGTAAAGCTAGACCTCAAGAATAATGGAGTCATCTAATTAATGGATCTTGCTTCAGCCAAACAGTCAAATGTGGCACATGCTAGGATTAGGCATACTGAATTGTCCATGGCCCCTTTCACATTGCCAGCATATTTAAGGACCATGGTGGAAACATAACCTCTGTTTCTGAAAGTACCAACAAAAGACGGTATTCTTCCCCTGCTGCTGCTGCTGCTGCTGCTAAGTCGCTTCAGACGTGTCCGACTCTGTGCGACCCCATAGACGGCAGCCCACCAGGCTCCGCCATCCCTGGGATTCTCCTAGGAAGTTGTAAACCTGCCTACAATTGTTATTTGCCAAATGGATTCTGGCAGGTAGCCTAAATATCTTTTGTCAAAATAGAAAAGCCTTCAGTGAATGTAATAAATACGTTATAAGCAAGAAATTTCAAAGATAGAGAAAATCTCCTATCACTTCCAGGTTCTTAGATACAAACAAGGAGGAGGAGGAGATGGAAGAAAAGTAAAACACATAAACAAAATCAGTCACGCAGTTGGTATTCATACAATTGTTTACCTTCCTCCCTGGCCCTCATGGTTTATAAACAATAATTATAGTAAAATTTTTTCTCTCTCTCGCTGAAGGACCACATTTTGCATTTAATATTGAGAAATCATTTAAATGATTTTTCTATTAAAAATTAACACACCAGAAAACAAAATATTTGCTCTATTTGAAGAACTTTATTATTAATAACAGTGGAAAAAAAGTGATTATAAAGATTTTTTTTGAACACTTACATGTTATAGATGAGGAAACTAGCCCCTGCAAGGTGCCCTGATTGGCTCAGGGTTACCTAATACACGTGGCAAAGCTTGAGCAAGGCTGGGACTCACATTGGAGTTATCTAAGTCTTCTTGCTACAGTCTTTTCACTGTACAAAGGTATACAGTACAATTCAGTATAAAGAGTTCAACTTTCATATAAGAAAACTAGAGAAATTTTGTTGCTTTTTTCTGAGATAAAACAGACAACCTGGATGGATTTGAGAGGCTCAAAAGTAAATCAAGCTGCCTGTGAATTTGTGACAGATGGGCTTTATTTCTTTTAGCCAAAGTAATGAATCCCTCAACTTAACTTCACACTTGGGCAATTACTCAAGAGCATCACAATACTGAACACAATAATGTTAAGGAAGCTTGAGCAAAGAATATTGCCTGTGTTGATTTAGAGAGGAACCGTACGATTGAAGATGAAGGAAAAGAATGGCTCCAGTGCTTCACTGATGTCCCAAGACACAATCCTTCTCAGCTAGGAATTTTCAAGACCTGACTCAAGGGCTTTCTGGTGGCCCAGTGGTTAAGAATCTGCCTTTTAATGCAAGGAACACCAGTTTGATCCCTGGTCTGGGAAGATCCCACATGCCTCAAAGCAAGTAAGCCTGTTTGCCGCAACTACTGAGTCCACATTCTAGAGCCCATCTGCTGCAACCACTGAAGCCCCACACCTATAGTCCATGCTTTACAACAAGAGAAGCCGCCACAGTGAAACGCTCATGCACCTCAACAAAGAATAGCCCACATTCACTGCAGCCAGAGAAAGCCCTCTTGCAGCAATAAAGACCCACTACAGCCAAAAAATAAAATACATAAATAAATCTTAAAAAAAAAAAAAAAGATCTGACTCAAGCATGTAGAAACAGGAAAAAATGTTGATCTTATATTTAAGAAAAAGAAGTAGAGAGTTACTGTGTATCTAGCACATAGTGTGCTGGTGCTTAGTCATTCGGTTGTGTCCAACTCTTTTCCAACCCCATGGACTGCATGGCTCCTCTCTCCATGGGATTCTCCAGGCAGAAATACTGGAGTGGGTTGCCATTTCCTCCTCCAGGGGATCTTCCTGACCCAGGGATCGAACCTGTGTTTCCTCCATTTCCTACATCAGCAGGCGTATTATTTACCACTGAGCCACTCCAGGTACTTAAAAATTATTTGTTGATTTAATTTACAAAATAGTTTGATAATCTTATGATACTTTATTAGAATTTTTATTGCTATTAAAATAATTTTATTTTATTGGTCTATGATTTTTAAATTTCTATCATTTGCACTAAATAAGGCATTTTAATTATAGAAAAACTGTAAAAATATAACTAAAGAAAATGACTCATAAGTCTCCTATTGAAAGATAACCATTAACATTTTGTTACATATCCTGTCTGGGTCCTATTCTCTTTAGATACAAAGCTATTTTTTAGACAGTTTTATATGCATATTGTACTTTAAGTTCTCACAGGAAATCATTTAAAGAAACAGGGCAAATTGTTTCTCCTAAAAAAAAAAAAATCCTAATTATTCTTATTAGTCTAGTTATTTAGAAATGTTTGTAATATTGTAATATTTTTCCAATTTCCAAAATATTGACATCAAAGTGTAGTTGAGAAATGCACTGAATTTATAAATTAACTTGAAGGATATGTGAATTTTTATAATATGGAACCATTCCTTGATGGAATGTGTTAGAAAGCAAAAGATATAGTTGTTATTTGGTCCACATTTTTAAACATTTTCATATAAGGAAAAGATATTATAGCTGGCATGTATTTGTCATTAATATACTGATTTATATATGTATGCTTTATAATTATATATATATATATATATATACATAATTTTTTTGCTTCCAAACAAACTTGTTTGTGTAATGTCCAAGAATTCCTACTGATTGAGCAGATTTTGACAGATCAACAGAAGAATATGTCCCACCCACAGAGCATATGCCATGATAACATTCCACTTAATACTTGTCTGTTTTTGCCACCATGTTGATTAAGAAGCATCATATTGCTCATTAAGGAGACATGCTAGTTTTAAGGTACCCAAAATTCCTATTGCTCCAAAAGTGATGAGAGGCACAATAATTTCTAGCTTTTTATTCTATGATGTTTAATAATACAGGCTTCTCCAGTGGCTCAGGGGTAAAGAATCAGCCTGCAATGCAGGAGCCACAGGAGATCTGGGTTCAATCCCTAGGTCAGGAAAATCCCCTGGATCTTGGTATGGTAACCCACTCCAGTATTTTTGCCTGGAGAATTCCATGGACAGAGGAGCCTGGTGCGCCACAGTCCATAGCATTATAAAGAGTTGGACTTGAGTGAAGTGACTTAGCATGCATGCACACACGTTTAATAACGTCATCTATTGGACAAGTAATGTAAACAATTAGAAGATTACCTTTAGTCACTCAGTGGTGAAAGAAAGAGGAAACAGCATCAAAGTTATCAACATGATAATAGGAAAACTATGAATAGGTGTACCTCGATCCGTGGGGATGTTAATCCCATACCCATGTTTCCATTGCAACAGCATGCTCACTCTACATCTGCCCCTTACTTGGATCAGCGCCTGGTGGCTAAAGAACGAAGTCCAAATTAATCATTTTATTGATTCCTTTCCTTCAAATCATGTATTTACCCCTACTTTTATATGCTTTGGAAAGCAAAACAACCCATAACTACTTGTATACACAACTAAACAGAAGAAATTTATTATTCTTAACCCCTCTAAAATGTGCTTTTTCCCCAAAAGTATGTGCTGGGGCTTGTAGGATCTTAGTTCCCCAACCAGGAATCAAACCTGGGCGCTAGGCAGTGAAAGAGCACAGAGTTGTAACTGCTGGTCACTGGACTGCCAAAAAAAATTTTTTTTCCCCCCCAAGAATGTGATGTCTTCTGATGGTCCACACTCTTCCTTCCATTTGTCATTTTGTTGCAGATAAATCTTGCTTCTGATCCAGAATGTACACAAATCTATGTTATTTCTAAACTGGTTCTATGATAAGGACCAAATAAATAGTCCTTGGAGCTCTAGTTTTCAGCTTTGATGATTTTAACAGTTGTTTTGTTTGGGTCATCTAGTAAATCTAGAAAATGTCACCTGAAAAGAAAGAAATCTAACTTCTCCTTTTCAACTAAGTAGTAGAATTCCTTCTCTCTTGTTGTTCACTCATTCAGTCATCTTGGACTCTTTGCAACCCCATGGACTGCAGCATGCCAGGCTTCCCTGTCCTTCACCATCTCTCGGAGTTTGCTCAAACTCATGTCTATGAAATTAGTGATTACTCTTCTAATTACTTGAAAACAAGAAAAATGAGGTCAGCTCTGCTACTGGTCAATTTCCAGCTTCAGAGAAAGTCTAGACCTGGTTGCTGCCTTTTAAACAACAGACACCCAAAGCAAGCATTTCCATCTAAAGTTAAGATCATCAAAGGACATAGAAATTTCAGGGTGAAAATACGTCTTGCTTTTCCTTGCTCAGTTATTTGAGCAAGACTTTTTTGGCGGGGTTCCAATCAGGTCATATTTCTAAATATAAAAGCAGGATGGAAGTAGGGAGAGAAGGCTTTTTTCCTTCCATTTTCAATAAGGACTCTCCTAAATATATCTCTGCTCATGTACTCATTTCACCATTGGGGAGGGAGGTGTGGGTGGAGGATATTTCTGATTGGTAAAATTGGTCAATACGATTTGGCATCCTAAAGGCAATTCGGCTCTTCTTACTGGGAGGAGTTAACTTCAGAAAGGGAATGTTTTTGTCTGCTTCTCCAGGGCCAATCTCATCTATGGACTTTGGGTACCTCTGTTTCCTTTGATAAATCTGTCTGATTCTGGGGTTCAAATAAATGGCCCATTTGTCTTTTGCATCAAGATACTTCATCCTTCACCTTTCTAAAGAGTAAAATTGATCTTTAATATCTTAGCTCTTTCACTCTTTGCTCTTCTTCTCAACATGTTCAGAATACTTCTGTATTGAAAGGAAAATGAAAAAAAAACTAGACTTTTTCTGAACTTCAACAATGGATGTGCCATACTAGTTATAGTTATAAAATTAATATCAAGTAATTCTATTTGGGCATTGTCTTATACATTTGACTCAACAAGCATGTACAGACCAAGCATGGGAAATAGATGCTGCTAAGAGCTAAATCCACAGACAATGTTCCCCTCTGGTGTATATTGTCTCCTTTCCCAACATCTCAACAGTTAGGTATTTTCTTTGATACCCTCCATAAGGCATGACTCCTATAGGGGGAAAAAAATTTAGATAACTCATTTTCTAACTAGTTTATCTGTCAACTAATGACAAGATCTACCCTGGAGCATGTCAGGAAACTTTAAAACCATTGCTAAATATTAGAGTTTAGCTCTAATTTGAGATAAGCAGTTTACATTAATCATTATTTTATTTAGAATTTGTTTCACTTCCTCTATTCTAATCTAATAGCAAAAAAAAAAAAATCTAATAGCAATCCTCAAACATGTTCTGTTTTTAGGGATTCACATTTTTACAAGTCATATTTTTGATATAATCAACTGTCTCTCAATTGTCTGTTTTGTTTTTAATTATTTTAGTTTATGCTTTATACATGAATTTTTCAGAATTGGTTCTTTTATTAAAGATATGCATTTCTCTATAAGTGAGTTTCTACCCATACAAAATCATCTATAAGTATTTGGTCAGTAATGTTAAAAATGAAATGATGAAAGCAGAATCTGGGTTAAAAGAAAACTCTAAATAATTCATTTTTTAGATTTATTTAGAGTTTTCTTTTAACCCAGATAGAAACAGTAACTCCTATTATGAGAAGAATTTTAAGTACAAATATTCACAGGCTCAGCAGTAAAGAATCTGCCTGCAATGTGGGAGACTTGGGTTCCATCTCTGGATCAGGGAGATTCCCTGGAGTAGCCAGATACTAGCTACTCATCCCAGCATTTTTGCCTGGAGAATTCTATGGAAAGAGTAGCCTGGTGGGCTATAGTCCATGGGGTCACGAAGAGTTGGACAGGACTGAGTAACTAACGCTTTCACTTTCGTTTTCTCCTATCCAATAGGCTTGAAATTAAACTACAATTTGTAAAAACTTCATGTGAAAGCCAAATAAAGCTTATATTTAAAAAAAATGTTGATAAAAATTTCATTACTTGACATACTATCTTCTTGAATATAAAGACTTGATAGTCCAGAAGTGTCAGTCTCCAAGTCATTCTTAAAACTTACGTAATCCAAACAAAAACACTAATACTTTTTGGAAACTGGAATAGTAACCCTGAAGTTCATATGAAAGTAAATAAATATAACTTAGAAAATTAACGTATCAAAATATAATCAGATCTAAAATAATTAAAGCAATGTAATCCTGGTATTAATCAATGCAACTAGAAAATCTGGAAGCAATGTCCCCAAGTATGCTGGATTTTAGTGAAAGATAATATGGATAATAATATGGATGATTTGGTAGTTATCTGGAAAAAAATGGATTCTTGCTTCACATCTAAAACCCAAATAAAATCTAGATAAACCTTAGAGTTTAATGAATAACAGCAACAAAAAAATGCAAAACAATAATAAAAAACAAAGAATATGCATATATAACATAGCAAATAAAGCATAAATAAAATATGTTTAACCTCTTAAAATCTATGATGAGATTTTTTTTCACTTATTATATTGACAAAGTTCAAAATGCTTAACATTCATGAGAAGGAGAAGGAAAAAAAACACACTCACAAAATGAAGATAAAAATAAAATGCACTCAGAAAAAAATGTTTCCACACCTTTGCCATGAGTTAAAGTAAAAACAAAATCTACTCATGTTATTTTCTTTAGCAACAACAATATAATGATTTATAGCCCAGTCCCCATCACTTCAGTACAGCACAGGAGTAGAAAAGAGTCAGTACAAGCTTACTTAATCCAAGGCAGCAAGCCCCATCTGCCGGCAGAGACCTATGTTCAGAGCTAAACTTAACATGTAAAATGTCAAGCCCAGAAAGAAATCCACCCTAAGCCCCAGATTTCAAGCTTCCTAATTACAGCCTTCTACCCCAAACCAGACCAAACTCCAACCTCTCAGTCACATCGGATCTCTCTTTTTATGAGCGGGATTCAACAATATATTAGTATTAATATGCACATATTATTTGATCTAAAACTCCTTGTCTTATAGTAGGTCAACTATGTCATGTGGAGAAAGAATATATATAATCAACATTTGAATCAGGTTATTCATCATGATCTTTCTCATAATATCAAAAGACAACATATGCTAAAGGTTGGACTCGGTGACATTTTTATGGTATGACTAAGTTCTATAAAACCAAATTGCTAAAGAATAAATGAATGCATTATATTTGTGAAAAGCACATAAGTCATAATTTGCTTTAATATTTTCAACATTTACCTTGGTGGAGAAGCAGGGTGTTTCTTTAGATCATGTGATAGTTGTCAGAGAGAGGGAAATTTCCTCTTCTATCTGTATTAAGTTTTTGTGCAGGTACTAAACATGAAAATGACTCAAGACAGATTAACAGGGGAAAAAGAAACAAATTTTAAATTTTGCACATGTAGATCTCATAAAGCTTAGGACCTAAGAAGTGGTCAAAGCAGGCAGCATTTATACATTTTAGACAAACAGTAAGTTTGTAAGTAATTGACAGGACAAAGAAACTTAGTCTTTGACTTTTTATTATTTATGTATGTATTTTATTTTTGGCTGTGCTAGGTCTTCCTTGCTGTGCGTGGGCTTTCTCTAGTTGCAGCAAGTGGAGAGGGAGTGGGCAGGCTTCTCATTGCTGTGGCTTCTCTTGTTGTGGGGCATGGAGTCTAGAGTGTGGGCTTGGCAGTTGTGGTGCATGGGCTTAGTTGCCCCACAGGGATCAAATCTGTGTCCCCTGAAATGGCAGGTAGATACTTAACCACTGGGCCAACAGGGAATTCCAAAAACTTAGGTTTGAGGTACCCAGTTAGTGAAGAATCTAAACAGAGTTTGAGTGAGGTAGTAAATTAAGTAACAAGGTTAGTTTATACCAATTTCTCATCCCCCAAATTCCCTCTTTCTGGCAAAAAAAAAAAAAAAAAAAAATGTGTTCTTCTACCTTCAAAAGCTGGCAGAGCACCTTTTACATGAGACTCTTATCCCTGCTTTTAAGGAGACAGAGAGAAGTGTCAACGTGTTCCTCTTGCATTCACTCTTTCTTATCAGTATGCCATTGAGGGACATTTGGGGACACCTTGCCTTGGAATGCAACAAAATTAAGATACTTAGGCCTCCCTGACTCTTCTCAAATTAGGTTTTACCTCACAGACTGCTATTTTGCGAGAAGAGTCATTAGTACCTATCCCCATGATCTGAAGAAAGTTAGTTTCTGTTTAATTGCGTGTTATGCAAAGGTGAATGCATTGAGTTATTTTCATGTTGTTGTCACTCAGTTGCTCAGTCGTGTCTGACTCTTTGGGACACCATGGACTGCAGCACACAGGTTTCCCTGTCTTTCACCATCTCCTGGAGCTTTCTCAAACTCATGACCATTGAGTCAGTGATGCCATCCAAACATCTCATCCTCTGTTGTCCCCTTCTCCTCCTGCCTTCAATCTTTCCCAGCATCAGGGTCTTTTCTAATGAATCGGCTCTTCAAATCAGGTGGCCAAAGTATTGGAGCTTAATATTCAGAGTTGATTTTTTAGGATCGACTGGTTTGATCTCCTTGCAGTCCAAGGGATTCTCAAGAGTCTTCTCCAACACCACAGTTCAAAAGCATCAATTTACATGTTGGGAAATCTTTATTTTACTATTTTCCAAAATGTATCCTATAGAACTTTAATCCTTCAGAATACTTCAAGAAAGAAGTGCACCTAAGTAAAATAAAATATGATACTATTGCATAAATCTTAATTGGACACATTCACCTTACCTTAATTGGAAGTTTAATTGGACACATTTACATATTACAGAGGACTTCCCAAATGGCTTGGTGGGTAAAGAATCCACCTGGGATGCAGGAGATGTGGGTTCGATCCCCAGGTTGGGACGACCTCCTGGAGGAGAGCATGGCAACCCACTTCAGTATTCTTGGCTGGAGAATCCCATGGACAGAGGTACCTGGCAGTCTGCAATCCATAGAGTCACAAAGAGTTGGACAAGACTGAAGCGACTGAGGATGCATGCTTACACACATTAAAGGCCTTGAGAAGTTCTATAATAAAGAATCAAATGCAATGATGTCTAATTTAGTCCTTTCTAAAGTTATCTGGTGGGGCTTCCCTGGTGGTCCCATGATTAAAAATCTGCCTGCCAATGCAGGAGACATGGGGTTGATCCCTGATAGAGGATGATACCACTTGCCACAAAGTAACTAAGCCCATATGTCACAAGCATTGAGCCTGTGTTCTGGAGCTTGTGAGCTGCAGCTACTCAGGCCTGAAGAGCCCCTAGAGCCTGTGTTCCCCAGCAAGAGAAGCCACCACAATGATAATCCCATGCACTGAAACTAGAGAGTAGCCCCCACTCATGGCAACTAGAGGAAGCTTGTACAGTGACAAAAACTCACCGTAGTCAAAAATAAATTGAATAAAATTATAAAGTTATCTGTTGTCAGAACCTCCTGTTTCTTGGTGAAAATAAATTTAATAATCTATGCCAGACACTCTTTGGAAAACCTGGTTAGTCCATCAGATTTGACCTCAGAGTCCTGAGGGAATAATAAGTGAGATGAAGAATGTGGATTCAGAAGAAACAGAGAAGGAGAGGGGAATCAGAGGGAGAAATATATGCAGTCAATGACTTTTGGGTGATGATGGAATCAGGACAAGAAGACCCAGAGCATGAAAAGGATAAACCATGGGATATTCAGAGAGGTGAGAGAAAGTGAAAAAAAAAAAAAAGCTAATTTCTAACTTCATAATTTTCTACTTATTTAGTTAAATACTTTAAAACTGATGGGGACAACCACTACATCAGAACAGTAGACACAATACTTTTGGGTAATCAAAGGGTCTCCACCTTGCTCTGTGAGAGCTTCTGTCAACCCTCTCACATCACTGCAGAGGTGTTAATCAGGTGCTGAATTTGGGATTGCATGGCACTTGTTTGGTCCCACTCCAGCTGTGGCTGAGGTACTCTATTCTTTTTATCTATTTCTTAAGGATTACTTAATCACAGACCATCAAAGCTAGAAGGAGTAGTAGAGGATTATCACATGCAATGCCTCATTTTTATAAAAGTAAGGAAACCACAAGTGGACAATAAGGACAAGTTTGTTGCAGGGAACCCAGTAAGTTAATATCCAAGCCCAAACTGGTTAAGAATGCAAAATTTAAAATCAGAAGACTATGGATTGGAATATAGCATTTATCTTTTATCAGCTTTGTAAGGTTAGGCAAGTTACTATTCGTTCAGCTTTAGGTTTTCTCCTCAAAAATTTTTTCAAAAGCCATGAATGAGATAAAGTAGGGAAAATGGATAGTACACGGTTGGCTGATCAGTTCAGTTCAGTTCAGTCGCTCAGTCGTGTCCGACTCTTTGTGACCCCATGAATCGCAGCACGCCAGGGCTCCCTGTCCATCACCAACTCCTGGAGTTCACCTAGACCCACATTCATAGAGTCAGTGATGCCATCCAGCCATCTCATCCTCTGTCGTCCCCTTCTCCTCCTGCCCCCGATCCCTCCCAGCATCAGAGTCTTTTCCAATGAGTCAACTCTTTGCATGAGGTGGCCAAAGTACTGGAGTTTCAGCTTCAGCATCATTCCCTCCAAAGAAATCCCAGGGCTGATCTCCTTCAGAATGGACTGGTTGGATCCCCAGCTAGTGGCACTAGTAATTATTGTAACAGTGGCATCAAAGGAGAAAGGGAGCATATAAATTGCAAGTTCGAATTGAAAAGCCAGGAGTCCTTCAATCTCTATTTTGTCTCTTTGCTTCATTTATTTGAATCACTATTCATATTAGTCAGAGTTCTCCAGAGAAACAAGACCAATAAGTATGAGTAATGCAGTGTGTCTATATGTGGGTTTATGTGTATCTGTATCTATAACTACACGTGAGGTCAGGGGAGAGATGGAGACAAAGACAGAAACAGAGACAGAGAGATTATAAGGAATTGTCTCACGAGACTGTAGAGGCTGAGAAGTCCCAAAGTCTGTAGTGTGAATTGGCAAGATGAAGCCCCAAGGGATTCAGTGACATAGTTCTAAGCTCATTTCAAAGACTTATTAAATAGGAAGCACCTAGTTTATTTCTTATGTGAAGGTCAGCAGGCTCGAGACAAGAGGAGCCAATATTTCCTGTGAAGCTCAAAGGCACAGAAAAGCCCATGTCCCAATTCGAAGGTAGTCTGGCAGGAGGAATTCTCTCTTAGTCAAGAGCAGGTCTTTTTGCTTTTAATAGGCCTTCCTTCAACTGATTGGGGGAAGCCCATCCACATTAGGGATGGCAATCAGCTTTACTCAGTCCATGGATTTAAATGTAAATCTCATCTAAAAACACTCCCACAGAAACAGCCAGAATAATGTTCAGCCAAATATCCGAGCACTCTATCTGTGGCCCAGTCAAGGTGATACATGAAATTAACCATCACACAATCTTTCAATTTTTAAGTAGGATATAGCAACAGTTCTCATACACCTCACAACAAATCATGAAAACTCCATATTTATGCATTCTTTCATTTACCCTTCCTCTGTCTAGCCATCCAGTCAAGTGTCAGTTAACAAAATTTACTGACCATTTGTCAGTTTGAGGCATTGTTCTGCTCCTTCATTCTGTGTTTTAGTAACAAAGCAGAGAAAGTGAAATAGACCTTGATAGTCCATTTCAAAGATTTGATCATGACTTGAGGTAACCAGACAGAGGAATTACTTGGAAGCATTTTCTAGATGTGCCATAATGCACAGAAATATAATTATTGGGCTTGAAGAAAACCTAAAAGTTTACTTATCTCTATTCTTTTTCTCTTCGGCAGTTTATACCACAAAGACAAAGAAATTCAATAAGACACAGTGTGAAAGCAACTCTGTGCAGCATGTCTTTGAAATGAACCCTGATTCCTCATCATGGTCGTTTTCATGGTGTTGATCCAACATATTCTCTCCCAGGTATTTCTTCTTGAACATTTATATCATGGTGCATAATTAATAAATGTAATTTTGATGTTGTAGGACTATGTAAATTTTAATCTTTTGTGCATAGAAATGGCTGTTTCTTGAATTCATCTTGAATTTCACTTGCACTGTGAATAACATTTTATTTTGGAAAATGAACTAGCACATGTGAACCTGGTGTTAATAATATATTCAAATAAAACTATGCCTTCATTAGAATCATATCCTCTTTTTGCCTGCTGTGTGTTTGCACCAAGTCCTAGTCAGCTGAACTGTATAAAATAAGAAGCTGTGGAATTGATCCTGTGAGTCAATTATGATAAGAGATGACCTTTGTTATCTCTTATCTGGAATTTTGCAACCATATCTGTGCTTTGACAGCTGGCTCTTTGATAGGCTGTGCCAACAGGAGTAGTTAGAGGGAAGTTCAGAGCTGGAAGAGGAAGAAGACATTTCCTTCTTCTTGTTTGATTCTTCTTTTCTTCAGTCCCTGTCAGTTTAACACAAAAATGTTTTGCCACCCCAACAGCAGTACTTCCTCCCCATCACAAAATGAGAACAGTTTGCAGGGACTTTCTTTTAATTCTTTTCACTTTTATATATTTTAATAAAATATTGAATATAATAAACTTGTTTAATATGATTATTTGATATACATGAACTACTTATTATCAAATTCAGACTTAAATTGAAGAAAGTAGGGAAAACCATTAGATCATTCAGGTATGACATAAATCAAAGCCCTTAGGATTATACACTGGAACTGACTGTAGATTCAAGGGATTAGACTCAAGAGATTAGATCTGATAGACAGAGGGCCTGAAGAACTATGGACAGAGGTTCCTGACATTTTACAGGAGGCAGTGATCAAGACAGTCCCCAAGAAAAAGAAATGCAAAAAGGCAAAATGGTTGTCTGAGGAGGCCTCAAATAGCTATAAAAAGAAGAGAAGTGAAAGGCAAAGGAGAAAAGGAAAGATATACCCATTTGAATGCAGAGTTCCAAAGAATAGCAAGGAGAGATAAGAAAGCTTTCCTCAGTGATCAATGCAAAGAAATAGAGGAAAACAACAGAATGAGAAAGACTAGAGATCTCTTTAAGAAAATTAGAGATACCAAGGGAAGACTTCATGAAAAGATGGGCACAACAAAGGACAGAAATGGTATGGACCTAACAGAAGCAGAAGATATTAAGAAGAGGTGGCAAGAATACACAGAAGAACTAGGCAAAAAAAAAAGATCTTCACAATCCAGATAATCATGATGGTGTGATCACTCACCTAGAGCCAGACATGCTGGAATGCAAAGTCAAGTGGGCCTTAAGAAGCATCACTATGAACAAAGCTACTGGAAGGTGATGGAATTCCAGCTGATCTATTTCAAATCCTAAAAGATGATGCTGTGAAAGTGCTATTCTCAATATGCCAGCAAATTTGGAAAACTCAGCAGCGGCCACAGGACTGGAAAAGGTCAGTTTTCATTCTAATCCCAAAGAAAGGCAGTCCCAAAGAATTTTCAAACTACTGCACAATTGCACTCATCTCACATGCCAGCAAAGTAACGTTCAAAATTCTCAAAGCCAGCCTTCAACAATATATGAACTGAGAACTTCCAGATGTTCAAGCTGGCTTTAAAAAAGGCAGAGGAACCAGAGATCAAATTGCCAACATCTGTTATACCATAGAAAAAGCAAGAGAATTCCAGAAAAAGCATCTACTTCTGCCTTATTGACTGCACCAAAGTCTTTCACTGTGTGGATCACTACAAATTATGGAAAATCCTTTAAGGGACAGGAACATATGACCACCTTACCTGCCTCCTGAGAAATCTGTATGCAGGTAAAGAAGCAACAGTTAGAACTGGACATGGAACAATGGACTGGTTCCAAATTAGGAAAGGAGTACATCAAGGTGTATATCGTCACCCTGCTTATTTAACTTATACTCCGAGTACCTCATGCGAAATGCCAGGCTGGGTGAAGTACAAGCTGGAATCAAGATTTCCAGGAGAAATATCAATAACCTCAGATATATAGATGACACCACTTTTATGACAGAAAGCAAAGTGAAACTGAAGAACCTCTTGATGAAAGTGAAAGAAAAGAGTGAAAAGGCTGGCTTAAAAATCAACATTCAAAAAACTAAGATCATGGCATCCAGTCCCATCACTTCATGGCAAATAAACAGAGAAAAAATGGAAACAGTGACAGACTTTCTTTTCTTGGACTCCAAAATCACTGCAGATAGTGACTGCAGTCATGAAATTAAAAGACGCTTGCTCCTTGGAGGAAAAACTAGGACAAACCTAGACAGCATGTTAAAAACCAGAAATGTTACTTTGCCAACAGAGATCCATATAGTCAAAGCTATGGTTTTTCCAGTAGTCATGTATAGATGTGAGAGCTGGACTATAAAGAAAGCTGAGCACTGAAGAACTGATGCTTTTGAACTGTGGTGTTGGAGAAGACTCTTGAGAGTCCCTTGGACTGCAAAGAGATACAACCAGTCAACCCTAAAGGAAATCATTCCTGAATATCCATTGGAGGGAATGATGCTGAAGCTGAAACTTCAATGCTTTGGCCACCTGATGGAAAGAACTGACTCACTGGAAAGACCCTGATGCTGGGAAAGATTGAAGGCGGAAGGAGAAGCAGATGACAGAAAATGAGATGGTTGGATCGCATCACTGACGTGATGGACATGAGTTTGAGCAAGCTCTGGGAATTGGTGATGGACAGGGAAGCCTGGCATGTTGCAGTCCATGGGGTCGCAAAGAGTCAGACATGGCTGAGCAACTGAACTGAACTAAACTGATGCAGAAAAACGTACTACCCAAATGATGAAATAAACCTAGTTTACTTTCAGTGCCTTCCTATTTCCTCTCTACTCACCTTTCTACTCACATGTAGATGTCCAATACTCTTATTTTCTTCTCCCCTTGCCTATATTTATCTGCTTTGAATTGTCCATCAGACTGAAGAGCACAATAGCAATTCATTAATCCATCAGAAAAGCCTAAGAATAGTATAAATATGATGCTCACTCCTTTCAGTATTATATGTAATCTGAAAGGGGGAAAGCCCCTCTTGGAAGAAATATATTCCTGTAATTTGAATCTGAGGTATAAATAACTTATATATGACCAAGTGGAGTAGGTTGATATTTTAACTAGGAATATGAGGAAAGTTCCTTCTACCTCTCAGATCACAAGGAATGAAACTATTCTACTTATAGTTTTTATTAACCTTGAGTACCATTTCATCTTAAGGGGATCTTTATTTATCTAATTGTTGATATTCTTCATCAATGCCTTAGGTACTAGAACAGGTTCTGAAAGCAGCAAGTTTGTAATAAATGTTTTTTCTGGATAGTTATCAAGGCCTAGACTATAAAATAATTATCTTGTCTTCTCATTATGAGTAGAGACTATTACTCCATTCTCTGTGCTGCTCTTATCCACCTAAGATCTACCCTAAGTTTTTCTCAAGCTTTCAAATAAATTTCTGAATAGAGACTTCTTAGAAACCAGCAAACAAATATGGCATAAAATAACTTGATTTCTTGCCTTAGGTGTCATCCATAATACTAATATTGAATCAGTCAGCTTTGAAGAGAAGAAAAGCCTATGTATTCTAACCGAGGTGAAGAATAAAACCATCTCGACAAATGCCAAGATAGATGAAAATTTTGTCTTGAAGACTTTTAAGGAAGGTTGAAAAGCTAATGATTTTCAGTCTGATTTTTTTTTTTCCTATTGAACTACACTCTTCTATAGGAAAAAATAATATCTGACTCTTCTGGGCTTCCCTGGTGGCTTAGATGATAATCTGCCTGCTATGAAGGAGACCTGGGTTCAATCCCTGGGTTGGGAACATCCCCTAGAGAAGGGAATGGCTATTCACTCCAATATTCTTGCATGGAGAATTCTATAGACCGAAGACCCCTGGCAGGCTACAGTCCATGGGGCTTGCAAAGAGTCAGACATAATTGATTGACTAACCCTAGCACTCTTTAGTCTCAAGAAAGAAAAGAAGGCATAAAGGAGCCATGAAACTCTGGATTGCTAGAGACAGATTTCACAGTCTATGAGTTGGCATTTGTAGCATACAGCTACAGATAGTATGTAAGAGTCCAGGAGCCAAGATTGACTTCTCTGGTGGCTCAGATAGTAGAGAACCTGCCTGCAACATTGGAGATCTGGGTTCAATCCCTGGGTCAGAAGATCTCCTGGAGAAAAGAATAGTTACCCACTCCAGTATTCTATTACAGCCCACGAGGTCATAAAGATTTGGACACGACTGAGCAGCTAACACTTTGGGCTTTCCTGGTGACTCAGATGATAAAGAATCTCCCTGCAGTGAAGGAAACCCAGGTTTGATCCCTGGGTCAGGAAGATCCCCTGGAGAAGGGCATGGCAACCCACTCCAGGATTCTTGTCTGGAGAATCCCACAGACAGAGGAGCCTGGCAGGCTAAAGTCCATGGGATCGCAAAGAGTTGGACACGATTGAGCAACTAACACTACTACTAAGAGCCAAGATGCACAATTAACAAAGTGACTGGACTGGTGTGCAGGTGAGAGAGTAAAATAAAAAACAATTTGTATGGAAAAAAAAGTGTATTATAGATTATGGAATGAAGCTGATAACAAAATCAGAGTATCTAAACAAACTAGAATGCACAGGAGAGTCTAGTGTCCAAAGAGGCTGGTCAAAGTAGGTGTGAAGTGGTCCCCGCTAGGTAGGACAATAGAGTTTTAGAAACTGAAAGAAAAATTTTCAGGATAATCATCACAAAATTTAGCCCTACAAAGAAGAAACAGGAAGAAAGTAAAGAAAATGATGAATGTTTGGAAACAACACTAACATCATATTAATAAAGACTATATTTATGTCGTACAAGTATGGTCCCATTTCATTAACATGACAAATTTATAAGATCAGCATCCCCATTGTACCCATTTTACAGATTAGCAAACTTGATTTACTCAAATAATTCACCCCAAATTAAACTTTTATTAAATGTCACGGGGTAAAGTTAAGCCTGGCCCTATTTAATATTAAAGATCACATGTTTAACCACTATTCTATAAACTTTATGGCCAAATATACAACTGAGGTGTGACTATGATTGCCTCAAGCAGTTATCAGTTACCCTCTGCTATACATGAAGTTTGTCTTCTAAGTAGGGGCAATGTCAAATTCTACATTTGCTCTGAATTTTCTGATTGCTGCTTATGGTAAGGGTTTTTGTAAGAGCCCATTGAATGTCCAAACTGGGGAAGGCCCAGCAATGTCCAGAGAAGCAGAGTGAAAGAAAAGAAACGGTCTTTAATTCAGAAAACTGAAAGCAGAGAGCATCTAAATAATGAAATAAAATGGGCAAGATTAAGAGCATACAGCTTATTCCGTTTGCATCTCAAGTTTGGTGGGGGGTGTTTCTGTACAATATTTATATAATAGAACATCATCAAAATAATATTAAATCCTTGCAAAGTAGGTTTTGAAATGGACAGTGATGTAGTTTGATATTACAAGATGACTAGGCCTGAGTTTCTGACATTGATTTTCTGAAAGACTAAGCCACTGAGGACGCCTTCACAGTGCCTTGTGCAGACGTTTTAGAAAATATAATCTTAGTCACTCTAAAAGCATGTCTTAAAAGTTAGTCAGAAATGGAATTGTGAGTAGGCTTGACTCAACTTGCCTAGGATGACATGCTCCATAGCTTCTGATAGCTCTACATAGAGGCCAAATCCCTTAACCCACAATCCCAGATCCACAAATAATATACCTGAATATTCTCATCTCTCTACTCTGTGCTGGTGGAGGAACCATGTTTTAATGTGACCTTCAGATGACTGGCAGATGCAAATTGAACACTCACTGGCCTAATAATCTGATCATCAATTAAAGCAAGTATACTCACTTTCTCCCAGTGAAGAATTCCTAAGAGCAGCAGAGAATTTATTTGTAAACTAAGACTCTTGAGAAAAAAGATGAGATAGCCAGTATAAGTGTTCAATTTCCATGATCGCTGATATTTTGTCTTAAGATATGTACTATTGTAACTTTCTAGTCCATACTGTATCTAGACTTTAATGTAAAATTAGTATTTAAAATTACCTAACATTTTAGAAAATAAATTATGCTTGTCTTTTGGATTAACATTTTACTCTGGTTGTTGTTGTTCCATTACTAAGTCATGTCTGACTCTTTGAGACCCCATGAATTGCAGCACACCAGGCCTCCCCATCCTTCATTATCTCCCAGAGTTTGCTCAGATTCATGTTCATTGTGTCAGTGACGCTATCTAGCTATCTCATCCTCTGTCACTGCCTGGTACTTTGGTATATATAGTATACCCCCAGAGGTATATGTACCTGGAAGTGGAAGGAGGAGAATTGTTTCTCTTTTTTAAGGGATAGAGATTGTTACAAATAAGATGATGAGATTAGGGTTTGCTTCTGTGTGGTTCAGTGATCAATACAAAATTCATGGCTGTAAATGGTATTCAGAACACAAAGCAATTGATATGCAAACATGCTGACAATCTCCAGAAAGGGAAGGTGGATGGATTAATGCAAATCCCCTTCTACTATAAGAAAAAAAAATCATATAACATAAACCTCTTCAAAACAGACCACACATCTTTCACAACTTTATATACTTACTTCTAAAGCGCCTGGTTCATAGCAGATATCATTTGCTCCGTGATTGGTGATGATGAATATTTATCAGTAATGGATTATCAGCATTATTCTCTCATTCCCCATTCAAAAATATAGGTTATTTTTAATACCACATCTTGGCCTCTTCTGTTCTTATTAGATCTATATTCCCAACCTAAATAATTCTTTAAGCTCCATATGCTCAAGGAAACATCTTGGTGAGAACTCTAAAATTTATTTTGTATTTTGGAAGATAAACAATTTAAAAACAACTCTAGTTTAATTTAGTAACTGGTAACATCTTCAGTGTTACAAACAAATAGTAAACAATGCAGGGAAGGTCCAGGTAAGAGAATCTGGAAAGACTTCAAGGGTGAGGTGGTCTTTAGGATGTCTTCCTAGAATGATTGGTAGAATATAGATTTGTGATAAACACTGAAATGTGAAATGGGGTCAGTCTAGGAGAAGAAAACAGCTGAGGCAAAATGTAGCAGTAAGCATTGTTTAATTGCTAAGTTGTGTCTGACTCTGTGACTCCATGGGTTGCAGCCTGTCAAGCTCCTCTGTCCACGGGATTTCTCAGGCAAGAATACTGGAGTGGGTTGCCATTTCTTTCCCCAGGAGATCTTTCTGACCCTGGGATCAAATCTGTGTCTCTTGTATTGCAGGCAGATTCATTACCACTGAGTCACCAGGCAAGTAGTGGTAAAGAGAGAGACAAACAAACTCAAAATGTTTTGGTCCAAAAAAGTGAGAAAGAAAATCTTTTTTTTTTTCTTCTCTTTTTTTGTGCTGCCTTTTTGTGCCAAGCTCTGTACATATGGAATTTAGTTATTTCTTAAAACAGACATGAGTGGTAGGTGTTAGTGACCTATTTTGCATATTCTTGTGATTAGGATACTGACACTGTAAAGGAATAAACAATTCAAATGTTACATCACATCAAGAAGTTTTTAAAAATCTGGTGACCTAAAATATTGATGTGTTCTATTTTATACATTTTATGCATCCTGAATATTGAGGGTTTCTCGTTGGAATACTGAAAAGGTATTTTCTGGCTTGTATCTTCTGCTAGATATAATTTAAAAAAAAACATTATTTTTGGTATATTTAAGGAGAATATTTCCCCTTATATACAGTCATCACACTCCCTCCATACAGGTGGAAGATTTCATTAATAAATCTATTCTGGGAACCACCTAAGAAGTAACTATTCTTAATTTTTTGTCAGTTCAATTTACATTACAATAAATGATATCTCCCTTTCTTTATACCTTTCAAATTTGCTGAAGTGACGTAATTTATTTTTCATTTTTTTTGACACTTTTCCACGTGAAAAAAATTTGCTTTATTTATTTTTTTGTTAAGAAAGCATGTATCTTTATTCTGATCTATTTTCTTGCCATGTTCCCCATAGAGGGCTGATCCCTGATGGAGAAGTGACAGAGTTATCACAGCACTGTGCCTCCTCTCTAGTTTTCTCTTCTCCATATTTTAGGTTCCTGGAGTATTTCTGAAACTGAGCCTGACAGTGGGGATGAAAGATAATTTGAGCATTTGAATACTATTTGAATAATACCCTATTTGAGTTATTCAGGAGCAATCATGCCTAAAAGGTACTGTTTACAAAAGTATGGGCAAGATTAAAACTGACATCAAGATGACATACTGTGGTATTCCAAAGCTACTTACAGCAGGGTGACCACCTTTGGTCTAAAGGGGCAAGGAGAAGGGGCCATTACCAGATCTAAGACACAAACGGAATAGGCAAAAGGCTTCCTAGTACCCGCTCTGATCTTTGGTAAAAGACACAGTCAGTTCACTTCAGCCTGTCAAAGGAGCTGAAGAAAGAAACACTGACCTCATAGTCATCCCAACCTCCACTCTATGGAGCCTCTCATTGGACAAACTCTACATGTATAGTGAAATGGCAAAGTAGTCCATTAATGAGTTCCCCAGGTTGGAAAACGTCAGGTTGGAGAAGTATAGAAGCTGGTTTGGAGAAGCAAATGGAAGATGCCTAGCAGATAGCACAGAAGTACAACACCAACTGTGTAAAATACAGACATTTAAGACAAAGAGTCAGGGAGAAAAGCTTCTAGATGATGGCATTCTTATTTAAATAGACTCTCAAGAAAGTTTTATGAGATATTATTAACTCACTTAAGTAACTTACCCAAATTACAGGGCTATGCCACTGATAGAACCAAAATTTATTAGGCTTTGATGTCACCCTGACTTTCAAATGGAATGGAGTAAGCTAGGTTCAGAGAGAGGCAAGAATCTGGCAGTTAAGACTAGATTGAAAATTATACATCCACAGGATGGCTTAGATGCTCAGGACACACAGAGTCTGGAGAGAAACTAAAAATAAATAATACAACAGAAATTATATAACATCCTCCTGTAAGAAAGAAACTAGCAACACTGAAATGAAACTTCTTATTCACAGAATTCTCATTCCAGGAGTACAGAGACTGGACCACTTATTTAGGAAACATTGTTATGGCGTTAGGATGTCCCCGTTTCTTTCAAATCACCATATGTAAACGGCCAACTATTTTTTCTTTTATTGGTGAAAAGAATGATTTTGGATGTAGCATGCTAAAAAGTGCTCCACGTTTTACAAGGTAAAATCTCTGATTTCTACTAACAATGTGTTATCTCTAGCTATTTTAGCAAAGACATCAAAATCTGCATTTATATCCTTAATTACCATAATGTTTGTTACAAGCATGACTCTCAAAAATAAAGAGCATCACTGCTTGCTATGAAGGTTCCTTACACCATTAGGAAATTAGGAAATATAGCATTCCCAGAGTGGTAGATGGCAAATACAGGGCCAGAAAGAAGTACTAGGGAATTTGACCCCATCAAAATTTAGATGGCTTTGATTTTAAATTTAACTGCTTAATGACATAACAGAGTCAGAAGTTTCAGGATGGATTCTCAGAGCCAGCTCCCTACTCATATTGCATATTAAGAAAATTATTTAATCTCTCCAAAACTCAGTTCTGTAACTTGTAAAATAAATAATTTGAATTGCATCATCCTTAGTGATAGCTCCTTGATTGTGGGCTAGATTGCCCATATCACAATCAAGTGCACTGTTTTTAGATTCCACATATAACTGATATCATATGATATTTGTCTTTGTCTGACATAACTTAGTATGTTCATCTTTAGGCCCATCCATGTTGCTGCAAGTGGCATTATTTCATTCTTTTTTATGGCTGAATAATATTCCATTTCCTATGTATTTTCTTCATCCATTCATTTGTTGATGGACATATTGATTGCTTCCTTGTCTTGGCTACTGTATATAGTGCTGCCATACACATAGGGGTACATGTATCTTTTTGAATTAGAGTTCTCATTTTTTCCAGATATTTGCCCAGGATTTGGATAGTTGGATTAGATGGAAACTCTACTTTTAGTATCTTAAAGAATTCCCATACTGGCTTTTCCAGTTTACATTCCTCAATTCTGCAAGTTTGACAGGTATGTACAGTCATGCAGTCACCACCGTAATTAAGATATACACAACTTCCATCACCCACAGATCTTCCTACCACCCCTCTCTAGCCTTGCTCATCACTTTTCACCCTAACCCTTAGAAACCACTTTTATGTTCTCTGTGCTTAGAGTTTGGCGTAAATTTGAGAATGCCATATAAATAAAATCACGCAGTTGCAAAGCCGTTTGACTTTGGTTTCCTTCACTTGGGATACTGCATTTCAGGGTTGTGCAAATTACAGAATGCATCATAATTCATTTTTATTTTTCTTTGATTTCAAGATTTTTTTCTTAATTTTTGATTTTTATCAATTTGAATATTATGTTCCTGAGTATGTTTCACGAGTTTTATATGAGTTTTTCTAAGTTTTATTCAGTTCAGTATTCTCAGATGTTTCTGGATCTGTGATTTGAATTCTTTCTTTAGTTTTGGAACATTCACAGCCATTATCTCTTTGCATATTCTTCCCCCTTTTCTCTCTTCTTTTTATGGTATTCCAAGTATATATATATATATATATTTGGCAGTTTTATCTCATGACTCTTTTTTTTAATTAATTAATTTATTTTAATTGGAGGCTAATTACTTTACAATACTGTAGTGGTTTTTGCCATACATTGACGTGAATCAGCCATGGGTGTACATGTGTTCTCCATCCTGAATCTCCATCCCTCCTCCCTCCCATCCCATCCCTCAGGGTTGTCCCAGTGTACCAGCTTTGAGTGCCCTGTTTCATGGATCAAAGTTGGATGGGTGATCTCTTTTACATATGGCAATATACATGTTTCAATGTTATTTTCTCAAATCATCCCACCCTCGCCTTCTCCCACAGAGTCCAAAAGTCTGTTCTTTATATATGTGTCTCTTTTGCTGTCTTGCTTATAGAGTCACTATTACCATCTCTCTAAATTCCATATATATGCGTTAATGTACTGTATTGGTGTTTTTCTTTCTGACTTACTTCACTCCGTAAATAGACTCCAGTTTCATTCACCTCATTAGAACTGATTTAAATGTGTTCTTTTTAATAGCTAAGTAATATTCCATTGTGTATATATACCACAGCTTTCTTATCCATTCGTCTGTCAATGGACATCTAGGTTGCTTCCATGTCCTAGCTATTGTAAACAGTGCTGCAATGAACACTGGGGTACACATGTCTCTTTCAATTCTGGTTTCCTCAGTGTGTATGCCCAACAGTGGGATTGCTGGTTCCTATGGCATTTTTTACATCTCATGACTCTTAAGAGTCCTGATTTGTCCCCTTCCCTACTTTGTGTTCTCTTCAAGTTTCAGTTTTGTAAAATTTCTATTGATATACCTCAAATTCATTGATACTTTCTGCAGCTGCATCAAGTCTACTGATGGGTTTTGAAAAGCATTTTTCAATTTTTTAAATTGAATTTTCATTTCTAGAACTTCCATTTTATTTTTTTTCTTAGCGTTTTCATCTCTCTGCTCAGTTCCCCATGAGTGTTCATAAATGTTATCATCTTTTTCCAATTTGGCCCTTAAAAAAATTTCACAGTTATATGAAGCTCTATTTTTGACAGTTCCACATCTTTGGAGGAGAAGGGGGCAACAGAGGATGAGATGGTTGGACAGCACTATTGATTCAATGGATGTGAGTTTGAGCAAACTCCAGGAGATAGTCAAGGTCAGGGAAGCATGACGTGCTACAGGCCATGGAGCCTCAAAGAGCTGGACATGACTGAGTGACTGAACAACATCTGTGATGTATCTGAATCCAGGTCTGCTGATGGCTTTTGCTATTACAGTGTTGTTTTCTCTTCCTTTTCTTCCCTCTGAAGAAAAGCTTTCTTTCTTCTTCATTTTCCATCAATGTAACAAAGCTTGTAAGATCAAAATTCAAGCCCTTTATTTTGTCCTATTAGAGTCTATGAACAATGAGATTGCCTTATGATCAAATTCAGTTATATAATGTTTATCAAAGACAGGTACTTCTCTTTCCCATGATTAAGGGCCATGTTTGGAAAGAAATATGTGTTGGCTCATTGTTTATAGATGGCCTGGGTTAGAACTGACTAAAATTGTACCTGATGATGGAAATTACCTAGAGTAAGAGCTTCTAAGGAGACAGAACTTGTACTTGATTATCCCTGTTGGAAATCATGGGATTTGGCATGTCCCTCTGGAAGGAGGCCTGTATGCTGGCAAGCCTTCTAAAGCATAAGTGTTCTTTTTCTTCCCATCTTCCTGGTATTCTTTGTGCTTTAGCCGTAAGGCTGGATACAAGACAGCTCCCTCACATTCCCTCTATTAGTGCAATGGATTCCAACCTCTGTCTCTTTTTGTTACATGTTAGTGATGACACTCCTGTGACTTAGATATTCTCATGTATGATGCCAAGTTTATCTACAACTCCAAACTCTATTCTACCTCTCTAAGAAAGCCAGGATTGAACTGGATGCTGAAGTATAATGGAATCCTCTCACTTTAGTAAAAAAAAAAAAAAAATAGAAACTAGCAAAAGAAATAACAAAAGAAATCATAAGAAATGTCTATATAAAAGAGGGTGAGTCTTTGCCTAATGAAGATAATAATAAAATTTAAATATGTTTGAAAGTATACATACATGTATAGCTCAGCTGGTAAAGAATCTGCCTGAAATGCAGGAGAACTGGGTTCAATCCCTGGGTTGGGAAGATCCCCTGGAGAAGGGAAAGGCTACCCACTCAAGTATTCTGGCCTGAAGAATTCCATGGACTATATTCTGGCCTGAAGAATTCCATGGACTATACTGTATAGTCCATGGGGTCGCAAAGATTTGGACATGACTGAGCAACCTTCACTTTCACACATACATGTTGAATTCAAACATATGAAGACTTTATAATTATCTCTATTCTCTGTCCCTGGAAAATATGAGTTACTGAAACTATTCACTTGTGAGTGACAAATGGTATTTGTTTATAACATTCACAATTAAAGATCAATATTATCTCCTACCTTCTGCTGTCTTCAGAACACATCATTTAATGGAAGGAAAGCCTAAGCAAAATTTATATATTTTGTTCTATCTCCTCCCTCTTTCCCCAAGCTCTATGAGGTGGCTGTGTTAGGAAGTTAAGATAGCAACCAATGAATACACTGTGATTTGTAAATTATTTGTACTCTTCAGAGTTCAGTTCTCCATAGCACCACCAGCAGCTAGTCAAAAATACTCAACAAAAAATACTTGAGAAAAGTGAATAAGCATTGGCATTGCAGAATAAAACTGACAGTACTGACCATGGATCATGATGCAATCAGTAAATCAGTAAATTTCCTAAACCTCAATATATCAGTACTTTTAGGGATCACTTCTCATTACCTGAGTTGAATCTTCTGTAAGTAAATATGCTTTTGACACACTTTATCTGGGCAAATGACATTTTGGACACCATCAGAAAAGAATATAAGTCTAATGTTAATTCTAATCATTGATTAGAATTAATGGAGTGGTAAAAGCAACATCAAGTAGTTACTTGCTGAGTTATTTCACATAAACCAATAGCTAATTTTGTAGAGAGCTTTATGTTAATAGTAAATGTAGTATTTTTATCAACCTCACAACAATACTTTGGAATAAATAATGCCATTTTGTGTTCTCTCCACATTTGTTCACCATAGTAGGATTTGAGTAGGTGGACAAAGGGACCTTCCACCCATCCTTCAGCCAAATCTCCCAATCAGACAGAGCAAAAGGAACTTACCATTTTCAGAAAACATGTCCAGGAACTACCTTCTCTGCCTTAGTCAAATATCCATAGTTACTGGGGTGGCTCTAGGGTCCTCACATTCTTCACCAGTTTACAGCTTCTTATTCCCATAAGAAAATTGTAGTGTATAATAACTGATGTTCCTTGAAAATATAATATAGGAGTATTATATCATCCAGCATTTTACTTCTTGGTATTTACCTGAAGAAAAGAAAAACATTAATTTGAAAATATAAACAGCCCCTATTTTCATCACAAAATTATTTACAGTAGCCCAGATATGGTAACAATCTAAATGTCCATCAATGAATGAATGGGTAAAGATGATGTGATACATATATGCAATGGAATACTCAGTTCAGTTTAGTTCAGTTGCTCAGTTGTATTCAACTCTTTGTGACACCATGGACTGCAGCACGCCTGGATTCCCTGGCCATCACCAACTCCCAGAGGTTGTTCAAACTCATGTTGGGGGTGCCATTCAACCATCTCATCCTCTGTCGTCCCCTTCTCCTCCTGCCTTCAATCTTTCCCAGCATTAGGGTCTTTTCTGATGAGTCAGTTCTTTACATCAGGTGGCCATTGTACTGGAGCTTCAGCTTCAGCATCAGTCCCTCCAGTGAATATTCAGGACTGATTTCCTTCAGGATTGACTGGCTTGATCTCCTCGCAGTCCAAGGGACTCTCAATAGTCTTCTCCAACACCACAGTTCAAAAGCATCAATTCTTTGGCACTCAGCTTTCTTTATAGTACAGCTCTCACATCCATACATGACTACTGGAAAAACCATAGCTTTGACTAGACAGTCTTCGGTCAACAATGTCTCTGCTTTTTAATATGCTGTCTAGGTTGGTCATAACTTTTCTTCCAAGGAGCAAGCATCTTTTTATTTTATGGCTGTAGTCATCATCTGCAGTGGTTTTGAAGCCCAAGAAAAGGAAGTCTGTCACTGTTTCCATAGTTTCCCCATCTATTTGCCATGAACTGATGGGACTTTATGCCATGATCTTAGTTTTTGGATGGAATATGGATGGAATGGAATACTACTCAGCAATAGAAAGGAATCAACTTATTCCATTTATATCAATGTGGATGAACCTTGAGGGTATCACGCCAAGTAAAATAAGTCATACTGAGTCACTGGTGATACTGTTCAGCATGTGAGATTTTTGGCCCCTGACCAGGGACTGAACCCTTGCCTCCTGCAGTCAAAGAGTGGAGTCTTAACCACTGGACCACTAAGGAAGTCCCAAGTTTGACTGAGAAAGACAAATGCCATATATTCACTGGCACAGTGGAATCTGAAAAATAAACCAATCAAATATGAGAAATCAAAACAAAATTCATAGATACATAGAATACATGTGTAGTTGCCAGAGTGGAGGATTGTTGGCTGGTGGCTGAAATGAGTGAAGGGGATAAAGAGATACAAACTTACAGTTATAAAATAAATAATTCACGAGGTATAATCTATAATATGGTGACTACAGTCAATAATAGGGTATTGCCAACTTGAAAGCTTAGCAGTAAAGAAATCATAAAAGTTTTTAATCACAAGAAAAAATGTATGGTGACAGATGGTAATGACATATTGTGGTGAACATTTCACAGTGTATTCTAATGGAAAATCCTTATTTTGTGCACCATAAATCAATATAACATTGTGTGTCAGATATATATTTATATACATGTATATTTGAAAGTGAAAGTCACTCAGTTTTGTCCGACTCTTTCTGACCTCATGGAATATATAATCCATGGAATTCTCCAGGCTGGAATACTGGAGTGGGTAGCCTTTACTCCAGGGGATATTCCCAATGCAGGTACCAAATCCAGGTCTCCTGCATTGCAAGAAGATTCTTTACCAGATGAGCCACAAAGGAAGCTCAAAAATACTGGAGTGGGTAGCCTATCCCTTCTCCAGAGGATCTTCCTGAGCCAGGAATTGAACCAGGGTCTCCTGCATTGCGGGCGGATTCTCTATCAACTGAGCTATCAGGGAAGCCCTGATATATAAGTGTGTGTGTGTGTGTGTGTGTGTGTGTGTGTGTATACTTCTTAAAATATTTCTTAAAATAATCAAAAGTTTTTCATATTTTCCTCTTTCTGTCTGAATTATTTCATGTCTTTTAAGGAAGGCCACTGCTTTGGAATAAATGTGGTACATGATTAAAAGCTTCAAAGGGGAACTTAAGTTTGACTTGTGGTTAAAAATATAAAGCTTCTATTACTAGTCAGAGTGGATTTAAAGACCTGCACATACAATTTAATAACATTAGAGGGAATTAATATGATATTAGAGGGAATCAAGTAACAGAATAAATTAAGTTTATTAATAGAATTAAAGTTCACTGTGTACCTACAACATACGTAAATTATAATCAATGTCCTTCATATCCTTCAATGTATAAAAATTATAGGTTCATGAAGGACTTGGTATTGCAAACACTTCAAGGAGGACACTAGGCAATTAAAGACTACATTAAACAATTTAAGTGGCAGGGACTATACACAGGCTTGAGGAAGCACCACAATTTTGAATCAGAGGCATTTAAATTTTATATCTATCCCATCAATCATATCTTCTCTTCTCCACTACTGGGTTCTTAAACGATATGATATCATCAGTTGCAAGGAGTTATCAAGTAATGTCTCACTTATGAAAGTTAAAAAATAAAAAATTGTTCCCTTTGTACTTTTTTATGGAAATGACAGATTTCAGTTATACCTATGTCATTCAGCTCAGTTTCTAGCTTTCTTAAGAGAACAGGAGAATTTAACTCTTGGATTGCTGATAACCTCGGAAGTGTACATAAGAGTGGCCCAAGTAACCTGTCATCGGGTCATGTGACAAGGGGAATAGAGATTGGAAACCATTGTTGTGATTAGAAGTAATTTGAGAAAGGTATCTAGCAGCCTTATTGCTAAATTATAGAAGAAGACTAGGCAGATAGAAAGAAAAGTAACTCTTATTTTTCAATGACCCCAGAGACCTGCCAGCATACACAATATGACCCCATGACCCCCAGCATACAGCATACAGAATTGGCATGTCAAATCTTATTATTTCAAACAGAGGAACAACCAAGCAAAAGCATCATCTCTTTAGAAACTCTTGTTCCAGGTGACTTCCTTTATCAGTTTTAATATTAATCAGTGCTAACCCAGGCCAGTTATAAACAAGAACCAAACACATATATCTTTTCTGCCATTGCCCTTCATTATAAGAAAGAGAAGTGCCTATCCTTGATTAACATTCCATTGCTGAATTTGATCACAGGGCAATCTTTTTTTTTTTTTTTTTTTTTTGTAGATGTTAATGGGCAGGAATAAGCGGCTTGAATTTTTCCTTTGGAGCTCTGTTACATTGAAGAGCAAAGATGTAGAGAAGGGAAAGAAAGCTTTTCTTCAGAGGAAAAGAAGCAGTCTTAGAAAAGAAGAATATTTTCATGCTTAAAAAAATTACAAAATTTCCACATACATGTTAATAAAAACTTTGGATGACTGCATGAGTACATTTAGGTCAGAAAGGAAATACTTCAGTGAGAAAATTAGAAAGTAACTGTTTGGTGCACTACATAGTACCCTGCTAACCCAAAAGAGTTAACGAAAGTCTAAAATCGTCATTTATTTCCAGGGAGATGCTTTTAAGCCAATATTCTCTGAAAAAGCAATACCACATATTCTCCACCTTCATTTCTCACACAATTTACAGAGTCACTTCATAATGAATTCCATGAGACAAGCAAATTGTTTGTTATATAATAATTTTGTGTAATGAATTTGCTACTAGACATTAAATTTCCAGTGTGCTAGAGTCAGAGATAAAATTCAGTTAAGGCAAACACTGCTGTAGTGAATATGTAAGCAAAACAGAACGTTCAATGGAGAAACAGAAATGTAGCATGCACATATGACTCTTACTCAAAGATCATCCAAATGTCTTGAGTTCTATGTCTTGGTGGTTTCATTAGGAGTTTTGAAAATTCAGCTGGCTAGCAACTAGACCACTAAAAAAGCTTAGAAATGCGTAATGGAGAAGGAAGTGGAATGATAACTCTAACTTCCTGGCAAGGAAAAAAAAAATACAGAGAGTCCATTCTCCCCTCCCTGCTCTCATTGTGGTCCACCTGGTCAAGTAACATTGTATATAGTTTCATGACTATTACATAGCAAGGACCAGAGAAAGTACTGTATTATGGAAAATTCACCATATGCTAAGCATTGCAACCAGATATCATTACCATAAATTGCCACTTGGAAATTTTCTAGCAGAGTGTCTGCCTGTAAAATGAAAATGAAGTGGCTATAACTGATATTCGAGAAAGCAAAGACATCCTAATGCAGAATAAAAGAAGCTGTCATTAGGACTCTTATGGGTCTGGTGAAACTTAAATACATTTCAACTGCATTGTTGCAATGAATTCAGCTCTAGATGGAAGCTGATCTAAAGCAAGCCTTCTCCCAACCCCCATCGCTTCTACATTCCACAGAGTAAATTGCTTCTTCCTGTGCTTCTGTTGTGCTGTATGCATATGTATTCACGTGCTATGCTGCATTTGTCCAAATCTACTATCATTTTATGTATAGGTACATTACTGTCATAAACAAAGGAGTACAAATATTGGTTTTACGGATTAATGTATTTCCCATCAGGATTTCCCAAGTGACGCTATGGTAAAGAAACTGCTTGCCAATGCAGGAGAGGTAACAGACGTGGATTTGATCCCTGGTTGGGAAGATCTCCTGGAGAAAGAAATGGCAAATTACTCCAGTATTCATGCCTGGAAATTTCCACAGAGGAGCCTGGCAGGCTACAGTCCACGGGGTAGCAAAGTCAGACATGACTGAGGGACTAACACACACACACACACACACACACACATTCTTGAGAGTCTCCATTAATTACATTAAATATATGATATCATTGTGTGAATAATTGTACTGTCTTTTATACTGTTACCTTGACTTTTCACTTCCTTTATTCCTGCCTTTCACTTCATCTTGGCCTCTCCAAAAATCTTACATTCTCATCACCTCATTCAGTGATAAATTTAAAAGTATTGTTTTAAAACTTGACCAGTCTTCATGGTTCATTGTAATCAAAAGTATCATTCAGAGTGCTTATTTAACTTTTACGCAGAGTACATCATGAGAAACGCTGGGCTAGAGGAAACATAAGCTAGAATCAAGATTGCCAGGAGAAATATCAATAACCTCAGATATGGAGATGACACCACCATTATGGCAGAAAGTGAAGAAGAACTAAAGAGTCTCATGATGAAAGTGAAAAAGGAGAGTGAAAAAGTTGGCTTAAAGCTCATCATTCAGAAAAATAAGATCATGGCATCCAGTCCCTTCACTTCATGGCAGATAGATGGAGAAACAGTGCAAACAGTGTCAGACTTTATTTTTCTGGGCTCCAAAATCACTGCAGATGGTGATTGCAGCCATGAAATTAAAAGATGCTTACTCCTTGGAAGGAAAGTTATGACCAACATAGACATCATATTAAAGCAGAGACATTACTTTGGCAACAAAGGTCCATCTAGTCAAGGCTGTGGTTTTTCCAATGGTCATGTAGGATGTAAGAGTTGGACTGTGAAGAAAGCTGAGCACCAAAGAATTGATGCTTTTGAACTGTGTGGTGTTGGAGAAGACTCTTGAGAGTCCCTTGGACTGCAAGGAGATCCAACCAGTCCATTCTAAAGGAAATTAGTCCTGGGTGTTCATTGGAAGGACTGATGTTGAAGCTGAAACTCCAATACTTTGGCCACCTGATGCGAAGAGCTGACTCATTTTGAAAAGACCCTGATGCTGGGAAAGATTGAGGGCAGGAGGAGAAGGGGATGACAGAGGATACGGTTGGATGGCATCACTGACTCAATGGACATGAGTTCGAGTGAACTCTGGAAGTTGATGATGGACAGGGAGGCCTGGCGTGCTGCAGTTCATGGGGTCCCAAAGAGTCGGACACGACTGAGCAACTGAACTGAACTGATTACACTATACTGTGGAAAACAGAAACCAGCTTGTGCTTTGTAAAAGTTTACCTCAGGAAAAATCTATATATATATAAAAATTCAAAAGTCACTGAACTAAATCTCATAAAATTTGTTACTAAATGCCTCATAAGTAGCAGGAATTCAAACAGAAAGATAAAAACTCTCAATCATTTTAAAATGTTAAACTAATTAGTAAAAACTAATATGAAACAAGCAGTTATTTAAATACATTAAACCCAAATCAATTTAGCAAGAAGATTTAGTCTAGACACTCTTCACACTTTCTAAGGAGGGTCATTAAAAAAGTGCCAATCTCAATTCCTGCATAAAACTAACAATCCTAAAACTATTAGACTTAAATACATCAATGCTCATGTATCAAATGAGCTCAAGAGCTATCAGGACTCTACATGAAAGGGAGATGTAGGTGGTGGGAACTAATTAACCCTCTCATCATTCCTCTTCATCTCCCCCACATCCATCTTCCCAGATTCATTAAAGGGGGTTTGAATCAACTTAGAAGTTGAGAGACGCTAAGTATGTGACAATGGAGAAAGGCTGATGAAATTCTAGGCAGAGGCAAAGTTGAATCAAAATCCTGGAGGTGAGAAGAGACATGGAAAGTTGAGACTGGATTGGCCTTTAGGATTGACTGGTTTGATCTCCCAGACCAAGGGACTCTCAAGAGTCTTCTCCAGCATCACAATTTGAAAGCATCAATTCTTTGAAGTTCAGCCTTCTTTATGGTCCAACACTCACATCTGTACATGTCTACTGTAAAAACCATAGATTTGACTATATGAACCTTTGTTGGAAAAGTGATTAACAACAAATAGATTAACAATTTATTAAACGATGCCACATGTTAGGCTTGTCACATATCATATTTAGAAACTTTACTAAGTAAATACATGCACAGTCCCCTTTTTGAAACAGCTTCAAACTTCAAATATCTTGCTCAACTTTGCATAGTGGGACAGAAAACAGTTTGGAGAAAGTATCAGATTCTTGAGCCTCCATACTCCAACTAATCATGACATTTCATAGTGATTAAGCCCCTGGTTAATCTGGTAAAAGTGCTGCACTCAATATGCCAGCAAATTTGGAAAACTCAGCAGTGGCCACAGGACTGGAAAAGGTCAGTTTTCATTCCAATCCCAAAGAAAGGCAATGCCAAAGAATGCTCAAACTACCACACAATTGCACTCATCTCACATGCTAGTAAAGTAATGCTCAAAATTCTCCAAGACAGGCTTCAACAGTGCACGAACCATGAACTTCCAGATGTTCAAGCTGGTTTTAGAAAAGGCAGAGGAACCAGAGATCAAATTGCCAACATCTGCTGGATAATCGAAAAAGGAAGAAAGTTCCAGAAAAACATCTATTCTGCTTTATTGACTATGTCAAAACATTTGACTGTGTGGATCACAATAAACTGTGGAAAATTCTGAAAGAGGTGGGCATACCAAACCACCTGACCTGCTTCTTGAGAAACCTATATGCAGGTCAGGAAGCAACAGTTAGAACTGGACATGGAATAACAGACTGGTTCCAAGTAAGAAAAGGAGTACGTCAAGGCTGTATACTGTCACCCTGTTTATTTAACTTATATGCAGAGTACATCATGAGAAACGCTGGGCTAGAAGAAGCACAAGCTGGAATCAAGATTGCTGGGAGAAATATCAATAACCTCAGATATGCAGATGACACCACCCTTATGGCAGAAAGTGAAGAGGAACTAAAAAGCCTCTTGATGAAAGTGAAAGAGGAGAGTGAAAAAATTGACTTAAAGCTCAACATTCAGAAAACTAAGATCATGGCATCTGGTCCCATCACTTCATGGGAAATAGATGGGGAAACAGTGGAAACAGTGTCAGACTTTATTTTTGGGGGCTTCAAAATCACTGCAGATGGTGACTGCAGCCATGAAATTAAAAGACGCTTACTCCTTGGAAGGAAAGTTATGACCAACCTAGATAGCATATTCAAAAGCAGAGACATTACTTTGCCAACAAAGGTCTATCTAGTCAAGGCTATGGTTTTTCCTGTGGTCATGTATGGATGTGAGAGTTGGACTGTGAAGCTGAACACCAAAGAGTTGATACTTTTGAACTGTTGTGTTGGAGAAGACTCTTGAGAGTCCCTTGGACTGCAAGGAGATCCAATCAGTCCATTCTGAAGGAGATCAGCCCTGGGATTTCTTTGGAAGGAATGATGCTAAAGCTGAAACCCCAGTACTTTGGCCACCTCATGAGAAGAGTTGACTCATTGGAAAAGACTCTGATGCTGGGAGGGATTGGGGGCAAGAGGAGAAGGGGACGACAGAGGATGAGATGGCTGGATGGCATCACTGACTCAATGGACATGAGTCTGAGTGAACTCCAGGAGCTGGTGATGGACAAGGAGGCCTCGCGTGCTGCAATTCATGGGGTCGCAAAGAGTCAGACACGACTGAGCGACTGAACTGAACTGAACTGAAGCCTCTGGTTCAGGAGTACAATAGAAATATTATATATTAAAAAAGAAATATTGCTTATAGGTGTGAATATAAAAATGTGAAGACTGAAGGGCAGGAAATCTTTTGTGCTTGTGTACATGGGTACATACACACATGTATACACATACACAAACACACACAGGTTGGTAGTCTGTACAAGCATTTACAGAGATCTTTGAAATGTTGTACTATTAAATAAAATATTTTGTCAATATTGAGAGAGTATAAAGAATATGGGCAACATGAACCTATGAAGCAAATAAGATGGAAAAGAAAAGCTCCTCAACCTTGGGCCATCATTCTGACAAGTGGAAGTGTTAGTTGCTCAGTCATGTCTGACTCTTTGCAACTCCATGGAAGAGTAGCATGTAGCCTGTCAGGCTCCTCTGTCCGTGGAATTCTCCAGGCAAGAATACTGGAGTGGGTTGCCATGCCTTCCTCCAGGAAATCTTCCCAAGCCAGGTATCAAACCTGGGTCTCCTGAATTGTAGGCAGATTCTTTATCATCTGAGCCACCAAAAGAAAGATGGGAAGGATGATCCAATTCTATTGTTCTTCATGGTATAGGTCATGGCTGCATATTAAGTGGATATAAAATCTGGAAATTCCAAGATAGGATAAGTTCCCTGTAAAACTTCCAGGTTTTTAAAGGGTTATCCCTATTGACCTCTGCTCTGCCCACAAAAAAAGAACATCTCACTACTTGTCTTGCTACTGTAGGTGAACACTTATGTCACCAACACCAAATGTCTACTTAACTTTATCTTTACTTCTTTTTTTTTCTCCTTGAAACAAAGACTTTCTAGCTTTACTTAATGAGGCTAAAGGTTAATGGGCTGAAAAGAAAGGTATTTGAGCAAGGAATTTTGAGGAGATGGGCCAGTGTACCTCCACGACACCTCTCACTGAAGCAGAACAACTTCATTTTATTTATGTAGATATTGAGAAGCTGTAAAATATTTTAATTAAAAAAATCTGATACTAAAATTAGTTGAAAAACATCTGTGCTAGTAGATGGTGAGTGGGAATGAATAAATCAGATGCAGTAAATGCTATTGATTTTAGTGCCTTAAAGTTTGAGGGGATTATTAAAATGATTTTCAAATTGCCAAGACAGGCTGAGTCACAGCCTGGAGACAGCCATATATGTTGCTTAAAATAAGGTTGGCTGATGCTGGAGCAGACAGTTGGCATTCCTTGATTTAGCTCTTAAACTTCCTTTTTGTTCAGTTTTCTGGCTCTACTCCTGATTGGTAGTTACCTAGCTAGACACCTTGTTTCTCTAAACTTTAAATATGACTCTTTCCCTTGGTGGCTTGCTTCCATGACAGACAGACTGACACATCTTCACACATGCTTTTTAAATGTTTCAAAGAAATATATTTTTTGAACAGATATACACCGTGACATCAAAAGGTACAAGAAGGTATAAAATAAAAATGCAAATGTCCCTTCAACCGAATTTCCCAGCAACTACATTTCCGTTTCCAGGAGTCACCACCAGAGTCAAATTCTCAAATCTTTGTGCAGACATTCTTTGCATTACCCTAGTGAACATATGTATTTTCCCCCTTTTTTAGCAAATGTACAATATTCCTTTCTGTACTTTGCTTTTGAACTTAGCATACATTCTGAATATTTTTCTAAATCCATATTTGATGAATTCCCTCTTCTTTTTTATTTAAAGCAGTCACTACCACTACATAGACATTCCATAACCTATTTAATCAATCCTAGTATTTAGGATTTTTTTAATGTTGTGCTATTACAGACAATGTGGCAATGAATATACGCACATATTTATGCGACTATGCACATAGAACAAATTCCTAGAAGTGGAATTGCTGCTTTTGCATCAAATTTTCATAGATACTGCCAAATCATTTCTATAAATATAGTACCATTTTATATTCCCAGGAAAATATACAAAAGTGCTTATCCTCTATATCCTCACCAACACCACGTGTTTGCAAATATTTTAATATTTGCTAATAGAAAAACAATGTAGTTTTAACATATTCATCATATTATGAATGAGTTTGAGCATATTTGCATTCTTTTTTTTTTCATATTTGCATTCTTAAGGACCGTTGATTTTACATTTCACTGACCTAAGTCTTTTGCCCATTTTAACTTGGGTTGCTGTTATTGGTTCTTATTGATTTATAGAAAAAAATTTTACTTATTAAGAAAGCTAATCTATTTTCTTTTATATGAACTAGAATTTTTGTTTCTTTCTTTTTAGTGTTTTGCTATAATATAGAACTAATTATAGAACTATAGAACTAATATAGAACTATATTCATGATTTTTTTTCATGACCTCTATTTTACTCCACAATTAAAAAGAAATTTCCAAAAAGATAGAACTTTCCCAATCCAATGTAAGACAAAAATTTTCTGATGTTTCTTCTTGTACCTTGCTTTACTTTTCACATTTAAGTCTTTAAAGCACCTGAACATTTATTTTTTGTATAAATTATTAAAAAAGCATATTTCTAGTTGGTTAAATTAATCACCCATTTTCCACCTATGATTTCTATATTAACTTTATCATATAAAAAATTCCTACATTTTTTCAATTTCTTAAATTTGAAGGGTACTCCATTGATCTGTCTCTTAAAAGTACTAATGAATCACTGCTTTAATCAAAAGATATAGTACAATATCTAATAGGACTATCCCCTATTACACTTCGTTTTGAAAATTATCCTGGGTTTAACTTTTTTTTTTTGCTTTTTCATATATAAATTTAGAGACATCTTGTCTAATTGCTATTGGTATTTCTATTGAAATCATGTTAATTTTATGGACTGATTTAGAGAGAGCTGACATTTTTATGATAATTAACATTCTTAATCAAAAGTATAATATATCTTTCTATTTTCAAGACTTTTTACATCCTTCAGCAACATTTGAGTTTCTTCCTTTGTCTACCTCTTAGCAAGTAAACTCCTGAGTAGTCTTTTTTTGGGGGGAGGGGGGGAGTGTTTTCTTCCATTGCATTTAGTTTATCTAGGAGTTTCTATCTTTTACATAGTTTGATAGTTCTCCTTTAGTATACTCAAGTAGATATAGTGTACTCAAGTGATGTACTTGAGTTATGTTTGTGCATGCCTGTGTGTGTGTGTAAGTTCATCTCCACCATAGGGTAATTTATTAGTACTTGATAATATTAATACTGATATATAGTCAGACATATGTATTCAAAAGATGTTAATTGATCACTTTGAATATTATTATTTAAATAGTCCAAAGTCTTATGGATTAGTAAAAGAGATGTCAGAAATATGTATTACCTAGTTAAATGGTGTTTAAGAAATATAATAGGTCTGTAAAGCTTTTAAGGAATCCTACTGCCTTAGCACAAATAAGACAAGAGAATCCCAAGAAAAGTGAGCCCAGTTTCCCAAAGTTTTGTTGTCGTCCCTGAAATATAGGGTATTATTCACCTCATGTTCCTTTCCTTAATGTAGCTTTCCATGGAGTGACTCCACTGACTGGCCCTCCCACTAGAACGCCATCCTGTCCACCTCAGAGTGAGGTTTCTGAAGTAGATATTTGTCAGACTGCTTCTTGCTTTGAGATACAAAACTAGTACCATGACAACTTTTTGACTTATTGCTAGTAACTGTTTATATCTTTGTCAGAACTTGATCTAAGACTTAAGTTCACTGTCGAAAATCATGAGGTAACAGGAACTGATCCAGGCTAGTGACCTGATAACTCTGGATAAATCCACAAAAGCCGTGTGATGAAGGGCCTAACTACAGCTTATCTTGCCAGAATGTCCTGTGATCCTTCTGGAACATGAGAGTATCCAGATCTTGTGAGGAACTGCTACAAGGCCATTTCTCACCTGTGTGTGTGTATGTGTATGTGTTTGTGTGTGTGAATTCGCTTCATTCATGTCTGACTCTTTGCGACCGTATGGACTATAGCCTGCCAGGTTTCCTTGTCCATGGGATTCTTCAAGCAAGAAAACTGGAATGGGTTGCCATCCTCCTCCAGGGGATCTTCCCCACCCAAGGATCGAACCTTTGCCTTTTACATATTCCATATTGGAAGGCAGGTTCTTTACCTCTAGAGTCACATGAGAAGCAACGTTTCTCACTACCTGTGTTTTATTATGGAATCAATCTATGAGATAGTTTCTCATCCTCTCCGAAGTTCTGATGACATATGAAGAGTTCTGTCTTGCCGTCACCCTCACAGTACAGCTGCAAACTATAAAACTGGGTAGAAGTCAGTCAGCAATTCAGCAACAGGTTGCAGCTAGCACTCAAGTTGTATTGTCATCTATTTCCTTTAGTTTTGGTGGTGTCCTATGGGGCAGGAGACATAGGTAGCTGTTACTTTTGTTTTCTGTGTTTTTATCATCCGTATAAGCAGTAAAACATCTAAATTTGAAAAGGACTCATTGTTCTTTACCATCAAAATCTGTCAGTGTTAAGGTATGACAGAAAACAACAAAATTCTGTAAAGCAATTATCCTTCAATAAAAAAGTAAATTAAAAAAAATCTGTCAGACTTGCTGGGCAGGAGTCAGGGGAATGGAGGTCAAACTTCCAACTACTAATGATTACAGGCTCCTGCTATTTCCTGAAATAATCTAACACTTACTGAAAAATAAAATAGTTTTAGATCCTAAAACTATTAGTGTATGTGAAGGATATTGATCTTTATACTTTTTTGACCCAGCCTCCTTACTAAATTCTCTTAGCATCTATAATAGATTTAAGTTTTTCTCTTGGGTTTTCTAGTCTCTGTTGCTCTGAGATGACACTGGAATCCCTATTAAAATTTTTCTTTAACTATTTTGATTGAATTTAGTCTGATACTGTTGATTCTCATTATTTGCATTAGCTACTCTCCATGAAGTCATTGTTAACAATTAATTAGTGAATACTAAAGGGGATTTTTTTTCTTTATTTACATCTGTAGCTACATCTACATTTACATCTACATCTTAACGGATTATAATTTTAAATCCTAAAAACGATTATCTAAGTACGCTCTATTTTCTTTATTTTTATAAGAGAAAATGAGGTTCAGAAATGTTTAGTGACTTGAGGTCATCCTCTAACAGGTGGCCAGAATTGGTACTCAACTGGCCCAGAACTAGCGTTTCCTGCACTACACTGCAATGTTTGCTACCGTCTCCATAAGTGGTCATTTTGAATGAAAATCAAATGAAAGGCAAAACTTTGCCTTATTTACTGTCAGCTAAGAACCTGTGTGTCAGACAACTTAAATTTTTTACCACTCTGTGCATGTCTTCACAAATGACTGGGTAGTATTCATTTTGAGGTTATGAACAAATTATAGTAAGTAGGTCAACTCACAAACATGTATTTTAATTCCAAGTAACATGTTGGTCTTCATATATATTCAGGAGATTAAAGGCCAAATGCTATCAGAAGGAGAAACCCAGTTCTAAATTTGGTTTGATACAACTTGGATATGGGTGCTGCTAAAAATTTAGCTCCAGAATTTTAGTAGCTGACCACTGAACTGATAAAAGTCTGGAACCAAAGTAGACTGTTCCATTAATTTAGTGTTATGACTTATAGGACTTCACGAAGGAGAAGAAAAGAAATATCACAGGAAAAAGATGAGGTATTGTACAGTAATACAACTCATTAAAAAAAAAAAAACCTACATGAATGGAGTGATAAAATAATTTTAAAATTCAAGGGAAGAAAAATAAAATGATCTCTCTTCATATATACATATACTGATAGCTAAATAGATAGAGAGTAAAACTAAAATTTTAAAAAATTCTAAAGAAAATATTTTTGATCAGCATTTCAAATGACTAAAAGTTATCGAACAGTTAATTTTCATTATCAATGACTTCAAATAAAGATTTCTAGTGCCCCATACTCAACACAATCCAATCCCACAATGTGTCATCCACAGATATAGAAATAATCTCACATGAGGTATCACAAATATAGCGTCCTGTGGGGCATCTAGAAGATTTTTAATAGTTTAAACTCTTCACTACTTACTAGAGACAACGTCTTAAAAACAGTAGCATAGTAGTTCCCCCTAATTTATGGTTTTAGGTCCAAAACGTTTTATGGTTTATGGTCCAAAATTATTAAATGAAATTCCAGAAATAAAAAAATTATAAATTTTGCATAACATGCCATTCTGTCATGCCACGCTATCAACCTTACCCTGCCTGGGATGTGAATCATCCTCTTGTCCAGCATATCCTACACATTGGTCATTTAGCCACCTGGGTTATAGATTAACTACTGTGATCCCAAAGAGGGCAATGTCAAAGAATGCTCAAACTACCACACAATTGCACTCATCTCATGCACTAGTAAAGTCATGCTCAAAATTCTCCAAGTCAGGCTTCAGCAATATGTGAATTGTGAACTTCCAGATGTTCAAGCTGGTTTTAGAAAAGGCAGAGGAACCAGAGATCAAATTGCCAACATCCGCTGGATCATTGAAAAAGCAAGAGAGTCCCAGAAAAACATCTATTTCTGATTTATTGACTATGCCAAAGCCTTTGACTATGTGGATCACAATAAACTGTGGAAAATTCTGAAAGAGATGGGAATAGCAGACCACCTGACGTGCTTCTTGAGAAACCTATATGCAGGTCAGGAAGCAACAGTGAGAACTGGACATGGAACAACAGACTGGTTCCAAGTAAGAAAAGGAGTACGTCAAGGCTGTATATTGTCACCCTGCTTATTTAACTTCTATGCAGAGTACATCATGAGAAACGCTGGGCTGGAAGAAGCACAAGCTGGAATCAAGATTGCTGGGAGAAATATCAACAACCTCAGATATGCAGATGACACCACCCTTATGGCAGAAAGTGAAGAGGAACTAAAAAGCCTCTTGATGAAAGTGAAAGAGGAGAGTGAAAAAGATGACTTAAAGCTCAACATTCAGAAAACGAAGATCATGGCATCTGGTCCCATCATTTCATGGGAAATAGATGGGGAAACAGTGGAAACAGTGTCAGACTTTATTTTTCTGGGCTCCAAAATCACTGCAGATGGTGATTATAGCCATGAAATTAAAAGACGCTTACTCCTTGGAAGGAAAGTTATGACCAACCTAGATAGCTAGTATATTCAAAAGCAGAGACATTACTTTGCCAACAAAGGTCCGTCTAGTCAAGGCTATGGTTTTTCCAGTGGTCATGTATGGATGTGAGAGTTGGACTGTGAAGCAGGCTGAGCGCCGAAGAATTGATGCTTTTGAACTGTGGTGTTGGAGAAGACTCTTGAGAGTCCCTTGGACTGCAAGAAGATCCAACCAGTCCATTCTAAAGGAGATCAGTCCTGGGTGTTCATTGGAAGGACTGGTTTTGAAGCTGAAACTCCAATACTTTGGCCACCTCATGCGAAGAGTTGACTCATTGGAAAAGACTCTGATGCTGGGAGGGATTGAGGGCAGGAGGAGAAGGGGACAACAGAGGATGAGATGGCTGGATGGCATCACCAACTCGATGGACATGAGTCTGAGTGAACTCCGGGAACTGGTGATGGACAGGGAGGCCTGGCTTGCTGCAATTTATGGAGTCACAAAGAGTACGACACAACTGAGCAACTGAACTGAACTGAACTGAAGCCTAGATTCAAAGCTGTGTATTGACACTCTGCTTATTTAATTTATATGCAGAGTACATCATGAGAAATATGGGGCTGGATGAAGCATAGAATCAAACTGGAATCAAGATTGCTGGGAGAAATATCAATAACCTCAGATATGCAGATGACACCATCCTTATGGCTGAAAGCAAAGAAAAATTAAAGAACTTCTTGATGAAAGTCAAAGAAAAGAGTGGAAAAATTGGCTTAAAACTCAACATTCAGAAAACTAAGATCATGGCATCTGGTCCCATCACTTCATGGCAAAAAGATGGGGAAGCAATGGAAACAGTGACAGATTTTATTTTGGGGGACTCCAAAATCACTGCAGATGGTGACTGCAGCCATGAAATTAGAAGACACTTGTTCCTTGGAAGAAAAGTTATGACCAACCTAGATAGCATATAAAAAAGCAGCGACATAACTTTGCCAGCAAAGGTCTGTCTAGTGAAAGCTATGGTTTTTCCAGTAGTCATGTATGGATATGAGAGTTGGACTATAAAGAAAGCTGAGCACTGAAGAATTGATGCTTTTGAACTGTGGTGTTGGAGAAGATCCTTGAGAGTCCCTTGGACTGCAAGGAGACCCAACCAATCCATTCTAAAGGAAATCAGTCCTGAATATTCATTGGAAGGACTGATGCTGAAGCTGAAACCCCTGATGCGATGAGCTGACCCATTTGAAAAGACCCTGATGCTGGGAAAGTTGAAGGTGGGAGGAGAAGGGGATGACAGAGGATGAGATGGTTGGATGGCATCATTGACTCAATGGACATTAATGTGAATAACCTCCGGGAGTTGGTGATGGACAGGGAGGTCTGGTGTGTTGCAGTCCATGGGGTAACAAAGAGTCGGACACGACTGAGTGACTGAACTGAACTGAACTCAGGTATTTAAATAAAAGTCAGCCAAATTTAATTGGAGACACTGCATAAGTTAAAATTTGAAATAAATATAATCATTTCAAAAGCAAAATAACACATTTTAACATAAAATAAAGGATCAACTTTCTATAATCTCTCCTCTCCCCCCACAACCTGTCTCTCTCCCTCTCTCCCTTTTTCCTTATCTCCTCACTCTATTTTCTCAAGTTCTTTTGCCCAGAAAGTAACCTGGAATTCATCACATTCAGGTAAATCTGAAATTTCCATGTAACTGTAATGACTTGGTTTTCCTAAAAAGGCTTCTAAAAATAAAGAAATCCGAGAAGGAAGCTTAGCAGATTCTTAAATATATTCTAAGAAAATGTATCTGGAATTTGGAATTAGGTGAAAGAGAATATTGGATGTTCTTTCACTGCAGTGGTGGGCTTGCATTTTGATTGATGCTCTCTTGACTACATTCACCATTCTGTAAGGCCAAGATTAACTTTCAACTTTTAGTTCAGTAAAGCTTCATTGGAAGGTTTACAAAGACAAATAATTTTTGTCTTTGTAAAAATAACTTCTCATATTGAAGTTTTTTATTCTCTAAGACTTACATTGTTTGTATCAGGTCCAATTGTCTTTTCCTGCTGCTGCTGCTAAGTCACTTCAGTTGTGTCCGACTCTGAGCAACCCCATAGATGGCAGCCCACCAGGCTCCCATGTCCCTGGGATTCTCCAGGCAAGAACACTGGAGTGGGTTGCCATTTCCTTCTCCAACGCATGAAAGTGAAAAGTGAAAGTAAAGTCACTCAGTCATGTCCAACTCTTAGCGACCCCATGGACTGCAGTCTACCAGGCTCCTCTGTTCATGGGACTTTCCAGGCAACGGTACTAGAGTGGGGTGCCATTGCCTTCTCCTGTCTTTTCCTAATATCCCTTTATTAAATTGCTTGTGAGTACCAAGTTTCTCAAATTCTCATTTCAACTAGTCTCAATATCTTTCTGATTGCCTCATTAATTTCATGTGTTCATTTTATGCTTGTATGAGAGTCCTGATTTTACACTGTGGCAAACTATAATTTTACAAGTTACTTACAGATGTTTATTAATTTGGTGAAGCCAACTCACTCAAGGGTCATGTCTAAAATCAGTACCCAGAGGTGAGCAAGTTATTAAGGAATAATTCATACTAACTGATCTTGGGAAAAGCCTAATATATGAACCAGTTATAAATACATTTATTGACAACAGGAGGTGGGAAGACTTGTATTGGCTAATTAGACACCCTACATCTGGCTATCATGAAATCCCAAAAGTCAGGTTAATTTATTAAAATAATGCTTGGAAGAAAAAAAAAATCAGAACCAAAGATCAGAACTACAGGAGCTAGAAAACCTTGAATGAAATATCTCTTTGTCTTTGGAAGAGCCAGTCAACAATTTTTCTTCCCAATCTGTTGTTCTTGTTAGTTTCCATTTACCACTGGCCCTTTTCTTTCATGGTCTTTCTTTCTACCTTGGTTTGTGTCCCAAGAGACTGATAACGTGAATAAATCATCTGGGCAGCTCTTCTGGTTAGTTTAAAATTAAATTCACCAGTGGGAAGCACCAGCAGGAGATAGGAGTATGGGAGGAGAGAAAGGGTGGGGTATGTTCTGCCTGTTCACTCCCTGCTTTGGTGCCAAACGTCACCACCACCACCACTCCTACAGTGAGCTGTTCCTCCTATGACACCATCTCTCATCAGTATCCTGTATAATTATTTCTTTCTCCTTCTTCTTCTTGTGGGCAATAGTACTCTCTGCCTCAACATCTCTTGTCCATTCCCTTAATCTGAAATGGTTCTTAAAATCTATATAAATATTTGCTGCCTTAAAATAGCTTTCTTTCAACCATCTCTCCTCCTTAACCAACCTTCCATTGAAGATGCTGAAGTGAGTTTTTATCTGCATCATTTGCTCATATTAGTCCTCTTTTTATAATCTTTATAACCTTATGACCTTACTACTATCTTTGCCTCATGGGTTTTCTCCCACCATGCCAAAGTACTAAGCAATATTTATTCCCTCAAATTACACACTCAGTTGAATTCATTGTCTCCAAAACATTCCATATCTTTTGTGCACATTCTCTTCTTTCTTAAACACTCCTTTTCCCTATTTTTCCCACCTGTAAAAGGACTAATTGCTTTTTTTATATTAATCTGTCAATCCCAGATTTTTAAAGACTGTCATGGTCTTCAAGTGTCATAGATTTGGTGGGGGAAGGAATGTTAATGTGTTACATACCTCAGTACACCAAAGGGATCCTATTATGAAATTCAACAGTGTATTATACAGCTCCCAGCACGGAACCATTTATATCCCTTGCCACTTTCCAAACTTTGAATGTTCCCTAATCAATGGTACTTCTAGGACACCTGCTACATTTCATTAACATTGTGCAAAAATAGCACCTTTATGTTCAAACTAAGACTAAAGTTTCGCCATGGCAGCATTCTTTTTGTTTTTCTTTAAACTTACTTTTGTGCCACAAGTTTCAGTGTACCCAACCATTCCTCAGACCTAAATCAAGACTCACTTTTCTATGGTCGCTTCTGAGTGTGTACTTTTCCTACCTAATCAACACCTCTGAGTCTTGCTGCCTACTTGGACTATAGTATCAACTCTTTAGAGCAGTAACCCTTACTTACAGTTATCTTCTTTGATACCTACCTGTCAATCACCTATCCATCTCTCTACCCAGCCACCCTCTACCTGTTCATCTTTCTCTCCATGTGTCTCAATGGTAGTTTGTCCCCAAGACCATCTTCTGTCTCTAGTAAGAGAGAGAAGCTCACAGTCTCGGCTGGACTCCTGCTTTGCCATCCTCACTGTGTCAGCTGCCAGGCAGGTCTCTGAGCAGCAGGTCTCTCAGCTCCTCTCCAGCTTTAATACCCAGTGGAGTGGGAGACATTAGTGGTTTTTCTAAAATCCTTAGAAAAATAATTTTATCACAAAAAACTCTTTAAAACAAATGATACATTCAAAAGACTCTCCACAAAAGGATCTCTTTGGTACACAGAGGTATATAAGATATTAACAATCCTCTCTCTTCAAACCTACTGAAAATGTATTATTTTTATTATGTTAAAAAATGTATGCATTGTAAGACATTTTCAATACCTATTACCATTATGATGACCTCTGCAATACTCAGTCTTTAAGAACCAGCTCAAACGGACTTCTCCATAAGCTCTTTCTTGACTACCTTTGGTTCAGGAAAGTGTTAGCTGCCTTTGCTTAGTTCAACACACTTTGCAAATGTCTCTATTATAACGTGCTTACATGGCACTGTCATTATACATATATCTTTATATACATGTATATTTTTATATACATATCTCTCTTAATGTATTACAAATACCTTTGCATCACTAGTTCCTAATATTGTGATGCCTACCACTTAAAAAATGTAATCAATAAAAAATTTGAATAGATTTAGGGAAGGCCTAAATGGTATTGATTAGATCACCACTTGCTTTAGTGGTATTCAGCTTGAATATATAGCCTGGTTATATTAATTGGACTTGGATATGCTCCATGTCTCTTAGCCACAGAGATATTTCCATCTAATTGATCTTCCCATTCTGAGCTTATACTTGGTGATTTGACTCTTAGACAGTAACTTTACCATTTGCCTTGAAGGCATATTTTTGTAGTCACTAAGACTTAGCTTGTCAGTGGGGCTGACGGAGCTGAGGCTCATAATAGCTTACCTTTGTGAAGTGGGAATCCTCAATGACTCAAACATGCTATTCCAATCCTTTGTCACCATATTTTCTTTGGTTCTGAGTAGGGAGACACAGGCAATCACTCTTATTTATCTAGAACAAATCTACATTCTCCCAGTTCCTGACTAGAAGAACATATGCCTATATCCACAGAGATCATCAATAGAGGTATTTCCTTATGGTAACAATTAGTAGCATCTATAGTGTTTTGCAAACTATGAAGTGTTACATCAAGAAAAAAATATGAATATTATCATTGCAAGCAATACGTGTATCACTTGAATTGTTTTAAAAAGTTATTTTAAAAGTGTACTGCAATGTGACACTCTTCAGAGTAAGGTCGCATATCTTTTGGGCTGCGTGGGCCTCTCCTTGTTTGGACAGATCATCTCATTGGTATATTGTGAATAACTGCTAATAATATGATCCTGCCTTCCATGGAAAGTGTAAAAAAATAACTAATTAAGAAAAAAATATAGAAAGTGTCAAGAGCAACAAAGCTATTACTCCTGGGCATTGTTGAATGCCAAATAGAACAGAGGCTTAATATTTTCCAATTTTCTCCCTGGAAATAGCCAAACTTACTTCTGTAATCTTAGTTCCAGCATTTTATCTATTGTTGCACAGGCAAATATATATATACATATATTCATATATGTATGTATGTATTAGATTCACCATGTTTCTCTTGTTTTGTTTTCAAACCCTTGTGATCTCTCATTAAATACAAAGTACTGACAGCCAGCCCTTGCTCATTACTGAGATATTTGTTAAAAAACTTGAAATCTCTTTAACCAGAAACCCCAGTACTGTGCTAGGTTCAACCAATACACAGTTGAATATCACATGAAATCTCCCTTTAAACACTAATACAATACAGTTAAAATTATACTCCGTTTTAACAACAGGGTAATTGTTGTTTAACAAACAGGTAATTCTATCCTGTTTAAACAACCCATATGTGTTGCTTATGGTTACAGATTAGATGTTTAGGTCTATGTAAGTATACTGAGGGGTAATATCCATGGTATTCTTTATTATGTAGCTAGGAATTAAACATGCTTTTCTTTCTTTTCTTCCCCATCCTTTCATTCCTTCCTTCTATCTTTTCTTTCTTCCTTCCACTCCAGCTAATACGATTAACTTATTCCACTCATCAAATGATCATTGGTTTCAAATTAGAGATACTGGTCAGGTCTGATGCCAGAAGTGAGTCTTGTAAGCAATTAGTGTCATGAATTCTCAGCATGAGAGGAATTTTTAGGGTTATTTGACCATTGCTCTCACAAGTATAATTGAAAGTAGGTATTGACTGAACAAAGAGTGTCTCAAAGAATTGGACACCATTGGGCAATGGAACAACAACAGCAGCATTGACTGAACAGGGCTTATCAGGTAGCTCAGCTGGTAAAGAATTCGCCTGCAGTGCAGGAGACCCAGGTTCAATCCCTGGGTGGGAAGATCCCCTGAATAAGGGATAGGCTACCCACTCCAGTATTCTTGGGCTTCCCCGGTGGTTCAGATGGTAAAGAATCTGCCTGCAATGTGGGAGACCTCGGTTAGTTGAATCATTCAAGAGGTGGTAGTCTTCTTATCTGTTAGATTACTAAGGATAAATAAAACTTTTAAAATAAAGCAATGCAAATGCTTCAAGCAATTCTTTTTACACCTCTCAAATCTTAGGTCAACATTCGCTCAGTCATTCTCAAGCAGATAACCTTAAATATTCATTGGAAGAGGGGATGCTGAAGCTGAAGCTCCAATAATTTGGCCACTTGATGTGAAGAGCTGACTCATTGGAAAAGACCTTAATGCAAAAAGAGAAGGGGGCAGCAGAGGATGAAGTGGTTAAATAGCACCACTGACTCAATGGACATGAATTTGAGCAAAATCTAGGAGATACTGGAGGACAGAGGAGCCTGGTGTATTACAGTCCATGAGGTGGTAGAGTCAGGCATGACTTAGCATCTGAACAATAACAACAACTCAAGCAGATATCTTTCTGTGTCTCCCAAGTAATCATCAGCAATTCTTGGATTATGAGACTGAAGATACATCCCTGCAGCCTAGGGTGAGAGCTGAGATTCACTCCAAGCATATGTCCCAGCTCACTCAATCACTGAATCGAAAGACCTAAGACACAGGATGTTTTTTTTTTTTTTTTTCCGGGTTATATATCCATAACCACAGGTGGAAAGAAGATGAGGAGAATGAATGCTGGGAAGACAATAAAGGTATCACAGTGCCTGGTTGTAGTGGCTATTTATTCATACCTCAATGGATCTAGTCGATCTTATTTGTTTTTACACATGGGGACTGGCCTCTAAAGTTCAGGGATGTTTTGTCAATACAACTGGTTGTATTGACAAATGATATTCTTCATGCTACATTATTCTGCCATTTTGACTTCCTGATGAGACTGCTTTTGTGCATTCAACAACGCTGTGAGTTTCAGAGCATCATACATTTCTTTGTATCTTCCTTAAATACACTGCATGGGGCTAAGCACACAATAAATATGCAGTAAATAGGTGGTGAATTGGTGCAAACTGCTATCTAGCAGATTATTTTTCTCTTTCAGGAGGCAATGTATCTTTTTAAGCTTATTCTTCCTGTACCAAGCAGAGATATCCAAGGTGTGTGATGATATAGAGCCTGTCCTAACTGCTTGATTTTGAATTTATTATTTGGTTTTGAGCTTTGCTTTCTTCAGAACAAATATTACATTTAGAACATGGTTTATGTTTTGCTCACATAATTAAAATGTAAGTGGCAGTCATTTTTATTTGGACTTTGTCAACTCAATTAAGGTATTAATTTGTATAATTTTATGTTTGCAGGCCTGGGGCAGATTGAATTTAGAGGTAAGATCACAAACTCAATGATGTAGAAGTCATAAGAGTAACATTAGGAATTATAGATGCTCAGAAAGGAGAAATGAACTTGTTTTATAAAATAAGTTACTGAATTGCTAACTTTGAATTTTTTTTCTTTTCTTCTTCCTGGCTACACATACCTGTCTATAACTGTGAGAACATCCTTAACAGAAAGGAGAAAGCTAGAGACTCCTTGAGCATTCATTTATTCAGTCACATTCAGCCATGCTATAATGTGGCTGCATGGATACATCTTTGACTGAATTGGCTTTCCACATCTGAATAAATCGAGAAACATTCATGCAGTAATAACAGTGTTACCTAGCCTGTGTCTCCAGGGTCATTTGCATGCCCTGCTCTTTGGACCTGTACACTCCAGCCACATTGAGCATTCAGTCACCCCATGTGCTGTGGGCTCTGCCTGAAATGTTCTTTTCCTTGTTTTCACATGGCTAACTCCAACCTGGACTGAAGCTCTCAACACAAATATCACTTGCTCAGAGGCTTTTCCTGACCTATCAGTCTAAATCAGGGTGTTGTGCTTTAGCATTTTATAATTTTCCTTGTTATGTTTATAATTAAATGCTTTTCTGAGTATTTATTTGGTTGAGAGCCACCATTTATACTATCACAAGGAAGGAAAAACACCTGCTTTGTCTACAACTGTATAATCACAGCATAGAACAGTTTTCCTGTAACAGGTACCCAATCACTACCCATGTTTTAAACAAATGTAACATTCAGTCTCTTAATGAATAGCTACAATATCCATGTAAGGTTGATGGTGGTATGATTTCTAAAGTGTGTCATGTATATCTTCTTTTCTCATGTATGCCTACTCTTCCCCCATGAAGAGATAACATTTATTTTCCCTTCCTTGAATCTGGGCTGGCCTTGAGACTTGATTTGGCCAACAGAATGCAGAGGAAGTGACGTGTGCCAATTTTAGGCCTAACCTTTAAGAAAATGATATCTTCCTTTCCTTCTCCCCTGGAAGTTAGGCACATAATGAAAAGACTAGGAAGGATGATTGAATGATGACGCATTACACATAAAGAGCCAAAGACAGAGGTAGAGACCACATGGAAGAATACTCAGTACCAAACATGTTAGGAAAACTTTACTGGATCTTTCAGCCCAACCCCACTTCTAACTAAATGCAGCCAAGATAATGACTCCAGTCAATGCCTAGAGGGGCAGAAGAACCTTCCTGTTGAACTCTGCTTGTAGTCCTATGGCACAATCATGAGTACTAAACTGTTTTAAGAACAAAATCTTTTAAGAACAAAATCACTATAGAAACCTGAAAACATGATTCTTTAGAAATCTTCAGAATCACTTTCAAATAAAAGAGAAGAGAATTTCAGAGGCGTTTACACAACCTACTCAAGTACATGTAGATAGCAGAAGTTAGAACCCAGATATTGTTGCATATATTTTTAATTCTTAGTCCAGAAGTTTTTCTTCAATATCACCTGTGCTTCACTGATGGTCAAATATACTCTTTGCGATCCTAAACAACTACAGTGTTGGAAATATGTATTATGTATTGTGGCGTACATACCATAATAACAGGGTGATTGAATGATCTATGAAATGGAGAAATCAATAGACTGGGAGCCAGAAGTCTTGAGTTAGGAACCTAAGGTATCATCTTCAGCTCTGTTAATTCATCTATAAAATAAAGATCATAGAACTCATCTTCATGGTCTGTGATGAGCCTTAAATAAGAGTTTATAGCCCTTTGTAAGCTTTAAAAAGCTATAAACATATTAGCAAATAACCATCCAGACATTTTAGAATCTGACTCAGAACAATTTTGAATTATTTAAACGTCTACCCATTTTGCAATTACCATTAACCTTCAGGGTGTTATGTTTATACTGATTCATTAGAATGAGAATGACACTGTTTCAGTTATAATTCTTGAGGAAACTTATGCTTTGAGGAGGATATAAATTATTTGCCTGAATTTTAGTAATGAATAAACAAAATAGTCTGATGTTTGATTAGACGCAGTGCAACTCTAAATTCTGAAAGTTGTCCAATGCCAGGATGGCTCTCCCATTCTCTATACACCATAGGCTCAGGGGTAAAATTCATATACAGTTACAAAACACTCATATCTAAAATCAACTGCCAATAACTGATACTGAGGGGCAGGCCATCCTTGAATCAAATGACCAGTAAGATAGATTTTTGCTTACACCTGAAGAAAGAAGACTAGTATAGAACCAATCCCCCAATGCTTGGTTGTAAAAAGGAAATGAAGAGAAGATTTAAAAGAAATATATATATATATATATATTTTTTTTTTTTCTTCTTGGCAGGGGGTGGGGGGGCTTCCCTGGTGGCTCAGACAGTAAAACGTCTGCCTGCAATGCGGGAGACCTGGGTTTGATCCCTGAGTCGGGAAGATTCCCTGGAGAAGGAAATGGCAACCCACTCCAGTATTCTTGCCTGGAAAATCCCATGGATGAAGCCTGGTAGGCTACAGTCCATGGAATCGCAAAGAGTTGGACACGACTGAGCGACTCCACCTCACTTCACTTCATATATATTTTTACCAATTTCATATTTTGGCCAGGCATCAGAGCATCTCAGAGGTTAATTAGGTGAAAATAATCAGTGTTATATTTTCATTAGTCATTGGCTTCACTTAACTTCGTTTGACTCCTCAAATAATTCTGCATAGCTATCTAATTACCTCTGCTTCCCTTAAAAATACCACACAGAGTGGAAGGCAATGTTAGTCAGTTTTGCTGATAACAAAACCAGAGAATTCAAATATAGTTACAGCTGATCTTGATGCTTTTCTCGCAGACTTGTGAACTAAAAAAAAAAATAATGGCAGCAGCTACAATAGTCTCCCTAGTCTTTCAGGATATGAATCTCTGTTGATCTTACACCCTGCAACCATATGTCATTTCCGAAACCCAGCTAATCCTACTACTCTTACTCCTGTCGGCTCAATGAGTTGTTCATCTTCCTCCATAGCATTAAGGGAGAGAAATCTTCTAGAAGGGCAGAAAACAATTTAAGCTTGGTGACACTTAAAAGAAGAAAAGCAAATTGACTCTAAGCCATCTAGATTGCAGCCCAGAGATGAGGACAGAGTAGAAATGAAAACAAAACACTTCCAGCCATCATTTATTATATACATATAAAGTTTCAAAGAAATATTGCAGAAAGGAATGGAATCCTGTAAGAAACAGGGTTAAATCTAACCCCAAATTTTGCTTATTTGATTCTGTTACAGATTGAAGCATAATTGAATATATATATATATATATATATATATATATATATATATATAAAATCAAGCCATTCAAATGCCTGAAAAGTAAGACCAGTCCAAAGATTTCCAAAATTTTCTATTCATCAAAAGCACCAAAGGACTCTGTGAAAAATACCAATTTGTGGAATATGCCCTAGGTACTTTGATTTTTAACCAGGTAAACCAGTGAACTAGAAGATCTTGAAATTCCCTTACAAGCCCCAAGGTCTATAAGTTACATTCACTGTGTACACAGAATCTATTTTCCTAGAGAGAAAATGAAAATTCTGTAAAATCTAGAGGGAAAAATGAGATGGGAAAATATTCATTGAAGCTTTCTTTCATAAAGCAAGGATTCTGTCAACCCATAGAGTAGGTGCAAACAAATTGAAAAAGAAGTCACCATGGACTAACTTTCAAATGCTTTTCCTAAAAAAATTAACACATTATTTTCTAAATTAAGTGATGGAGGGCAACATCTGGAGATAAGAGCAGGGCATGGGAAATGAGATCATTCTCACTCTATTTGGAGCCCTTTCATTCATCAAGAATCGAGAACATTCTGAATCAGCAACAATGAGCCTCTAAGTATAAGGACTAGCTTGTGCAATAAAAAGCTTGGAATGATGTTTGACTTAACTTCTCAATAGGGTAACTATATAAATTATCTAGCCCCAGTTAAGTTATTTCTGAAAATAAATGGAGCTTTATTTATACTTTTTATCATATTTATTATACCATGAAAATGAATATAAACCAGGAGTATCCAACTAGGTTCAGTCGGCCTTACTTCTGAATAATAAAGTAGTGCTTATGCTTATGTTTATGCTTATGCTCAGTCACTTGTCAATAATACTAAGGTTTTCCTTCAGCATGGGAGGTTATTTGTGAAGTATGAGGGAGAATTTCCTAATTTGGAGGAGCAAGAGCCTGGGACAAGGGCTTCTCCAATGGCTCAGCAGTACAAAATTGGCCTGCAATGCAGGAGAGGTGGGCTCAACCCCTGGATAGGGACAATCCCCCAGACAAGGATATGGCAACCTACTGAGAGCTTATGGTGAACGGTGTCGGATTTATCTTCCAAAGAAGATTTAACTTCGGGACCAGGGATCAGGCTTGATCATTCAGGAGCCTTTGTGTAGCCGAGTTTTATTAAAGTATAAAAAGGGACAGAGAAAGCTTCTGACACAGACATCAGAAGGGGGCAGAGAGTGCCCCCTCGCTAGTCTTAGCAAGGGAGCTGTATACTTTTTAAATTGGTTATTACAATAAATCAAAATCAGGTTTGTAAAGATCTTAGTATACCCACTCCCACAATTTACATTTTAAGATGACAGGATTAGAACTAACAATAGAAAGATCTTACCAGATTCACTCCCATAGATGGGCTCAATAAAGGACAGAAATGTTATGGACCTAACAGAAGCAGAAGATATTAAGAAGAGGTGCCAGGAATACACAGAAGAACTATACAAAAAAGATCTTCACTACCCAGATAATCACGATGGTGTGATCACTCACCTAGAGCCAGACATCTTGGAATGTGAAGTTAAGTGGGCCTTAGAAAACATCACTACAAACAAAGCTAGTGGAGGTGATGGAAATCCAGTTGAGCTATTTCAAATCCTGAAAGACGATGCTGTGAAAGTGCTGCACTCAGTATGCCAGCAAATTTGGAAAACTCAGCAGTGGCCACAGGACTGGAAAAGGTCAGTTTTCATTCCAATCCCAAAGAAAGGCAATGCCAAAGAATGCTAATACTACCGCACAATTGCAGTCATCTCACACGCTACTAAAGTAATGCTCAAAATTCTCCAAGCCAGGCTTCAGCAATACGTGAACTGTGAACTTCCAGATGTTCAAGCTGGTTTTAGAAAAGGCAGAGGAACCAGAGATCAAATTGCCAGCATCTGCTGGATCATGGAAAAAGCAAGAGAGTTCCAGAAAAACTTCTATTTCTGCTTTATTGACTATGCCAAAGCCTTTGACTGTGTGGATCACAATAAACTGTGGAAAATTCAAGAGATGGGAATACCAGACCACCTGACCTGCCTCTTGAGAAACCTATATGTAGGTCAGGAAGCAACAGTTAGAACTGGACATGAATCAACAGACTGGTTCCAAATAGGAAAAGGAGTACGTCAAGGCTGTATATTGTCACCCTGCTTATTTAACTTATATGAAGAGTACATCATGAGAAATGCTGGGCTGGAAGAAGCACAAGCTGGAATTAAGATTGCCAGGAGAAATATCAATAACCTCAGATATGCAGATGACACCACCCTTATGGCAGAAAGTGAAGAGAAACTAAAAAGCCTCTTGATGAAAGTGAAAGAGGAGAGTGAAAATTTTGCCTTAAAGCTCAATATTCAGAAAACGAAGATCATGGCATCTTGTCCCATCACTTCACCACAAATAGATGGGGAAAGAGTGGAAACAGTGTCAGACTTTATTTTTGGGGGCTCCAAAATCACTGCAGATGGTGACTGTAGCCATGAAATTAAAAGACGCTTACTCCTTGGAAGGAGTAATGGCTGTACATGCTGGGGAACATACCAGAAAAGACTATTTCTATTTATCTCTAGCTATTGCCTCTGACAATGTCCTTTTATATTTCCTTTCTCTGTCCCTTGATAATACAATAAACAAATTTCATTTCTGACTGTTCACTCTCAGGGTTAAAAAATTAAAGTCCAGCAAAGTTTAATTTAAAAAAGACAACTCCCATAAAGGCAAACTTTTCTTTTCTACTCCAAATCTATCACTTTGACTCAGGGTTTGTTGTTGCTATTTAGTCTCTAAGTCATATCCAACTCTTTTGAGACCCCATAGACAGTAGCCTGCCAGACTCCTTTGTCCATGAGATTTCCCAGGACAAAGAATACTAGAGTGGGTTGCCATTTTTCTTTCTCTAGGGGATCTTCCCAACCCAGGGATCGAACCTGCATCTCTTGGGTCTCTTGCATTGGCAGGCGAATTCTTTACTAGTGCCATCTGGAAGCCCTATGGCAGAAGCTAAATACCTGACTTAAGCTATCTTGTGTTATGCATTTGTAGATTTATTTAGAAGCAACACATAGATTTCTGCACTGTATAGTTTCCTGACTTGGGGTTAAGTTTTCTGAGTGACCCCCTCACAGTCCCCATATAAATGCTGCTCATAATAATATAGCCCATAACCTCATACCATTCAGCCCTTTTCATTTTAACTAACCATCTTGGGTTGAGTAACTTTCAAGATAACTAAGTAATGGATAACCTCCATGGAAAACTCAAGAGATTCTTGCCTTACCAAATAATCAGCAAGCCTTATGATGCTAATGACTCCTCTCCCAAAACTTTTCTTCCTAAACTGTTGTAGCCAGAAGCCATACTTTTATAAGGGAGGGCAAAAGTAGTCATTTTGTTTTATAGTTTTCTAAATTCCAAGGATATATATATGAAAGGTTCTCTCAAGAAGTTGTTCGGATTTTTTTGTTTGTAAGTTTTTTAATCGCAGCCTGAGTCAGTCAGTTGCCGTCCTTCAGTGTGTGTGTGGACAAGAGATTCCAGTATTCAATTCTTTCTGAAACTCCCAATTTCTATAGGTAGTCTTTTGGAAGCTCTCCTCACTTGAATTGATTGTAGTTGGAATAATTTTTCTTTCCTTTACCATAAAGAGGAGGAAGATAAAGCCCAAGGCTTACACCCACGAAGTATTGTTACATCACATTATCTCAGTACTTCTGGCTGGTTTCTAGTCTCTTCATCTTTATAAAAATGGCTGAAGATGGATAACTGAGTAACTGACAAAGAACTATTAATAGATATATCAGTTTTCTATCACTGTGTAACAAATTATCAGAAGTTTCATAGCTTAAAACAATATCTATTAGTTATCTCACAATTCCCTACAAGTCAGGTGTCCAGATATGGCTAACAGGTTCTTGGCACAGAGTATTACAAGATTACCTTTCAAGGTGTTGAATAAGCTGTGTTTTACTCTGAAGGCTCAATTATAAAAGGATCAGCTTTCATGCTCATGTAGACAGTTGTCAGAATTCACTTCCTTGTAGTTATAGCTGAGTGCCCCAGCTTCTTACTGGCTACTGATTGGAGCCTGTTACCAAGTGCTACAGGCTATCCACAGCTCCCTGATGTGTGACCCTTCTCATAGGTAGTTCTCAATATGAATATTTGCCTTGTTATAGCTTAGATAAGAGTGTCTCTCTGCAGTTGGCTAAGATGGAGCCTTAGAAATGGTATTTTACATACTTTTATATAACATATATAGATGACATTCACTCCCTTTGATGTATAACATAATCTAACCAAGGGAGTGACATCCCATCACCTGTTCTATTTTGTCTTCATGAGAAACAAGTCACAGATTCCACTCAAACCTGGGGTATGGAATATAAAATAGTGTAACGTATTGGGGATCACCTTAGGGTGTGTCCACAAAAATATTTACACCAGTCCTCTAGATACTTGTCTAAAAACTCCATTTAGAATGTACTGGTGCTTATCTATCTATGCAGCTATAATTTAAGGCAAAAGGAATGGTCTCAGACAACTTTTTGCTACAAAAAAACAAAGGTATTGAAACTTAAGAGGCTATGGAATGAAAGAAAAATTTGAACAAGGCATAAAAGAGATATGAGAGTTCTTCATTTGTAAAAGATATAGTCCATCTCTCAGCAGTGCATCTCATAGCAATTTATTTGTGATCTTAAAGAAATTAAAATGAAATATGGCTAATGTAAAGCAAGGAAAAATAGAAGATAAGAGAATGCATTACAATCACAAATAAACATGACCTAGTGAAAGAAAGACTTTAAGGAAAGGGAAAAAATGCCACAGCAAAATTGTAATATCATCAGCAATAAAGAGAGAATCAACATTGGAGAGAAGCAAAGTTGATAAGAAGCTTATGAACGGGAGTTAAAAGTAAACACAAGTGTGCCTAATATGTACGTCATTTCCACACAATGAAATGATAATTTCATCCACAGTGGTGATAAATTAAGAAATATAGATTAAATGTTTTATAAAGTATTAAATATAACCATAATAAGAATGAAAATTCATCTATGATGTATCATTTTATCAGAGGAAAAGTACTCCTAGTTTACACAATGCATAGGAAGAAAATTGAAACAAGAAAATAGAAAGCAAAACAATGTAGCTGAAATAATAGTAACAAGCCTACTATGATAATAACTTTAATGTGGTTACCTTCTTATTTAAAGAAAAACTGATAATAATGATCCATCTACATTGTGCAAAATATTATCACAGTTAAAACATGGATACAGAAAATGCAACACATTTAATAAGGTTGGCTTGTTTCAAGGCTGGGAAAATTAGACGCCACTTTTTTAAGATAAAACGTGGTTTTATTTTATTACCTTTATAGATACTTACATATTTTATATATTTATTATTTACTTCTGTTAATACTTTTTCAAGATAGAAATTGAGAAAATGCAAATAAATGAAAAAAAGAAAATTAAAGAAACTTATAGCCTATGACTCAGAGAGCATCACCACTAACATCACAGAGCCTTTCCATCTTCTTCATGTAAGATTCAGAGACGAGGAATCCCAGAGATCTAATAGTCCCACTCCCCAGCCCAGTTCTCTTAAACAACTAGATGCCACTTTTGACAGGAGTAATATCAAATGATTTACAGATAGGCTTAAAAACTCTTTCTCATGCCCTTGTTACTACTTCTTCCAGGATTATATCATAGGAAGATGGGATTAGAGAAAATAAGAGTCTTTATTATCTGGCTGTTTATAATTTCTTTCATGGCTAACATCCATTTTTCATGAGACAAACATCTTTTATGAGCATGTTTTTACTATCTTTGGAAATTACTTTCTGATGCCACCTTCTCTGGAGAAGGCAATGGCACCCCACTCCAGTACTCTTGCCTGGAAAATCCCATGGATGGAGGAGCCTGGCAGGCTGCAGTCCAGGGGGTCAATAAGAGTCGGACATGACTGAGCGACTTCACTTTCACTTTTCACTTTCATGCATTGGAGAAGGAAATGGCAACCCACTCCAGTGTTCTTGCCTGGAGAATCCTAGGGCTGGGGGAGCCTGGTGGGCTGCCGTCTATGGGATCACACAGAGTCGGACACCACTGAAGTGACTTAGCAGTAGCAGTTGCCACCTTCTCTGTTGCTAATTCCTTGAAGAAGCATTGCAGTTTGGGGCTAAACCATTACAAGCTTCCTCTGTACGTCCTGACTATATTCATACCAATGCCCACAGGCTCCTACTATAAATCTCTACCCATACAGGCAAGCCACTGCATCAGTTAGGCACACACGTGCTCTGTAGGAGTTGCTTCTGCATTGGTAACAAATGCCTCTTTGCCTGGCAAATGGCAGAAGTGATGCTTGCCCAACACTATCTGCTCTTTCCTTGGCTTGCCATTCCAGACAGCTCCAGCCTGCTTCCCTCCTTCAGTATTCTCTGCTGGAAAAGTGGGTCCCAGGATCTGGGTTCAGGTCTACACTCACAACTGTTGGGACACATGTAAGTTTTTCCCAAATTTCTTTCACCATGGTTCCCTGAATCTCCTGTACATGCTTGGAGTAGCAGCGCATGCACACATGCTAAATTGCATCAGTCATGTCTGACTCTTTACAACTCTTTGCCTTGGACTGTAGCCCACCAGGCTCCTCCATCCATGAGATTTTCCTGGCAAGAGTACCTGAGTGGGTTACTATTTCTTTCTCCGGGGATCTTCCTCACCCATGGATAGAACCCATATCTCCTGCATTTCCTGCATTGTAGGAGATTCCTTAACACTGAACCACTGGAAAAGCCCTTGGACTAGGGGATAAGAAGGGAAGTCAAATATATCTATACGTGTACAGACTCCTTTCAAAAAATCAAAGTCTGTAATCTAATGTTTTCCATAGGCTAGAATTTTATTATTGTGGCAGAGCAAGGCAGAACCAGTTCTGATATTTTTTTGTAAGTTCTGCATGGATATGTCTAGCGCTTACTTTTAAAAATATAAATTGCTCAGCTCACAAAGCTAATCCTGAGCTTTGTTGCTTTAACTAAAATCCTGAATAAAGAGAAGTTCCCTTTTTAACATCCCATTATAAAATAAAGGCATTTGTTAAGTGTTCATGTTACAAACACTGCATATCTAAAACCTCACTGCAAACTCACAACAACTTTAAGAGGCAGGCATTATTTTTATGCCAACTTTATTGGTTTAGGTAGAGTAAGGTAGGAAACATATTCTGATAAGGAAATTTGCCTGCAGTAGGTTCCCTGGAGCATGTTCCTAGGAACAATATCTATGAGTCAGTGAGGTTAGCAGGACAGGTTAGGAGAAAAGTTGAACTTTCAGGCATTTACAACAGAAGCCTCACTAATTCCAGGGGGAGCTCCAGAGTGAGGCTACTCTTTAGATTTGTCTTGAATTAAATTAAAGCTATCTGGACTTTGTATCTGCACAGTGACCACTCACAAGGGCAGTGAGTTCCCTGTGATTGAGGGCAGTTCCTACAAAGGGACTCGGGTTGAAGGAGGAAACAGACAGAACAGGCTCTGCCTTGAAAGCAGGACTTCTTCTTTGGCTGGACTGTGGACTTTGAGCTATATGCCCAGTATCTATGGAAATAACATACCAACTGGAAAACCAGGCCCCCTGAAAGAAGAGCCACAGGGCTCATATCTATACTCTCTGCTGCCTAAAAGAATACCTTAGTTATCTGTGTAACCGAATAGAATCATACATTCTTTTATGCTTATTGGGGTATGACCACAGGCCTATTGATAATTGTCCACTGTTAACTATCTAGGCTTAAGGCATATGAATCATGGGTTAACTTTGATTGTATCTTTCTTTTCCTTTGTTCAGACTAGTTTCAGGGAACTTGAGGAAGGTGGGTTTGGACATGCACACTTAGGGTATGTAAAGTTTTCACAAAAACTAGTTGGGATCTTTGGCTATGAGGAGACTCTGCCTTGGGCCCAGCAGTGTCATAAACTGCACTCCACTATCTGCATTGTCCTTCTGAGTGGATTTGTTTCCTGGAAATCATGGCTTCAACAAGCTGTGCATCATTGTCAAATGGGGGAAGGAGTGCCTCTGTCCTGAAAGTATGGCCTGGGTGCTGCCCAACATCCTATATTACATTTACTAATGCTAAAAATTGAGGTTTAGAGAATTTAATCCTATTCTCCATTTTTACACAGGCAACAGTTTATAGACACAGGGAATCAAAAATTGACTTTATTCTCTTCAGGGTGGCACTGTGCCCATCCTAAAATCAAGTATGATGGAACAAGAGGGAGCAAGCCTGAGAACAGATAATACATGCCCTTTACAATAAAAATAAAGGATATGTAAAAACAAATGAGAGATAGAACAAAAAATATACCCTAGAAGAAGTGGGAAATTGACTAGGCCATTGACACTGAAAAAAAAAAAAAGTGAGAGGTGAATATAGATCTCCTGTGTGAAAAAGCACAGTAAGCAAATGGGTTTTTAGATAAAGTTCATCTAACCTTTAAAGACAGGATAATTTCAAGGTTCTTTAAAATCTACCAGAATTTTCCAAAGTTTAAGAGCTCAGTTCATATTCTGAAGTCAACACACTCATAATATTGAAATATGACAGCAGTACAAAAAAAAAAGAAACTGTAGATCAATTGCATTTATGAATATGCAAGCAATACATCTGGGCTTCCTGGGTGGCTCAACGGTAAAGAATCCGCCTGCAATGCAGGATTCACAGGTTCAGTCCCTGGATGGGAAGATCCCCTGGAGAAGGAAACAACAATCCACTCCAGTATTCTTGGCTGGGAAATCCCATCTACACTGGAGCTTGGCAGGCTACAGTCCATGGGGTTGCAAAAGAGTTGGACATGACTTGACTGAACAACAAAGCAATACATCCAATTATATTTTCAAAAATATTATCTAATAATTCATAACAAGTGAAATACTTTATGGACAAGTAGAGTTTATTTCATAGATTCAAAGAGTAGTCAAAATGTCAGGAAATTTATATATTGTTCATTTCTGAGATGAATGATTCCAGTATTCTGGCCTGGATAATTCCATGGACTGTACAGTCCATGGGGTTGCAAAGAGTCAGACACAACTGAGTGACTTTCACTTTCACTTTCATTTCTGAGAACTGAGACCCTGTGTGTCACCATGACTCAGGTAAGACCAGACCATCTGTACCTACATAACTAAGCTATTTGTTCCTAGAAAATTTGGCCCAGAAAATACAAGACTATAAACCAATAAATTATTTCTCTATTTGCCTGAAAAAATTCCCTCAGAAGTAATTATGAAAGAAAGGATTTGGTGACTTGGGCAGTTACTTATTAAATGACACTTTACTTACCAAACTTACCTTAAAGCCCTTAGTTTTCTATGACTATCAATCCAAAACTACTGTATCTTAAGATATAACTGATGTCAATCATCATTACACCTTTACATTAAATCAGACATCATTTTATAATTATCTCACTTCTGACAAATATCTTCTGAAACACTGCTTAATCTTTAATAAGTGGTCTTCTTCCTTACACCAGTGAGCTTAAATGAATGGTTTTTCTTTATCAAGTTTTCTTGTGACATTTTGGTGAGTTCAACAATATCAATAAATGTAATAAGTTGAAAAAATATACTTAAGTTACAATATACAATGCTTAACATATTTTGCCATTCAGGGAATACAAACGTGAAATCATGATGATTTATCTCTGCTGCTGCTGCTGCTAAGTAGCTTTAGTCGTGTCCGACTCTGTGCGACCCCATAGACGGCAGCCCACCAGGTTCCCCGGTCCCTGGGATTCTCCAGGCAAGAACACTGGAGTGGGCTGCCATTTCCTTCTCCAATGCAGGAAAGTGAAAAGTGAAAGTGAAGTCATTCAGTTGTGCCCGACTCTTAGCGATCCCATAGACTGCAGCCTACCAGGCTCCTCCATCCATGGGATTTTCCAGGCAAGAGTACTGGAGTGGGGTGCCATTTCGTTCTCTGGATTTATCACTAAATATCTATTTATCGCTATATATCTATTAAAACTGATAAACTAAGAGATAGCAACAATACCAAATGCCTTGAGGATGAAGTGAAGATGTAAAATGACTGGATCTTTGATATATTCTTGGCGGGAATATAAAACAATACAACTGCTCTAGGAAACTGGAAATTGCTTGTAAAACAAAACATACATTTACCATATAACTCAGCAATCATATCCCATGGGCATTTATTGAAGGTAATGAAAAGTTATGTCTATACAAAAACCTGTAACGTTGCAGTTTATTTGTAAAGCTTTATTTGTAAAATTGTCAAAATGTGGAAACAGTCCAACTGCCCTCAGTAGGGGAATAGTTAAACTGTGGCAAATCTGTACAGTGGAATAAATGGAATAGTACGTAGCAAAGTAAAAAAAAAAAAAAAAAATTATTGATATATTTTAACTGCATGGAAGGAACTCAAGAGCATTATGCTGAGTGGGAAAAAAAAAAGCCAATCTGAAAAAAATTATACACTGTGTAATTATATTTACAGGCAGTAAAAGTATATACTGTACAATTGTATTTACCTCAGAAATAAGGCAAGTTCAGTGGCAAATCACCACAATAAGCAAATACTGAAATAAAGTGAATCACATGAATTGTTTGGTTTCCAAGTGCATATAAAAGTGATGTTTACACTACTACAGTAAAGCTACTGTGTAATAACAATATGGCTAAGAAAAGTACATAGCTTAATTAACAATATTTTATTGCTAAAAATCGCTAACCATCCCTTGAGCCATCAGCAAGTTGTAATCTTTTTGCAATAGTGACATCAAAGATCACTGATTACAGATTACCATAACAAATACAATAATGGTGAAGAAGCTTAAAGTACTGCTAGAATTATCAATCGGAGAAGGCAATGGCACCCCACTCCAGTGCTCTTGCCTGGAGAATACCATGGATGGAGGAGCCTGGTAGGCTACAGTCCATGGGGTTGCTAAGAGTCAGACATGACTGAACGACTTCACTTTCACTTTTCACTTTTACGCATTGGAGAAGGAAATGGCAACCCACTCCAGTGCTCTTGCCTAGAGAATCCCAGGGACGGGGAACCTGGTGGGCTGCCATCTATGGGGTCACACAGAGTCGGACACGACTGACGTGACTTAGCAGCAGCAGAATTATCAAAGTGATACAGAGACACAAAGTGAGCAAATGCCATTAGAAAAATGGCACCAATAAACCAATGTAAGGTTACCACAAATTTTCAGTTTGTAAAAAAAAAAAAAAAAGGCAGTATCTGCAAATTCTATTAAAGTGAACTGCAATGAGATGTGCCTGTATATAGCATAGTTAAATGACAAAATTATGGAGACAGTAAACAGAATGGTACTTTCCAGGGTAACAGGAGTGGGATGGAATCAACTGTAGAGGGGTGGCAGAAAAGAGATCTCTGTGGTGATGAGACAGTTGTATTTCCTAATTGTGGTGGTGACTGCCTGAATTTGAATTTACACATGTGATACAATTACTTAGAAACCCATATCCACAAACACCATTTTTAGATGCTACAAGGGCATTTGATAAATTTGACAATCACTTCTAGGAAAAACTCTAAGCAAGTAAAATGTAAAGAAAGTAGCTAACTATAATAATTCTGGCCAATGAAAAGCAATAACAAGTTTTACCCCAAGTGATAAAACAGACTTTTTCCACTATAATTATTTCCACTATAATAATAATTATTATATATTAATATATTCCATTCTATTCCAATTATTATATTCCACTATAATAATAATTATTATAATTATTTCCACAAATAATTTTTGGAATTATTTTTCAAATAAAATAATTTAGTTTGCAAAAATTTAGTAGTAATTGGACAATATGAAATTTTATATTAAAATAGTGTTTATTATCATGCCACATTTTGATACACCAGCAAATTGACAATCAAAATGATGAATATTGGTTAAAAATAAAATAATTGATAACTTATGAAGAAGCAATAAAAATAATAAAGATGACTTAATTTGTGGTCCACCATGCTCTAAATCAAAATAGTCAAGTCTCAAGCAAAATACAGAATATGAAAATACATTTTTATTAGCAAATTAAGATTGCCAAATTAGTTTCAGGAATATAATTTCAGCCATCAGATTAATATATGTGTTTACATTTTGATAGGATTGCAATTTATTTTGAATTTTATCATTTGCTTTGAGTTTATGGTCATAGGGATGCATGCTGAAGACTTTAATGGAAATACATATTTAAGTGAAATCATTATGAATAATTTGATTTAGCACCATTCCTCATGAGAATTTTCTAAAATTTTTCTTCTCTATTCAAGTTTGATGAATATTATTATTTTTCCAGCATATACTCCAGGGAACTATCTGTCACAAACCCAGAAAGGATTGAAACTTTCTTGTAGGATTATAGTATAATAAATCATCACAGGTCCAATTTTGCATCATAAAACTATAACAAATATTTAAATGCTAATTTGATAAGCATGCCATAAACACATTACAAAATATTTTTATATTAAATGATTGCAACCAAGAAATAAAATTTGTGACCAATAGATTTACAAAAGAAGGGAGACACATAATCAACATAATTTATAGTAAGAGTGTGAAACACCATGATTATAAAAGCTCTAACATGGGAAGCAGTGTACTAAATATGTTTTGTAACTGTGCCATTAAAATACAAGCTTTCCTAAATTGAGTCCCTTTCTGCTTTTTTTATGAGATTAATAACACTAAGAAGAATTAAATTACATAGCTTTTATTTTATATCTACATCATAAAGAGTAAATTTAAAATAAACATTGTCACTGGTGCTCATGAGAGGTTCAAGATCTGTAATAGGTGATGAGATACAAAGGAAGCATCCACCCATTTTCATTTAATTTACATTTTCAACTCCAGAAAAGTTATGTTTGAATACTGAATCAAATGTCAAATCTAAAGCCACTACTGGGGGACTTCCCTGGTAGTCTAGTGGTTAGGAATCCACTTTCCAATGCAGAGGACCGAGGTTCGACCCCTGGTTGGGGAATGAAGATCCCACAGGCGACTAAGCACACACCTAAACTAGAGAAAGCCCACACACCAAAACAAAGACCCACACAGCCAAAAAAGAAAAAAGTGTTCTGCCTATGTTACAAAGAAAGTAAATCACTATTGGTAATCTCTAAGATGGACTTCCCTAGTAGCACAGACGGTAAAGCGTTTGCCTACAATCCGGAAGACCCAGGTTCAATCCCTGGGTCAGGAAAATCCCCTAGAGAAGGAAATGGCAACCCATTCCAGAACTCTTGCCTGGAAAATCCCATGGACGGAGGAGCGTGGTAGGCTACAGTCGATGGGGCCGCAAAGAGTCGGACACGACCGAGCGACATCACTCACGTCACTCAGTCTCTAAAGTATCATGGATATTGAAAAAGTTAAAACAATTTTTTTTTGAAAAAGAAATTTTGTATCCTGATTTGATCAATAAATTTAGTTTCTGGAAATAATAAATCAATACAATTGATTTTAATTAACAGCAAATTTCTGAAAAGCTTTTTTGAAGACAGAAATTGACAATGTAAAAGGTATCAATTAAAATGCACACACATGTCTGTATTAGATTCTATTTGCTAGACTACTGCAGAACTGAAGCCATTTAAAACAGGGCAAGAGAATGAGGAAGAAGATCATATGAATAAGATTCCTGATCACCATGGTCAAGATAAGCAGACACATCAAATTGCCAGACTAAACTAGGTCTGGAAGCCATTCTAGGGAGGTAGTTGAATGGACAGAGTATGACAAGAAGTATGCAAGTAACTGGGTATCTCTGATGGCTCAGTGGTAAAGAATCCATCTGCCAAGAACTGAGTTTGATCCCTGGGTCTGGAGGATCTCCTGGAGAAGGAAATGGCAACTTACTCCAGTATTCTTGCCTGGGCAATCCCCTAGACAGAGGACCTGGGGGAGTACAGCCCATGGGGTCACAAAGAGCTGGACACGACCTAGAGACTAAACAACAACATGAGAGTAACTATGGGGGAAATACATAAGAGGGTGAACATAAGTTCCAGTTCATAAGCATATTTCATTCTTATTGGGATAAACTCATAATTTTTAAAACACTATTAGTTATTCTTTGTGATTATGGTTTCAGCATGTCTACCCTCTGATGCCCTCTTGCAACACCTACCATCTTACTTGGGTTTCTCTTATCTTGGACGTGGGGTGTCTCTACATGGCTGCTCCAGCAAAGTGCAGCCATTGCTCCTTACTTTGTAGGAGGGGTAACTCCTCACCGCCACCCCTAATACATAGAAGAACTGTACAAAAAGATCTTCACGACCCAGATAATCACGATGGTGTGATCACTCACTTAGAGCCAGACATCCTGGTATGTGAAGTCAAGTGGGCCTTAGAAAGCATCACTACAAACAAAGCTAGTGGAGGTGATGGAATTCCAATTGGGCTATTTCAAATTCTGAAAGATGGTGCTGTGAAAGTGCTAACTCAATATGCCAGCAAATTTGGAAAACTCAACGTGGCCACAGGACTGGAAAAGGTCCGTTTTCTCTCCAATATCAAAGAAAGGCAATGCCAAAGAATGCTCAAACTACCACACAATTGCACTCATCTCACACGCTACTAAAGTAATGCTCAAAATTCTCCAAGCCAGGCTTCAGAAATACATGAACCATGAACTTCCAGATGTTCAAGCTGGTTTTAGAAAAGGCAGAGGAACCAGAGATCAAATTGCCAACATTCGCTGGATCATGGAAAAAGCAAGAGAGTTCCAGAAAAACATCTATTTCTGCTTTATTGACTATGCCAAAGCTTTTGACTGTGTGGATCACAATAATCTGTGGGAAATTCTGCAAGAGATGGGAATACCAGACCACCTGACCTGCCTCTTGAGAAACCTATATGCAGGTCAGGAAGCAACAGTTAGAACTGGACATGGAACAACACACTGGTTCCAAATAGGAAAAGGAGTACGTCAAGGCTGTATATTGTCACCCTGCTTATTTAACTTCTATGCAGAGTACATCATGAGAAACGCTGGGCTGGATGAAGCACAAGCTGGAATCAAGATTGCCAGGAGAAATATCAATAACCTCAGATATTCAGATGACACCACCCTTATGGCAGAAAGTGAAGAGGAACTAAAAAGCTTCTTGATGAAAGTGAAAGTGGAGAGTGAAAGAGTTGGCTTAAAGCTCAACATTCAGAAAACGAAGATCATGGCATCCGGTCCCATCACTTCATGGCAAATAGATGGGGAAACAGTGGAAACAATATCAGACTTTATTTCTGGGGCTCCAAAATCACTGCATGTGGTGACTTCAGCCATGAAATTAAAAGATGCTTACTCCTTGGAAGAAAAGTTATGACCAACCTAGATAGCATATTGAAAAGTAACACATTACTTTGCCAACAAAGGTCCACCTAGTCAAGGCTGTGGTTTCTCCAGTGGTCATGTATGGATGTGAGAGTTGGACTGTGAAGAAAGCTGAGTGTCGAAGAATTGATGCTTTTGAACTGTGGTGTTGGAGAAGACTCTTGACAGTCCCTTGGACTGCAAGGAGATCCAACCAGTCGATTCTGAAGGAGATCAGCCCTGGGATTTCTTTGGAAGGAATGATGCTAAAGCTGAAACTCCAGTATTTTGGCCACCTCATGTGAAGAGTTGACTCATTGGAAAAGACTGATGCTGGGAGGGATCGGGGGCAGGAGGAGAAGGGGATGACAGAGGATGAGATGGCTGGATGGCATCACTGACTCGATGGACATGAGTCTGAGTGAACCCTGGGAGTTGGTGATGGACAGGGAGGCCTGGCGTACTGCGATTCATGGGGTCGAAAAGAGTCTGACACGACTGAGTGACTGAACTGAACTGAACTGAACTGAGTTTTTCTTTTGTGCCGACAAACTCTACTTGGTGTTTTGCATGTTATATAAAACTCAACATCTTGGATCTGAAGATCCAAGAGAGGATTCATAATTAAAAAGCCAACCAATGTAAAATAGTAGAACGGCTTTTCAACCTAATCAGATCAGATCAGATCAGTCTCTCAGTCCTGTCCGACTCTTTGTGACCCCATGAATCACCGCTCGCCAGGCCTCCCTGACAATCACCAACTCCCGGAGTTCACTCAGACTCACGTCCATCGAGTCAGTGATGCCATCCAGCCATCTCATCCTCTGTCATCCCCTTCTCCTCTTTCCCCTGATCCCTCCCAGCATCAGTCTTTTCCAATGAGTCAACTCTTCACATGGGGTGGCCAAAGTACTGGAGTTTCAGCTTTAGCATCATTCCTTCCAAAGAAATCCCAGGGCTGATCTCCTTCAGAATCGACTGGTTGGATCTCCTTGCAGTCCAAGGGACTGTCAAGAGTCTTCTCCAACACCACAGTTCAAAAGCATCAATTCTTCGGCACTTAGTTTTCTTCACAGCCCAACTCTCACATCCAAACATGACCACTGGAAAAACCATAGCCTTGACTAGGTGGACCTTTGTTGGCAAAGTAATGTGTCTACTTTTCAATATGCTGTCTAGGTTGGTCATAGCTTTTCTTCCAAGGAGCAAGCGTCTTTTAATTTCATGGCTGCAGTCACCATCTGCAGTGATTTTGGAGCCCCAAAAATAAAGTCTGACACTGTTTCCACTGTTTCCCCATCTATTTGCCATGAAGTGATGGGACCGGATGCCATGATCTTCATTTTCTGAATGTTGAGCTTTAAGCCAACTTTTTCACTCTCCACTTTCACTTTCATCAAGAGGCTTTTGAGTTCCTCTTCACTTTCTGCCATAAGTGTGGTGTCATCTTCATATCTGAGGTTATTGATATTTCTCCCAGCAATCTTGATTCCAGCTTGTGTTTCTTCCAGTCCAGCATTTCTCATGATGTACTCTGCATAGAAGTTAAATAAGCAGGGTAACAATATACAGCCTTGACGGACTCCTTTTCCTATTTGGAACCAGTCTGTTGTTCCATGTCCAGTTCTAACTTTTGCTTCCTGACCTGCATACAGATTTCTTAAGAGGCAGGTCAGGTGGTCTGGTATTCCCATCTCTTTCACAATTTTCCACAGTTTATTGTGATCTACAGAGTCAAAGGCTTTAGCATAGTCAATAAAGCAGAAATAGATGTTTTTCTGGAACTCTCTTCCTTTTTCCATGATCAAGCAAATGTTGGCAGTTTGATCTCTGGTTCCTCTGCCTTTTTTAAAACCAGCTTGAACATTGTGAAGTTCATGGTTCACGTATTGCTGAACCCTGGCTTGGAGAATTTTGAGCATTACCTTACTAGTGTTTGTGGTGAGTGCAATTGTGTGGTAGTTTGAGCATTCTTTGGCATTGCCTTTCTTTGGGATTGGAATGAAAACTGACCTTTTCCAGTCCTGTGGCCACTGCTGAGTTTTCCAAATTTGCTGGCATATTGAGTGCAGCACTTTCACAGCATCATCTTACAGGATTTGGAATAGCTCAACTGGAATTCCATCACCTCCACTAGCTTTGTTTGTAGTGATGCTTTCTAAGGCCCACTTGACTTCACATTCCAGGATGTCTGGCTCTTAGGTCAGTTATCACATCATCGTGATTATCTGGGTTGTGAAGATCTTTTTTGTACAGTTCTTTGTGTATTCTTGCCATCTCTTCTTAATATCTTCTGCTTCTGTTAGGTCCATACCATTTCTGTCCTTTATCGAGCTCATCTTTGCAAGAAATGTTCCTTTGGTATCTCTGATTTTCTTGAAGAGATCCCTAGTCTTTCCCATTCTGTTATTTTCCTCTATTTCTTTGCATTGATCGCTGAAGAAGGCTTTCTTATCTCTTCTTGCTATTCTTTGGAACTCTGCATTCAGATGTTTATATCTTTCCTTTTCGCCTTTGCTTTTCGCTTCTCTTCTTTTCACAGCTATTTGTAAGGCCTCCCCAGACAGCCATTTTGCTTTTTTACATTTCTTTTCTATGGGAATGGTCTTGATCCCTGTCTCCTGTACAATGTCACGAACCTCATTCCATAGTTCATCAGGCACTCTATCTATCAGATCTAGGCCCTTAAGTGTTTTTCTCACTTCCACTGTATAATCATAAGGGATTTGATTTAGGTCATACCTGAATGGTCTAGTGGTTTTCCCTAATTTCTTCAATTTAGGTCTGAATTTGGCAATAAGGAGTTCATGGTCTGAGCCACAGTCAGTTCCTGGCCTTGTTTTTGCTGACTGTATAGAGCTTCTCCATCTTTGGCTGCAAAGAATATAATCAATCTGATTTTGGTGTTGACCATCTGGTGTTGTCCATGTATAGAGTCTTCTCTTGTGTTGTTGGAAGAGGGTGTTTGTTATGACCAGTGCATTTTCTTGGCAAAACTCTATTAGTCTTTGCCCTGCTTCATTCCATATTCTAAGGCCAAATTTGCCTCTTACTCCAGGTGTTTCTTGACTTCCTACTTTGCATTCCAGTCCCCGCGGCTGCGACGGGTGCACCAAGTGCAGCCAAGAGGTGCTACCCCACGTCTGAGGTCAGGGGCAGAAGCCAGGAGGACCCCATGCCCGAAAGGCAGCGGCCAGGAGGAGTTACCCCACGTCCGAGGTCAGGGGGCGCGGCCGAGAGGAGATACCCCACGTCTGAGGTCAGGGGCAGCAACGAGAGGAGTTACCCCACGTCAAAGGTCAGGGGCAGCGGCCGGGAGGAGATACCCCAAGCCCCAAGCCCGAGGCCAGGGGCGGCGGGCAGGAGGAGCTACCCCATGCCCCTAAGGCAGAGGCCAAGGGCGGCGGCATGAGGAGCAACCCCACGACAGAGGCCAGGGCCAGTGGCTGGGAGTACCAACCCCACGTCCAAGGAGCCGTGGCTGCGTGGGCGCAGGAGAGCCTGGAGGAGCTATCCAACGTTGAAGGTCAGGAAGGGCGGCGGTGAGGAGATACCCCTTGTCCAAGGTAAGGAGCAATGGCTGCGTTTTGCTGGAGCAGCCGTGAAGAGATACCCCACGCCCAAGGTAAGAGAAATCCAAGTAAGACGGTAGGTGTTGCAAGAGGGCATCAGAGGGCAAACGCACTGAAACCATACTCACAGAAATCTAATCAATCTAATCACACTGGTACCACAGCCTTGTCTAACTCAGTGAAACTAAGCCATGCCTGTGGGGCAACCCAAGATGGGTGGGTCATGGTAGAGAGATTTCACAGAATGTGGTCCACTGGAGAAGGGAATGGCAAACCACTTCAACCTAATACACCCCATTAAATACCTTCCCTACTTTTATTCGTGTCATAGTCACCATTCCAGAGAGTTATCTATCATCTCTGCTTTAAAGTCTGTATATTCTATTCATTCTTCAACTAGCTCTTATCTGGATTTGTGCCACTATTCCACAAAAACTGTTGCCTTCCCAATCATTGATGACATTTACATAGTTAAATCCAACAGGTGTTTTTCCTTACTTGCCTAACTTAGCAATATCTTACATTATCAACCACATCCTCCTTCTAGAAAAACTCTTCTCCCTCTCGTTCTGACAGCCAGTACTCCTGATTTTCTTCCCACCTCTGTAATAATGCATTGTTAACTATTTGGCTGGTTTCCCATTTCTACTCAATCTCACTGAAACTCTTAGAAATTCTGTAAAATCCCAGGCATGTCATCTTTCTCATGGCCTCAATTACCGTCTTTTGCTAATGACTGAAAACTTCCAGATCTATAGAGTCTAAACATCTACCCTGTTAACCAGATCCATACTATGCAAACTAACTTCATTACTTCTTCTTTTAGATGCATAGTGGGCAGCTTTAAGTTCAATATGTACAAACTGAACCTATCATCTCTCCAGTCACAGAATGTACTATCCTCTGGTTTTTTATAATTGTTATCAATGGTGTAAATAATCCTCATGCTACTTAAGACAGAAATTTGGAAATCATACTTGATTTCTCCCTTATCCTCCACATCCACCATGCATTTCTTCAATTCTCAGTGCATGAACATGTTGTATATATATATATAGTGAATAAATGAAACTTTGATTTGTATCTTGAGACCAGATGATACAGTTTCATAAGCTCAGGGGTCTTTCATGTTGCTTAGATGAAAACACATAATCAGCCACACTAGGATACTTCCTGTAAATATCTGTGTACTTAAGAATTATGCTGAAGCTTGGAATTTCATCATTACATTTGTTCCTATAATCTAGGATAATCATACTTTTAGGACTGCTTTTTAAATGTAATATTAACAAGGCCTACAAATTCAGTTTGTGCTCTCTGGTGTAGTGTTGAAGCCAAATCACATTTCAGGAAATACATACAAAACCGGAGTGGAAGCATGCAGATAACTGGATGCGTTTTTTTTTTTTTTCCTCTACTGTTGGAGTAAGAGACCCTTTACGTGGTATGAAAGCGGGCTCCACAAATGTGTTCAGGTCAACTTTCCTTTCCTTTAAATTATATCCTTCTAATATACTTGTAGAAAGTGATGGCAAGGTAGGGAGGTTGTTTTCCTCATGTTGCTGGGTCACTTGCTTAACCACAGCTACTATCCGTGTGACATACTCTACCCCTTTGTTTCTCTACCTTGCTTGCTGACTGGTGACAACATCCACTCAGAATTTAACAAATTATGGGCAAAGCCCATACCTCACTTCTCCTTACAACACTATCACCCAAATTTCATTTGTGTAACTACAAAAGTTTTAGGAAAAACTAAAAGAAAACAAAAGAGAAAATATGCTTTCGTTTATATGCTAATTATGACTCTTACTATAGCCTTAGGTAAAAACAAGTCCTATTTAGTTTGTCTGATTATGCATAACAGGTTACCCTAAACCTCTTATTATCTTTGAATGTATCTGGTTTCTTATGTATTTATTAAAAATTGATTTTGGCTTTTAATGGTGAAATTCTGAGCTTCAGAAATACCCTTGAATGCAGAATGTATTTATAAGATACATCCTAGATTCTGGTTTCATCTAAGCAATATAAATGATGTTCAAAAGTTGGAAAATATAGCATCTGTTTTCTTGAGATATACTTCAAAATTCCATTTATTCATTATATATACACAAATATGTGTATATGTCTGTATGTGTGTATATGTATATAAAATATATCTAAGTATAAATATAAATGTATATATAGTTATGCTCAGGAATACATTGAGATTTGAATACATTGTGAGCAGTATGAATGAGGGAGGTGTCAAGTATGATTCCCAAGTTTCTGGATTAAGCAGCATAGTGATGATTTGCATTATTTATTGAATATTTTTTTAATTACAACACAAATTTCTAGAGTTGGTGCATTCAGCAGAGCTATTCTTTTTTTTAATTGAAGTATAATTGCTTTACAATGTTATGTTAGTTTCTGCTGTGTAGCAGCATGAACCAGCTATATGTATACATATATCCCCTCTTTCTCGAGCCTCCCTTCCACCCATCCCACCCATGCCATTCCCCAGGGTCATCAGAGAACACCACGCTGAGTTCAGCAGGGGGATTCTTGCTTGGGGTCCCTCATATGTCCCTCATCTCAGTCAGATGGTGGCTGAGACTGGAGTCACATGAGCATATGTTCTTCAATCATGTTTGACATCAGCTCTAGCATGGCTGGAACAGCTGAAGTCTATTCTGGCATTTCTACTCATGCATAGATTGAGCTTCTTCACAGCCTGACAGTCTCAAAATATTATTATTATTATTTTTATTTTTTGCAAAGCAGTTGTCTGCTTCTGTTTCAAGCATTCCAGAGGACAAAGTGGAAGCCACCAGTATCTTATGTCCTACATTTAGCACTTGATACAAGACCATGTCCACCAGATTCAATAGGTCAAAGCAGCCACAGATGTTACTAGATTCAAGAGGAGATTCATATATTCCTGGGAAAATTAAAGAATTTGTGGCAATATTTAATCTGTCCAAGAGCCAGTAATGTAAGCCATTCATAAAGTGTGTAAAAATGAGCTCAATTTGGTTTCTAAATATTTCACTCTGTCCTCACGTCTGCAAATTTTCACAGGCAAATATTTAACCACTCTTCTGAAAATCCTATTCCTTACCCAAAGTGTTAGTTTTGTCCTATGATCCATCATATTTTCCAGAAAGTACATTTCCCTTAGTCCAAGTCATCCACTCTAATATAAATTCTCAGTAGCTCCAGCAAGACAATCTAGGGTGGGTGTTGATATTCCAAGTTCTGTAGAAGGACATCATTTCAAAATGTCTTCATCAGCATGGAATTGCTGATTTGACAAGAAAAAACTCTTAATTCATGCCCATTCACCCTCATCTACTTTCTCCACATATGCATAATACATATGCATCTCCCACCACCCAAGGGAAAACATCATTTTTTTTAAACTGGTATAATCTAAGCTACAGATGATAATTTGAATGGCATTAAAGACTGAGGAAACAAATATAAAGATCCAGATGACCCAGTCTGAGAAACAGGGAGTGTGTTTTATAGAGAATAAGATAATTTCATTCCTCATGCAAAAAATGCTTTTAATAGGGCTAATTATTGCATGGTGAAATACAGGACTAGCATTATTATAGATTCCATGATACCAAGAATAAAATATCCCTTTATCTGAGCAGTATGATCCTTCTCTTAGATATAATTTTGCCCCCAGTATTAGCTTATTTCTTACTTTCCCAAGTAAAATTTTTTCATTCATATCTCTTACAGGTTATCTACTCAAAATGGTTTAAAACCTTACATACAATGTCTATTACAATATTTAATTTATTAATGTATTATGCATACATATTTATACATATTACAAATAATAAGATATTAATTTAGGAATAGTTTTTATTCCTATTTCCATGAAAAATATTTAAGTTTTCACGTGTGTCTTCAATGTTAGTATAGTTATAGTGTCAAGTTTTGAGTCATCTAACACAAATCTCCAGACTATAACATATCTCTGACTTTTTAAGTTATTTTAGATATGTACAGCACTTTTAAAAATCTGAGCTGGAGTTTTTTTCCAATAAAATTATTGCTCTAAGTGAGAAGTAATTGCTTAATGATATACAGTGTTTCTATTTATCCTATTTATTTTGTGTTTTTTTTTTTTTTCCCAGAGACATCACTAATATATTCCTGGTTATAGTGGTCATTAGAATCTTTCAAAACACCAAATTACAATGATATCCAACATTTACAATTGTGAATTCATATCCTTAGGAATAATTGCTAAGTTTGTGTTAACTTTATACATTTTCTTTTTAATCATTTCCCTAAAGATAACCCTAGAGACATTCAAAATTAGACGTATGATTTTTTATTTTTACCCAATAGTGTCTGTTCTTTCAAGTTAAATAATTTAAGTAAGATTAAAGGCAGGAGGAGAAGGGAACAACAGAGGATGAGATGGTTGGATGGCATCACCGACACAATGGACATGGGTTTGGGTGGACTCCGGGAGTTGGTGATGGACAGGGAGACCTGGTGTGCTGTGGTTCATGGGATCGCAAAGAGTCGAACACGACTGAGTGACTGAACTGAACTGAACTAAATGAGAAAAGTCATAAGGATTTCTATATGTAGTAATTTTACATCAGTCAACTTTTGCTATTTTCTGTCCTGAAACAACATTATGATCTTAATAGCTTACAACAACAGAGTTTATTTATTATTCACATTACATGTCAGTTCCCTGCCATTCTCTTTCATGTATCACCTTTACCTTAGATTCAAGCAGAAGTAGGCCCTACCAATGGAATGTATTCTCACAGATAAATTGTCCAAATAACACTTAGAGGTCTCATTTATGATAGCTTATGGTGAAAAGCACCGCAGGATTCGTGGTCTATGAAGGAGAAGATTTAATTCCGCAACCAAAGAGAGTCTCAATCACTCACAGCTTTGTGTAGATTTTATTTAAAGTGAAAATGACAGAAAAATCTTCTGACAAAGATATCAGAAGGGGACAGGAACATACCCACCTCACTAATTTAAGCAGGGCCTTATATACTTTTAAACTAGCTGCTGAGAATAGATAAAAATAATACCTCAAGGTTCTAAGAGTTCCACAAGAGCCTTTCCCAAGGCATACATCCTGAGATAACTTTGGCACAGGATTAGCCAGGGAGAACAGGGTTCCCGGCAATGTTTCTCGGCAAGATACACTATTGTTGTGTAATAAGGGTACAAGTCTTGAGAAACAGGTTCCCAGGCAAGGTTTGTTACAATTATAATCATTAATATAGAGCCTAAGAAAAGCATTTCCATGAGTAAGACATTGTGCTGTGTGATCATTAGCTCTGGAACTAAAGAAAGGCCAGTTCTTGGGTAAGATACATTCTTGCCCAGTTCAGTTCAGTTCACTCACTCAGTCATTTCCAACTCTTTCCGACCCCATGGACTGCAGCACACCAGGCTTGCCTGTCCATCACCAACTTCTGGAGCTTACTCAAACTCATGTCCATCAAGTCAGTGATGCCATCCAACCAACTCATCCTCTGTCGTCCCCTCTCCTTCCACCTTCAATCTTTCCCAGCATCAGGGTCTTTTCATATGAGTCAGTTCTTTGCATCAGGTGGCCAAAGTATTGGAGTTTCAGCTTCAGCATCAGTCCTTCCAATGAAAATTCAGGACTGATTACCTTTAGGATTGACAGGTTGGATCTCCTTGCAGCCCAATGGACTCTCAAGAATCTTTTCCAACACCACAGTTCAAAAGCATCAATTCTTCAGTGCTCAATTTCTTTATAGTCCAACTCTCACATCCATACATGACTACTGGAAAAACCATAGCTTTGACTAGTCAGACTTTTTTTGGCAAAGTAATGTCTCTGCTTTTTAATATGCTGTCTAGGTTGGTCATAGCTTTTCTTCCAAGGAGCAGGCATCTTTTAATTTCATGGCTGCAGTCACCATTTGCAGTGATTTTTGAGCCCCCCAAAATAAAGTCTGTCACTGTTTCCATAGTTTCCCCATCTATTTTCCATGAAGTGATGGGACCAAATGCCATGATCTTAGTTTTCTGAATGTTAAGTTTTAAGCTAACTTTTTCACTCTCCTCTTCCGCTTTCATCAAGCGGCTATTTAGTTCTTCTTTACTTTCTGCCATAAGGATGGTGTCATCTGCTTATCTGAGGTTATTGATATTTCTCCCCAGCAATCTTGATTCCAGCTTGTGCTTCATCCAGCCCGGCATTTCTCATGATGTACTTTGCATATAAGTTAAATAAACAGGGTGACAGTATACAGCCTTGACGTACTCCTTTTCCTATTTGGAACCAGTCTGTTGTTTCATGTCCAGTTCTAATTGTTGCTTCTTGACCTGCATACAGATTTCTCAGGAGGCAGGTCAGGAAGTCTGGTATTTCCATCTCTTGAAGAATTTTCCACAGTTTGTTGTGATCCACACAGACAGAGGCTTTGGCATAGTCAGTAAAGCAGAAGTAGATGTTTTTCTGGAACTCTCTTGGCTTTTTCAGTGATCCAGTGGATGTTGGCAATTTGATCTCTGATTCCTCTGCCTTTTCTATATCCAGCTTGAACATCTGGAAGTTCACAGTTCACATGCTGTTGAAGCCTGGCTTGGAGAATGTTGAGCATTACTTTGCTAGTGTGTGAGATGAGTGCAATTGTGCAGTAGTTTGAGCATTCTTTGGCATTGCCTTTCTTAGGGATTGGAATGAAAACTGACCTTTTCCAGTCCTGTGGCCACTGCTGAGTTTTCCAAATTTGCTGGCTTATTGGCTGCAGCACTTTCACAGCATCATCTTTTAGGTTTTTAAATAGCTCAACTGTAATTCCATCACTTCCACTTGCTTTGTTCATAATGATGTTTCCTAAGGCCCACTTGATGTCACATTCCAGAATGTCTGGCTCTAGGTGAATAACCACCATCATGGTTATCTGGGTCATGAAGATATTTTTGTCTAGTTCTTCTGTGTATTCTTTCCATCTCTTCTTAATATCTTCTACTTCTCTTAGGACCATACTATTTCTGTCCTTTATTGTGCCCATCTTTGCATGTAGCATTCCCTTGGTATCTCTAATTTTCTTGAAGAGATCTCTAGTTTTTCCCATTCTATTGTTTTCCTCTATTTCTTTGTGTGGATCATTGAGCCCAAGGCTTAAGGAAAGCATGAGCTAAGAGGTTCACCTCCTTCTTAAAAGGCCTTGGACTGCCTGCCTAAGCTTTAACTCTTTCACTTAGTGTTGTACAGTCAAACCACTTACCTTTCATTGATCAAAGCAAGTCAGATCACCATGCTCCACACCACTGGGATGGGGACATACACATACACTCATCCCTCAGAAAAGCACTGCAAGTCACATGGCAATTGGTGGGGATATATAATTTTCTCCCAGGGAGGGCAGCAGATAACTGGGATCAAGACAAAAATCTAACAGAAACTTGTCTGAGCACTGTTTTTGAGGAGCAACCTTGCCTTGGGTTTATTCATTAATGGAGTCTCTTAGCTTCCACCCTTAGCTTCATAAAGATCCAGCTGAAGCATTGTCCTGAACACTTCTTAGGGATTACTTAAATTCTTAAAATTCTTAAAGTATTATCCTCTTCCCTAAGCTGGCTAGAAGTGGTAGAGTTTGGTGATGAGGGAACAGTGCAATGTAAATACAGGGAACATGGTACTGTCATTTCTACAACTATAAACTTATTTTTCTACTCTCAAGTTTGCCATTCTCAATTGAATCCTATGCCTACCAATGTTGGAAATTAATTACATTTATTATCTTTGGGGAGTTTAGTTGTAATTTTGTCAGAGTTAAAAATTGCAAAATCTGCTCTTGGGACATGTCTTTACTATTTCCTTATGATTAATTCTATCTGGATCTCATAACATTTATTATTTAACCGTAACAATCACACAAACCAATATAATTGCTTAGGTAGGTGCTGGTCATCAATCTTTTATGGAACTTTAAATGAGAAAACATAAAAAGGCATAGAATTTAAGTGGTGTTTCACAGATTATTTTCCCCATTAACACAGTCTTCAAGGTTTAACTCAAATATAGTATGGTGATTGTAAATACTAGTTTGTTTTATACATTTTGGATTGGATCACTAATCAGCTGATACTGAGACTTCCCATTTAACTCTCTATGCCTTAGTATCATCTTGGGAAAAATAGTTCGTGTCTATTGATGCATTGTTAGGATTAAAAGAAGCACTGCATATAAAATTCCTTGCTTACCACAAAATAAATTTCCAATAATTGATAGCAATTTCTGTACATCACAATTATTACTAACATCATCTGAGTGATCTCAAAGATTGAGTTAATATGTATGCATAAATCACTTAGTGTCTTGCCTATAAAATAAGCACCATGGAACTACTAGCTCTCATATTTCATCATTTTTAACATCAAGATATACATTCTTGTTTCCTGGAATTTTCTACCTCATGGGTAACTAAAAATGCTAGTTGGGAAAGATCCAATCACCAACACATTTTACCTCTAACATATAATATTGATATTCTCAATGTTTGTTTCCCAAATCTATCCCACAATTTCCCTTTGTCCATTTCCAGAACTTCTCAGTCTGTCAGTGTGCAATTCAGAGTATTCAGGCATTTACTTTAGAATTAGATAATATTAAGTCAAACCCAACATTACCACTCAACGTTTCTAACATCCTGAAAAGTAATTTAAATTTTATAGCCTGAATCTGTTAATATTTAAAGTGTGGATATCATTTATTTCATAGATAGTTTCATAGTTTGGTTTAAGGGAAGTTATGAAGTAAAGGAAATAACATAGTTTGGTTAAGTTTATTTCATAGTTTGGTTTAAGGGAAGTTATGAACTAAAGGAAATAAGCATCTTTTGAATTTTTACTATTTGAGAAGTAGCATCCATACATGTTAACAAAAGTTATTCAATTTAAAAATAATAATGAACTACAAAAATTCACTCAACACTAAAGATTCTGACTGCCTAAATTTCTGCAAACTAAAAGTGGCATTTACATAGTTAAGGGATATTTCAGCCTTTGATAGTTTTCAAGGTAACCTTATCTTAAACTAATAGTACAGACTGTGTTTAAGAATATGTTTTCCAAAGCTTTTCCCTAGGATGTTTATCCTTCAGGACAACTTATGGAAACATATTCCTTGATCATAGAAGTTTGAGAAACAGTAAACACTCTTTATCATGATTCAAAACAGTATTTTTAAAGCTCTGAAAAACTCTGCCAGGGAAATTTGTTATATGTAGGAAAATTTGAGTAATAAACTTTATTATGATCCTAAATGCATTTTACACATAGTTATTATTAATATCTTGGAGTTCTGCAAAACACACTTGGATAGATGCCTATTCTTTCACTTTATTACTTGAAGTCTCCAGCATACATCAAAAGAGATGTGAGGCTGGGAAAAATAAGGAGACAGGAGACATGGCACAAGAGAAATTCCTGTTTTATGGTATCACAATTATGCAAAAGTATGTGAGAATATGCTAAAGAAGCCAGGGTATTTTAACTTGTAATTGAAAGACACAGCCTTGGTCAGAATAATTGGACACCTGGGAAGTGAACACTTGTTTCCTAACTCCTTTTGAAAACTGTATTTCCAAATTGCATGAAGAGGCCTCTGTGCTGGCTATAATGGAAAAGCTTGCAGCAGTTATCCAATCATATACGCCAGATTAAAGGAAAAAGAAACCTGATCAAAGGCCTCAGAGACAGCCAGGACTTGAGGGACTAGGACCTAGAGAGAAGGAAATATTATCAAGGTGAGCCTAACTTTTTAGGTGTTGCTCTTTTCTTCAGGGCTTCTCTCATTTATGAATGAGGAAAGACGTTTACCACCAGGCAGAAAGTATTTCTTAATAGTTATAAAATACAAAGAAGCTAAAAAAGCTTTAGGAAAACTCATAGCACTGAGCAGGGAAGATTGATGTTCAAGGTAGCCAAGGCAGGCAACACTGAAGGTTCCAGGTCCCAAAAGTAGGAAAACACAAACAAGTGAGCCTCACATTGGCATAAGTTTCCCCTCAACAAATTTGCATGTAGAGCTTAGCAGAAGCCAAGAAGAAAGTAGCTGAATATCAGAGCAGAAATTCTTATCCTATTTTAGTCCCATGCATGCTAAATTGCTTCAGTCGTGTCTGACTCTTTGCAATCCTATGGACTGTAGCCTGCCAGGATCTTCTGTCCATGGGGATTATCCAGGCAAGAATATTGGAATGGGTTGCCATGCCCTGCTCCAGGGAATCTTCTCGACCCAGGGATCAGAATCATACCTCCTGTGGCTCCTGCATTGCAGGCGGATTCTTTATAGCTAAACCACCGGGGAAGCAGGAAGACAAAAATGAAGTTCAGGACTCACAAAGGAGGAGAACCTTGGATAATAACACAGGCTCCCAGTTTGTATCTCTGCAGGGCTATCCCTTAGAAATGCCTTAGAGCCAGTATTATAATAAGACTTATAGACACTGCAAAGCAGCCTCAAGTCCCTAACTACATTAAGGTTATCCATCCCTCTGCTGCCTCTTTATGCTCTCTGGAAAAAAAAGAAAAAAACTAACATCATCAGAGACACTACATTTTTTACATGTATAATTCAACGTTCAATTAAAAGTAATTACCCCAAACAGACCAGGCTTACAAAACCAAATAAATAATAGAAACTGAGCTATAATTGACCTAGATAGTAGTGTTATTAGACATGGACTTTAAATTAATTTTGATTAATATGTTCAAAATAATACATGACCATAATTTATACTTTTTTCTAAGAACCAAAATCTATTTTTTAAAAATTGAATGGATTGGAAATTGATTCTACAACTGAAGAACACAGCAGTTTAATTTAAGAATTCAATACTGCTGCTACTGCTAAGTCACTTCAGTCATGTCCGACTCTGTGCGACCCCATAGACGGCAGCCCACCAGGCTCCCCCGTCCCTGGGCTTCTCCAGGCAAGAACACTGGAGTGGGTTACCATTTCCTTCTCCAATGCATGAAAGTGGAAAGTGAAAGTGAAGTCGCTCAGTCGTGTCTGACCCTCAGCTACCCCAAGGACTGCAGCCTTCCAGGCTCCTCCATCCATGGGATTTTCCAGGCAAGAGTACTGGAGTGGGGTGCCATTGCCTTCTCCAAAGAATTCAGTAGATGGGCTTAATAACAGGTTGGATACAGCTAAAGAAAGGATTAATGAGCCAGAAGATAAGCCAGTTGAAAATATCCCTCTGAAGCACTGAGAACAAAAGAATATAGTCTCATGAGGTAAAGATTTACTGAGAAGAGAAACTCAGGTCCCTGGCCTTAGAACATAGTGATTTACTCTGTGGGAGAGGGAGAGGGTGGGGAGATTTGGGAGAATGGCATTGAAACATGTATAATATCATGTATGAAATGAGTCACCAGTCCAGGTTCGATGCATGATACTGGATGCTTGGGGCTGGTGCACTGGGACGACCCAGAGGGAGAGTATGGGGAGGGAGGAGGGAGAAGGGTTCAGGATGGGGAACACAGGTATACCTGTGGCGGATTCATTTCGATATTTGGCAAAGCTAATACAATATTGTAAAGTTAAAAAAAAAAAAAAAAGGTTATGTTAAAAGTCTTTCAATGAACTTGAGTGCACTTACTTTACAGAGTGTATCTTGTTGGGTTGTATATTGTTGCTGTTGTTATGTATGTTTATTTTTGCCTTCAACTATTGTTCCTTCCTTTGAAGTTGCAAGTAGCTTTGGGTTGAAAAAGGAGCCCCCTCCCAAAGCACTGAAAATTGCCTGGGATAACCCATCATAATAAAAATATAGATAAAGATGTTTAGATAAGTGTACTTTATAAAAGAGTCATATAATTGCTGCTTAACACTATAACAAACTGGTGGAAAGTGAAGCTAACTCACCTATGTTTTGTATTTGTTTTAATGTTCTTCAATAAATTCCAAGAATGAGGATTTTAAGGATGACACCCTTGTTTTTTCAAAGTTATTCTTGACCTGAATAAGTCTAACCTTGGTTATAGCACCCACTAGAAGACAGTAGGAATTACTCCCAATTATCAACTTTGTTTCTATAGTGGAAATCATAAACTCAATGATATTATATATACTCTCATCTAGATTTCCATGTAAGTTTTCCATTCTCTTCATTCTATCTTCTAATGGGGTAAAGTGTGTAAGTAGTATAATTTATTATGGTTCTCATATAGCAAATTGCTATTTAAAATAGCCCAGGAATTACACTTTATTTCTTTCCAAGCAATTAAAATGATTTCACAGAGTTAGATTTAGATTATCATTCAGGAGGAGTGGGGAATAAATAAAGAGGTTTAGTAAGGTGTTCCCAGAAAGATATTACTTAATTATCTAATTCCCAGGAATAGGTGATAGGTGATGGTCTTCTTTCTTTGGAGAACAAAATGACTGACTTGTTATTAAGTACTGGGAATTTGGATGTAAGATGAATTACCATATAAATAAAAGATCCCACTAGGATGTTTGGATCAAAGAAGTAATAGCCAAGATGAGTGGAGTGTATATGACATCCACATTATTAACTGAAATAGTAACCACATGCATCATTTTTTACCTGCAACTCTGTACCTGGAGATGGCATTGTGTCCTAGCAGCCTTACATGGCCAAACTACTGGTAAATGGGATAACTGAACAGGAAACTAAAGTGGAGCCTGGAGGCAAAATCTCCAAATGGCAGTAAGCAGTGATGTCCCCAGAAAGTGATTCGACATTTACACACCAAGTGAACTGGAAAGAAATAAATCACTTTTCTAATCGTGATGGAACCAGAGAACTAAAAAATTCAATTAAATAATTCACAATCAACAGAATGTAATTGGCTAGGTCAACAGAAACCTTTGAAATTAAAAAGACATATATACTTTTAAAGGCTTAGGATTCAGGATAGAATGGTAATATTCAAGATACATAAGTTCTCTTCCCAATCTTGTGATCTGAGTTCAAGACAGTCACATCAATGTATTAGAGTTGTTCAAGTGATTCATAAAGGTGCATTCACTCTGTTACAGAAAACCACAGGAGAAATTAGTTATGTATACTCTGGGTATACTAGGGGAAAGTATAAAATATTTTCATAACTCTATACATCTTTCCCAAGAATTCCAAGCACTTTATAAGCTCTAGCGTTGGAAACTAAGCAGCTTCCCCTGGTCTTTTTGGCCACCATCTCAAGCTGCTATTGAACGGAGTCACTGCAGTCCAGTCAGCAGTACTAGAGGTCAGATTCTGAAGTTTGTCTGTTGTGTTTTTCACCAATATTGAATTTCCCAAGGAGACTCAACACTGCTGTGATACAGGGATCTTGCCATAATTGATTATCAGGAAGGCAGACTGTGTTTAAGATGGATTTTTATTCAGCCTCATGCAGAAATTCCATTTCAGCACTGTGATAATCCAAGGTCTTCCTCCTCAATCATCTGAAACAACAACTGTTTCTCTCTGGAAATAGGCTTTGAGGACAGCATATCTTCCCTAGGACAATGTCTTGAATTGTATTTTTTTCTTCCCCAGCCTGTTGTTCATTCTTTTGGAGCTGTAAGCAGTTTGTGGTTGAAATTTGTATGCTGGCAGATCGGTTTGGGAAGATCAGGGAATGGGGAAAGCAGAAAATGAGGAAGCTAAGAATGAAGTTTATGAACCGAGAATGAAGTTTATGAGCCAGCACCTTAGGGGAAAAACTCAGCCTACTTCAGGATTGGGGTCATTTTAGGACACAGGAGGGTGGGAAGGCAATTCAAATGTATGGCTAACAGATTCCTCTCTTGAACACCTTTGAGGTAAGGCAAAGTTCCAACAAAGTGGTCAAGCAGAGGACCATGAACATGCTCAAGAAATCTGTCTTGATCCTAGGGATTTTGATTTGAAAATGCAGCCTTTTCTAACAGCAGTTAGAAACATCAGCTTTCTCTCATCAAAGATTAACTCCTTTTCATATTAGACTCCTTCCTTCTGTCCTTGTGTTAACCAACTATTATTGTCATTCTTTCACTAGAGACCAGCATACCAACAATTCCACACAGCTGGGAACCAGGAGAGAATATACAAGCAAGGAGGAAATGTGTTCAAAATGTGTCAATACTACTTGAAAGCTAACAAGGAGCATAGGGGTGTGAGGCATGGACTGCAGTCTCTCATTCCTGTTTGCAAAAGAGAAAAAGGGGTGGGGAAGTGACTAAATTTATTGAATAAGAGATCGATTTTTCAGATTTCTTCCATAGTAACATGAGTGAGCACAGAAACAGATGTCAATGGACTTAGAGGATGTATTTATCTGTAGGTATGAGAGCTCAAATAAGCAACAAAGAGGAAATTTTTGTAGAGGAGGAGCAGAAATAGGATCCAAATACAGGTTTGTATCAGAATGTGGAGGACTCTGAATACAAGTCTATACATCTGGGCTCTGACCTCAGCAGGTGAAGAGGAGGGTCTGGGCTAAGACTGGGACTCTGAGAAAGGCAGAGAGAACACTGGGTGTGCAAGTGAATTTCTGAGGACTCCTTTGGATGCCAGTGGCAGAATCCAAGCTCTAACTGGCTGAAGGCAAGAGGGAAATGTGTTCATTCATATAACTCAAAACCACAGGGAGCCCAAAATCTGAAAGATTGTTTGAAAAGACGGCTCAACACCCTGTTTAAGGCAAGCACTCAGAATCCAGATGGCCTGGGATTAAATCCCAACACAAGTATCTATTTGCTGTGTAACTTGAAACTACTTACTTAGCCTCTCAGTGAATCAATGTTCTCTTTTCTTTAATATGGAGATGGTATTAAAAACTTTCTCAAAGAGTTTTTGAAGGTGATTTGATACCCAAAGCACTTATAACAGTGCCTGGCACATTTGCTGTGTTCATGTATAGACTTTCATTCAGAGTCTTCCACGTTCTGGTACAAACCTGTATTTGGATCTTACCTCCATTCTTCTTCTACAAAAATTTCCTCTTTGTTGCTTATTAATGATCTTTCAAACCTACAGCTGAGCTAAATACCTCTTCTAAATCCATTGACATCTTTGATCCCATGCTCACTCATATTACTAGGGAAGAAGTCTAAAGTAATATCTAGACTCTTTCTCATGTTTCCTCCCTGCTTTTCTCTAGGTGGCTTTGTTCTGGCACATTCTTCTCATTAGGTAGGCAGCTCTCTGTTTTCTGTCTGGCCTCACAGCTACCCCAGTAGAAAGCTTGTTTTCCAAATAGTTAACAAGACATTTGACTTTCTCTGATTGGATTGATTGGTGAGTTACAGTTAAATTTCTGAGGGCAAGGAGTATAGTTGGAGGGGTGATGACAGAAGATGGACAATTCTGACTAGTTACTCAGAAATCAAATGCTTGTCCTGTGGCTGTGAGTTAGGTTCCACTCTCCACAAACTCTATAGACTCAGTGTAGAGTGAGATGCTTTCTCTAAGAATAATTGAAGAGTGATAACCAGAAAAATAGATTCTAGGCAGAATAAAAACTACAGATGTATCACATAGCCCTGAGAAGGAAACCCTGACATGCTTTTAAACTGGTTGGGAATCACTGGGTGAAGAATAAGAAGAGACTTTCAATAATTTCACAACTGAGCCTCAGCTCCTCTTTCGTTAGCACTAAAGCTGTCAACATTGTCAAGCTGGTTAAGCTCCTTTGTGATGTTCCTGTATTTTTCTTTAAATTAATAATTACTACCATTTATTCAGTGCCTATTGGAGCCAGGCATTGTGCCAGATGCTTTACTTACATGCTCTCTAATTCTCCAATTTAGCATGAATTTTGCCATCTTTATTGGAAAGCTGGGAACTTGCTGATCCCCAGAAGTTGACAGGATTTAAACTCAGATCAATCAGAACCTCAGACCCTTGTTCTTCATAGCACACCAGGAGGCCTCTCTCTGGACGTCTTTTCCTACTGTTTACCACCCCATCAGCAAAAGTACCACTTTCTCTGCCACCTCCACCCTCTTTCCCTCTCCACTCATCATGTCTTTTTTCTGTCTTCTCAGAAAAGCCTTGGCCATCAGTCACATTCAGTGACTGTTCATCTCTATGTCTCCTCTGTCAAGCCCCTTGGCATTTCAAACCACATTTCTCATGGTTAAAGGAAAGGCTTTGCACCTGGATAGATGACTTCAGAGGTCATCAAGCAGATTAAAGCACAGATTGGTGGCCAAGTGTCAATATTCCACCTCACTAGCTCTCTTCTTCAGCCAGATAACAAGACCTATTTTGTGTCCCTGAAAGGGGGCTATTTTTTTTGTTGATAAATCAGGCTGAGGACCTGAAGAAAGCCTTTAGCTGCTCTTTGAGTGACTGCCTTTTATAGCCATCTATCAGCAACATTGTGACACAGACCCTTGCTTCAGACTAGTGAGTCCCTTCAATGTTCCTTCCATCCTTTCAGCCTCACCTGTATCACACCCGCCTCACCTTATGAGACCTGCCCCTTCCCTGCTCCTTTCCATCTGCTCACATCTTCTCTCTATACCCGACTTTTATAAGAAATTCCTAGATTTCTTTAACTCATACCTCCTTTCCCTTCTTCAGAATCATCAATTTGGTTGAACCACACAACCTAGTCTTTGATTCTAGACGTCTTTTCTGCTTTTCAAACTAAATTACATACAATGCAAGACCAGGGTTGTTTGTTTGTTTGTTTTCCTGTTTTGTTCTCATTTTACTTAGTATCCGAAAGAACCTTGCCCAACAATGGGCACTTGGCTGACAATGAATGGGTGAAAAGCCTGTGGATTTTTCTAGTACCTAAAGTGTTAGTTTCCTCCCTCCTTTGTTTCTCAGACTCTGAGCAAGTTGGCTGGAGGCTGTGATGCAACCACTCTATGTCTTCCCTCTGCTTGGCTGTTGCTCTCTACCAGCATAAAAGCAATTAAATCTCAGGACTGAGTCTTATCTAAAATATTATTGTGCTGTAAAGCAAGGACCTCTTTTATTGCCCTGTCATTTTTCTATAGAGAACAAACTAAACCTACTATTAGAAAGAAAATGCAATCGACTCTAGAAGTTGTCCCAGTATATATAAAAAAGAAATCATAAATTCTTGGTGTTTGGAGTCACAGTACAATTGCAGTAGTCCTAAATTTATGCCACTGAACAGAAGTACAATTCCCATCCCCATTGCCTCCTGTCTTCTCTGTTGCCCTGCTTAATTTACAGTTATTCAATAACAATTAAAACGATACTCTCATCCCCGTCAGTTGCAACTGAAAATCGTTACGTGCTAAAGGCTTCTGGGTGATGCTGTGAGGAGGAAGGGTGGCTGCAGTCCCTAGTCTACATCAGGGTGATTATCCAAACGTTAAAGCTGAAAAGCTGGTGGGACCTGAGCCTACAGAGTAGAAAAGAGGCTAGGATGAGGAATTTAGTGCAGGGGTGAGGAGAAGGAACAGATTTGAACAGCTGTCACTATCATGTTGCTGCTCTTCAGTGGAGCTGAAACAGTAACTGATTTTTGGAGCAGTCCATCTCAGTTTGCTCCAAACATTCTAAAGCCTGTCTGAGATTGCTTCATTGTCTTACTTATCCGGCAAAAGGAAAACAAAAAAGCAACAGAAGGGGTAGGAGGGGCACTGAGTGGCTAAAGCAAAAGATAGTGATCATGTACTGCTCTGAAACTGATAATCTGAATAACCCAAGAGAGATACTGGGAACTTGACTCACTGTCTGTGATTACACAGAAAGCTACCAGCTCTGGTGTGAGTGAGTTAGATGAGAGTAAGGAAGCCCAGGTCCTAGTCTTGCCTCTGTTCCCATTCAGCAGTGAAAACAAAGGTAAATCCTTTCATCTCTCTCATCCTTAGTTTTCCCATCTGTAAAATGAGGAGATGTGCAGGAGTTGCAAACTCAAATGCTTTCAGTGCCAAGAAAGCATTTTGGGAAGCTCAAAGGCTCAAGAACACAAGAAGGGCTTAGAACAAGGGCAACTATGTTATGCATGCCTAGTGTAAAGGCACTTAGCATTCACATTCAAGTTTTAGAAACAAACAGTGCATATCTTCAGTCTTCTTGTTGGGTTTTGCCTCTAGACTAAGTAACCTCTTAATCCTTTCCTACTCAGGTATTCTTTGAACACGAATCCCTGGGACAGCAGGATCTCATGGTCTGACCAACTCACCATGTTTGTCCCAGCATCTGACAAACCCTGCCTGGGACACGTTAGTTGCAAATTATAATTCGTTCTTTGGCTGGCCATTCTCCTGTAATCTTTACCTTTACAGAGTGAAGTCTTGTTTTGTCATTTTTCAGCCTCTTCCTCATTTGACAGTTCTTGGCTTTCATCTGGTAATCATGTTCCTTACCAACCATGTAGCTTACCCTCAGGCCTTTCATGAGCTATGAGGAGCACAGTTGTGTATGGTTTTGTTTGCAATACCCAAGATAACCTTAGTAATGGCAATCCTTCCATAAGCAAGCGGCTTCCCTAGTGGCTCAGACGATAAAGCGTCTGTCTGCAATGCAGGAGACCCAGGTTCGATCCCTGGGTTGAGAAGATCCCCTGGACAAGGAAAGGGCAGCCCACTCCAGTAATCTTGCCTGGAAAATCCCATGGATTGCGGAGCCTGGTAGGCTACCATCCATGGGGTCGCAAAGAGTCAGACACGACTGAGTGACTTCACTTTCACTTCCCATAAGCAAAGAAGCAAGCATTTATCCAGTAGCCCTGGCAGAAAGAGCATCTTTGGCCCTGCTGCAAAAAAAGAGGGAGCACTTCTGCTCCTTCTTTTAAGAAGCAGCCCTTTTTTCTGTCTTGCTCCACCCTTAGCTCCTTTCCAAATGCCTGATCCAATAATCTGCTCAGCTCAATGGCTGATTCTCTTTCTCTCTTCCCGACAGAGCTCTGAACTGCTTCTGAACCAAAACTCTGAACTGCTTCCAACTTATTTCAAGACAACTCTCTAGATCAGCTCATTGGAGATGCTTCAGAAGCTCTCTTAAAACTGGACCAGATTCACAACCTGAACAGTTCCAGGGAAAGTTCCCTTATTTGCATTCCAACCACACAAAATGCTTAATCTTTTCTTTGGCCTCAAGTGCTGATAAAACAATCACAACATTCTTTATTTCATAAAGCCTCAAAGTTCTTCCATAGAATCCCTCTCAAGGGAAGATCTAAAACCTAATCCTAGACATATATAGGTGATTTTTCCACAATGCTGGTGAAGAATGAGTATTATACACTTTGAAGGTGAGTTCTCATCTATTCTGTGACTGAAAATATGTTTGAAATTGGGGCCTTCAAAGGAATTTTCTTCTGTTTCTCTCCTTCATTTAAGGCCTAAAACAATCAACAGAGTTGATTAATGATCTCCTGGTTGAAGAAACAAAGTCTCAGAATTATAGCAGGTCGTCTCTCCACTTTGGAGTTTCTCCTTATTGCTTTGCCTTTATTGTGCAATTACACTATAGTGAGTGAGCAGATAAGGGCTTGGAAAGCCTATTCTTTTCTATTATGGATTGAAAACCGATACATGTTGGCAACAGTTTAGGTAAGGAAGATGGTCCCAGGAGGATGGGGTAGTGGGTTCTTTGGGAGCAGAGCAAGATGAATGACTGCAGGAGCAGGAAGTTGGGTAGAATTTGAATGAAAGGATACAGGCATTGGATGAGCAGAAAAAAAGTGATGGTGAGAGAATTGGTCTCACTTTAAAAACAAGATGTGTTGAGACCAAATGATAACAAGAAAAGTCCTGACAGGTAGGAGGGAATATGTTTAAGATAATTTCAAAAGCCAGGGAAAACAGTGAAGATCTGAAGCAGAAGACAAAACTGGTAAAATATCTTAAAGATAGAAGTAATATTCTGAGTGAAGAGTTGTTCATAGTTGGAAGTGAGCCTACTTTTGGTGCTTGAAACATGGCTACTTACATCTACCTCAGGGTCTTTCTTCCTTTCCCTCCACCTCTTGTTTTTTTAAGATTGAAGATGAGGGAGGTTGTATGATCACTACCTTATTGAACTTCAGGGAAAAAGATGTTTTGCTTTTCCTTATGATGGGATGACATAAAGTGGTCATGAGTGAGAAAGTGGGTGATAGAAAAAAAGATTAATTTCATGTTTCAATAGTATATCTGTTGTTTAGTTGCTAACTTGTGTCCGATTCTTTGTGACCCCATGGACCTTAGCCTGCTAGGCTCCTCTGTCTATGGAATTCTCTAGGCAAGAATACTGGAGTGGGTTGCCATTCCCTTCTCCAGGGGATCTTCCCTACCTGAGGATCTAACCCAGATCTCCTGCATTACAGGCAGATTCTTTACTGTCTGAGCCACTAGGGAAGCACATAAAGTGGTCATACTAATAAAAATGAAGTGTTCCCTAGGACTTTCAGTTTCTAAGTAACCACTTCATACCCTGAATGGTATCTAGAAGCATCCATTGACTTTGAAGTTTAACTTTAAAGATTCTTTTCTTACTGACACGGTCTTTTGTAGTGTATGTCATACTTGGGCTTTTATAGTCCTCTAATCCAACTCTCATTATTTCCATCTGTAAATGGGGATAAATATGCTGACCTTGCAAGGTGTTGTGAAGAATCAATGAGATAAGCATGTGAATGTATTTTACCCAATGCAAATGATCATGTCATTAGGTAATTTCAACCTTGCCTCAGAAAACTGAAGAGAAATATCCCTCTGTGTGTACCTTGTACAGTGCCTTGTACAGTGAGAGATGGGAAAAGACAAGTAAACAGTAGCTGAATCTTAGTCAGGTGCTCTCCTGGATGACTCATTCAGCCATGTAGTCAGAGAGTGTACAGTGTCAGGGACACATGTGTTCTTCTGTGCTATTAAAGAAAAGGTCTTAGGTAGAATTCTTCCCAAACCTAACCTGATAAATTGTCTTGGATGTTAGGTGGTTTATTTGGGATGTAATCTCAGGAAGCACAAGTAAGGGAGTAGAGAAAATGAACCAAGGAAGGAAAAAAATCAGTAGTGTATTCAATAGTGGATGGGCTACTGAACAAGTCCCCATTGTGGACAATGAAGGCTCATTCCTAATGGGCCCCTCCTAGGAGTCGGACACAACTGAAGTGACTTAGCAGCAGCAGGAGTCTGTAGAATGTGTTTTGATATCTTCATATGAGTTATTGGAATCTAGGGCATTTATCTGGAGAAAGCAATGGCACCCCACTCCAGTACTCTTGCCTGGAAAATCCCATGGATGGAGGAGCCTGGTGGGCTGCAGTCCATGGGGTCGCTAAGAGTCGGACACAACTGAGCAACTTCACTTTCACTTTTCACTTTCATGCATTGGAGAAGGAAATGGCAACCCACTCCAGTGTTCTTGCCTGGAGAATCCCAGGGATGGGGGAGTCTGGTGGGCTGCCATCTATGGGGTCGAATAGAGCCGGACACGACTGAAGCGACTTAGCAGCAGCAGCAGCAGAGCATTTATCTATTAACTCCAGTCTATCATATGTTGAACTGTGATGTTGGAGAAGACTCTTAAGAGTCCCTTGGACTGCAAGGAGATCCAACCAGTCCATTCTAAAGGAAGTTCAGTCCTGAATATTCATTGGAAGGACTGATGCTGAAGCTGAAACTCAAATCTTTGGCCACCTGATGCAAAAAACTGACTCATCGGAAAAGACCCTGATGATGGGAAAGATTGAAGGCAGGAAGAGAATGGGACGAGCTGGCTAGATGGCATCACCAACTCAATGGATATGAGTCTGAGTAAATTCCAGGAGTTGGTGATGGACAGGGAGGCCTGGCGTGCTGCAGTCATGGGGTTGCAAAGAGCTGGACATGACTGAGTGACTGAACTGAACTGAACAGACTGATCATCTGTTGACAGTCACTTCTGAAAGTGTGAGATTTCTGTCTTCCTGGAAAACCATGGTTATTGACTGTCATTCATTCACAGCTCTAAAGCAAAGCCCTCAAAGAGACACAGGGCTTGACGGGAGGCTGTCCACTTGTACAGACACTATCACCCCAACTGTAAGTGAATTCAGGGGTGAGATCAGAGAAATGAGGGATCCACAGCTTCTTTACAGGAAAGATGATTTGTTTAAACATGAGAGGCAGCATTATCACAGAAAACAGTTATACACAAAGAAATTAATCAAAGGAAGTTTCTCAAAAGTGTTAGGAATGGATGATGAGGTGAAGAAATAATATTTTGGATACTGAATCTCAGGACTAGTAACATAGTAACTTCATCTTGCTCAGCGTCCCACTGGCAACATAGGATAAAAAATACTCTTTATAACATAAAGTTCAAGTCTCTATCAAAAATGGGGCTATAGGCTCAGTGAAAATTATGGCTTAGCAGGTCCTAACTATCAGTCAGAGTTTATAATTTCACACAGTGGGAGACTTGCGTATATCCCAAATTGTGTTAAAACTTTAAACAGACATATTTTAGATGATCAGCAATAAGACAAGGGGGAAAAAGAAAAGCCAGAATGGTTAGAAATGTTTCACATAAGTTTTGAGAGAATTGGAAGAAAGATCAAAATATTTACATTACCAAGGATATGAAAATGTAAGAATATGAAAAGTGCCTCAGATCTAGAGGAAAGAATGCAAGAAATCTATCACAAACTCGTAGGACCCAAGACTGAAGAAGGACCCAAAATGTAGGGTCCTTAACATAATCACAAAAGACAGTGGTGCGAACCTTAATCATATCTTGTATTAAAACACACATACACATACACAAACACTGTTCAGAACATTTGAAGGGAAGGAAGGAAGGAGGAAAGAAAGAACGGGAGAGAGAGAGAGGGCCGAGGAGTAAGAGAATAACAGCTCTTAGAAGGCAGTAACTACATTTTATGACCATGTCTTACCCTTAGGAGCAAATATGTCTCACATTTTAAGTATCAAGTTAATTAATTAAATGACTTAAAGATTGAATGTCTAATTAATTAGTTAATTACTTGACCTAACCATCCATTCAGACAAAATAATCCTGGTAACAGTTTTGTCTAAACACTGCCTGATTTTGCCAAGGTTAATGCCTGGAAGTCATCCCAAAGCAAATTCTCACTGCACATTGCAGAGTTCACAGTGGCTCTGAAGATAAAAAATCATTTGGACTTCTCTCATTTGGCACATCATTTCCCAACTGACATTGGGCACAATTTCTGCCTAAAATTTCAAAAGTTAGGTTGACCTTAAAACATTAGGACAGAATATTCTGGTTACTAATTTTCTGACACAGGAGCTGATACAACTAGAACAAACTCCAATACCTACATATGCCCATCTATACCTTCACTGGGAGCATAACAAAAATGTCAAAATTTGTCTTCAAGTCCGAATGCGAAGCAGTACATGCTTACAGATTATATGAAGATTTCAAAGTCCATAGGAACTTATACCTGCGCTTCTTCCATCCTTTCATTTAGAACCATTTATGAATCTATGAAGCTATGCATTTGTTATATGCTTTGACTAAAGCAATAAGAAAACAGACATGATACTGTGTAAATATTCTTCATAGAAAATTCTCCGAAAATGAAGGAAAATATACTAAAATGTTCTAATTTTTTTCTAAATATCATGACCACATTAATATTTTAAGTATTCCAAATTATTAATATAAAACTGAACTTCTTTAGTCTTTGTAAACTTTTGATCTCTTTGATATTTAAGAAAAAGATAAAGTCAATAAAATTGCCTTGGTATTTGAAAGGATACTTTTCTAGGAAGCATTTAATGAAATGCAAAAGCTCTCTTTAATCATAGCATACTAGAGACAGAAAATTGCTTCGATTCCTTTAGAGCATGGGAAGGTAAATGACACCTGTACCTGGATGGACAAATCTGGTTTGCTGCCTGATTTGGTAAATAAAGTTTTATTGAAACACAGCCATACCTATTTGTACATATTGTCTGTGGCTGTTTCCTGCCTACACTAGTAGGGTTGAGTAATTACAACAGAAATCATGCAAACTAGTAAGCCTAAAATATGTACTATCTGGCCCTATACGGAAAACAGTTTGCCAACACTAGCTCTAGACCATCATGATAGCCACTAGCCACCTGTAACTAATGAGCATTTAAAATGCAGCTGGTATAACTAAGGAACAGAAGATTTAGTTGAACTGAGACATGCTGAAAATATAAAATATAATGATCCCTCAGAGAACCAGAATCAATAGATTGGATGGATGGATGGATAGATAGGTAGATATACATAGACAGAATGAAAAATGGATGATAGATATTAAGTATGTAGATATATACAAATCCATAGGACTGAATTCTTCCAGAAATTTAAATGCACTTGCAAGTGAATTCATCCTCTGATCCTCCAGAAAAGAACACAATCCTGCCAAAAAGCTTGATTAAGCTTTTTATAGAAAATTAGTGAGCCACCTGGGCTTCTGACCTATAGAACTGTAAGATCATAGTGTTGCTTTTGAATTTCTTTTTCATTATATTTTTTTGTGTATATGTGTTTCTCTGGGTTTACAAAATAAACCTCTAATTTATTACAGTCTACCATGAATATAATTTCACTTCCCATAAAGTCTAAGAAGTTCATTAAGTATATTTTCATTTCATCCATACTTAGTCCTATTGTCATACTTGTCCATATAATATAAACTTCTCAATACATTATTATTTTGTTTTACAAAGTCAGTTATATTGTACTACCTTATTAAATGATAGAAAAAAAATCTATAATTACTCACATTTGTACCATGTTTGGTTTTCTTTCTTCTGTGGGGGGTGATCTGAGATTCCTTTGACAAATATTTCCTTCTATGTGGAAAAAATTAGCATTCTTATAGTCTAGAATTACTCGTGACACATATTATCCAAATTTTTTATGTTATTCACCAAAGAGTCAGTGTGAACTCTCTGCATATTTCTAGAGCTCTTTCTCTTTACCATCCTCTTCTCCAATGCTCTGCTCTACAGGGTCTAGTTTCTTCAGTCTCCCCAAACTTGGATCTTTTACTCCTCAATTCAGCAAGATCACTATGTTCCATTTGGGTCACTTCTCTCTGCACAAATTTGAGGAAAAGCCTCCAGGTATAAATCCAGACCTCACCTCTTTTTTTCGCCTTCTCTCAAGGATCAAGGTACTGAGTTGCCTGTCCATTCAAAGTGAGCTTCATTTGTTTCATTTATTTGTCCAGCCTTTCACTTGTTTCCAATAAGTGGGAAAATTCTATTCTAGTAACTCTATCATAGCCAGAAATGGAAATTTCTGTAGATCACTCTCAAAATTTATTTCCAAGCACCACCTTCCCTCTTTTTTATGTTAATATTTAACTACATTTGTGAGACAACTATTTTTGCATCTTATTTGAAAAAGAACAGCACTGTGAATAAGTATTTCTGAACACTCAGTGAAAAGACTTTTTTTTAACTCCAATATATTCCTGAGTTTAAGCATCTGTACAGTCTTAGACAGCTAATGGGATTAAGTGATTACATGAGAAGCCTCAATGATTTTACACATATAGCTACAAGATTCATATTTGTTATACAGTAGTTAATGTATTCTGTGCTTATTGATTTACTTGACCAGTAGTTACACAAAGGGCATAAAAAATACAACAGTCAGGGAAACAATACATCATTGGTCTTCAATTTATGCAGAGACCCCCCCCCCAAGATGTAGAACTTGGAATAAAATAGGCATACTATAATAGAAATTTGTGTCAATAATTTTATAGCTTATTGCTCCAATGCATGTGGAGGTTGTATACTCCTATACAAAGTCTAACTGTGTCTTATGATTTTAAATTGGTCTGCATGTTACATTTTTGTTTAAAATATCCCACTCTGGAATTTCAAAATCAACTGCTGAAGTACAAATCAGAAAAAAATGAATCTTGAAATAAATATACATATATATATATATATATATATATATATAAAGCAATAGTTTAAGAATAGATTTCACAGCAAAATAAATATAGGTTAATTGTGATTGTGAACATCAGAAAAGCTAAAAACATCTATGACTGAACGTATAGATAAAATAGCTACAATAAGGATGATGATATTCTTGTTCTATGCTTTGCTTGTCAAGACCATATCCAGATAATTCTATTTTTGGTGCCTCTTCTCTTTTAATGGGAAAGTGAAAGAAAGTGTTAGTTGCTCAGTTATGTCTTGACTTTGCAACCCTATGGACTGTAGCCCACCAGGCTGTCTGTCCTTGTAATTCTCCAGGCCACCAGCTCAGATGGTAAAGAACCTGTCTGGAATGCTGGAGATCCAGGAGAAGATCCCCTGGAGAAGAGAATGGCTACCCCCTCCAGTATTCTTGCCCAGAGAAGTCCATGGATAGAGGAACCTGGTGGACTATAGTCCATAGGGTCACAAAGAGTCAGACATCACTAAGGGACTACAGCATTTTTAATGGAGATAGGTTAAAATTGAAGATTTTTTTTTTTTTTACAAGGAAGAGAGAACAAAAGGCTGAGGAATCTAGAAAGTATGCATTTTAATCAGGTCATGTGGATTAATTAGAATGGGCAGTACTTTTCTAACTAGATCACACACAATTTACTGAGTGGAATGTAAATTGTACACTCTCAAAAATACTGTGGCAGTCTCTTATCACAGGACACAGCAATCACACTTCTGGTCATTTATCTTAGATAAATGAAAACCTATGTTCACACAAAAAAGTTGTATACAAATGTTTGTAGGAGTTTTATTCCTAACAACAGTTTTATTCAGCAACAATAACAAAAGCTCCTCAAAAAGTGAATGAGGGGCTTCCCTGGCCGTCCAGTGGTTAAGACTTTACCTTCAAATTCAGGGGTGTTGTTAGAGAGCTAAGATCCCACATGCCTCAGGGCTATAAAACCAAAACATAAAATAGAAACAAGTTGTAACAAATTCAATAAAGACTTAAAGTGGTCCACATAAAAAATATCTTAAAAATAAAGAGGGTGAATTGGTAAATGAACTGTAATACATCTATACCATGAAACACTACTCTGCAATAAAAAAAGAAATGAAATATTGATAACTGTAACAACCTGGATGAATCTCTCTAATATCATGATGTGTGAAACAAGTTAGTCCCAAAAGGTTATATATTGTATGATTCTACTTCCATAACATTCTTGAAATCACAAAATTATAATAAAAAAAAAAGAAAAAGGTGGTGCTTGTCAGGGGTTTAAGGAAGGGTTTAGAGCTGAAGAGGATTTGGCTACAAAAGGATAACATGACAAATCCTTCTAATAAAGGAAATGTTCTTTATCTTGACTGTATCAATGCCAATGTCTTGGTAGTGATAATGGTTCATAAGTTTTTACCATTAAGGGAAAGCTGTAAAGCCCGCTTGGGATCCTTGTACTATTTCATTTAAGTACATGTGAATCTATAATTATCTCTGAATGAAAAGCAAAATTAAAAACAAAATCAAAAAGTGTATGGAGAGGCAGAATCCAGATTGCAGTGGGTTAGAGCTAAGGTGAGAGGAAATTGAAAATGGAGAAATGTTACCTAAGGAAAGTCGAATATTTACTGGATAAAGATACAAGCTTTTCTTTATCTCACACCACTTAAATTCAGCTATTCATTCTAATTCAGTGCACAGTTCTGTGTTCTTCTACAGATATTCTCCCTGGTTGAGCTCATCCATTCTCATGATTTTAACTGTTTATATGCTAATCTTTTCCAAGTTGACAGTGCCAGCCCTTTCTCCTCTAACTTCAAATTCATTCAGTCCCTTCAACAGCAGGGATACTCATGTGAATGTTCTGCAGAGACATGACTGAGAGCAGAATTCCACACTTTGCCTCTATTGCAGTCTCTTTTTCAATTAGTGTCACTACCATCCAGCTGTTCAGTCTAATTAGTAAACTGGAAATTATTCTTGACTCCAGTATAACTTTCAGACCTCTTGCCATTCAAGCACAAAATTTAGATACTTAATTTTCACATTTATTTTTTGCCTTTTTCATGTTCTCTCCAGTAGAATAGTGCTAAATTTTTCTAACTGGTTTCCCTGCTTTGAGATTCTCCTACCTCAAATCAATCCTTTATTTATCTCCCAGAGTTTTCTAGATTGCAAATTATCTATGGCATTCCCCACTACCCACAGAACAACATTTAAGATCCTCATGAAAATATAAATCCCTACATGATCCGGTCCCTTCTACCTCTCCAGTCTCAAACAGGTCTTTCTCTGCCTGGAACTTTATGATCCTGTAACATTTAAATTGCAAGTAGTTGTCTTATATTATACATCTGTATCTTGCCTTTTATTATCTTGCTAGCAAGGACTTATTACAATATCTTTCCCTACCCAAATCCTCTTCATCTGCTTACTTATTCTTCTATATTTAAAGATCACATTAGGTGCCATTTCCTTTTCTTATTCCTAAAAGATTACATAGTTGTTCCTCCACCTTTCCACGGAACTCTATATACATCTTTATCATGGCCTTTCATAGATACTATTGATATATCTGGCTTTTCCACCAGACTGGGAGATACTCAAGGGCAGAAAGTAAGTCCACAACTCCAGGATAATGATGTGAAGTAGATGCAGAACTATTAAAAAACTATTCCAGCTTTCATTTCATAAAAACAACCTTTTATAAACTCTCAGAGCTCAAAGTATGAGGAAGATGTGAACTTGTCATTCATTCATTCAACCAGCATGTACTGACTACCAACCACTGTGTCAGGGACCAAGAATACTATGGTGAAAAAAATCAAGTTTTCTAGCTTCAAGAAGCTATGATTAAGTGTAATATCAATCTGTAAGATGCTATCAAATGGAAAAGATATAATTCTAGAAAAAGTTTCACAAGATCAATATAACAATTGGGGAGCAAGGTATCAGTGATATTTAGAAAACCCAAAGACCCCAGAGTTAGAGTTAGGCCAAAAGTCAGATCCTCCAAGAGAAGGATCCTAATACAGATACAGTGATCAAGTGAAAAAATAAATATCCAGAACCAGTATGGTGGGAAGAATTGGAAGAGCTGAGTCCAAGCAAAAGGATACAGCATGAATGACTAAAAGAAAAATGTTTTCTGATACACATGAGTTGGTTTTATGGGTGAAGTGAAAAGTAAGACATAGAAGGTACGAATTCTGAAGAACCAGCAGATAACTTCCCACTGTGTCCTTAAAGGATCTTACCTGCACTCCACATTTGTAAGACTCAGTCCCACTGAGTAAAGGAAATTCTGATCTATGTTGTTAGAACTATTTATCTCATGGGGTGTACCTTTTTATACACTGCCAATGCTAACTCTACTTACACTGTTAAAATAACAGAAAAATCCTTCATCATCTCATTCTAGTACTGAGCCACCAGCAGGTTTTATAGCTTTTTCTAAAAATAAGAATATCAAGAACTTCGTTTTTCCTAGCCTGCAGTCTTATTGAGTACCCTTGTTAAGAGAGAATTCATTATACCCACAAGGTAGAGTGGAAGAATCATGTCAAATGTACCCAGGTCTCTTTAAGAAGGCTAGATATCCATCTTTTCATCCTTTAATTAGGAATTCTTACAGTGGCTCCTGTCTTACTCCAGCCCCCAGGTAAACTCTAGTTCTCCTTAGAAGATTTTTCATGTTCTGTTTTTGTTTTATTGTTTTGAGAGAAGCTATTCTCTCCCAGAATTCATAATATTTCCCTGCTCCTGCTATTGCTCTAAAGTTTAAATTTTATAAGATATGCATTTACATCAACAGGATGAAAATGGTAAAAGATTAGAAAATAAGAAACAATCAGTCAATGAATCATGACCTCTGACCCTGCTCCCATGTCCAGAGAGCCTGAGAGCTCTGTAAGTGACAGAATTCATTTGCTGTTGTTTTATTCATTTATTCATTTTCATTCAACAAATATGGCAGACATTGTTAGGGTCTTGGTTTCTGCATCAGCAGACGTTTTTTCAGTCTAGTAGGCTCTGACCATTGGTGAGAAACTATCTTTTACTCCCAAGTCAGTCACATTCACAGTGTCATGTAAAGGGGGACATAGAGCAACTTAGTATAATTTAATGAGAGCGCTCTTAGTTTTATTGTTTATCACTCTTTTGCCTTGATGTCCCAGATTTAGGTTTTTCTTGTCAAGATGCCCAGCCCCTCTCTTACTTAATCCAAATGGTCGTTCCCTGCCCTCTGCATCCAGTATACAAGGTAACTCAAGCTAAGAGGAAAGAATGCAGCTTTAGTGGTAACTACCAATAGACTACCAATTGCTCAAGTAGGCTTAATTGTCTCACAGCTTTGATTCCAGCATCAAAGACACTTCAGGGTGAACTAGAACATCACAATGTCCAAAAAGCCTTATTTCTTCCCCAGTCCCTACCTTACTGATCTAACACATTTTCCCTTGGTTTTCAGCTTTATACTTTAGTTCATCCTTAAAGCAAGAGTGGTTTCCTGAACTCCAGCCCTTTTGCCTGGGGACCTAGTACTCTTCCAAGCTCTCCTCAACTTCATCCTAAGGAGGGCTTTTGATTCTTCTTAACATTCTCCCACTAACTTACTAGACCTCTCCTTTCAAGAGATCAATCTCCTGAAACACCACTATTCTGCTCACCACCTGCTTCCACCCACCTGATTTCAGGTACTCCCACCATCTGTAGCTCTGCTGTTATGCCCAGCCATGAGCTATGTATTTTGCCAAGTTGCAGTATACCTCCAATAACTATTATGATGCACAGATGGTTCAACGGTGGGTTAAGACTTCCATTTTGTGATATTTGTTTCCATAGGAGAGCAAAAAAAATTCAAAATGAAACAGTGCTACAATGAATGAAAATAATTTACAGATATTTTTAATTCTGGAGAAAAATAATGATCTGATTAAATCTTCCCCTAAGAAATCATTATTCTATTGAGTTCATCCAAATAGCAGGGTGTGATTTTAATTATTATAATGGAACATAATTGTCACTAAACTGAGGAGTTAATTATTCTGAAAATAATTGTACTATTCTTCTGCAAATAAAATGATAGAAAAATGTATTTTGTGGCTCTAAGCGTTGAATAATACCCACACAGCCAATATATTTACTCATGTGAAACTTAAGCAATAGTCTCTTGTGATTCACCCAATTTTCTCCCAAGAGTTGGATTTGCAATTTTAAACTTGCAAATTGGATGTTGGCTGCATTATTTCTCTAATGGGAGACACAAAACACTTAGAGAAGTGCCTCAGAATTGGCATTTGCCATCTATCTTAGATACCACCATCCGGTTGGAGCACTGTTATGAGTCTCATTGAAGCCGTCTAGTTGTTTGTCTTTTCTGTTTCATAACTCTTGATCCATGAGATGGCTTCCAGACAATACAGCAGAGACCCAAAGACATGAAATTATCAGACAACCAATTACTCTCAAATGAAGGCCAAAATTGCATCCCTAGTGAAAAACTGTGAATAGTTTCTAGGGTTAAGATTGAATTAATGACTCTCAGAGTAAGTTAAGTGTCTTATGCAAACATAATGGAGTCAAAATATTTGGTAGCTTAACTCTGCTTCCTTCTCTGGGAATTACTTCAATTATTTTAAGCATAATTTCATACCTTGTATCTAGGTTTCTTTATGTTGGCATATCCTACTTAGCCCCAATACCATCACAAACAGACCTCCCACAGCCTATATTCCCACAGCCCAAAGCCTTGGGCACCTTTGCTTACAATATTAAAAGTTTAATAAAAGCCCTAGTCTTTCATGGAAACTGTGATCTGAGCCTGTGAATCCATTAGAGCCATTAGCATGACATGTTATCATGAAAACCTTTTAACTTAAAACTATTCTTCAATTGTCAGTTAAGTGTCCTAATGTCAAGATAGGGGGAAGGGAGCTACTTGGAACTAGTCCCAACAAATGTATCAAAGATCAGAGAAACAGATGAACTGAGTGAGATTGAAACTTTAGGTGAGGGAAGACTCAGGTAAAGATTAAGTCAATGTAAAATTCCCATTGGGCTCCACTGATATCAGCATTTTCTATTACTGAAAAAAGGCCACGGATTCAGAATTTAAAAAGTAAGATGCTACTGTTAAAAACTGCAAAGCAAGAAGAAATAAGGGCCCAAGGACTACTACATACCACCTCCTTAACACAGCAGTGTTACAGACTTTCTTTCAATGACCAATTATATTCTGGGATTTGACTAGTGGTTAGTATGAAATAAGAACCTCATGACACTCAGGTGGTAAAGATAAAAAAAATTTAATACTCACCAGGGCAAAGTGAGTGGCAAGAATAAGAAATTCAGGAAGAGTTTTGTCATGGAAACTCAGGAGGTAGAGTATTTTAAGGAAACAGAAGAGGTCAACGATATCAAATGTTGTTCAGAATCAAATGAACTGAGGAGAGAAAAATGCTTATTCAATTCAACAACCCATATGTCACCGGTCTCTAACAAGACTTGATTTAGTGGAAAGATGAGGTGAGAAAGCAGATTAGAAGGGCTGAGGGGTAAGTGGCATGAAATGGAGACAGCTAATATAGACAAGGTGAAATAAAAGATATGGGGAAAAGGAAGAGATGAAAGGTCAGTTTATTTTTGGTTTGGTATTACTCGGAAGAGACTTAATTGTGTTTAAAAATAGGAATTCAGTTCAGAAGAAATAGTTGGATGTATAAGAGAAAAAGAAAATATTAAGCAATAAGGCATGGTCCCTCAGCAGAATAGCAGGCAAAGCAGAGGTGTAAGGACAGCCCTAGATTTAAGGGGGACCAGTGCTTGGCTCTGTCATTAACTCTCAGGAAGATCCCCAGAGGTCAGTAATTCCATTCTCTCAGTTGAGACCTGCTTCTTTCTTCCTGAAACACAAGCCGCATATTCAAGGTTTATTCCTAGGAGCCTTTTTCCAATCTGAAATGGGGATTACATTATTTTTATGGTGATGAGAAACCTGAAACTCCACCTGCTGCCAGATAGAAAGGCAAGCTTGAGACAACCTTGCAAGTGTGCAGCATGCTCATGAAAGTGTGTCCCTAACTAACCATCAGTGACAGTTTGTGTTTATGTTGCTTAGGCATTCTTATCCTAGAAGCAGGAGCCTGATCTACTTATTAAAGGAGAATGGAGAAAAACAAGGTCAAGATACATCCTAAATGTTGTTTCTGAGATTCAGGGGAAAAACTACTGAAATGAAAATTTTCTTCTTTATTTATGGCACATGTCCTATCTTTGGCACAGCTAGTGGCCCTGGGTGGATTATCCCACAAGAATCAAGTAAACCAAAAGAAAAGCCTGCAGGTGGCCTAAAACAGAAGTCCAAAAATGAAACTAACACACAGCCAAATCTGCATCCCTTCTAATTTGTAAATAAAGTTTTACTGAAGCACCACCATGCTCATGATTTATGTATTCTCCATGGCTACATTCATGACACAATGACATACTTGAGTAGCTGTGACAGAGACCATATGATTCTATATGATTTACGTAAACTGTTTATCCAGCCCTTTTCATAAAAATTTGGATGTCCCCTGGCCATGAGGGAGAAGAGAGCCATGCAATGAGCAAAACTGCTGAAAGAGAAGTAGGCAAGAGTTTCTACTTCTCTATGAGGAAAAGCTTTCAGACAGGTGTCATGGTTAGAATCCACAGATTCAGCCAGAAAGGCTAGGACTTAGAGACAGTGCTCAAGTTCTATAGGGGTTCAAATAGGTCATGCCCTCTCTTCTATTGGGGGATTCGGTTTTCTGAGGAGGATGTGGGTTATGGGAACAGGACAAAATCCAATAATTAATACAGGAATACAAGGCTAAAGTAGAAGTATCATAGAACTGTACCAGGGTCACTTATACATAATAGTTTGGTGGCACTGAAGCTAAGGCAGAAGAGGCTGGGCAAAGGGAGATGGTCATTGTGTTGAAGCAGAAGCATATATCTTAGATTCTTAGGATCTGTGAGTTTTCTTAAATGAAAAGAATAAAACACAGCCTTGATAAAACATGGCCTTGGCTTCATCAATATTAGTAATAATAATTGCTAACATTTGTCAAGAGCCAGGAATACACATGTGAGAAATAGAAAGATAAGACAGATCACATGTTCTGTATCCATTTATCTTTTGATGTACATTTAGGTTGTTCCCATACCTTGGCAATAATGCTGCAGTGACCATGGGAGTACAGGTATCTCTTTGTGATTATTATTTCATTTTCTTTGAGAATAGTTCCAGAAGTGGGATTACTGGATTATATAATACTTCAATCTTTCATTTATTGAGGAATTTCCACACTGATTTCCACAGTGGTTATAATAGTTTGTATTCCCACCAACAGTTTAAAATGATTCCCATTTCACCATATCCTTCCTAGCCCTTGTTATCTCTTGTCTGATAATAGCCATTCTAACAGATGTGTGATGATATAATTTTCTGTTTTTATGGGTTTGGGACTTACATTCAAACCTTTAATACATTTTGAGTCTGTTACTGTGAATGTTTTTAAGATAGAAGTCCTGCAACATTTTTTATATGATAGCCAGTTTACCCACAACATTTACTGAAAATATTATCCTTTCTTTTATATATATGATCCTTTTCATGTACTTTATATATGTATGATCCTTTGAATGTACATACATGGTATGAAAGTGAAAAAATAAGTGACAGTGTTAGTTACTCAGTCATGTCCAACACTTTGGAACCCTATGGACTGTAGCCTGCCAGGCTCCTCTGTCCATGGAATTCTCCAGGCAAGAATACAGGATGTGTCACCATTTCCTTCTCCAGTGAACCTTCCAGACCCAGGGACAGAACCTGTGTTTCCTGCATTGCAGGTAGATTCTTTAACATCTGAGCCACCAGGGGTGGCAGATATATGTACAAGTCCCTCCCAGAAAGATGATGGCAACCTGGTTTTATCACTGGAGCAACAAAGGCAGGGAGAGTGTCCATCAGTTCCCTCTAGCTCTGGAGAAGATTGTAGTCAGACATAGATACATGCTAAATTAGAAGTCTGACCCTCAAGCAATAACTTATAAAGTATGCAGCCAAACCCCTTTCACTGAAAGATCTGAAGATTAGCCTGCTTCTTCTGTGCTAGGCCCTGGAGGGACAGTTGCTGTGACGGCTCACATGCACATGTCTTTCAAGTTTGCTATAGGCTTCTGGATCCCATGGACACAAGTTATTTTGGCTTTCAGTGTTAGACGTTTGTGGGGACTGCTCCATGTACCAGAGCCTTAAAAGTTGGGACACTATATGTGTGGTCCAAATCCTTCGTTTTCATTCCTATAGGAGAATCTGAAAGTTAGGAATTCCCTCCTGACTGTATGGCACTGTACCAGAAGTAGAATTTCCTACCCATTTTGGTCTGGGTATTTTCTTAATGACCCAGAGTGTAGGAGTCACTCAGCTAATTTCTGGATTTCTTTCAAAGAGAATTGTTCCATACACAGTTGTAAACTTTGTGCATCTTTGCAAGGCTGGAAGTTCAGGAGCTTCCTCTATTGCCATATTGTTTCCTCTCTCCTAAAGATATTTTTCATAAATTACTTTTAAACATCAATGCATAGGTTCCTAAGACTCTCCTAAAAGTATGAACTTTCCTCTTGGCTTTCAGTATCATATCCTAATACATCCCATTCACATCTTGATATTTACATTTCTAAAAGAGCTACTTTATTTACGTTTTAACTTCGTATGGTCCACCTATATGTCTCTCCCCTTCTGTGATTCCCAACATGTTGGTTTATCTCCCCTGGACACCTGTTCTTCACTTACCTGTAGCCATACTGCGTAAAATTGAATTCACCATGGAAACCTTTCTGACACCCTTTTTCTTATACTCAAACACAAAACTACTAGAGCACTCATTATTTGACTGCAAGAATGTTTTTCTTACATTTGTTGTTGAGTTATTTTCACATATAACATGATTTATACATTATAAACATGCTGTTTATACACAATTATTATAATCAGTTATTAAATATTTTATTATTAAATAATATTTTGATAAGTATTTATTATTAAATTAAACTTATTAGTAAATATTTCCTAAATCTTCTGTATATTTCTTATATTTTTCACCTTGTCTGGGTAACAGACTTATCACTGACTTCACAACAAATGACCATGAGTTTGAACAATGTTTTGTCTAAATTCAGTAATGTGGACTTGGATAGGCTTTTTACCTCATATAAGCTTTGTTCATAATGTGTAGTAGAATGATGAACATATTTTTTTTTAAGGTTGTTATAGGTACTCTGAAAACAAGAAATACTGTCCATCTGGTTCATGGCTGCATACCAGAATCCTCAAAGAACAGTGTTTAGTAAAAAGTCAGGGATCAGTAAATATTTAAATAAAGGTTGAAATAATGTCAGTTCAGTTCAGTTCAGTTGCTCAGTCGTGTCTGACTCTTTGCGACCCCATGAATCGCAGCACGCCAGGCCTCCTTGTCCATCACCAACTCCCGGAGTTCACTCAGACTCACATGCATCGAGTCAGTGATGCCATCCAGCCATCTCATCCTGTCATCCCCTTCTCCTCCTGCCCCCAATCCCTCCCAGCATCAGAGTCTTTTCCAATGAGTCAACTCTTCGCATGAGGAGGCCAAAGTACTGGAGTTTCAGCTTTAGCATCATTCCTTCCAAAGAACACCCAGGGCTGATCTCCTTTAGAATGGACTGGTTAGATCTCCTTAAAGTCCAAGGGACTCTCAAGAGTCTTCTCCAACACCACAGTTCAAAAGCATCAATTCTTCAACGCTCAGCCTTCTTCACAGTCCAACTGTCACATCCATACATGACCACTGGAAAAACCATAGCCTTGACTAGACGGACCTTTGTTGGCAAAGTAATGTCTCTGCTTTTCAATATGCTATCTAGGTTGGTCATAGCTTTCAATAATGTGAAAGAATATTAATCAAATTTATAGCTGACACATAATAGAAACTCAACATAAATGCCCAAATCCTGGAACTCTTCATTTGATGATTGGCTTTACCATTAGTTTAGCTGATAGTCAGTGATATACATCTCTCTGTTTTACTTCAAAGGGCATAACAACAGCTTCCTTGCTGAGCATCACAAGGCAGATTGATGGTGAGAATGGTAAGACTCATAATAAAGGTGCTAGGTAGGGCATAGAGGCATTCTACAAAGTAAAGGCATGTTGCTCTTGTTCTATCTATAAAGATGATGTGGATCACAGTATCAAGTGTCACTTCATCTCCCTGGAGCTCATGATTTATGATGTTCTCACATTTGAGGAGAATATTTAGCAACTTCTTCTTTTAAGCCAAAGGAGTTTTTTCTTAAGTTCCATATTTGGAGTTTAGAAGTTTTACAATGCTCTCATTGACCTGGGTCCCATGATACAATCCCAGGAAGCCCTCTGGAATGCAGAAAACAACATAACTAGACTTCTTGGACCTTGTCCAAGGGATGATATTAATGAACTTTAGGAAAAAGTTTTTCTTGGCCCTCCTATACTCTTTAATCCTTAAAGATCTTACTGAAATTGCAGATCATAAGTGATTCTCCACAAGACTGGTTTTCATTGCAGGTTGAGACTGTTGGAGTTGCGAGAACATTAAAGTCTCTTTAGAGGTTCTGAAACATGATAGAAAAGACGACAAAAATTTAAGAATCCTGATATAATTGTCTTTCACTCATGGTCTTTCAATCATTAGTTGTGTAATTTTGAAAAATCACTTAATTTGGGGGTACCATTGTCTTCATATGAAGAATAAGGATAAATAATAACTGCAGTTCAACTTTGCTGTGAAATTTACTAGGATGAAAGTGATTGCAATATTTTACTGTTTTGTATTTTGAAATCTCTCTCATTTGAGATCAAGTGGTTCCAACTATGAAGAGAAGGTGGGTATAGAGGAAGAAACAATAAAATCATAGAAAACATCATGGAGATAATAAGTAATAATGTTAAGTATAGTTCAATTCAGTTCAGTCGCTGAGTGGTGTCCAACTCTTTGAGACCCCATAGACTGCAGCACATCAGGCCTCCCTGTCCATCACCAACTCTCAGAGTTTACTCAAACTCATGTCCATTGAGTCAGTGATGCCATCCAACCATCTCATCCTCTTTCATCCCCTTCTCCTGCCTTCAATCTTTCCCAGCATCAGGGGCTTTTCCAATGAGTCAGTTCTTCACATTAGGTAGCCAAAGTATTGGAGTTTCAGCTTCAGCATCACTCTTTCCAATGAATATTCAGGACTCATTTCTTTTAGGATGGACTCACTGAATCTCCTTGCAGTCCAAGGGACTCTCAAGAGTCTTCTCCAATACCACAGTTCTAAAGCATCAGTTCTTCAGTGCTCAGCTTTCTTTAGAGTCCAACTCTCACATCCATACATGACTACTGGAAAAACCATAGCTTTGACTAGACAGACATTTGTTGGAAATGCAATGTCTCTATTTTTTAATGCTGTCTAGGTTGGTCATAACTTTTCTTCCAAGAAGCAAGCATCTTTTAATATCATGGCTGCTGTCTCCATCTGCAGTGATTTTGGAGTCCAAGAAAATAAAGTCTCTCACTGTTTCCTTTGCTTCCCCATCTATTTGCCATGAGTAATGGGAATGAATGCCATGATCTTAGTTTTCTGAATGTTGAGTTTTAAGCCAACTTTTTCACTCTCCTCTTTCACTTTCATCAAGAGGCCCTTTAGTTCTTCTTCACTTTCTCCCATAAGGGTGATGTCTTCTGTTAATCTGAGATGATTGATTTTCTCCCAGCAACCTTGATTCCAGAAGGTGCTTCATCCAGCCTAGCATTTCTCATGATGTACTCCACATATAAGGTAAATAGGCAGGGTGACAATATATAGCCTTGACCTATTCCTTCCCTGACTTGGAACCAGTCTGTTGTTCCATGTCCAGTTCTAACTGTTGCTTCCTGACCTGCATACAGATTTCTCAAGAGGCAAGTTAGGTGGTCTAGTATTCCCATCTCTTTCAGAATTTTCCACAGTTTGTTGTCATCCACACAAAGACTCAGGCACAGTCAATAAAGCAGAAGTAGATGTTTTTCTAGAACTCTCTCTCTTTTTCAATGATCCAGTGGATGTTGGGAATTTGATCTACATATCCTCTGTCTTTTCTAAATCCAGCTTGAACATCTGGAAGTTCATGGTTCATGTACTGTTGAAGCCTGGCTTGGAGAATTTGAGTGCAATTGTGTGTGGTAGTTTGAGCATTCTTTGTCATTGCCTTTCTTTGGGATTGAAATAAAAACTGACGTTTTACAGTCCTGTGGCCACTACTAGTTTTCCAAATTTGCTGGTATATTGAGTGCAGCACTTTCACAGCATCATCTTTTAGGATTTGAAATAGCTCAACTAGAATTCCATCATCTTTGCTAGCTTTCTTCATAGCAATGCTTCCTAAGGCCTACTTCATTTCACATTCCAGGATGTATGGCTCTACGTGAGTGATCACACCATCGTTATTATCTGCATTGTGAAGATCTTTTTTTGTATAGTTTTTCTGTGTATTCTTGCCACCTCTTCTTAATATCTTCTGCTCTTGTTAAGTCCATACTATTTCTGTCCTTTATTGTGCCCATTTTTGCATGAAATGTCCCTTGTTATCTCTAATTTTCTTGAAGAGATCTCTGGTCTTTCTCATTCTATTATTTTCCTCTATTTTTCTGCATTGATCACTGAGGAAAGCTTTCTTATCTCTCCTTGCTATTCTTTGGAACTTTCCATTCAATTGGTTACATCTTTCCTTTTCCCCTTTGCTTTTTGCTTTTCTTCTTTTCTCAGCTATTTGTAAGGCCTCCTCAGATAACCATTTTGCCTTTTTCATTTCTTTACCTTGGAGATGGTCTTGATCACTGCCTCCTGTACAATGTCATGTACCTCCATTGTCTATCAGGTCTAATCCCTTGAATCTATTTGTCACTTCCACTGTAAAATCATAAGGGATTTGATTTAGGTCATACCTGAATGGTCTAGTGGTTTTCCCCACTTTCTTCAATTTAAGTCTGAATTTGGCAATAAAGAATTCATGGTCTGTTCCACAGTCAGCTCCCCATCTTGTTTTCACTGACTGTATAGAACTTCTCCATCTTTGGATACAAAGAATATAATCAATCTGATTTAAGTATTGACCATCTGGTGATGTCCATGTGTAGAGTCTTCTCTTCTGTTGTTGGAAGAGGGTGTTTGCTATGACCAGTGCATTCTCTTGGCAAAACGCTGTTAGCAATTTTCCCTGCTTCATTCTGTACTCCAAGGCCAAATTGGTCTGTTACTCCAGGTATTTCTTGACTTCCTACTTTTGCATTCCAGTCCCCCATAATGAAAAGGACATTTTTTGGGGGGAAGGGGTATATTAGTTCTATAAGGTCTTTTAGGTCTTCATAGAACTGTTCAACTTCAACTTCTTTAGCATTAGTGGTTGGGGCATAAACTTGGATTACTGTGATATTGAATGGTTTGCCTTGGAAACAAGCAGAGATCATTCTGTCATTTTTGAGATTGCATCCAAGTACTGCATTTAGGATTCTTTTTTTGACTATGATGGCTACTCCATTTCTTCTAAGGGATTCTTGCCCACAGTAGTAGATATAATGGTCATCTGAGTTAAATTCACCCATTCCAGTCCATTTTAGTTCACTGATTGCTAAAACGTCAATGTTCATTCTTGACATCTCCTGTTTGACCAGTTCCAATTTGCCTTGATTCATGGACCTAACATTCCAGGTTCCTATGCAATATTGCTCTTTATAGCATCAGACTTTACTTCCATCACCAGTCACATCCACAACTGGATGTTGTTGTTGCTTTTGCTCCATCTCTTCAGTCTTTCTGGAATTATTTCTCCACTGATCTCCAGTAGCATATTGGACACCTACAGACCTAGGGAGTTCATCTTTCTGTGTCCTATATTTTTGCCTTTTCATACTGTTCATGGGGTTCTCAAGGCAAGAATACTGAAGTGGTTTGCCATTCCCTTCTCCAGTGGACCATGTTTTGTCAGAACTCTCCACCATGACCTGCCCATCTCAGTGGCCCCACACAGCATGGCTTATAGTTTCACAGAGGTAAACAATATTGGGGTCCATGTGATCAGATTGGTTAGTTTCCTATGACTGTGGTTTTCAGTCTGTATGCCCTCTGATGGAGAAGGATAAGAGACTTATGGGTGCAGCAGACCCGGGTATGACAGAAGCCCCCTTGGAGGAGGTTGCCATTAACCCCACCTTAGAGCCGCCAGAACTTACAGAGGACTGGGGAAACAGGCACTTGGAGGGCACAAACAGAACCTTGTGTGCACCACAACCCAGGAGAAAGGAGCAGTGACCCCACAAGAGACTGACCCAGACTTGCCTGTGAGTGTCGAGTCCCCAGTGGAGGTGTGGGTCTGTGGTGGCCTGCTGAAGGGTTGGGGGCACTGAGTGTAGGAGTACATGCATGGAATCTTTTGAAAGAGAGAGGTCACCATTATCTTGATTATCTCCACAATAGTTTGGCCCCAGATAAGTAACAAGGAGGGAACACAGCCCCACCCATCAACAAAAAATAGGATTAAAGATTTACTGAACATGGCCCCATCTTTTTTGGGGGGTGTTAGTTCTAAAAAGTCTTGTAGGTCTTCATAGAACAGTTCAACATCAGCTTCTTCAGTGTTACTGGTTGGGGCATAAACTTGGATTACTGTGATATTGAATGGTTTGCCATGGAAATGAACTGAGATCATTCTGTCGTTTTTGAGATTGCATCCAAGTACTGCATTTAGGATTATTTTTTTGACTATGATGGCTACTCCATTTCTTCTAAGGGATTCTTGCCCACAGTAGTAGATATAATGGTCATCTGAGTTAAATTCACCCATTCCAGTCCATTTTAGTTCACTGATTGCTAAAATGTCAATGTTCACTGGACATCTCCAATTTGACCTCTTCCGATTTGCCTTGATTCATGGACCTAACAAAAGCAGAGACATTACTTTGCCAACACAGGTTCGTCTAGTCAAGGCTATGGTTTTTCCTGTGGTCATGTATGGATGTGAGAGTTGGACTGTGAAGAAGGCTGAGCACCGAAGAATTGATGCTTTTGAACTGTGGTGTTGGAGAAGACTCTTGAGAGTCCCTTGGACTGCAAGGAGATCCAACCAGTCCATTCTGAAGGAGATCAGCTCTGTGCTTTCTTTGGAAGGAATGATGCTAAAGCTGAAACTCCAGTACTTTGGCCTCCTCATGCGAAGAGTTGACTCATTGGAAAAGACTCTGATGCTGGGAGGAATTGGGGGCGGGAGGAGAAGGGGACGACAGAGGATGAGATGGCTGGATGGCATCACTGACTCAGTGGACGTGAGTCTGAGTGAACTCCGGGAGTTGGTGATGGACAGGGAGGCCTGGCGTGCTGTGATTTATGGGGTCGCAAAGAGTTGGACACGACTGAGTGACTGATCTGATCTGAACATTCCAGGTACCTATGCAATATTGCGCTTTATAGCATCAGACTTTACTTCCATCACCAGTCACATCCACAACTGGATGTTGTTGTCGCTTTTGCTCCATCTCTTCAGTCTTTCTGGAGTTATTTCTCCACTGATCTCCAGTAGCATATTGGGCACCTACCTACCTGGGGAGTTCCTCTTTCAGTATCCTATCATTTTGCCTTTTCATACTGTTCATGGGGCTCTCAAGGCAAGAATACTGAAGTGGTTTGCCATTCCCTTCTCCAGTGGACCACATTCTGTCAGACCTCTCCACCATGACCTGCCCATCTTGGGTGGCCCCACACAGCATGATTAGTTTCATTGATTTGGACAAGGCTGTCGTCCATGTGATTAGATTGACTAGTTTTCTGTGATTATGGTTTGTGTGTCTGCCTTCTGGTGCCTCTTACAAATCCTACTGTCTTACTTGGGTTTCTCTTACCTTGGAAGTGGGGTATCTCTTCATGGCTACTCCATCAAAGTGCAGCTGCTCCTCCTTACCTTGGACAAGGGGTACCTACTAACAGCCACCCCTCCTGACCTTAAACTTGGAGTAGCTCCTTTCAGCCCTCCTGCTATTATAGGGGACTGGAATGCAAAAGTAGGAAATCAAGAAACACCTGGAGTAACAGGCAAATTTGGCCTTGGAGTACAGAATGAAGCAGGGCAAAGGCTAATAGAGTTTTGCCAAGAGAACACAATGGTCAAAGCAAACACCTTCTTCCAACAACACAAGAGAAGACTCTACAACTGGACATTGCCAGATGGTCAACATCAAAATCAGATTGATTATATTCTTTGCAGCCAAAATGGAGAGGCTCTATACAGTCAGCAAAAACAAGACCAGGAGTTGACTGTGGCTCAAATCATGAACTCCTTATTGACAAATTCAGACTTAAATTGAAGAAAGTAGGGAAAATCACTAGACCATTCAGGTATGACCCAAATCAAATCCCTTATGATTATACAGTGGAAGCGAGAAATAGATTTAAGGGCCTAGATCTGATAGATAGAGTGCCTGATGAACTATGGACAGAGGTTCATGACATTGTACAGGAGACAGGGATCAAGACCATCCCCGTGGAAAAGAAATGCAAAAAAGCAAAATGGCTGTCTGGGGAGGCCTTACAAATAGCTGTGAAAATAAGAGAAGCGAAAAGCAAAGGAGAAAGGAAAGCTATAAGCATCTGAATGCAGAGTTCCAAACAATAGCAAGAAGAGATAAGAAAGCCTTCCTCAATGATTGATACAAAGAAACAGAGGAAAACAACAGAATGGGAAAGACTAGAGATGTCTTCAAGAAAATTAGAGATACCAGGGGAACATTTCATGCAAAGATGGGCTCGATAAAGGAAAAAGATGGTATGGACCTAACAGAAGCAGAAGATATTAAGAAAAGGTGGCAAGAATACACAGAAGAACTGTACAAAAAAGATATTCATGACCAAGATAATCACGATGGTGTGATCACTCACCTAGAGCCAGACATCCTGGAATGTGAAGTCAAGTGGGCCTTAGAAAGCATCTCTATGAACAAAGCTAGTGGAGGTGATGGAATTCCAGTTGAGCTTTTTCAAATCCTGGAAGATGATACTGTGAAAGTGCTGCACTCAATATGCCAACAAATTTGGAAAACTCAGCAGTGGCCACAGGACTGGAAGTGGTCAGTTTTCATTCCAATCCCAAAGAAAGGCAATGCCAAAGAATGCTCAAACTACCGCACAATTGCACTCATCTCACACGCTAGTAAAGTAACGCTCAAAATTCTCCAAGCCAGGCTTTAGCAATACATGAACCATGAACTTTCAGATGTTCAAGCTGGTTTTAGAAAAGGCAAAGGAATCGGAGATCAAATTACCAACATCTGCTGGATCATGGAAAAAGGAAGAGAGTTCCAGAAAAATATCTATTTCTGCTTCATTGACTATGCCAAAGCCTTTGACTGTGTGGATCACCGTAAATGAGGGAAAATTGTGAAAGAGATGGGAATACCAGACCACCTGACCTGCCTCTTGAGAACCCTATATGCAGGTCAGGAAGCCACAATTAGAACTGGACATGGAACAACAGACTGGTTCCAAATAGGAAAAGGAGTACGTCAAGGCTGTATATTGTCACCCTACTTATTTAAATTCTATGCAGAGTGCATCATGAGAAACGCTGGGCTAGAAGAAGCACAAGCTGGAATCAAGATTGCCCGGAGAAATATCAACAACCTCAAATATGCAGATGACGCCACCCTTATGGCAGAAAGTGAAGAGGAACTAAAAAGCCTCTTGATGAAAATAAAAGAGGAGAGTGAAAGAGTTGGCTTAAAGCTCAACATTCAGAAAACTAAGATCATGGCATCCAGTCCCATCACTTCATGGGAAATAGATGGGGAAACAGTGGAAACAGTGTCAGACTTTACCTTTCTGGGGCTCCAAAATCACTGCAGATGGTGATGTCAGCCATGAAATTAAGACACTTACTCCTTGGGAGGAAAGTTATGACCAACCTAGATAGCATATTGAAAAGCAGAAACATTACTTTGCCAACAAAGGTTCGTCTAGTCAAGGCTATAGGGTTTCCAGTGGTCATGTATGGATGTGAGAGTTGGACTGTGAAGAAAGCTGAGTGCCAAAGAATTCATGCTTTTGAACTGTGGTGTTGGAGAAGACTCTTGAGAGTCCCTTGAACTGCAAGGAGATCCAACCGGTCCATTCTAAAGGAGATCAGTCCTGGGTGTCTTTGGAAGGAGTGATGCTTAAGCTCCAATACTTTGGCAACCTCATGCGAAGAATTGACTCACTAGAAAAGACTCTGATACTGGGAGGAATTGGGGGCAGGAGGAGAAGGGGATGACATAGAATGAGATGGCTGGATGGCATCACTGACTCAATGGACATGAGTTTGAGTGAACTGTGGGAGTTGGTGATGCACAGGGAGGCCTGGTGTGCTGCAATTCATGGGGAATCAAAGATTCAGACACAACTGAGGAGCTAAACTGAACTGAACTGAACTGTGCATGGCCCCACCCGTCAGAACAAGACCCAGTTTCCCTCTCAGTCAGTCTTTCCCATCAGGAATGTTAAGTGGTATATAAATTAAGATAAAACCAGTTGCTGTAACAAATAAATTCTCAGAAATCTTAATTGTTGACCATAATACAGTTCAAATTTTTGCTCAGCTAATAATCCAATGAACACTTCACTCTGTAGACTTCTACACTGTGATTGAGGGGCCTAATTTCTTTGCATCTCACGGCTCCACCATCTTTTAGGGCATCTGAATCCTTTATTTCTAGCTAATGGGTAAAAAAAAATGAGGATGTTTTTAGAAGTCTTTTGGGCCAGATGTGAAAGGACATAATTTCCACCACATTTCAATGGCTTCTGTCATATGGTAACACCAAATAGAAAGTAACTGGAAAATGCAATCTATCTCTATGCAAAAGAATAAAGAGAAAAAAGTGTGGCAAGCAGTTAATTTCTTTCCAAAATGCTAAACACTGACCAGGGGTGTTTGATGTATAGGAGAGGGATGCCAATATTAGTACATAAAGTATTAAACTTAGGAAAAATTGTGCTAGTTGTTGGGATCTCAAGAGAAAGAAAGACCTTGTGGAGGCAGGAAAGAAAATAGCAAAATTGGCTAAAAATTACACAGAACTTGAACCATAAGAGTGAAGATAACCACAAATCTACAAGAAAGTCAATCAACTAAAATTAAAGTTTAATTTGAAGCTTTAGCTTCTAATATTGACAACCTAATAAAAAGAAATCCATGTACATGAGTAAAAATACATAGCTGCAAGGACTGATGTTACTGTTAGTTTCACCTGGGAGAAATTCTAAGTAAAAAAGACATGAATTTACAAGGAGTTTATTACAAAAAAAATTTTTTGAAAAAGATTGTGTTGTGATGAGGATATTTAACACTATGGTTTAAAAGTTATGGTAGCTCAGATGGTAAAGAATTCACCTGCAATATAGGAGACTTGGCTTTGATTCCTGGGTCAGGAAGATCTCCTTGAGAATGGAATAGCTAGCCACTCCAATATTCTTGCCCAGAGAATTCCATGAATAGAGGAGCCTAGAAAGCTTGGGTTAGGGTTAGGATTAAGGTCCATGGGTCACAAAGAGTCAGATGCAACTGTGTGACCAAGCATACACACAAAGGTTAAATAAATATCAAATGCTTCAGGTAACTTTTGGAGATGGGAAGTATTTAATGATGTGACATACAGCTAGGATAGCTCTGGGGAATAAAATCCTCTATAACAGGAATCTTAACCTAGGATATCTAGACTTAGTTTTCATGTGGTACAGAGCAATGTAGACTGTCTACTTCTTAGACTGCTGTTCCTACTTTATCAGTATCCTGGAAGATTGACACAACTGAGAGAAGCAAGTTCATATAAATGAAAAGAAACTTACACATCAGGACCTCTTCGTCATCTGACTTCTCTTTTCTTATTCAGAGTTTTACTTTTCTACTAACACTGGAGTCTGAGCGGTATTAAATTGGGCCTGTTTCTAATTTCTTTTTTGTATTGGTGGTTATTTTTATCCATAATGGGTAAGAAAGTTGCTTTGTATTAGGAAACAACTGAATTTGACCCAAGTCTCCCTGGATCACAAAGAAAGAATTAGAGAAAATTTTATTTGGGAGATATAGAACCCTTCCTTGGTGTTCCAATTCTCTTGCCATAATACCCTGAATCAAGCATCTAATTTTCTGAGCTCTTTTAGTCTCCAGTCTTTCTCCTCTGCCTATTTCAGTGTTATAGCAAAGAAGTTTATAACTTTGCCAAAGATGTAAAAAAAAAAAAAATCAATGAGAAACTCAAGTAAGATAAAGACAAAAATGGAAAAATCCTTAGATGGAGAAAGCTTTGGAGCCCACAAATAATCAAAATGAAGGAAAATTTTAGACCAAATCAAGTCTGCTTTGTATCTTGTACAGTGAAGGATGCACCCACACCTATCCATCTAGGCATTGTCGATGGCTGCTTTCTCACTACAATGGCAGAGTTTCTCACCACAATGGCAGAGTTGAGTCATTTTGACAGAGACCAGATGTGGCCTTTTAGACTAAATTTTAGTCCTGGACTGAAGTATTTACTATCTAGCCTTTTGGAGGAAAACATCGCTGATCCTTGAACTATATTGTCATATATGGAATTGAAGAAAAATCTAGGCATAAAAGAGTAGAAGCTCAATGGCAGAGAGGTAAATTTGACATGTTATAAACAGTAAACAGCAAGCAGTCTGTAAAGTATTTATACAGTAAGCAAATAAAAAAAAATACATCCACACACATATATATGTGTTTATACATGCATGCATACATGTGTGTATACATCGAGAAAGCAAGAGAGTTCCAGAAAAACATCTATTTCAGCTTTATTGACTATGCCAAAGCCTTTGACAATGTGGATCACAATAAACTGTGGAAAATTCTTCAAGCGATGGGCATACCAGACCACCTGACCTGCCTCTTGAGAAACATATGCAGGTCAGGAAGCAACAGTTAGAACTGTCCATGAACAACAGACTGGTTCCAAATAGGAAAAGGAGTACGTCAAGGCTGTATATTGTCACCCTGCTTATTTAACTTCTATGCAGAGTACATCATGAGAAATGCTGGGCTGGAAGAAGCACAAGCTGGAATCAAGATTGCTGGGAGAAATATCAATAACCTCAGATATGCAGATGACACCACCCTTATGGCAGAAAGTGAAGAACTAAAAAGCCTCTTGATGAAAGTGAAAGAAGAGAGTGAAAAAGTTGGCTTAAAGCTCAATATTCAGAAAACTAAGATCATGGTATCTGGCCCCATCACTTCACAGCAAATAGATGGGGAAACAGTGGAAACAGTGGCTTACTTTATTTTTCTGGGGCTCCAAAATCACTGCAGATGGTGATTGCAGCCATGAAATTAAAAGACACATACTCGTTGGAAGGAAAATTATGACCAACCTAGACAGCATGTTAAAAAGCAGAGACATTGCTTTGCCCACAAAGGTCTGTCTAGTCAGGGCTATGGTTTTTCCAGTGGTCATGTATGGATGTGAGAGTTGGACTCAAGAAAGCTGAGTGCTGAAGAATTGATGCTTTTGAACTGTGGTGTTGAAGAAGACTCTTGCGAGTCCCTTGGACTGCAAGGAGATCCAACCAGTCTATCCTAAAGGAGATCAGTCCTGGGTGTTCATTGGAAGGACTGATGTTGAAGCTGAAACTCCCATACTTTGGCCACCTGATGCAAAGATCTGAATCATTTGAAAAGACCCTGATGCTGGGAAACATTGAGGGCAATAGGAGAAGGAGATGACAGAGGATGAGATGGTTGGATGGCATCACTGACTTGATGGACATGGGTTTGGGTGGGCTCCAGGAGTTGGTGATGGATAGGGAGGCCTGGCACGCTGTGGTTCATGGGGTTACAAAGACTCAGACACAACTGAATGACTGAGCTGAACTGAACTGAACTGATACATGTATGTATGTCTATCTATATATGTATGTTTATCTTTACTTATTTTATTTGTATATTATATATGAATAATTTATATCATGTATATATACAAATATGTGTAAAAAGTGAAACTGTTAGTCACTGAGTCACATCTGACTCTTTGTGACCCCTTGGACTGTGGCTCACAAGACTTCTCTGTTCATGGAATTCTTCAGACAACAATACTGTAATGGGTATCCATTCCCTTTTCCAGGAGATATTCCTGACCCAAGAATCAAACCTGGGTCTCTGCATGCATTACAGACAAATCCTTTTATCATCTGAGCCACCAGAGAAGTCCATATAAATGCATATTCATATATAAACTTACATATATATATGTATGAAATGAACAGCTGCTCTTTGAGAATAGTGATCTTATGCTTTAATTAAAAAAAAAAAATCCTTTCCAGTATTTAGAGCAGGTCTAACATAGGAAGTAACATTTCTGGCTAACCAAATGCATTTAACTTCAAAAATCTTTATGACTACCATGTCTCCATCTTAGGCACTTTTCTCTGTTCTTAGTTTGGGCAGATTTAAAATGGAAATTCCTAGAGTAACTTGCATTTATCCCTGCTCATTTAATGAATAGAGGACATTCTCTATTCTTCTTCAGGGTCACTAAACTGGAACTTGTCTTGAGAATTAAATGGACTTTAATTAAAGCTTAAATATAACAAGAATGTTTGCCACTTTTCATATTTTTCTTGTGGCCAGGCTTCAGTGATAATGAGACTAAGGTCGTGGACCTTATCCCCATGTGGGCCACTTAACTTTGATCTATTCCAAGTTTAAAAACATTATGAAGCTTCTAGAGTGTGCCAGGCATTGTGCATCTCATTAAGACTATACAACTGAATAAGTCACAGCTACTTTCTTCAAGTATCCTAGAGCCTGGTGGAAAAGATTGGATAAATCTGGTGTACTGCATGACTGAAATTGTAAGTAATGCTATTGGATATAGGCAAATTGCTACAACCATTCAAGAAGAAGAGAGTAGGAAGAATTATGAAAAAATATGAAAGAGCCTGTGTCTCATTGTGCCTCAAAGTTAGATTTCATTACTTTTCTTAGGTAAGAAGATGAAGCAGGGAGCTTTGTAAGTAAAGAATAGCTGAAAAAAATATGTGGTATAGTTAGTAAATACCACCAGAGTTCAAGTTTCTCAGAGTACAGGGTATACATATGAGAATAATGAGATTAAATGCTTATGGAAGACCTAGAAAGTAAAAATGAAGCATGCATGTGAATTTTATTGGGTAAACCAAGAGGAGCCCTGTGGATTTTAAATAATTAGAGAGTGGATAAGAAGAGCAGTTTGGCAGTTTGCATAGAATCAATTGGAGTCTGAAGAGGCCAAAGAGAGAAAAGTTAAAGATCTACTGCCACAGTCTAGGAAAGAAGTTCAGGAGCCCAAACTGGGCATGCTGGTGGTGAAAACTGAGGAGAGAGATTTAAGCAACAATTCAGACACCAGGTCTGGAAGGCTTGGATAATAGACAGAGGAAAGAGAACTAAAAGTTTTCCAGGCTGGAGTGCTCATTTAAAAAAAAAGCACTGTCCTATTAAATAGAAAATAAAGAATAGGAAATCTTTGTGGAGATGTTTAGGGAACTATGGAGAATTCCAAATTTTGCATATTGATTTTAATATGTAGGTAAAATCTCCAATAATCCTTGGAAACATCCTTGGAAACAAAAATAGTGAAAGGACCCAAGAAATATGTGGATTTCCAGGATGGTTTGGTGTCCACGGAGGAAGAATACATGTCAGGCAATCTTATCACAAATAGCAGTAAAGAAGCCTGGGAATATGCATAAAAACTGTTGTAAATGCATGTATATGTATGGCTGAGTCCCTTCACTGTTCATCTGAAATTATCACAATGTTGTTAATTGACTATACCCCAATACGAAATGTTTTTGGTGTTTAAAAAGATATAAAAATAAAATTAAAAAAAAAACTTTTAATGTAAAACATGCAGCCAAGATAACATAGGAAATGACAGTAAAATTAACAAAAATGTAGAAATGTCACCCTAAGGACCAATCAGAAATCAAAAACTTAACAATTTTAGGGGCATCCAGAGTCATCTAAGTGGTTACTGGTTTTCTTTCATGAAAGTAAATTTGAGTCAGTCATTCTAACCCAGTCATAGCAAAGGAGAAAAACTAACCCAAACATATTCAGTTGATATATACCATGTCTGGGAGAAGACACATAGTGGGTAGCATGAAACCTTTAAAAAAGAGATCAGATGGCTTTATTGAAGCTTTATTAAAGTCTATTTATTTCTCAAGATCAGATGGCTCTAATTTGTCAATGCATGTCAATGTCCTGGACGGGGAGGGTTTTCAGAGGAGCTGATATGTGTAGTCTTCCCTCCTTTTCAGGTGTACCCCACTTCAGTGCCCCTGATCCTAGTTCTGGAATTTTTGCAATTAAGAACATAGGGCAAACTCCTCACATTGGGATTCATGCCCACCATGCAATGCTTTAATGATAAATTGACCATTTAGCTTGTGAAACAGGGCAAAATTTTGCTGACTAGAATATATTTCAATTCATATAGTATAATACATTAGTACTCTTGCCTAGAAACTCCCATGGACAGAGGACCCTGGTAGGCTGCAGTCCATGGGATCGCAAAGAGTTGGACACGACTGAGCGACTTCACTTTCACTTTTCACTTTCCTGCATTGGAGAAGGAAATGGCAACCCACTCCAGTGTTCTTGCCTGGAGAATTCCAGGGACGGAGGAGCCTGGTGGGCTGCCGTCTATGGGGTCGCACAGAGTCAGACACGACTGACGTAACTTAGCAAACAGGCATTCTGATTTATATAAAGTATTAATCTCTGGCTTATACTGATAAATTTAAGGGTCTGGATCTGCCTTCATGAGAACCAGACATGAAAGCTAATACAATATTCTTCTGGTTTCCACTGATTTCTCCAGAGCTCAGGATACTACTCTTGCACTACTGCTGCTGAGTTAGTAGCATTGTTCTGATTACTCACTGCTGTTTATCAGACCTTCTTACACTTCAGTGACTTAGAACAACAATTTATGACTTCTCACAAATCTGCCGTCTGCGCTGGACTCTACTGGACAGTTCTACTCCATGTTGTACCAGATAGGGTTGGCAGTGTAGGCTTGCATCTTCATCATGTGTCTGGGATGGTTCAAGCCAGGAGGGAACAGGTAAGCATTTCTCTCCTCTTTATGTAGCCTCTCTACATGTCTGACTTGTGCTTTCTCAGAACACATTGAGTCTCAGCTTAGTGGAACATCTTACATGGAAGCCTGTTTCCAAAAGAGAGAAAGCAGAAGCTGGCAGTTATTTTAAAAACTAGGAGAAATCACTTCTGCTATATGTTAGTTGTGAAAGTAAGTTAGATTTAAGGGGAGGTGAAACAAATTCCAGCTTTGATCTTAGGAGTGACATGAACATATAGTGAAGAAGGAATTGATGGCTGTCATCTCACATACATGAGAAAACAGACATGTAATAGACACTCAATAAATGTTGAATGTTGTTGTTGTTCTGTTGCTAAGTCATGTCCAACTCTTTGCAACCCCATGAACTGCAGCACGCCAGGCTTCCCTGCCCTTCATTTTCTCCCAGAGTTTACTCAAACTCATGTCCATTGAGTCAGTTATGCTATCTAACCATCTCATCTTCTGTCACCCACTTCTCCTCTTGCCCTCAATCTTTCCCAGCATCAGTGTCTTTTCCGGCAAGTTTGCTCCTCTCCAACTCATTGTAGAATAAATGTGAATGAATGAGTCAATGGCTTACAACAAAAGAACTCTTCTACTTAGAAGAAGGTGTAATGTTCTTTTTGGAATTTATATTTGTCTCAAAGGAACTATAGTTTTGTACTAAATTGAGTTGAAAACTTAATATTTCTGGATGACAGTATATTCTTTGACTATTTATAAAGAAGAAAATCAAGAGAGACCTTCAGAAAAATTCTGAAAGTAAAACATTAATAATAATAATAATAGTAATAATAACACATATATAGGGCTTTCTGTGTGCTATGAATTATTACAATTCTGTTTAATAATCATAAAATCCTACTTTATGGATGAGGAAACCAAAGCACAGAACAGTGGAGTCAAAATCACTTTGCTGATAAGTGGCAGAGTCTTTATTCAAATCTAGATCTGACCCACTATGCTATGACATCTTTCCTCCTTAAAAGAAATAATATATTTAACATTTGAATAAATTGTTTTCCTTCTATTTATCCTCATCCTCTTTTTCTATCTTCTCTATCCTCAGTAAAAGTAGAATTTCAATTATTAAATTGCTATAATGATAAGAATAGTGATAAATTGAAATGCATGAATACATGTTTACTAATTACACCTCTCTATATAACTGGAAGTATTTGACTAGGGGTTAGGATCCAATTAGCTGATTAGCGTATGCCAGCCTTCAGCACACCCATCTTGCAGGACAAAGGATGAAGAATGGAACATTTCAATGAGAATCAGTTAGGTTTAGATAGTGAAGCAAGTGTACAGAAAGGTTGTTATTTATACATTTCATTTAGGACTATTTTCTTTGGTCTGGAAATCTTTAATATTGGTTAAAAACAGACTGATGTTTATTGCTGATGGAAGTAACTTTAATCCAATGTAAAAAAAAAAAAGGCAGTGCAGCTGTCTACTTGTATTTGAGATACATAAGACCAGTGTTTCTCTACTACTTACATGCTTAAAAAATTTTAAATGTATTGATTTAAGGAAGGACATTGAATCTCCTTTATGATTAAATCACTATGGAGAACTCAAAAGCTTGATGCCAAGCTTTGAAGTTACACAAAGGTATCTGAAGGGGCATACTTATTCTTATCCTAATATTGACAAAAGTTTAATTTCAAAATAAATTAGAAATTATATTAATCTAGGAAATCTTGGAGTTCTTGCAAATGTGCAAACCTTGTCTCTGAAAGTCAGGTTCCTATACTTCCTATTCTAACCTTCTCAACACTGGTCCATCCCACAAACCCCATTGACTGTAGAGTGGCAATGCCCGAAATAAGGAATGACAAAGCTCAGTCCTCAAATAACCAACAGGCTTTTGGGAAGTGTAAAGACATCTTTAGGGGTAGGTAAGAGCAATCAAAGGGTTTCCCAGGTGGCTCAATGGTAAAGAATCCACCTGTCAATGCAGGAGACACAGGAGACGTGGGTTCAATTCCTGGGTAGGGAAGATCCCCTGGAGAAGAAAATAGCAACCCACTCCTGTTTTCTTGCCTGGAAAATTCTATGGGTAGAGATGCCTGGTAGGCTACAGTCCACAGGGTCACAGAGAGTCTGACACAACTGAGCAGGCACTATTCACAGGCAATCAGAAGCGACAAAGTACTACTTCACACAGCAACCATCAGCGGGGAAAAAAGTGAGTGTTAGTCATTAGTTTTGACTCCATGTCTGACTCTTTTTGACCCCATGAACTGTAGCCCACCAATCTCCTCTGTCCATGAGATTCTCTAGGCAAGGATACTGGAGTGGGTAGCCATTCCCTTCTCCAGGGGATCTTCCCAACCCAGAGATCGAATCTGGGCCTCCTGCATCACCAGCAGATTCTTTACTCTCTGAGCAACCAGGGAAGCCCAACACAACAATTATTTGTCCACAACACCCATGAAAAACGGTGATAAAATCCTGTGTCCAGTTCAGAAGTGAGAGACTTTTCTTTTTAAGATTCCTTTCTCCACTTGCTGCACCAGGGAATGCACAGCACAAAGTGATAATTGAGTGAATTGATTTTCTGATCATCACCATTCTGTGTGACTTGGGGTCACAACTGCCTTTTAAAACTTCTGTAAAAGTACTTCATACAGACATAGAAAATACAGGTGGGTGGTTGACCAAGAACCCTGCATGCACAGGTATGAAAACAAGTTCTGAAAATTCAAAATAGTCTCAGATTTATATATTTAATTTAAGACTTCTGGTGCTCATTTCTTCAACAAGCAAAAAATCTAAAGAGAATCAGATGCAGAAAACCCCTGGAAACCTTTTCATTTGCTGAGGATGTCTTCCTCAACTATGCATTCATATCACAATTATATAAGTAGCAATTTTAACTAACATGTCTAGTCAAATCAAAGAGTTATTTTCCTGTCTTTTTCACATATAAGAAAATTTTGAAAACAACCAAATGCTTAGATTTGGTTGATAATCATGGACTTCAACTTTATAACGTGGGTTTGAATTCTGAATTTTGCCTTCTCTAATCGGTTAAGTCTTTGCATGAAATGTTCCCTTGATATCTCTAATTTTGTGAAGAGATCTCTAGTCTTTCCCATTCTGTTGCTTTCCTCTATTTCTTTGTATCAATCACTGATGAAGGCTTTCTTATCTCTCCTTGCTATTCTTTGGAACTCTTCATTCAGATGCTTATAGCTTTCCTTTTCTCCTTTGCTTTTTGCTTCTCTTCTTTTCACAGCTATTTGTAAGGCCTCCCCAGACAGCCATTTTGCTTTTTTGCATTTCTTTTCCATGGGGATGGTCTTGATCTCTGTCTCCTGTACAATGTCACGAACCTCCATCCATAGTTCATCAGGCACTCTATCTATCAGATCTAGGCCCTTAAATCTATTTCTCACTTACACTGTATAATCATAAGGGATTTGATTTGGGTCATACCTGAATGGTCTAGTGATTTTCCCTACTTTCTTCAATTTAAGTGTGATCTGTCAATAAGGAGTTCATGATCTGAGCCACAGTCAGCTCCCGGTCTTGTTTTTGCTGACTGTACAAAGCTTCTCCGTCATTGGCTGCAAAGAATATAATCAATCTGATTTTGATGTTGACCATCTGGCGATGTCCAGTTGTAGAGTCTTCTCTTGTGTTGTTGGAAGAGGGTGTTTGCTATGACCAGTGTGTTCTTTTGGCAAAACTCCTTTAGCCTTTGCCCTGCTTCATTCTGTATTGCAAGGCCAAATTTGCCTGTTACTCCAGGCGTTTCTTGACTTCCTACTTTTGCATTCCAGTCCCCTATAATCAAAAGGACATCTTTTTTGGGATGTTAGTTCTAAAAGATCTTGTAGGTCTTCATAGAACCTTTCAACTTCAGCTTCTTCGGCGTTACTGGTTGGGGCATAGACTTGGATTACGGTTATATTGAATGGTTTGCCTTAGGAATGAACAGAGATCATTCTGTCATTTTTAAGATTGCATCCAAGTACTGCATTTCAGACTCTTTTGTTGACCATGATGGCTACTCCATTTCTTCTAAGGGATTCCTGCCCACAGTAGAAGATATAATGATCATATGAGTTAAATTCACCCATTCCAGCCATTTTAGTTCATTGATTCCTAGAAGGTCAATGTTCACTCTTGCCATCTCCTGTTTGACCACTTCCAATTTGCCTTGTTTCATGGACCTAACATGTCAATAAAGAACAGAAATGGTATGGACCTAACAGAAGCAGAAGATGTTAAGAAGTGGCAAGAATACACAGAAGAACTATACAAAAAGATCTTCACGACCAAGATAATCACGATGGGGTGATCACTCACCTAGAGCCAGACATCCTGGAATGTGAAGTCAAGTGGGCCTTAGAAAGCAACACTACAAACAAAGCTAGTGGAGGTGATGGAATTTCAGTTGAGTTATTTCAAATCCTAAAAGATGATGCTGTGAAAGTGCTGCACTCAATATGCCAGCAAATTTGTAAAACTCAGGAGTGGCCACAGGACTGGAAAGGTCAGTTTTCATTCCAATCCTAAAGAAGAGCAATGCCAAAGAATGCCCAAACTACCGCACAATTGCGCTCATCTCACATGCTAGTAAAATAATGCTCAAAATTCTCCAAGTCAGGCTTCAGGAATACATGAACCGTGAACTTCCAGATGTTCAAGCTGGTTTTAGAAAAGGCAGGGGAACCAGAGATCAAATTGCCAACATCCGCTGGATCATGGAAAAAGCAAGAGAGTTCCAGAAAAACATCTATTTCTGCTTTATTGACTATGCCAAAGCCTTTGACTGTGTGGATCACAAGAAACTGTGGAAAATTCTGAAAGAGATGGGAATACCACACCGCCTGACCTGCCTCTTGAGAAATCTGTGTGCAGGTCAGGAAGCAACAGTTAGAACTGGACATGGAACAACAGACTGGTTCCAAATAGGAAAAGGAGTATGTCAAGGCTGTATATTGTCACCCTGCTTATTTAACGTCTGTGCAGAGTACATCATGAGAAATGCTGGGCTGGAAGAAAAACAAGCTGGAATCAAGATTTCCAGGAGAAATATCAATAACCTCAGATATGCAGAGAACACCACCCTTATGGCAGAAAGTGAAGAGGAACTAAAAAGCCTCTTGATGAAGGTGAAAGAGGAGAGTGAAAAGGTTGACTTAAAGCTCAACATTCAGAAAACGAAGATCATGGCATCTGGTCCCAACACTTCATGACAAATAGATGGGGAAACAGTGGAAACTGTGTCAGACTTTATTTTGGGGGGCTCCAAAATCACTGTAGATGATGATTGCAGCCATGAAATTAAAAGACGCTTACTCCTTGGAAGGAAAGTTATGACCAACCTAGATAGCATATTCAAAAGCAGAGACATTACTTTGCCAACAAAGGTCCGTCTAGTCAAGGGTATGGTTTTTCCAGTGGTCATGTATGGATGTGAGAGTTGGACTATAAAGAAAGCTGAGCGCTGAAGAATTGATGCTTTTGAACTGTGGTGTTGGAGAAGACTCTTGAGAGTCACTTGGACTGCAAGGAGATCCAACCAGTCCATTGTTAAGGTAATCAGTCCTGGGTGTCCTTTGGAAGGACTGATGCTAAAGCTCAAACTCCAATACTTTGGCCACCTCATGCAAAGAGTTGACTCATTGGAAAAGACTCTGATGCTGGGAGGGATTGTGGGCAGGAGGAGAAGGGGACGACAGAGGATGAGATGGCTGGATGGCATCACCGACTCGATGGACGTTAGTTTGAGTGAACTTGTGATGGACAGGGAGGCCTGGTGTGCTGCAATTCATGGGGTCGTAAAGAGTCGAATATGACTGAGCAACTGAACTGAACTGAACTGAATCAGTTAAATGAATTTGAGAGTACTAGTTAATATCTCAAAGACCTTTCCTCCTGTATAAAAGGAGCAAAACTGTATTTACCTCATTATGCCTTGAAGAAAATTAAGAAAGAAGACTCATTTAAATATTTATTTCAATGCCTGGGATATGTAGTGTGAGTTCTTTATAAATGGCCATTTCCAAAATTAAATTTCCATTTATCCCTTAAAAAATTGCTTACTACTAACATGTTTTGAAATATGAGTGTTTTGAAGCCTTATTGTGTTAGATTTTTTTTAAATTTTGTAGTTGGTCATGATAGTAATACCACATTTTATGAAAGTTTTTCAGTTTAAAATATGATTTTATATTTCCTGGAATTTCACAACATACTTTTTAAAAGCAATAATCAATATCTCTGTTTTCAGATGGCAAATATGGAGGCCACTGAGATTTAGTTATTTTCCCAGAATTCAGACATTTATCTAGGACTCAATCACATGTAAGGGAGACATAGCCTTAAAGAGTGCTTTGAAAGGGAAACTTATGATGAATGCAATATTGAGAAATTTTACAAAAGAAGTGGGTTTTTTAATCCTAGCTCAACACTCAAGCTACCATTTAATCTGTTTCCTTTCTCCTAATTATAAAATTCTTAAAATTTCTCTCTCCTAAGCTATCTACACCACCTCCTTCTTCCCTCCTATCTTTGTGCTAATCTGTTCTTATCCCCATCAAAGCAAAATATCTTATAATACAGAAATTTAATTTCCAATTATTCATTCCTGCAGGACTTTCCTGAGTCTTAATCTTTCTTCATTTTTCTATGTCAATTAACACAAAATATCATCACTCACTCTTTCAAATTTTCTCCCTGTGCTTCCTTGTTCTCTGACTGCTTATTCCCTTTCCACCAAAATATATACACAGTCTTTTTTTTTTTTTTTTATACACAGTCTTGATGGCTTTTCCTCTGATTATATTATTTTCTTGCTCGAATTCATACATGCATCACTTCTACTCTGATTCTTATACTGATGACACAAAAATCTATCTTTAGCTCAAACCTTTGTATGTAGCATCACTTCCATATATTTTTTAAAAAATTTGTTGGTATATAGTTGTTTTACATTGCTGTGTTAGTTTCTACTGTATAGCAAAGTAAATCAGTTATGCTGCTGCTAAGTCACTTCAGTCGTGTCCGACTCTATGCGACCCCACAAACGGCAGCCCACCCAGCTCCCCGGTCCCTGGGATTCTCCAGGCAAGAATGCTAGAGTGGGTTGCCATTTCCTTCGCCAGTGCATTAAAGTGAAAAGTGAAAGTGAAGTCGCTCAGTTGTGTCCGACTCTTTGAGACCCCATGGTCTGCAGCCTACCAGGCTCCTCCATCCATGGAGTTTTCCAGGCAAGAGTTCTAGAGTGGGGTGCCATTGCCTTCTCCAAAATCAGTTATACATATACTTATATCTCCCCTCTTTTTTGGATTTCCTTCCCACTTAGGTCATCACAAAGCAATGAGTAGAGTTCCCTGTGCTATACAGTAGATTTTTATTAGTTATCTATTTTATATGATGTGGATGGGCCTATAGACTGTCACACAAAGTGAAGTAAGTCAGAAAAAGAAATACTGATATACACATATCAATGTATATGGAATCTGAAAGAAACTGGTATGGGCAATCTTATTTACAGAGCAGAAACAGAGACAGAGAAGTAGAGAACAAACATATGGATAGCAAGGGATAAAGGGAGGGGGATAAATTGGGAGATTGGGATTGACATATATATATATATATATACTTCCTTAGTTTTAAATGTTTCTTGCCCGCTGCCACTAGGGTAGCCAACTGGAAGAGAGATTTAAAACCTATTCAGAAACTTTTACAACTGTTCTACAAGGGCAGTACTTAAGGCCTAAGGAGAGATGAGTGTGTGTGTGTGTGAAAGGCATGTAGGTGACTATTCTATTTTGACTGAAGAACAGAAGACATGAGGGTAGGAAGTTGGAGATAAATTTACCAAGGAAGTTGGCATGAGATCAGGATGCCATTCCAAAGATTTGGGACTCACTTCTGCAGGAAACTAATGAAAAGAAACTCCCCTTTACCCTTTCCTTTCTACTTTCTATTCTGGATCTCTGTTTTTAAATCTACAAATCTAATGACTACAGGATTGCAGCTCTTAATGAGAAAGAATCTGTAGCCCCTTAGTTTTTTTCTTTAATTATGCCCCAGATTGTTTCGAACTATTCTGCATTATACTATACTGACCAAGTGTTCTAAGCCCTTTCAACTTTTGATCTCTAGTCTCTTTTCTGCCTTTAACCTTGTATCAGAAATGCAATACTTTACCTCTAGCATTGCCTTGGACCCAACATGCTCAAGTACATGCATTTATTAGATCACAGTGTGGTTTAATCACTTAGTCTGGTCCGACTCTTTTTCACTCGACGCTTTTTATTGTCCTCAGTGTACATGGAAACTAAATAATCACCTGTGTTTTTTCTCTTTTCTAATTCCTGTGAGCAAATGCATTTTGAGCCATCTGAATCAGACAAACAAAAGTGTTTTGCTAAACTAAAAAGGTTCTGTTTCCCACATCAGCACAGTACCTCATGAAAATCACTTCTTGAGTAAGGCCAGAGAACATTTCATTTGCAAATCTATCAGGTCTCTACTCAAAAATGTGTCTAATGCATATGCTGGAGTCAGACTTTCTGAGACTCTGAGTTTGCCCAGATCTTAGTTTCATCTCATTCAGATGCAAACAAAAGAGTCTGTAATGAGAGAACTCATTTGCAAGGAACTTTGTGATCCAGAGGTGTCAGAGCAAGGGGAGAACTGAATGTTGTTACTGATTCCAAACCCAGTCCTTTCTCCCTCCCAGTCCTTTGAATCCAGTGCTGATCTCCAGCAAACTCAGAATTTGAAGCCTTATTGTCTATTCAGGCAAACTTTTCACCTGACTATCATCCATTTGAGGGTCTGACATGCCTTTATTGAATGAGATATTTTGCTTTAGGCAAATAAAAATACCTGATAGATTTAAATAGAACATTAAATTAGTTTCACCTGCTTTCTTCAATGCCGCCAGAGTCTTGGAGAAAACAGTGAAACGACAGATCTATTTCTGCCTTTTGCAAAACACATCTGTGTATACAGACAATTCTGATTATCCCCTAATGAATTAACCCTCTGAGTTACTAAGCTGCCTTGTCCTAAAGTTAAGCAAGAGCAGTTTTTGCCTCTTGTTGCCCTCTTGACAACTCTTTTCATTAATAGGAAAAGTTACTATTTTAACAAGAATTTGTTGAACAGGAAATATCAGGAAATGGACCACTGCTGCGTTTCTGCTATCAATACATAGCACCCAATCTGCCAGGCTTAAAGAAAGATGCGCTGCTGAAAAAGCTGCTTGCTGACTAAACAGAAATCACACATATTATGGGGAACATAATAAGACATAGAAACCACCAACTTAAATCCAATACTGAAAGAAGCTGAAGTTAAAAAGAGATGCATCAGAGTGCTGTGCTAAGTACTTACAGGAATAATCAGTTCTGTATTGGGGTTATGAAAAACCTTCAGAGACGAGAAGTCTCTGAGCTAGTCTATGAAGGCCATATGGAATCCCAAAGATAGGCAAAAGAGACAAGTGTCCTGACTAGGGAAAGAAAAGTCCAGAAGCATGAAAAAAACCTGCCACATGCAGGGATTCCCCTCTGTGGTCAGAATATCTCTCATTGAGGGAAACAGTGAGGAATGAAGCTACAAAGATGGATCCCATGGTCATCTATTTCAGTGGATTGTGGATACCTGCAGAACAGGGACTTAAAAGTGAGGTGAAGCAACTCTGCCAGAATCCTGACAACAGCAGTTATCACTGGTGATGAGGATAAACAAAACCATCATTTCCTTTGCTATTCTATTCTATTCCCAAAGGGAGAGCATATTAATTGGGAGACAAAGTGCTGTTCTGAATTAAAGTCTATTAGGGCATGCATATAATTTGCTGACCCCACTTCTGATTTGAAATCAAAAACAACTTAAATTATAATAGCTATTATTTGTAGTGCCTGAGAAGACAATATGTGTGTGCACATAGAAACAAAATGTGTGTGTCTGTGTGTGCACGCACACATGCAGTGTTGTACTCAGTCACTCAGTTGTGTCCTGTTTTTTGTAACCCCATGGACTGTAGTCTGCTCCTCTGTCCATGGAATTCTCCAGGCAAGAACACTAGAGTGGGTTTCCATTTCCTTCTCCAGAGGATCTTCCCAACCCAGGGGTCAAACCCATGTCTCCTGTGTCTCCTACATTGGCAGGCATATTCTTCACCACTAGCACAACCAGGGAGCCCTGTGTGTTTATATTTATATGGGTGCATGTGTGTGTGTGTATGTATGTAAAAGAGGGGCTTCCCGGTAGCCCAGCACTAAAGAATCCACCTGCAATACAGGATATACAGGATACCTGGGTTCTGTCACTGGGTCTGGAAGATCCCCTGGAGGAGGAAATGTCAATCCACTCCAGTATTCTTGCCTGGAGAATCCCATGGATGGAGGAGCCTGGAGGGCTACAGTCCATGGGGTCAGAAAGAGTAGGATATGACTGAAGTGACTTAGCACACATACACATGTATATATATATAGAGAAAGAATGAGTTAGAGAGAGACAAAGTGTGTGCGTATACATATATATGCATGTGTGTGTATATATATATATATATACAGAGAGAGCAAAAGAGAGAGAAAGTGTGTGTGTGTGTGTGTGTGTGTGTGTGTGTGTGTGTGTGGAGAGAGAGAGAGAGAAAGAATATGCATGCGTGTATATATACATGTGTGTGTGCTTAGTCGCTGAGTAGTGTCTGACTCTTTGCAACCCCATGGACTATAGCCCGCCGGGCTCCTCTGTCCATGGGGATTCTCCAGGCAAGAATACTTGAGTGGGTTGCCATAACGTCTTCCAGGAAATCTTCAAAATCCAGGGATCAAACCCAGGTCACATGCACTGCAGGCTGATTCTTTACCATCTGGGAAGCTCAAGAATATTGGAGTGGGTAGCCTATCCCTTCTTCAGGGGAACTTCCCAATCAAGGAATTGAACCAGGGTCTCCTGCATTACAGGCAGATTCTTTTTTTTTTTTTTTAAGGAAACTGTTTTATTTTGAAGAGTCGATACAAATTACTAGCATCAATACTGTTGATAATCTCTTGCATACTTACATAGTTCTGTTCAATCGCTCAGTTGTGTCCAACTCTGCGACCCCATGAACACACCAGGCCTCCCAGTCCATTACCAACTCCTGGAGTCCACCCAAACCCATATCCAGATTCTTAAGGGTGTCCCTTGTGGCTCAGCTGGTAAAGAATCCACCTGCAGTGTGGGAGACCTGGGTTCAATCCCTGGGTTGGGAAAGGCTTACCCACTCCAGTATTCTGGCCTGGAGAATTCCATGGACTGTATAGTTTCTGGGGTCACAAAGAGTGGGACACGACTGAACAACTTTCATTTTCACTTTACCAGCTGAGCTACCTGGGAAGCCATATATATATGTATATATACATATACATAAAACTTCCAAAGTGGTTGTAATAATACTAAATATCATTTATTGAAGAGTTATTGTGGGCCAGGTACTTTATATTGTTCCCATTTGAATATTAACAATTACTTTGTAAATTAAAGTTATTATCCATATTTTCAGGGGAGAAAATGGAGTCATTGCTTAGAAAGTTGAAGCATATTGCTCAGGACACACAGCTATTTTGTGATGAAGTTATTATACAATCTAAATAAGAGAGCCTCTGATACAGAAGTCTTTCTGTTACACATGCTGTTTGCAAAAATAACTGGTGCTGAATAGTTCAGCTGTTTCAGGTTGTTAAGTTATAAGTCTAGAAATGTCAGAGCTTTCTAAATTTTTAATTTTTTCAAGGAAATTCTCTGAAAATGTGCTGTCTATGACTTTGCCTTCTGTAGCATAACAATCATTTTCTTCATGAACTCGCAGGAACCTTTTAGTGGACAAATATATCAAACAAATAGTCATCTCTTCTTTAACATCTTAAAAGAATCAGTGCTCTGAGCTATCTTTTCCTTTTCAAAAATCTCTCTTTCTTTGGCCTTGGTTGTAACTCTACCCTGGTCTCATGGTTCCCTCCAACCTTCCTTGTTGTTAGTTTTTACAAACCTCTACTAAGGCTTTTTTCTTCCATTGCTCATTAAAGGACAGTATCCTCCAAATTGCTATCTTCTCATTCTTTCCTTATTAGTCGGCACACCATCCATGTGTAATATTATAGTCTCACTGTTTCCATTCCCCCCATGGTGGACTGAACCATGGTTTAGTCCCCAGAACCTGTTAAAGTGTTACCCTAGACAGCAAAAACAGAGCTTTTCTGGGATGAATAAATTAAAGATCTTGAAATAGGGAGCTTATCCTGGATAATGTGAATGACTGGTATAGTCAGCAAGGGGATCATGGGAGGAAAGGGCATCAGAGAGAGGGAAGATGTAAGGACAGAATCAGGGATCAGAAAGAAGAATAAATACTATGTTTCTGGCTTTGAAGATGATGATTAAAGGGGCCACAAGCTAAAGAATGTAGGCAGACTCTAGAAGCTAGAAAAGGCAAAGAAATGGATCCATGTCTAGAGCTTCCAGAAAGGATAGAGACCAGCCAACACCAGAATTTTAGCTCAAAATAACTGACTCCAAACTTCTGACCTCCAGAACAGATAGATAACAAACCCATGTGGTTTTAAGACACTAAGTTTGTGGAGATTTGTCACTGTGGCAGTAGGATACAAATTTACTTCCTATATTCTTAGAATATATAAGTCCAGTACATTTCTCTCTCCTGGGCTTAAGAATTTAATATAAAACTGCTTGTTGGTTATCTCAATCCAACCATCCCACAAATATATGGTCACACTGAGTCCATCACTAACATCCACCCACTGAAATAGCAAGAAACCTCAAGAATCTCTTTGATATCTCCTTCTTTGCCAATACTCAGAGCCAAGCTTTGACTCAAACATGGTCTTAATCTACCCTAACATAAATGAGTGACAGATGAAGCCACAACTTTGCAACATAGAACAAATAATTTTAGCATGACATTCATTCAAAGCTTGCTTGCCATTTATCTACCAAAATGTTAAAATGTCTCAATAAGGCACAGATAGTCTCTAGCTATAAGACATGTAATTTATTGGTGAACTTTGAAATATGAGCTGGCTCCAATGGGGAAAAAACATAAAGATACAGACTAAAAGTAGAGAAAAAAAATAAAGGGTGGTAAATGTAATTTTCTAAAAGAGTCTTACCACATGGTGACTAAAGGAACTTACATTCAAGAAATGTCAGTCAAATCCACACATCACACTTCAGCTCCTTACCTAGAGAATTATATTCCGTTCTTGAAGACACTTTTTTTTTAAGTTATATCAGATTAACTGGGACTCATTTAGAAGAGAATGACCAGAAAGGAAGAGAAGGAAATCATAAAATTTTCATATAAAGACTGAAATAAAAAATAAAAAGATTCAGTGGATCTATAATATTAATGTATTGACATGGTATGAACTCAAAAGTTCAAACTAAAACAAAAACCTGAAAATTCATTTTGACTTCCTGATAGTTGAGGAGGGAAGGATTACCAAGAGTAGTTGATATTAATTATCATCCATATGCAATGACTTACATGGAAAAACAGGAAGCCTGGCATTTTTATTAGAAAATAAGATTAAGCTGAGTAACCATTTGGTACTAAAGCTATTGAGAGGAAATACTATGCAGTAGGAACAAATGGGCCATAAAGGTGTTTTTTTTTTTTTGAAGAAGCTTGTTTTGCATTCTAATTTTGCAACTGCTTCATTGGTATGTGAGTATATGCAAGTCATTTTACATCTCAGAACCTCATTTTTCTTCTTTATAAGGTATGAATAATTTCTTTAAAATCAGTGGGTTTTTTGTAAGGATAAGTTTAATAATGCATTAAATCACTTAGTAAACTGCCTGTCACACACATCAAGTTTCAATAAATGATGGTATTACTAGAAGTAGGAGAATTCAAGCAGGGGATAATAACATTAGCCTAGGTGACCTTCAAGACATTTCTAAAAATCTGTTTCCAATAAAATATATTATTAGAAAAAAAATTTGTCTCTAAAATTAACCATGAAATACTGAAGAAATATAGCTAATATACTTTAAAATGCAAATATGAGGAAATAGGAAAACTAGGGAAATCTCCAAGGACCAGCATTCAACAGAGAATGGAAACCAGAGTGGTAATACTAAGGCTCTGGCCACCTTAAGAACACATATTCATCTCATTAACCAGGAGGTTTAGTTTAAATGGCCTCAAAATGGAACTTGATCAGCAATAGATTGTTTAAGAATCTGTGCTTCCATTGCAGGGGGCATGGGTTCATCCCTGATCAAAGAACTAAGATCCCACATGCAGTGTAGCTTGGCCAAAAAACCAATAAATAAAAATGCATTTAAATGGCCTAAAAATGACAGGAGATAAATACTTGCATTGTGTGAAATGGGGAGATAGAAGTAGGACCCTATAAGTCAGAATAGGCAATGCATAGAATGAGAAATAAAATCTCAACATAAGACAGAGGAAAAGCAAGCTTGAAGATCTTAACTCAGACTCTAATAGAGAAAAACAAAATAAAGGCAGTTTCTCCAGAGAAGTTATAAACTCAGGTCTGATTTCACTCAGGCAAGTGTATGATTAAGGACCTGCCACACTGAGTTGTCACATAAAAAAGATCTAAGCAACCTAGACAGAACAAAGATCAATCTGGTCACATTTAGTCTAGAACACTTAAGATTCTCCACAGTAAACATCACCCAAAATGAGGTGAAAGTATAAAATTAATAACTCCTAAAACAAATTACCTTAAATAAGTAGGCAGAGACTGTACTGAGTAAAATTAAATTTGAAAAAAAAATTGATAATTATTAGATAGAAGATATTTAAAATTATGTTTACAATGATTTAATATATAAAAGAAGGAACTAAAACATGAGAGGAAAATCCACTGTCAAATAGATAGGCATACTTGAAAAAGCACCTATTAGAATTTCTAGAAATAAAAACTAAAGTCTTTGAAATTTTAAAACTTCAATGAATTATTTAAATATTGCATTCAGCAGAGCTGAAGATAGATTTAGTAAACTGGATATTAAATTTAAAGAATGTACCCTGAATAAGTCACAGAAAGATAAAATGAGAAAAATAAAATTTATATTAAGAAGTACAGAGAATATAATAAAAATGTTTAAAATGTCTAACTTTGAGAATAAGAATAAGAGCAAGGAGAATATAGCTATATCATATTTGAAAACAGCTGAGACTTTTTCAGAATTTATGAAAAATAAAAATACTCAAGTTCAGGAAGCACAATATGCTCAAATAAAACAAATACAACTAAATACATACTTTGGCATGTTGTGATGAAACTGCAGAACATCATTTAAAAAGAGATTTTCAAAGATGCAAGAAAGAAAATGTAACATATTCATTTTTAAAATTGCAATGAAATATGGCCACAAACCAAGTGGCTTAAGACAACACACCACAGTTTCTATGGTTAGGGGCTGGGCAAAGCCTAACAACATCCTTTGGTTAGGTCTCAGAAGTACACAACTAAGTTGTCAGCCAGGCGGTTTTCTCATCTGGATCTTCAGGTTCTCTTTCAAGTTTTTTCATATTGCTTATAGAATTTCAATCCATACAGCTATAGGACTGAGGCCCTCAGCTCCAAGGGAACTGACCTCTCCATACACAGTTCACAAATGACTTTTTGCTTTTTCAAGGCCAATGGCAGGTCCCATTAAGTCTCACATAGGATTAATCTCCACTTTATTTACCTTAAAATCAACACGCTTGTCATTTTAGTCATGCTTACAAAACCCTTCAACATTAACCCAATCTTCAGAATGTTACTCCATCCCAGTTACAGAATTCTGAAACTCGAGAAGAATGCATTATACAATGAGTGTACGTGAGGTGTAGGAATCTTGGAAGACACGTTAGAATTCTGTCTACTTCATATAGATTTTTTCTGGAATGGAGTTACAATTATATTCATAGTGGCTCAACAGCAACCACAGAAGTCATAAGACAATAAAATCCTATTTTACAATATTGAGAGAAAATACTCTTTAGTATAAATTTACCAGAGGAAAACAGTTTTCACCTAATTATCGTCACTAAGGTAACATAAAAAGTGTCTATTGAGAAGGAAATGAAACAGTGAAGAAAGAACTAAAAGACAATAAGCAAAAAGAAGCAATGAAATTATAAAATGCATGGGCAAATCCAAAATCTGTTGACTAGGCAATAACATATAAGACAGGATCAATCAAATGTGTGCATGCTCAGTCATGTCAGACTCTTTCCAACCCCATGACTGTAGCTTGCCCCAGACAAGAATACTAAGTAGGTTGCCATTTCCTGCTCCAGGACTCTTCCCAACCCATGTATTGAACCCACATCTCTTGCATCTCCTGCATTGCCAGGCGGATTCTTTACCAAGTGCACTACCTGGGAATGCATAAGACAGGATGGAGATGATTAAAATAAAATCCAAATTTCTGAATTCAGGGTGAAGAGGTGATATTGTCTAATTTTAGTATACTTAAGATGACATCTACATGTTAAAATTGTAGATTTGTTCACTAAGATAACAGAATTTTGTTGCAATACTTATAAAGAAGTAGAAAAAATCAGGAAAAGTATAAAAATACTCCTGAGGAAGGCATTCAAAAAGAGATAGGACAAGAGTCATTGAAAAAACCACACCCAGATAACCTGGAACCAGCTTACTGACTAATACACAGGAACTTATAAAAACAAAGGTAAGCAGATGTAGATTCCTGGCCAGGTATAAGACTAAATGTTTTTGGTAAAAACCCATCCTGTAGGAATAGTCATCAGATACTTAAGAGAATTAACTTCTTAAAGATAAAAGTGAGTTTGGAACCCTCTGAGATCATGAACCTTGAAAACACTTAGATTAGGAGATTTTCTTCCAATGAGACATCCAACGGGGCCTAAAAGCACTTAAGTTTGGGAAATCGGTTTCTCTATTCCAGGACTTCTCAGAATCTTTTAGTGAGATAATGAGCATTATTTAGGTTACTTATTAATTTTTTTGCTCATGCTCCTCCGTATGTTGAATCTTATTTCCCCAACCAGGGATTGAACCCCCGCCCCTGCATTGGATGAAGTCTTTCTAAAAATTTTCTATTACAGTTTATTACAGTGTATTGCTAATCCTGTTCGTGACGCCAATTGTCTCGCTGTATCTCACTGTCTGCACTGTTCACTGAACCCAGTGTAGGCAAGGCATGAGCTAAGAGGCTGGAGGCAAATGCAAGGAACCTTAGGAACTGCAGACATGTTTATTCTCTCCTGGCTGGAGCAGCAGCCATAGCACCAGACATAACAACACAATCGCTCACAACTATTCAGGGTTTTTCCAGGTGAAGTTTATGCATACTTACAGAACCAAAGTATCCCATGGCCAAGTGAGTACCTCATGATGTACATGTGCAGTGGCATAAATGATCTTAGCTGTTACACAACCGTGCAAAGTCATTGTTTACAGAGCATGGGGTGAGAGAGCCTGACTGGTGCCATCTTGTTAATTTCCCCACATACAGGATATTTTTTTAATTGGAGGATAAATACTTTACAAGGAGAGGGTGGGATGATTTGAGAGAATAGCATTGAAACATACATTACCATATGTAAAATAGATAGCCAGTAGGGCACCCAGAGCTGGCGCTCAGCTACAACCTAGAGGGATGGAGTGGGGAGAGAGGAAGGGGGTGGGGTTCAAGAGGGAGGTGACATATATATGTATACCTATGGAAGCATGGAGTCTTAACCACTGGACAACCAGGTAAGTCCTGAGATAATGAACATTATAAATCCCTAAGAAGGAGGGAGGAGGCAACCATCAGTGCTTCCCGATATTACTACTTATTCCATTTTGCAATAAGTATTCCATTTGGGGTTACTTGTGTGTATATCTATTTTTGCCAAGTATGCCATGAGTTTATTTCACCATTAAACATTAGCCTAGATAAATTCAAGGACCAGTCAGAAACCCCAGAGAGTTATTGAAAAGGCACTGACACCATTATGAGATTAAACCAGAGAAGGAAATCATGTTATTTAAAGTCCCAGGAAACACAATCCTTCTGAAGAAGCTCCCCAGGAGCACAGAGCTGTTTTGGCACCATCTATAATTTCTGTGCACCAGTAACTGGGCCTTCTGTGAATACAGACACTAAATAATTAATTGAATATTCATAGACTTTCAAATCAACAAATATTTAAATAAGCAAAGATATCAGTTACTTTTACAGTATTTCTTTCTTCTTCATCCTGGAATAATTTTGTCTTAGTTTACTTCTGAGTGACTGTGTGTGTTTGTGTGTGTGTGTGTGTGTGTGTGTGTGTACATGCATTCCATCATGTCTAACTCTTTGCGACTCCAGGGACTGTAGCCCACCAAGCTCTTCTCTCCATGGAATTTTCCAGGCAAGAATACTAGAGAGGTTGTCATTTCTTCCTCCAGGGGATCTTCCCTACCCAGGGATCAAACCCACATCTCTTGGATGGTTCTTTACCACTGTGCCACCTGGGAAGCCCAGTTTACTTCTACGTCAGTCAAATATCCATGCCCCATATTGCCCTTCCTCTGGTGAGCACTTTAGTAACCAGATCACTACTAATGATATGTGAACAAGGACTTTCTTCTTGTGAATAAAATATATGCATTCTCACATGAGCCTTCAGAGAACGCTTTAATCTACCTACCAGTACTGGCTCAGAATTCATCCCTCTTGTGGAGTGATCATCTGAAGCTGTGAGTGTCAGGTCCAGCATGTAGTCAGCCTTCACACAGTATCTGCTCTCATTTCTGTTCATCTCACCAGCTGCATTAATTTGGAATCTTTTTGGACCTCCACTCCTACATCTATAAAAGGGAAAAAAATAACAAGTCCCTGCCCGGGTTGCTGTGATGATTAAATAAGACATGTAAAAGCTCGCAGTGTGGTGTCTGCACGAAATTTATTCCCTTTTCTCTGTGCAGAGACCTAGCTTAACTTTACTTGCAGTCGATGAGTTGTGTTGGGATGAGGCTGTGATCACAGAATCTGTTTGAAAGGCTTATAGAAAAGAAAAGGCTTGGACTTGGAAATTAAAAGATCTGGGTTCAAATGCTGGTTTTGACACTCTCAGAGTGGCCCTGGACAGATCATAAATTCTCAGGGTATTTACCTATACAATGAGGGTAATACAAGCCACTATACAAGGATAGTTTTCTTGCAGATTAACATTTTATGTACACATGATTATATATATATATATATATATGTGTGTGTGTGTGTGTGTGTGTGTGTGTCTATATACACACACAAAAATATGCACACACATATAAAGTGTTTAGCATGTGAGGACTGGTATCATTGCTAATGTTTTGTGTATACCTTCAGGAATTGCTCCTGAAGTCTCTATATTTGAAGTCTCTGTATGTCACCTGTGTAAAAAGTAAAAGTGTTAGTCACTCAATCATGTCCAACTCTTTGTGATCCCATGGACTGTACCCTGCCAGGCTCCTCTGTCCATGGAATTCCCCAGGCAAGAATACTACAGTGGGTAGCCATTCCATTCTCCAGGGGATCTTCCCAACCCAGAGATCAAACCCAGGTCTCCTGCATTGCAGGCAGATTCTTTACTGTCTGAGCCACCAGGGAAGCCCATGTCATTTGTTCCCAGGGTTATTCTAATGACACTCTAGATACCTTTGAGAACAATTTTCTATAAAGACACAAGGGGAACAGAATATCCTTTCCTATTTAGCCAATTCTAAACCACATCTCCTCCAAGAAAGGTGCCACATTCCCAGCTTCTCTTTTCACCATCCAAGAATTAATATGGTGGAGAGTTCTGTGCAGAAGTGTAAGGAAGGTGATTATAGCTGGGGGGACAGCTTCATGGCCTTGGTCTCAGGCTGCCCCTTTCGCATTGTGTGATCGTGGATAGGTCACCTATGTACATCAGTGCTACGAGTTCATAAGCTGGGGCCACTCATTTCTTCTGCTTCTTCTGAACTCCTGAGGACCTTCCCCAGGACCGATTGTTTCCTTTCCTGGTGTCCCTTTTATTTTTTGTAATGGTATCGCAGCATTTCTTATTTACTTTTAATTGGCATACAGTTGATTATAAAGTGTTAGTTTCAGGTGTACAGCAACATGATTCAGTTTTATAACACATATATGTATGCACACATATATTCTTTTTCAGGTTCCTTTCCCATATAGGTTATTACAAAATACGAGTACAGATCTCTGTGCTATACAATTCAGTTGTGTTAAGTCACTCAGTCATGTCCAGCTCTTTGTGACCCATGGACTGCAGCACTCCAGGCTTTCCTGTTCATCACGAACTCCCGGAGCTTACTAAAACTCATATCCATTGAGTCGGTGATACTATCCAACCATCTCATCCTCTGTCATTCCCTTCTCCTCCTGTCTTCAATCTTTCCCACCATCAGGGGCTTTTCCAATGAGTCAGTTATTCACATCAGGCGGCCAAAGTATTGGAGTTTCATCTTCAGCATCAGTCCTTCCAATGAATATTCAGGACTGATTTCCTTTAGGATTGACTGGTTGAATCTCCTTGCTGTCCAAGGGACTCTCAAGAGTCTTCTCCAACACCACAGTTCAGAAGAATCAAGTCTTTGGCGGTCAGCTTTCTTTATAGTCCAACTCTCACATCCGTACATGACTACTGGAAAAACCATAGCTTTGACTAGATGGACCTTTGTTGGAAAAATAATGTCTTTGCTTTTTAATGTGCTATCTAGGTTGGTCACAACTTTTCTTCCAAGGAGTAAGCATCTTTTAATTTCACGGGTGCAGTCACCATCTGCAGTGATTTTGGAGCCCCTGAAAATAAAGTCTCTCACTGTTTCTATTGCTTTGCCATTTATTTGCCATGAGTAATGGGACCAAATGACATGATCTTAGTTTTCTGAATGTTGAGTTTTAAGCCAACTTTTTCACTCTCCTCTTTCACTTTCATCAAGAGGTTCTTTAGTTCTTCTTTGCTTTCTGCTATAAGGGTGGTGTCATCTGCGTATCTGAGGTTATTGATATTTCTCCCAGCAATCTTGATTCCAGCTTGTGCTTCATCCAGCCCAGCATTTCTCATGATGTACTTTGCATATAAGTTAAATAAGCAAGGTGACAATATACAGCTTTGATGTATACCTTTCCTGATTTGGAACCAGTCTATTGATTCATGTCCAGTTCTAACTATTGCTTCCTCACCTGCATACAGATTTATCAGGAGACAGATCAGGTGGTCTGATATTCCCATTAGTTGAAGAATTTTCCACAGTTTGTTGTCATCCACACAGTCAGACTTTGGCATAGTCAATAAAGCAGAAGGAAATGTTTTCCTGGAACTCTCTCACTTTTTCAATGATCCAAAGGATGTTGGCAATTTGATCTCTGATTCCTCTGCCTTTTCTAAAACCAGCTTGAACATCACGGTTCGTGTACTGTTGAAGCCTGCCTTGGAGAACTTTGAGCATTACTTTGCTAGCATGTGATGATTGCAATTGTGTGGTAGTTTGAGCATTCTTTGGCATTGCCTTTCTTTGGGATTGGAATGAAAACTGACCTTTTCCAGTCCTGTGGCCACTGCTGAGTTTTCCAAATTTGCTGGCATATTGAGTGCAGCACTTTCACAACATCATATTTTAGGATTTGAAATAGCTCAACTGGAATTCTGTCACCTCCACTAGCTTTGTTCATAGTGATGCTTCCTAAGGCCCACTTGACTTCACATTCCAGAATGTCTGGCTCCAGGTGAGTGATCACACCATTGTGATTATCTGGGTCATGAGGATCTTTTTTGTCTAGTTGTTCTGTGTATTCTTGCCACCTCTTCTTAATATCTTCTGCTTCTGTTAGGTCCACACCATCTCTGTCCTTTACTGAGCCCATCTTTGCATGAAATATTCCCTTGGTATCTCTAATTTTCTTTCAGATCTCCAGTCTTTCCCATTCTATTGTTTTCCTCTATTTCTTTGTACTGTGCTATACAGTAGATCCTTATTTCTGTGCCACTACTTCAGTATCTCTGTATTCATGTTGCCATGGAGAGGGCTCCTAAAGCTTCACCAGTCATGTGTGCCACTCCATGCTCTGTCATGCAGTGGATATGAAGGCAGGTAAGTATGAACATTGCTTATTTAAATCACTTGAGTCTCAGCGTGATTCACAGGGTTCTTGTATGTACCAGATTTGAACTCTGCCTAAGACTCTATCTTTGAGAGTTAGTCCTTTAGCTAAGTTCCCTAGTAGATTGCGGTTAGCATTCACTAAAGTATATTAGTTATTAAAGAGGTTCCTTATCATAACATTATTTAAAATTATGGTGTGGTGGAGAAGGAAGTGTGGTAAGAGAATCATAACCATGAGAACTCTGGTGTCAGTCGAATGAGACGGAATGTCAAAAGGAAAGATAGCAAGGTTAGGTTATATTTATTGGCCCTAGAGGGAAGAGAAAGTGAGGAGAAGTGTGCCTAAAGAGTTTGTAATCACTAAGAAAATTGGAGGGGGCTGGAGGGAACCAGGGAAAAAAAGCCATGAGATGAACTGGAGCCCTCTGGCAAATGTGGGATATGTGTACCACCCTCACTCAGAGCTGTGACCTTCTCTGAATAAATTACAGAGTCCTGTAATTTATACCATTTTAATGACTGTATCATATTTATATACAAGCTGTGGACTCCAAGGCAAATTCTAGGAACAGAGGAGTCATGGAAATTCACACAAGGTGGCCACACATAACTCTCTCTGATTAAAAGAATTCATGTAGCAATTAATATCAATAATAAAAAGTAAGGTAAAAAGAGATCCCAGATATTCTAGACGTGCTTTCGCCTCCTGTCACTCACTCCACTCCCTTAAAGAAACTCTTGGAAGGCATGCAGATCCACTGTTGATGATAAGAAGTGGGGGACCCTAATGAGTTGAAAGTATGTCCTTGAATCTTTGAACTTTCTCTAAGGAAGTTCTTTAAATTTCCACCTTCTTTGTGGGTGGTTTTCTACTCTTTCTTCAGTAGACAGATTTTGTGGTAGATTATTGGATTAGCAGTTAGACCACTAATTATGGTATATGAACAATTCTAAATTCTTTGGGCACTGATTTCTATATCTGTCAAATGAGAATATCTAAAAGCCAATGGAATATTACTCGACTGTGAAAAATAACAAAATAATGCCTTTGCAGCAACAGTCAAGTGGTCTTAGAAAGCACTTCTATTAATGAAGCTAGTGGATGTGACAGAATTCCAGTAGAACTATTAAAAACCTTAAAGGATGATGCCATCAAGGTGTTGCATTCAATATATCAGCAAATCTAGAAGACCCAGCAGTGGCCACAAGATGGAAAAGGTCAATCTTCATCCTAATGCCCAAGAAGCGTAGTACTAAAGAAAGTGCTAACCATTGGACAATTGCACTCTTCTCCCATGCTAGTAAGGTCATGCTTAAGATCTTACATGCTAGGTTTCAGCACTATGTGAGCCAATAAATTTCAGATGTCCAAGGTCAGTATAGAAAAGGAAGAGGAACTATAGATCAAATTGCCAACATTTCCCTGGATCATAGAGAAAGCTATGGAATTCCAGAAAAAACATTTACCACTGTTTCATCAACTATGCCAAAGCCTTTGACTGTGTGGATCATAAAAAACCATGGAAAGCTCTTAAAGACATGGGAATACCAGACCATCTTATCTGTCTCCTAAGAAACCTGTATGTGGGTCAAAAAGCAAGAGTTAGAACCCTGTATGGAATAACTGATTGGTTCAAGATAGAGAAAGGAGTAAGACAGAGCTATCTGCTGTCACCCGTTTGTTTAATCTATATGCTGAGCACATCATGAGAAAAGCCAAGCTGGATGAGTTACAAGAAGGAATCAAGATCGGCAGGAGAAATACCAACAACCTCAGATATGCAGATGATACCATTCTAATGGCAGAAAGTGAAGAGGAACTAAAGAGCCTCCTGATGAGGGTGAAAGAAGAGAGTGAAAGAGCCAACTTAAGACTAAACAACAAAGACAAAGATCATGGTATCCTTCCTCATTACTTCATGGAAAATAGAGGGGGAAAATGTGAAAGTAGTGACAGAGTTCCTCTTCTTGGGCTCTAAAATTGCTGTGGATGGTAACTTAGTCATGAAATCAGAAGACGCTTGCTTCTTGGCGGGAAAGCTGTGACAAACCTAGGCAGCATGTTGAAAAGCAGAGATATTGCTGACAAATGTCTATATAGTCAAGGCTATGGTTTTCCCAGTGGTCACATATGGTTGTGAGCTAGACCATAAAGAAGATGGAGCATGGAAAAATGAATGCCTTTGAACTGCGGTGCTGGAGAAGACTCCTGAGTGTCCCTTGGATAGCAAAGAGATCAGATCAGTCAATTTTAAGGGAAATCAACCTTAGTACTTGTTGGAAGGACTGATGCTGAATCTGAAGCTCCAGTATTTTAGTCGTCTGATGTGAACAACCAACTCATTGGAAAAGTCCCTGATGCTGGGAAAGATTGAGGGCAGAAGGAGAAGAGGGTGTCAGAGGATGAGATGGCTGGATGTCTTCACAGATGTAATGGACATGAACTGGGCAAACTTCGGGAGATGTTGAGGGACAGGGAGGCCTGGTATGCTGCAGTCCATGGGGTCACAAATAGTCAGACATGACTGGGCGACTGAACAACAACAACAGCATTGTTGAACTAGAGATTGTCATACTGAGTGAAGTAAGTCAGACGAAGAAAAATACCATGTGACATCACTGATATGTGGAATCTAAAAAAATGATACAAATGAATGTATTTACAAAAGAGAAACAGATTCACAGACTTCAAAAACAAACCGATAGTTACCAAAGGGGAAAAATTGGGGGAGGGATAACTTAGGAGTATGGGATTTACATATACATACTACCATATATAAAATAGATAATCAACAAGAACCTACTGTATAGCATAGGGAACTCTATTCAATATTCTTTCCCCTATATGGAGAAAAATATAAATGGCTATATGTTTAACTGAATCACATTGTAATGAAGAAAAAATAAATTAATTAAAATTAAACTAAAAAAGAATATCTAAACACCCTTTCAGTTTTGTTGTTTTATAATTCACCTAAGACTCTTTTCTAGGTGGTTCAGTGGTAAAGAATCTGCCTGCAATGCAGGAGACATGTGTTTGATCCCTGGGTGAGGAAGATCCTCTGGAAAAAGTAATAGCTACTCACTCCAGTATTCTCACCTGCAGAATCCCAAGGACAGAGGAGTCTGGTGGGCTACAATCCATGGTGTCACAAAGAGTCAGACATGACTGAGTCACTAACACTTTCACTTTGAACAGTTAAGACTCTTAACTGTTAAAAGTCCTCAAATAAAATGCATGCCTTAATCTCACAGATAAACCTCCCCAGCCCTCCACCTGGGATCTTCTTTCTCTAGTGTTATATTAGATACATCTATTTTTTATGTATAGTCATATTCATATTTTTTTTTTAAGTTGCTCAGTCGTGTCCAACTCTTTGTGACCCCATGGACTGTAGCCTACCAGGCTCCTCCGTCCATGGGATTTTCCAGGCAAGAGTACTGGAGTGGGTTTCCATTTCCTTCTCCAGGGGATCTTCCTGACCCAGGTATCGAACCTGGGTCTCCCACATTGTGGCAGACTACCCTCTAAGACAACAGGGAAGCCCATATATGGAGACATATCCATATGTCTCTATACATGTATATATGGCTACATTCATATTTATATCTATATAAAAAGTCTTTCTCTTTCTTTTCATATTTATCTCTCTATATAAAGTCATTCCTATTCCTTTCACTCATATCAGAATCATCGATTTACTTGCAGGGCCCATTTAACTGAATATCTTTTTCTCTTCCCTGGTCCCAATATTTTGTCTGTTCCTTAAAGGCAGGACAGTCTCTGCCCAAGGCTTAAACTGATAATTTTCTCTTTAGCCAAGGAACCTGGAAAGTCGGTTGCCTCGCACTGTGATTAGTATTAAAGGGTTAGGTGTCTACTTTTGATCACAAGACTTGATATCTTGCTATCTGCCACCTCCAAGGGACCATTAGATAAAATCTTCCCCAAGTAATTGCTGTAAGGTCTACAGAATTTCACGGGAGATGAAATTATTTACCTGATGCTAAATCAATACTCTTCTCAGAAAGATTTCTTATACATTCAACAAAGCAAAGGTGACTTTTTATTTTATCTTTTTATTTTCTTTTCAAACCTTCTGTGGTCATAGCCAGCTTGAGTTTTAAAAAGACACGGAGGCATGTATATGAACTTGTGAATATGTGTGTGTGTGTGTGTTATGCAAAAGCATGTGCATGTGTGTGAGTGGAAAATGCTATGTGTGCTGTGTGTTAATGGATGTGTGAGTATATTTTTTTGTCCAGAAATACATCCCAAATATGCTTTTGCTCCCTTACACTCTACACAGCCAGGTGGTATTTTTTGCAAATATTCTCAGCTATCAACCACCATCAATGAACACATGCAAAGAAAATCTTTGCTTTCTAAGGGATTGTTAGTGAAGGAAGGTCATGGGAGGATACTGCTGACTTGTATACCTTTCTAGCATCGTCATATAAGGTCATGCCATGAAAGATCATTGACGCCTCACAATAAGTCTCTAAACTGGACTGCTATCACATAAACTGAAGTTAGAGGACATTGTATGATGATGCTTACCTGACCTGGGTCCCCTTTTTGGGGGGAGATAAAAGATAAAATACAGTCAATGTTATGTTTCCTCCTCTTTGTGCAAGATCTATAATCTATAAAACTCTCCCCTTTCAAAGCTGTGTATTTTCCCATCACCACCCAAATCTAGGCCCACTCATCTGCCTGACTCTTTGGTAGCCTCCTTTTCTTCCAACTTCCCTCTAACCCATCATGTCTGGGTTGAACACATAATAATATAATGTTCTAAAATAACACTAAAGGCTCATAGAACAACATATTCCTTTGCCTAAAACTCAAGGACCTCCACAATCAAGCCCTGGGACAGCTCATCAGGCTCTATCCATCAACACATAAGTGACCCTCAGCTGTGGCTGCACATAAGAGTCATTGTGGTGGTGGTGGGGCAGCCTTGAGCAAGTAAGTCAGAATATCTTCAGGAGATAGTGGGATCAACCATCTCTCTCTTTCAAAGATTAAGAGTTTTTCTAGGACTCAGAATTTTCAGTGCTAAAATTGAGATAGTCTTAGACAAACTGATGATTTTGGTTAACCTGAGCCTTTCCATCAGAACGTTTCCTTGTTGTTTATGAGGCTCATCAAAAGAATGTTTGCATGCTCCCTGTTTTCAAACAGCTCTTCTCACACTCATCAGTTGACTCTGCCTAAACTGCTTTTCTCTGAATCTCCTGCACATTGTTCATCTTCTCATGACAGTGTTCTCTCTCTAACTGGGTTAAGTGCAAGGTTTCTCCACAGTTAATAGCAGAGTACAAAAGCCCTATGCTTCATATCTGAGGCTTCTGCTTTTCTGTCAAATTACCTCCATAGGAAAGATGAAAGCCCTGCTCTCCAGCACCAACAAAGAACATCAGAAAACCTCCCTAAACATAGAGGTTCAGCTTTCATCATTGAGAATACTTTATAAAAAGAATAGTTAACATTTCAGTTGAGGAACTCATACTTGGTGTCGATCCACTATGTAGTGTCTTCACTGTGAACAACGAATAAAATATTTCTTCTATATACAGTTATTCTGGCGGCTATTCCAAAACAAACTGACATGTTTCAAAGTAATTTTCTCTCTTTATCCATAGATACTACTTGAAACATTTAAATGTAGGTCTCTTGAAAAGTCTATTTCTAAATACCTCACTGCAAATACTTGCTATATATCTATCTACATATATGGGCATAATAGTGACCGTATGAGTGTATATATTTTTGCATTTTCTCCCCATCTTTCTTATTCCTCCACCTTTCCATATTTTCCAGTTTTCCAACTAAATGTACCAGCTAGGAGAGCACACACAAAAGCAAGAAAACAAAATAAAATATTTTTTCACTTTCAGAATTTCATATATTTATTTGAAACTCACAAGAAAAGCATTAGAGGTCTCCATGCTTTTTAAGGTTTTTTATTTTTTAATTGAATGAAAGAGTCTTTAAATTCTATAATGCATTATAATTTTGAAAAGTTTCACACAAAATTTCACAAAACCCCATAATAACCTTTTTTTAGATCCCATACCACTATATTGTCCTTCCTCCCTTCCCTCTCCCCATTGGTAACTGTTAATTTGTTCTCTATATCTGTGTATCTGCTTCTTTTTTGTTTTATTCACTAAGTTTTATTTTAAAGATTCCACATGTAAGTGATATTATATAGTATTGGCTTTCCTCTGTTTGACTCATTTCATTTAACATAATGCCCTCTAAGTCTATTCATGTTGCTACTAATGACAAAATTTCATTTTTTATGACTGAGTAGTATTTCATTATATATATGCACCACATCTTTATCCATCCATCTGTTAGTGGACTTGAGGTCGTTTCCATGTCTTGGCCATTGTAAATAATGCTGCTATGAACATTAGGGTACATGTGTCTTTTCTAGTTGTAGTTTTTTATTTTTTGGATATAAACCCAGGGGTGGAATTGCTGGGATATATGGTAGGTTTCTCAAAAAACTAAAATTAGAAGTGTCCATAACTTAAATTACTACTGTTGATGTCATTTCAATTGTATTGATAACATGGTAAACTGTTTGAGTTCTAAAAATACACATTATATAGAAGAAAAGAGAGGGGATATATATACCAGACCAAATTTACAGAGAGTGTTTATTTTCTGTTTCTGGATAAAATATAAATACCTTAAACATATTAAGTGTTTGATTAATATATGTAGACAATAAAAGAAATAATAAGACTCATATAGAGAAATTCATCTCTACTGTTTCTAGAATGTTGAGAAGAGGTTGAATATTTACAACTTGCCCTGTTTTAAATTATTAAAAATCATCTCCATGTGTTAATTATATTAACACTTGTATTTTGCTTAATTCTCAAAACAATACCATGAATTACTTATTATTTACATATTTTCAGTTCAGTTCAGTCACTCAGTCATATCTGACTGTTTGCGACCCCATGGACTGCAGCACACCAGGCCTCCCTGTCCATCACCAACTCCCGTATTTTACCCAAACTCATCTCCATTGAGTCAGTGATGCCATCCAACCATCTCATCCTCTGTCATCCCCTTCTCCTCCCACCTTCAATCTTTCCCAGAGTCTTTTCAAATGAATCAGCTCTTCGCATCAGGTGGCCAAAGTATTGGAGTTTCAGTTTCGACATCAGTCCTTCCAATGAACATTCAGGCTGCTCTCCTTTAAGATGGACTGGTTGGATCTCTTTGCAGTCCAAGGGACTCTCAAGAGTCTCCTCCAACACGACAGTTCAAAAGCATCAATTCTTCAGCGCTCAGCTTTCTTTATCTCACATCCATACATGACTACTGGAAAAACCACAGCTTTGACTAGATGGACCTTTGTTGGCAAAATAATGTCTCTGCTTTTTAATATGCTGTCTAGGTTGGTCATAGCTTTTCTTCCAAGATGGATAGGTAAACTCAAGCCCACAGAAGTTATGTAATTTGCCAAGAGTCATAGACTAAGAAAGTTGTAGAAATCAAACAAAAACTTACATTCTTGGGCTCTCAGAGTTAAGTTCTTCCAGCAACACATCATCTCTTCAGCTCTTCTGGAAGTCATGTATAATATTTCCAGCTTTGACTTCTTCGGATCCCAGTAAGAATAGATCCCAAAATCCCTTGTAAAATGGTTTGCTGGTTGGAAACAATGTAATGAGGAATTCTGGGACAGTGAACCTGGTAAATCTACATAAAGACTCATCTCTTTAGGCGTACAGGGAAGGCAAACTCATATTCTTACATTGTGCAAAGTTTACTTACCTATCCTAGTGAAAATACTTTCTCTTCCATGAAAAAGGAGGTCTCATGAATTGACCTGCTGTGAGTTGCCAATTAAGTGCCTTGAGATATGAGAATCTATTGTGATATAACATTAATTTTTGCTGCTGGAAGATGAAGTACTCAGCAGTGACACTTACCTGATTAGCCTGGTAAGTAATCCATGTTTTTGAGGCTATGCTTCATTTTCCTCACTATCATCAGAGCCATTTTTTTTTAATTTTATTTTATTTTTAAACTTTACAGTATTGTATTGGTTTTGCCAAATATCAAAATGAATCCACCACAGGTATACATGTGTTCCCCATTCTGAACCCTCCTCCCTCCTCCCTCCCCATACCATCCCTCTGGGTCGTCCCAGTGCACCAGCCCCAAGCATCCAGTATTGTGCATCGAACTTGGACTGGTGACCATCAAAGCCATTTTTATTCATGAGTCCATTGAGCAAATGTGGAATGCAGAAAGTAATGCCTGAATAATTCAAGCAGAGACAATTATTTTGTCCACATGATTACTGAGAGCCATGAAAATCATGGGAAGCATCCACTTAAGGCACAGATATCATTATGTCTCTGCACAATTTTAAGCAATCCATTTATGAATCGCTTATCAAAATTCCCTTGTCAATAATATCCCAACATGGTCTTTAATTACAAGTCTCTGACCGTCTCTACAAACCACTGTCCACCCCTACTACCCGTGGAAGTGATATGTACCCATATCATAATGGCTTCTTCTTTAAAGAAAGATGATCATCATTTTTAGCACTTATGTTAATCCCAATAGGATTACCACCTCTGATCTTGTATAAGAGTACCCCGATGGGACTACAAGAGTGAAATAATCCACATTCAGCTGATGCCAACCTTTCAAACTAAATCATCTGTAAATATTTTTTCCCTCGGTTAACTGATAATATGAGAACTCTTTATGGGATTGTAGTTTGGCTAGAAAAAGTGACAGTATAGTCACAGAACTGGACACATGGGAGTATTAGTCATCTGATCACACAATTTTTTTTTCCTGTTTTCACTCTATTAAACATACTTAGACCCAATTCTGTACATTTAATTTCCTATTAATGGTGATGACCTCTTAAGCACAATTTTGTGGCATACAAATTCATAATAGCAGCTCAGGTGGCATATTTGGTCACTTGTTGGCTCGTTGTACTAGTCTGAGTTCAACCAGAGAAGCAGAACTGATAAGATATATACATATATATATTCATACATATACATGCACATACAGAGAGACAATATCAGAGAATAGACTAGATTATATATGTATCTATTATATCTATATTCAGTAGAAGTAGAAATGTATGCATACATAGACACACACACATATATAGAGAGAGATGTATTACAAGGAATTGGTTTAGATATGATATGGACTGTCTACACAAGTATGAAGCCTCCAGGACAAGCAGACATAAAAGGAAAATCTCCATGCTGAAATTACACAATTCACTTTGTGAATAGATAGGAAGAGATTTATATACAGTACATATGATTTATTCTAATTTTTTTCAAATATGCAGGCTGCCCTTGCTTCCCTGGTGGCTCAGACAGTAAAGAATCCAGTTGCAATGCAAAAGACCCAAGTTCAATACCTTGGAGAAGGAAATGGATAACCAGTTTAGTATTCTTGACAGGAGAATTCCAGGGATAGCACAGCCTGATGGGCTAAAGTCCATGGGGTTGCGAAAGTCAGATTTGACCAAGAAACTAATGCTTTCACTTTTTTTCACTTTTACTTCTTTCCAGGACTCCTGAATACCCAAGAATAGAGTGAAGAGCCAATTGCTTGGCTTGCAGCTATGGTTGCCCTATTGCCCTATATCTATTCACCTTGAGATTATATTCCAATAAAAAATAGTAAGAAACAACAAAACTAAACTAACAGTATGCCCACCATTTCACAGAAAAAGTTTTCATCATGATAATGTTCAAGTGGAATTTTAATGTATTTATTATCCATCCAATTCAGTCCCAGGGACACCTTGATCAGTGTGTGCATGCTAAGCTGCTTCAGTCATGTCCAACTCTTTGCAGCTCTATGGATTGTAGCCCACCAAGCTCCTCTGTCCATGGTATTCTCCAGGCAAGAATACTGGATTGGATTGCCATTTCCTTCCCACCTTGATCAGTCTCCCGCACTGTAGACAGACGCTTTACTGTCTGAGCCACCAGGGAAGTTCACCTTGATGAGTAGCCACTGCCAAAGTGCGAAACCATTTTGATGATTACTCCAGGCTTGCTGCTTATAGGGCAACTACTCCTAATCTCTTTGCTTAACCCCTTCCTCTCCAGGATACCTTCAGTCCCATTGCCATCAGAGAGCCAAGTTCAACAACAACAACTTCCACCTGTTCTCTTGCCTTATTGAGAAGTTTCTTCACTATGCTGCTGCTGCTGCTAAATCGCTTCAGTTGTGTCCGACTCTGTGTGACATAGACAGCAGCCCACCAGGCTCCATCATCTCTGGGATTCTCCAGGCAAGAACACTGGAGTGGGTTGCCATTTCCTTCTCCAATGCAGGAGAGTGAAAAGTGAAAATGAAGTCGTTCAGTCGTGTTTGACTCTTAGCGACCCCATGGACTGCAGCCTATCAGGCTCCTCCATCCATGGGATCACTATAGAGCTTTACAAACACATTAATACATTTGTAACATGATATTTCATGAAATCAGATGAATTTTTTCATTACTATCTTTGCATATATGTTTAAACATAGTGTTTAACATATGTTGAACACTTGATAAGCTCAATCCATCTTTTAAACCTTTATTAGCTTATATTTTTACTTCTATAAAACTAAGGAATTTGGGGTATCTCAATTTCACTTAAGAGGCTTCTCCAGTGGTTCATTGGTAAAGAATCCACCTGCAAGGCAGGAGATGCAGGAGACATGGATTTGATCCCTGGTTTAGGAAGATCCCCTATAGAAGGAAATGGCAAACCACTCCATGATTCTTGCCTGGAAAATCCATGGCCAGAAGAGCCGGGCATGCTACACACCATAGGGTCTCAAAGAGTCAAACATAACTGAGCATTCACAGCTCGCAACTTATTTAACATAGACATTCTTACATCTAATATTCAATAAGCAAAGTCCAGGAATTTGTTGGTCTAAATTAGAAACAATTTATTCCCCTGGGCTTGAATCTCTTTTTGGTCCTTTGGGTCAAACTGTGATATTTCTGTGGTGATATAAATTCAAGGGATTATATATGATAGAGCACCTGAAGAACTATGGATGGAGGTTCATAACATTGTAGAGGATATGGTGATCAAAAGCATCCTCAAGAAAAAGAAATGCAAAATGGTTGTCTGAGGAGGCCTTAAAAATAGCTAAGAAAAGAAAAGTGAAAAGCAAAGGAGAAAAGGAAAGATATACCCATCTGAATGCAGAGTTCCAAAGAAGAGCATGGAGAGATAATACAGCCACTATGGAGAACAGTGTGGAGATTCCTTAAAAAACTGGAAATAGAACTGCCTTATGATCCAGCAACCCCACTGCTGGGCATACACACTGAGGAAACCAGAAGGGAAAGAGACACGTGTACCCCAATGTTCATCGCAGCACTGTTTATAATAGCCAAGACATGGAAGCAACCTAGATGTCCATCAGCAGATGAATGGATAAAGAAAGCTGTGGTACATATACACAATGGAGTATTACTCAGCCATTAAAAAGAATACATTTGAATCAGTTCTAATGAGGTGGATGAAACTGGAGCCTATTATACAGAGTGAAGTAAGCCAGAAGGAAAAACATAAATACAGTATACTAACGCATATATATGAAATTTAGAAAGATGGTAACAATAACCCGGTGTATGAGACAGCAAAAGAGGCACTGATGTATAGAACAGTCTTATGGACTCTGTGGGAGAGGGAGAGGGTGGGAAGGTTTGGGAGAATGGCAATGAAACATGTAAAATATCATGTAGGAAACGAGTTGCCAGTCCAGGTTCGATGCACGATGCTGGATGCTTGGGGCTGGTGCACTGGGACGGCCCAGAGGGATGGTATGGGGAGGGAGGAGGGAGGAGGGTTCGGGATGGGGAACACATGTATACCTGTGGCGGATTCATTTTGATATTTGGCAAAACTAATACAATTACGTAAAGTTTAAAAATAAAATAAAATTAGAAAAAAAAAAAAAGAACAAGTTATACTAAAATGTGAAAAAAAAAAAAAAAAGAAGCCTTCTTAAAAGAACAATGCAAAGATGTAGAGGTAAAAAACAGAATGGGAAAGACTAGACATTTCTTAGAAAAAACTAGAGATACCAAGTGAACATTTCATGCAAAGATGGGCATAATAAAGGACAGAAATGTTATGAACCTAAAAGAAGCAGAAGGGATTAAGAACATGTGGCAAAAATGCACAGAAGAACTGTATAAAAAGGTCTTAATGACCTGAGTAACCATGACTGCATGATCACTAACATCGATCCAGACAACCAGGAGTATGAAGTCAACCTTAGGAAGTATTACTTCAAACAAAGTTAGTGGAGGTAATGGAATTCCAGCTGAATTATTTCAAATCCTAAAAGATGATACTGTTATAGTACTGCACTCAATATGTCAGCAAATTTGGAAAACTAGCAGTGGCCATGGGACTGGAAAAGGTCAGTTTTCATTCCAATCCCAAAGAAGGACAATGCCAAAGAATGTTCAAACTACTGCACAATTGCACTCATTTCACATGCTAGCAAGGTAATGCCCCAAATCCTCCAAGCTAGGCATCAACAGTACATAAACCAAGAACTTCCAGATGTGCAAGCTGAATTTAGAAAGGGCAGAGAAACAAGATATCAAACTGCCAACGTCCGTTTGATCATATAAAAAACAAAAGAATTCCAGAAAAACATCTACTTCTGCTTCATTGACTATGCTAAAGCCTTTGACTGTGTGGATCAAAACAAGCTGTGGAAAATTCTTCAAGAGATGGGAATACTAGATCATCTTACCTGCCTCCTGAGAAATCTGTATGCAGGGCAAGAAGCAACAGTTAGAACAGGATAGAGAACAATGGATTGGTTCCAAATTGGGAAAGGAATATGTCAAGGCTAAATACTGTCATGCTGCTTATTCAACTTATATGCAGGGTACATCATAAGAAATGCCAGGCTAGATGAAGCTCAAGCTGGAATCAAGATTGCCGGGAGAAATATCAATAACCTCAGATATGCAGATGACACCACCTTTATGACAGAAAGCAAAGAGGAACTGAAGAGTCTCTTAAAGAAGGTGAAAGAGGAGAGTGAAAAGTTGGATTATAATTCAACATTCACAAAACGAAGATGGTGTCCGGTCCCATCACTCCATGGCAAATAGATGGGAAAACAATGGAAACAGAGACAGACTTTATTTTCCTGGGTTCTAAAATCACGGAGGATGGTGACTGCGACCACGAAATTAAAAGATGCTTGCTCCTTGGAAGAAAAGCTATGACAAAATTAGACAGCATATTAAAAAGTGGAGACATTACTTTGCCAACAAAGGTCCATATAGTCAAGGCTATGATTTTTCCAGTAGTCATATACTCATGGGAGAGCTGAACCATAAAGAAGGCTGAGCACTGAAGAACTGATGCTTTGAACTATGGTATTGGAGAAGTCACTTGAGAGTTGCTTGGCCAGCAAGGAGATCAAACCAGTCAATCCTAAAGGGAATCAACCCCAAATATTCTTGGAAGGATTGATGCTGGAGTTTATGCTCAATTACTTTGGCCATTTCTGGCAAAGAGCTGACTCATTTGAAAAGACCCTGATGATGGGAAAGATTGAAGGCAGGAAGAGAAGGGGATGACAGAGGATGAGATAGTGGCATCACCAATTTAATGGACATGAGTTTGAGCACATTCCAGGAGATGGTGAAGGACAGGGAAGCCTGGTGTGCTGCAGGCTCTCAAAGAGTTGGACATCACTGAGCCACTGAACAACAACAAATATAAATGGCAGCCTGGTGGCCTACACTCCAAAGGGTTGCAAAGAGTTGTACACTGTTCAGTGACTAAGCAAACAAGTGAACAATATGGAATATTGGGAAAAATAGGCATCGCCTGGCAAAAGAACTGGTTATGTGATTTTCAAATAAAGTGGGAAGAGCCTCATCAGCCTGGGGGGAAAGCATGGCTGGTGCTACCATCTGGTAACATTCTATAAAATTTGGGAACTCAGAATATTCAAAGTCAGCTAGGTCATCTCAAGTTCCCACATTAGAATGTCGTAGGTTTAACTTTCTCCCTTTTAATATCTATATTTCCCTCAAAACCTGACAAAGATCTGAATTCTGTCATTTTTTTTTTTATCATTTTCACCAACAGTCTCTGCACTTGACTCTAAATTGTATATACCCAATGTTTAAAATAAATATAAAACACTTTTCAGGATGGTTGTAGAAACCTCTGGTTCATTGACCAGGATTTGATAACTTGCCTCTGTCATTGTCTTGCCTTATGCTTTCCAGTTCAGTTGGAAGCAACAGTCCATACCACTGTCATTAATTCTTCATACCCTTCAACAATTCCATTTAAAAGCATGTTCTCTGTCCTCAATACATATTTCTTTCCCAGGAATGAAAGGGCATAGTTTAATAACTTGTTTGTAGTAAGTGTTACAGACTACCAGACTTCCAATCTCTATTGCCAACTAGACTACTCTTCCCTTCAACCCAACCAGGTGAGATAAACAAGCCCAACTCCCATTGCTTCACATGAAACCATTCTGATATCAGTTATTGTATCTTTCATGGTTCTTAGCAGAAACTGGCATAATCTTCTGCAGCTCTATTAGGCAGAAAGGGGTTTATTACAATTATCTTACAGATTTTCTAGTATTCCAGAAGCTAGATAATTAGGGGCAGAGATTTTAAAAAGGCTTTTAGCAAAAGAAGATTGTTGTTCTTTGATGATAGCCATGTCACCTAATTGCCTCCAAAGAGTCAGTCTCCATGCTTGGGCTCCCCCTTCATATTTCTATTAACAACTTCCTCTTTCAAAGTTTTACATAATGCATTTGCTTAGTATAGTGTTAGTTGCTCAGTTTTGTCTGACTTCTTGCAAACCTGTGTACTGCAACCTGCCAGGCTCCCTTGTCCATTCATTTCTCCAGGCAAGAATACTGGAGTGGGTAGCCATTCCCTTCTCCAAGGGATCTTCCCTACCCAGAAATCAAACCTGGGTCTTCCACATTGCAGGCAGATTCTTTACCATTTGAGCCACTAGGGAAGCCCCAGTATATTTGTTTAGTGGACTTTAAGTCACACACAAAAGCTATTCTGAATTTTTTTAGCTTTCTAACCTCCAAAGGGTAAGAAGAAACACTAAAGAGGATTTAGAGTTGGCACTGAGTTAGCCAATCGGCATGGGCTTGCCAGGTAGCGCTAGTGGTAATGTACTTGCCTGCCAATGCTGAACACGTAAGACATGAGGGTTTGGTCCTGGGTTGGGACAATCCCCTGGAGAAGAAAATGGCTTTCCACTCATCTACTCCAGTACTCTTGCCTGGAGAATCCCATGGACGGAGGAGCCTGGTGGGCTACAGCCCATAGGGTCGCAAAAAGACGGACACAACTGAAGCAGCTTAACATACACACACACAAGCTAGTCAGCACAATGTAGGTAAAGGACTTATCAAGCAGAAATCTGCCAGTCAATCAGACTATTTATTTATTTTTAGCATTAATAAATAGTATTGAAATGAATTAAACTCCTTTGAGAAGTCCTCCCACTACCATATTTGGTTAAATTTAATTTATCCTTCTTTTGTGTTATTTTATTATTCTCCAGTTCTTCTATATGCATAAGTCTGGTATTTTCCTTCCCATTAATGCAAACTCTTTAAAGACTGTGTGATGCACTTCTTTTCTGCCCCGTGGCAATCTCCAGGGCACTTTCAGTAACATGATAGGAAGAGCATAGTTATGATCTCAGACATCTAAGTTGAATCCTGACTTACTCATGTTAGGAAACGTGTCATCTTGAGTAAGTGCTCACTTCTCTGGTTTTAGATTTTGTTCCCTTACAAAGTGCCAACTTTTAAGTAAGATAATATTTTTAAAACAATTATGGGGCTGGTGCACTGGGACGACCCAGAGGGGTGGTACGGGGAGGGAGGAGGGAGGAGGATTCAGGATGGGGAACATGTGTATATCTGTGGCAGATTCATGTTGATATATGGCAAAACCAATACAATATTGTAAAGTTAAAAAATAAAATAAAATTTAAAAAATAAAAAACAATTAGTATAGTCATAAAAATTGCAAAGTATTGTGTTAGCAGTCCAGAGAATGAACTGCTAAAGAAAAAAAATTGTTAGTTTTAGTTTTAAAATTTCTTTTCCCTTCCTCCTATGCTAGAGAAATGTCATATTTTTCATAATATAAAATATAATATTACTTGGAACTATTGAGAGGTGCCACCCCTAACTCATAGGTTTTGTTTGAGTAAACCCTAAACTGTCTAATTGTTCATGGAGAGGAATGTAACATACCCTTTGATTTGTGAATAAAATATATCATCCTTCTGGGAGAGGTGGTCACAGAAGGAAAAACAGATGATAGTTTTCCAGGTGTGAAAGGAACAGACACAACATGAATCCTGATGCAGTACTTTGAGGCTGGGAATAGGTAAATTCACACTGAGGAAAACCATTTATTTTGCAACTGTTATTTAACATCTTCCTAACTCAAGCTTATGGTTATTTCCCTAGTATTATAGTTATTTGAAACATTTCAGAAACATCAGCAAAATAAAAACACCATGGACTTTCAAGGCCAACTGTATGTCACCTCATGTTGTGCTCAGCATCTAACACTTTGGGATAATCAACGAGGTTGGGGTGGTTTAACAAAAACTCTCTTGGCAATTTTCAGAGTCCTGTAGCACGCTGTTGAAGAAACCAATAGAAATCATAAAACCTTAATGTACTTTGTATACAAAATTAGGACGTGGCCTCCTTCTCAGCCTCAATGGATTGTCCCGTGTAGGCATGCATGCTAAGTCACTTCAGTCGGGTCTGACTCTTTGAGACCTTATGGACTATATCTCGCCAGCCACCTCTGTCCATGGGATTCTCCAGGCAAGAATACTGGAGTGGGTTGCCATTCCCTCCTCCAGGGGATTTTCCTGACCCAGGGAGCCAACCCTCATCTCCTGTGGCTCCTGTACTGAAGGTAGATTCTTTACTGCTGAGCCACTGGGGAAGTCCTATTGTCCAGTGGATTTGCATAAATTGGTAAGTCATTTGTAAATGTCTATTTATTCAGTGATCTCTCTCCCCCTGCTTGAACTTACAGAGCTTATCGTTTGCAGTGTTCATTAAGTGTAAAGCATTCTAAGTACCTTGAGACACTATGTTATAAAACCTTCACTCTTCTCTCTTAATATAATAAATTCTGTGAGGAAGGCCAGCACCTGAATCAGAAGACCAAATTTGGGGAAAACAAAATATAACACATTATCCACTGCAGTAGTCCACCACAATGGGGATGTTAAAAAGCAGTGCCAAAGTCTGTAGTAGTCAAGCTAGAAATGTGATTGTTGTCCCCTGCCATGCCCACTGATTCCCTTTTCTTGTTCTTACCTCTTGTGTGACTCACCTTCTGATGAGAAAGAACTCCACCCCTGTTTCTTCCTGGGTTCATTACACGGCAGTTTTCTTCATTGCTCTTTCATGAGTTCATACTGATTCTAAACCAAGACTGTACCATGATTTTATCATGTACATTCTCTTGATACTGTTATTAGAACAAATACAACAATACTGTTATCAAGAATCATGATTGGGAACACATGTACATCCGTGGTGGATTCATGGTGATGTATGGCAAAACCAGTACAATATTGTAAAGTAATTAGCCTCTAATTAAAATAAATAAATTTAAATTTAAAAAAATAAATAAATAAAACTGTTTATAAATGAAAAAAAAGAATCATTCTCTGGTTTCCAAATTCAAAGCAAATTTGGATTCTCCTTTTCTATATCCAGTGTGATAATTAAGGGAAGTTAGAAAAGATAATCACGATGGTGTGATCACTCACCTACAGCCAGACATCCTGGAATGTGAAGTCAAGTGGGCCTTAGAAAGCATCACTACAAACAAAGCTAGTGGAGGTGTTGGAATTCCAGTTGAGCTATTTTAAAGCCTAAAAGATGATGCTGTGAAAGTGCTACAGCCAATAAGCCAGCAAATTTGGAAAACTCAGCAGTGGCCACAAGACTGGAAAAAGTCAGTTTTCATTCCAATCCCAAAGAAAGGCAATGCCAGAGAATGCTCAAACTACCACACAATTGCACTCATCTCACACCTAGTAAAGTAATGCTCAAAATTCTCCAAGCCAGGCTTCAGCAATACATGAACCGTGAACTTCCAGATGTTCAAGCTGGTTTTAGAAAAGGCAGAGGACAGAGATCAAATTGCCAACATCCGCTGGATCATGGAAAAAGCAAGAGAGTTCCAGAAAAACATCTATTTCTGTTTTATTGACTATGCCAAAGCCTTTGACTGTGTGGATCACAATAAACTGTGGAAAATTCTGAAAGAGATGGGAATACCAGACCACCTGATCTGCCTCTTGAGAAATCTGTGTGCAGGTCAGGAAGCAACAGTTAGAACTGGACATGGAACAGCAGACTGGTTCTAAATAGGAAAAGGAGTACGTCAAGGCTGTATATTGTCACCCTGCTTATTTAACGTCTATGCAGAGTACATCATGAGAAACGCTGGGTGGGAAGAAGCACAGGCTGGAATCAAGATTGCAGAGAGAAATATCAATAACCTCAGATATGCAGATGACATCACCCTTATGGCAGAAAGTGAAGAGAAACTAAAAAGCCTCTTGATGAAAGTGAAAGAGGAGAGTGAAAAGGTTGGCTTAAAGCTCAACATTCAGAAAACGAAGATCATGGCATCTGGCCCCATCACTTCATGGGAAATAGATGGGGAAACAGTGGAAACAGTGTCAGACTTTATTTTGGGGGGCTCCAAAATCACTGCAGATGGTGATTGCAGCCATGAAATTAAAAGACTCTTACTCCTTGGAAGGAAAGTTATGATCAACCTAGATAGCATATTCAAAAGCAGAGACATTACTTTGCCAACAAAGGTCCATCTAGTCAAGGCTATGGTTTTTCCAGTGGTCATGTATGGATGTGAAAGTTGGACTGTGAAGAAAGCTGAGTGCCAAAGAATTGATGCTTTTGAACTGTGGTGTTGGAGAAGACTCTTGAGAGTCCCTTGGACTGCAAGGAGATCCAACCAGTCCATTCTAAAGGAGATTAGTCCTGGGTATTTTTTGAAGGAATGATGCTAAAGCTGAAACTCCAATACTTTGGCCACCTCATGCGAAGAGTTGACTCATTGGAAAAGATTCTGATGCTGGAAGCGATTGGGGGCAGGAGAAGAAGGGGACAACAGAGGATGAGATGGCTGGATGGCATCTCCGACTCAATGGACATGAGTTTGGGTAAACTCCGGGAGTTGGTGATGGACAGGGAGGGCCTGGAGTGTTGGGATTCATGGGGTCGCAAAGAGTCGGACAGGACTGAGTGATTGAACTGAACTGAACTGAGAATTAGAAATGAGAGCTAACCAAAATGTGGGATTAGTGAAAGGATCATTACACACACACCCATGCTGCTTCTATTTTAATGAACCTACCTTCTTAAAGGAGAGGAAGAATTCTTGTTTCAATAAATAAAAATCTTCATGTTTCTCTATTCTAAATATTTCCTTTCCATTCCCGCCCCTACACAATTTACAACCTTTTTTCTTTGTTTTCCTTCATAAGCTGAACATCTTGAATGATAGCCTGTTTGCTCTCTCCCCTCTCTATGTCCCATTGATTTCTAAAACCTGTATTTCATCCTGATGATTCTCAATAAGAAACAGATACACTCTCAAGTTAGGATTACTTAAGAAAGTATTTTAAAAAAGGAATACTTGCGAGGTATGCAATACCTCAGGGTTAGTATTATAGGAGTTACAAGGAATCAACACTAGGTACAAGGGAGGCACAATTAATGAGACCAAGAAAGAGAGTCATGTTGAGAGGTCAACTTGAAAAGGATGGTGGGTGTGGACTATTACATCCAACATGGCTTCACAGTGGGGGAGCAGAGAAACAATTACAGTGACCTCTCTCTTCCTCCTTCCAATCTTTTGTCGGTGTTCCCCACTGGACAAAGCCAGTAGAAGTCAGATAGCAAGAAAGCACATGGGTGACATGTATAGGTCAGTTTTTTGAGGCAAAAGGTGGGTAAAGAAGGGTGGTGACATGTGGGGACAAGCGTAGGAAGATGCCAGACATATTTATCTTAATATTACATTGGAACTATACCCACAAAAAGTCAACCGTATTCTGATTTTTAAACCCACTGGCCTACTTTCATTTGCATACCAAATATTTGCCTCTTTTGATCTGGAACTCATGAAATGGCACACTCTTGACTTTTCTCTAAGCCTTAGCTTGGGGATTTTCCTGGAGGTACTGTGGTTAGGATTCAGAGCTTTCACTGCCAGGGCTGGGTTTCAAACCCTGGCTGGGGAAATAAGATCCCACAAGCTGAGAGGCACAGTCAAAAAAATAAAAATTAAAAAATAAAGAAGAAAAAAATCTCATCTTATTTAAAATTTTTCCATCCACAAACCTACAGGCCCTTTTCTTTATACTCCCATCCATGTTCCATATGTCCTTTAACACCTTGTTTCCATTTCCATGACAGACCACAGATATGCCTCTTGAATATAATCTGTCTGTGATACCAACACACCAGGCTTTTCCTACTAAGAAACAGCCCTTACTATGACATTTCCCCCTGAAATGATTTGAGAGCTCTATTTTGCCCATAGGATAAACTCCAGATATCTTTCTTAGTCTAGCTGCTACTGAGTTTTCTAGCCTCAACTTTTGCACTCTTCCCTGAAAACTCATGGTCAGCCAGACTATTTCACCCAGACTATTCTCTAAGTAAGTTCATGCCATTAAGATTTGAAAATTCAAAAAATCTGCCCTTTCTGTCCAATCAAGTTTCCCTTACTTTATGCGTAGTGCACTATTTTATCCTTCTAGACCTAGGTCAAATATGTCATGATCTATTAGTTCCACTTTGCTTCTTCCAAGGAAGAACTGATCATTCCTTCTTCTGTGCTCCAGAACTTCCATAATTTCAAATTTCTCCAGGAGAACTTTTCTTTAATTTCTACTTTGGCATTGAATAGATAAGCTGCCATCATTTCTCCCTATTAAACAGTGCTTCAGATGGGAATACTGTTTCACTTGTCTTAATATCCCTGAAATTTATCAGAGGGTCTGGCAAATAGGAAGTGTCCCAAAATACTTGCTAAATGAATGAGAGTCAGCTGTCTTGAAGTACTACCCGCTACCTGTTGCCTTAAAAACAAGGCAACCTGTGGATCTACAGGTGTGGTTATATATAGCATGTGATCAGACAGAGTTCTGGGAGACCTATGTGACCCAGACAGGCATACCTTCTGTGCAATAGACAATATGATGCTCGTTCAGTAGGCAGCATCTGGCAGTGCAGTTGGCAACAGTTCAGAGTGGTCTCCTGCATTGAGAAGAGTACCTACTGGTGTCAGTTTGAACATAGGAAGTTCTCTTTTGTGTAAAAGTTGGTCAATAGATTGGCAGAGGTTTCTCTCTTATAAAACTGTTGGACAATAGAACCATCCTCCTCATGCTCCTTTAGCAGATACCCTCACCTCTCTTACATAGGAGTGGACTCCTCTCTGCTGGACTCATCAGCAGCCTGTTCTCTCAATCTCATCTGATTACCCTACTGAATTATTCCTCTCCCTTCCTCAGTCTCTGCCCTTCTTTCTTCTTCCACTCTTTCTCTTCTACGATTCTCAAATACATTTCTCCTTTTATTTTTTTCCTTTCACAATAAATTGTAGAAGCTTATTAAACCCAGCATCCAAATAATCAGCAAGTGGACAACCTATTCACTTTTTTTATTGTGTATAGATGACTTATTTTTCAAAACATATTAAGTGAAAATAAATATTTATTTCCCCCCATAAGGCAATAAATACAAGGAAGTAAACCAGTGTTTCTTTACTAAATCAGGTTGAAAGTTCATCTCCAGTCATGAGAGCTTAAAGTGGAGTCATAAATGCAAAGACCCCTTCTAAACTCCTGTCACTGAGCGACCCCCCTGCACAGAGAAACTCAACCCTCCCTAAGCAAAATATAGCTTCCATCCAAGCAAAACTCAGTATGTACCTTTACAGAGTCCTTATCTAAGTCTTTAAAGCTTTCAAGAGGCCCAGTTTATATGCAAATACTTAACCTTAATTGAAGTAGTATTTACCTTAATTAGATAGTACCTTAAAAGATAGTTAATACTTTAGCTCACAATCCTCTGAATGCAAAATCTATTTAAAAAATGAGATAAGACAAGGCATCTACCTGGCATTTAGATGTAGACAGGAGTGTTATTAAGTTGGGTTGGGTTAAAGCAGTTGAGAAACGAATAACTTCACTGTCACTAAAAGATGAAGTTGAACATAATATTTTTTTGGAGTTGACAACTGCTAAATGTGTTTTCCTCTTGGTCTCCCTGCCTTGCCCCCACAACTTCCATTTTTTGAAAATTTAGAAGTCAAAAAAATCATATTTATGTTGCTCTGTACATTGGATAATTATTTAGGCCAATTCTGTTCATAAGGGAATTACAGTTCTCTAGGTGATGGCATGGGTTCTGGTTTGTGTATGAAATCTGGAAAAAGTTTCTCATTATTTCAAAATAGCTAGTATTTGTTTCCTCAATTCCAAAGTAACTTGAACATGTGTCAATTAGGAAGTTCTCATGAGCATAGCTGTGAAAGTCTCAACTGAACACAGCAATTGTCCTAATTCTTTGTATTTTTATAGGCCAGGTACAGAACACCAGGATCTCTGGTGTTGGATATATTACAGAAAATAAGCAAGCTACTAAAGAGAAAATTTCTTGAGAGGATTTTGGGATGTTTCTTTTCCTATTTGTCTTAGGCCAGGACAAAAAAACACATTATCCAAATATTGTCTTATTTCTCCTTTTTTTCAAGGAAAGTAATTAGCTGCCATAGTGTCATCTTTTCCAAAGCACACTGGACAAAGCAAAAAATTAGAATATTTGTAGAGAAGCTCAAGACAGTGGTCAACATTAATGTGCCAGAGGGATAGCCTATTTTGTTTCTAACTATATTTTAAAATGCTGGAAATAAAAGACACTGTTTTATTGTGTCCACTTACTCAAATTTTACAAAGCATCTGAGAAGAGTGATAAACAGAGAAAATCAAAATCTAGTTCTATCACTTTCTAGAGTTTAAGTGTGAACAATTAAATGTAACCTATTTGAATTTCAGTTTCCTAAATTGTATTGTACAATGCTAAAAATGTGGCCAGTCCATGATAGCTAATAGCAGGGTACTTCTCAGAGCCGGGACATCAGTTTAGCCTCTGAGAATCTAATAAAGACATGGTAAAAGTCAGACTCAAATGATAATTAATTGATAGGTTGTGAATATTTGATAGACTTTTACAGATAGGTCTAAGACATATACAAAAACAGCACTGTACCACTGGATGGTTTTTGCATGTGTTAAGTGAGTTTTTTTTTTTTATTATTTTGTGGCCATGTGGGATGTGGAATCTTAGTTCCCTGGAATTTGATTCCCAGGAATCAAATCTGAACACCCTGTGTTGGAAGTACAATGTCTCAATCATTGGATCTCCAGGGAAGTCCCTAAATAACTTGATTCCTGTTAGAGCTTGGTTCTCCAGACCAAACATCTTTAGATGCTCAACAAAGTTTAGTTTCATTCTTTCCTCTTCCTATGCAGTAGTCCTCAGAAACCAAGACAGTATTAAGAAATCAACAGTACACTGGCATTGATATGTCAATAGAATGTTATATTTGAAAGTGAAAAAAAGGAAGGGGAAGGTGATAAATGATTTTTGTAACAGCCCTGAAGGGAATATCCCCAATGTCTTCTGAGCCTCAGGCCTTTGTAGCCAAGGTCATTTAATAAACCTCCAATCATGCCTTAATGATATATTTACCACACACATTTCTTTTATTACAATTTGGCTTTCTGTACATGTCTTTGAATGATCTTGAATCTTCTAAATTTTTGGCAATTGTATTTCATAACCTAAACTTACGGTTTGGATTTCAAACTTATTCTATAGACTTTTTGATTTTGGTTGGCAAGAGACTATGGAACAATGAACACTTGCATATGTTCTTAAAATTTGGAGCATCTGAGTCTGTTCCCCTCATGACTGAACCCATTGTTTCCTAATCAAAATACTGCATCTTATCTCAGTATCATAGCTTTTGAAGTATAGCAGATATGCCTCAATAAATTTTTTAATCAAAATTTTATTTTTAGATAATTATGATAATTTATATTTTAATTTAATTTATATTTATATTTTAGATAATTATGGACTCACATGTAATTATAAGAAATAATAGAGAGATCTGGCATGCTCTTTAAACAGCTTCCCCCAATGGAAACATTTTTAAACCTACAATATCAAATTGGATATTGACATTGATACAATCAAGATACAGAAGATTCCCATTACCATAAGAATCCCTTGTGTTGCCCTTTTACAGTCCCACACATTTCTTTCATTAAAATGAAAATGAAAGAGAAGTATGACTGCTTCACCTTTGGTAACTACTAATCAGCTATTCATTTCGATAATTTTGGCATTTCAAAATGTTACATCAATGACATCACACAATATGTAACCTGTGGCACACAGTGACACTCAAAGGAGGAAGTTCACATTCTCACTCAGTTGGAGTGTGAATTCTGGCTCCCCACTAGACCTACACTCACATCTTCTTGATTGAAAACACTAGAATGTCTCCTTAACTGCTCCCTTCATGACCTCCATTGACCATGGTGGAAGGGGAGCAAAGCATGCCTCACTGGAAGTGATGAAAGTCCTGACTCTCCACTAGGCTCTTCTGATCTTCCAACTCTACTCCAGAGGAGTAAGGGGGTTTGCTTTGTTACTGGCATCTGTGGGTGGAAGTCCAGACTCACTATGTGGGTTCCAGTGACATTGCCAGAAGTGCTGTGTGTCTACCCAGTAGGGATGAGGATTCTGAGTCCCTTCTCAAACTTCTCTGCCAGCTCCTCAAAGAAGTAATGAAGCACCTCATGGGCCTCACAAAATGGAAGGCTAAGCTCCCTACTCTGGCTTCTCTGGTATGAGTATGAGTGGGCCTACTGTCTTACCTGTTTGGTTGGAGTGAGTGATTTTTGTCTAAATTTTATATTTGCCAGATTGTCACTTTTATGGAACAAGCTTTTGATTTGGCTTTTTGTTTGTTTTTTCATTTATCCCTGCTGGCATTTCTGGGTTTCCAGCTTAATCAGCTCCATTTTAGGATTAAAAACACTCAGGAACTCATAACTGTGTTGTTCCTTGGGTCCTGAGGACCAAAGCTTGTCTTCTTATTTTGTCTTTAACTAATTAATTAATTTTGGTTTGGACTGTGCTGGATATTCATTTCTGTGCACTGGCTTTTCTCTAGTTGCAGTAGTTGGGGTCTACTCTCCAGGTGTGGTGCATGGGCTTCTCATCTTGTTGAGCTCTAGGACATGTGGGCTTCAGTGGTTGCAGCACTTGGGCTCAGTAGTTGTAGTTCCTGGGCTCTAGAGCACAGGCTTAGCAGTTTTGGTGCATGGATTTAGTGGCATGTGGGATCTTCTCTGACCAGGGATTGAACCTGTGTCTTCTGCATTGGAAGGTGGATTCTTTACCACTGAGTCACCAGAGAAGCCCAAATATAAAATTATCATAAAATATCTTGAAGAACTGATAGATTGGATCCAAAGTAGGAGCTCACAGTTTTCTCTATTTGGCTAATTTAGTGTACACACAGTTTTAGAATGTACTTTTTATTATAGCTATTGATGTCATTTTGCACATTACAGTAGAGTTGTTCCAAGGTTATCTTTGGGCTTCTTTACCCTAAGAAACAGTATAGAATAGTGACTAATCCTAGGGATTTTGGAGCTGTGGCCACCAGAAAGATGTCTATGTTCCAATGTGTGGAACATGTGAATATGTTAGTTTACAGAAAGCAGAAGGAAATTTGTAGATATAATTAAATTAAGGATCTTGAGATGGGGAGCTTATTCTGGATTATTTGGTGGGCCCAATGTAAAAACTAAGGTCTTTATGTGTAAGAGTGATGAAGAAAAGTCAGAATTAGAGATTTGAAGATGCAGTGCTGCAAACTTTGAACACAGAGGAAGGAGCCACAAGCCAAAGAAAGCAAATGGCCTCTAAAACCTGGAAAAAGCAAGAAAGTGGGCTTTCCTGAAAAACATCTAAAAAGAATTCAGCCCTGCCTACATTTCGATTTTAGTCCAGTAAGACCTATTTTGGATTTATGCACTCCAAAACTGTAAGGTAATAAATTTCTATTGCTTTAAACCACCAAATGTGTGGTGATTTGTTATAGCCACAATAAGAATCTAATACAGAAGCCAAATGTTCAGAGTCTATACTCCAGCTTTGATATTTATAATATACCTAGACTTGAACAAGGAGTTTATCTTTAAAAAGATATTATGCATATTCCCTACCTCACAGAAAGAAATTAACATATATAAAGCTATTAAAACAATGTTAGGTAAATACGAAGTATTTGATAAGAGTCAACTATTAGTATAGTAGAAGTAACTATTCATCTATACAAAGAATGTGATTACAAAGGCAATGAACACTTTACAAAAATTTCATCTACATAATCTCCTGCATCCTGTTTTGATTTTAACATTAGATAGCATCCCAGGTGGCTCAGCAGTAAGGATTCTGCCTGTCAATGAAAGAGACAAGGTTTCAACCCCTGAATCAGGAAGATCCCCGGAGGAGGAAATGGCAACACACTTCAGTATTCTTTCCAGGAGAATCCAATACATAGAGGAGCCTGGTGGGCTGCAGTTCATGGGGTCACAAAGAGTCAGACATGACTTAGCAGCTGAACATGCACGCAAATAGACAGATAGATAGATAAATGAAAGATAGATATCTACATGCATACATTTATAAGGCAATGGTAAACAAAAAATAATGCAGGACAGTGCTTATATCCAAAGAGGAGATGTTCAGATGGAGGAGAAATCTAAAAAAAAAGTCTTCAACAATACAGGAATGTTCTAGTTTTTGATTTGAGTGTTAAGCTCATGGGTGCTTGCTTTGTTTTTATGCTTAGTAACTTACATGCACAATTCATACATTTTTTTGTGTTAAATGCTAAAGAATACATTTTTTCCAAAGACTATTAATAAAACTTAGAAAACTTCTCAGATCTTTACTCATTGTAATTCAGTTAGGATAGCTCTATTATGCTGTGGTAACAAACAGCTTCAACAATCTCAGTGGCTTAACAAACCAGATGTTTATTTCTTATTCATACTACATTTTCAACATAGGTCAGTGGGCAACTCTGCTTGTGTAATTTCTCATATCTTCAAACTGACCAAGGCTTCATTTTGCCAAGTGATTTTGATTCACTGAAGCAATGAAAAGAGGCGACAAACAGGACACTTGCTTTTAGTGTTCACTCCTAGAAAGGATACATGTCACTTCTGCCCACATCTTATTGGCCAAAATAAATCACCTTGCCATGTCCATAGTAAAAAAGAATACAGAGGCATAATTTTTGCATGTGACTATCAACTAAAACATCACAAGTATTTTGTGAAGAATCTTTAATGCCTCTCATAGTCCACCCTTCCAGGCACCAAATATTTGGCACTTCCTTTATCAGTATGCAGATTTAAACACGGGTTCTATCTAATACACATGGTATGTAATATTTTTGCATATGTAAGGTACCAACTAGCAGTCTTGTGAAATTCAAATAACAGTTCTAGGAAATATACTATAGATATTAAAATAATAGTTAATGACCATGCCTTGAAAATTAAGATCACTGGGTAGGGGAGGCATGACTCCTGGTTTCAAGGGTGAAGAAAAGGTAACAGATTAACTTTATAGGTCCAGGAAAAGATTACTATGAAAATTCTAGGTGAAATACTATCTGATAGTTAGTTGTATAAATTGGTATCAGTGTGAAAAAAGTTGATTCAATTTAAAACTGATAGACCAGTGTGACAATATACTTCTATTCATGCCCAAAAGCCCATTTTGAAACACAGTCATTAAATATACATGAATGGTATTGACATATACACTATATATAAAATAGATAATAAGGGCTTACTTCATAGCAAAGGGAACTCTGCTCAATACTTGTAATGACCTATATGGAAATAGAATCTAAAGAAGAGTGGTTTTATATATATACATACATATATATATATATGTATATATATGGATTCACTTTGCTCTACAGCAGAAACACATTCCTCCAATCGAAATTAATTTATTTATTTATATTGTTTTCAAAATTAATTTAAAAAATAATAAATATACACGGGGAAATAGAAGTGAAGTCACTGTACTACCATACTATAAAACACAGGCCCACACTTTAAAAATATTTTATAACTTAAAATGACTCATGATTTGCCCCCACCAGTAAAAAGTCAAAAACCATTTTGTAGGAAGAATATTTATAACCATATGAAAGAGAATGTCCCTATCCTGAATCCTAGCCTGACGAATTTCTGTAGTTATAGAGCCAGTCTCAAAGATTCTCTCCCCTCTCTTCTTATTCTTTTGCTTTTGACTCTCTGCAATCTTGATAAACCACAGTACAAAACTTCTCTAAAAGTCTAGATAGGAGCCTTCCTCCTGGCCTTTCTCCAGTATACTTGTTAATTCTTAGGTGGTTTGAGGGAAGCTGCACATGAACTTGTTCTATGGAGCAAAGAAGACAATGGAAGGAGAGAGGGTATGTTAACAATGTACAAAGCTACATGAGTAAATGTAGAAGTCAGAAGAAAGGAATGGTTTTCAAAGGAGTTTGTGGTAGACCTACAACCCTCATTTCCCTTCCCCATCTCTCTCTCCAATATCTTGTTGTCAACATTCTTTGGTTAAGCGGCCCTTTTAGGCTTCTGGGAAATGTTGTGTGCATGAATGATTCCAGAAGATGTAATACGTGTCTCATCTAGGTTGTCTTGATTTAATGCCGCTGTTTTTCTTTAAGACCATCTCTGATTGCTTTATTCATTGTAATTCTTTTCATATGCATAGTATTTGTATTACAAAAACAATATAACATTAAAGAAAATTTTGAAGAAAAATTATCCATAATTCTATCACTTTAAAGCAGTTATTTTGATTTTCATGTATTCTTATGCATTCTTTGTCCAAATGTATACCTGTTTTTTATAGTTGTAATTCTAGCACCCAATTTTGTTGAATGTTTGTTCTTAATGTTGCATCCTAAACATAATTTTACATTGTTCTAAATATGTTTTGTTATCTTTTAATAGCTGCACAATGTTCCATAAAGTTGATGTACCATAATTCACCTTTCCCTATTTTGGGAATTTTGCTTGAAGTTTGCTTTTCCCTATTGTACATAACAGACAGAAATGAACATTTTGTACATTGTTAACTTTTTCTGAACATTTCTACATTCACTCATTGTTGTTTTAGTATAACATTACATGAACTCATGACCTTGGTTGAGCACATCCATATATATAACACAAACATCTTTATCATCAAGCTTTCCTAGAGCTAGAATTTGCATTACCAACTCCTGTTTGGTAAACTGAAGCCTAATGATGTTAAGTGTTATTATCTGGTATAACTAGCAACATTTAAAAATGAGAAACCTGAAATACACAATAGTCATTAGATACACACAAGATATACCAACAAATTAGGAGTTGATTTTACTATATTTAGTCCTACTTAGTGAATATTTAGTAAAATGCATCCTATTTCTGGGTTATTACTATTATTTAAAGGCTACAATTTAAAACTGTTAGTGAATGTTTGTTGTATTTGAGAGTGTAGGCTACTCAATAAATGTTATTATTGCTAGATAAATATAGTTTCCAGATCCAAGTATTTTAGAAAATTTTTTCAGATAATCCCCACAAACATAATAACATGGAACCATGACTGGTTCATTTGCTGTATGAATGGAATTCTTGATTTGCCAATACATCTTTTTTGAGTACCAACTAGACACTCATCATATACAACAGAAAAGATGCTAAACATACAGTTGATCCCACATAAACCACATGTTCATATGCATTAAAAAAAAAAATCCAGTACTGTATGTTTAGGGCTTCCCTGGTGGCTCAGAGGATAAAGCATCTGCCTACAATGTGGGAGACCTGGGTTCAATCCCTGGGTTGGGAAGATCCCCTGGAGAAGGAAATGGCAACCCACTCCAGTATTCTTGCCTGGAGTATCCCATGGACAGAGAAGCCTGGTAGTCTACAGCCCACTGGGGTCGCAAAGAGTCAGACACAACTAAGCAACTTCGCTCACCACAAGATAGTGGACAGTCATATGCCTTCTAGGAACTTCTACCTGTAGACATGTGGGCAAAAATATACAAATTAAAGAAGGTACAGAAGTAAGTATGGGGGTTACAGACTGAATGTCTTCTGAGTAGTGCAAGTGATAAAAAACTAGTGAAGCTGATGAATATAAGACAATATGACAAGTGGGATTCATCTCAAACTGGAATGCATATCAAACCCAAGACATTTAACCCTAAAATGTCTCAAAATAATGTTCATGGCAATAAAAACAAATTTGAGGACAAGATGAACTTAGCAGGCCATGGGTTTACAATAACTGAAGTATGTATTAAATGATATGATAAAGACTGCTGGTGTCACAAAATGTTAAATGTTAACTGGGAAGAGTCAAGCAAGATGTCTCAGGAGATGCAGATGGTAGCTGGATTTTGCTGCAGGCTGGGTTCCCTTGAAACCCAGCTCTGGGATGGAGGTTAGCATTCAGGAATTTTATCATGGCATGTTCTTGGGATTAATGCCTGAGGAATCATGGTGGAAGGAGCAAGACTGGACAGATGGAGGAGGTGAGCTTCAAAGAGTCTCCACTAACCCCTAAGCTGCTATGGAGCTAGGATGGTCACAGTTTGGAGTGAGAGAGCTGTACTTTATACCCATATGTTAATCAGCTACTGGACATGGGGAAAAGATATGACCTTGGGTGACATAGGTCTCTTCAGCTGAGATAATGCCTGAGGGGGTTAACACCTGAGAATTGTCTTAAGTGGGTTTCTTACCTGCCAAGGTACTAATGTCTTTATTTCTGATGGGAGATTTTAGTGCACCACAATAGCTACATAACCACATTGGGAAAAAAGAAAATCATCCCAAGCTACTCATCTCTAGTTACACTGCAATTCCCTATTGTGTTAGTCACAGTAGAGAAATAAAACCAGTAGGAGATATATAGATACAGATATAGATTTATGTGTTTATGTGCTCAGTTGTGTCCGACTCTTTTGATCCCATGGACTGTAGCCCACCAGGCTCCTCTGTCCATGAGATTCTCCAGGCGAGAATACTGGAGTGGGCTGCCATGCCCTCCTCTAGTGGATCTTCCTGACCCAGAGATAGAACTTGCATCTCTGATGTCTTCTGCCTTGACAGGCAGATACTTTACCACTAGTACCACCTGGGAAGCTCAATATAGATTTATATTTTATAGTTATAAAAGCATACCTCATTTTATTGTGCTTCACTTTATTGTGCTTTGTAGAAATTGCATTATTTACAAATTGAAGGTTTGTTGCAATTCTGCATCAAGCAAGTCTATCAGCTCCATTTTTCAAAACACATTTGCTTACTTCAGTGTCTTAGTGTCACATTTTGGTAATTCTCAAAATATTTTAAAACTTTTCAGTATTATTATATTTGCTATGGTTATCAGTGAACTTTGATGTAACTGCTATGATTTGCTGAAGGCTCAGATGATGGTTAGCGTTTTTTTGGCAAGAAAGTATTTTTAATTAAAATTTGTATGATTTTTTAGACATAATACTACTGCATACTTAATAGATTATAGTATATTGTAAGCAAATTTTATGGGCTTCCCTGGTGGTTCAGTTGGTAAAGAATCCACCTGCATGCATGAGACCTGGGTTCAATCAGTGGGTTGGGAAGATCCCCTGGAGGAGGGCATGGTCACCCATTTCAGTATTCTTGCCTGGGGAATCCCCATGGACAGAGGCAGGCTGCAGTCCATGGGATCACAAAGAGTTAGACATGACTGAGCAACTAAGCACACACAACACAATTTATATGCAATGAAAAACACCAATAAATTTGTGCGAATCACTCTGCTGTAATATTTACCTCATTGTAGTAGTCTGGAACAAAAACCTCCCAATATCTCTTGAGATATGCCTCCGTGTATGTGCATGTGCCTGTAGTTATAAAATTGAATAGCACTCAGCCATAAAAAAGAAAGAAATGTTTTCATTTTCTATTTGCAACAACCTGTATGGACTTACAGGGTATTATGCTTCATGACATAAGTCAGAGAAAGACAAATACTGTACATTATCATTTATGCATAGAATCTAAAAGATAAACAAATGAATAAATATAACAAAACAGATTCACAGATATAGAAAACAAAGTAGTCATTATCAATGGGGAGAGAAAAGGGGGAGGGGCAAGTAGGGGTAGGGCATTAAGAGGTAAAAACTAGTAAGTACAAGATAAATAAGTTTCAAGGATATATCACACAGAACAGGAAACACAGTCAATGTTTTATAACTTTAAATGGAATATAACCTGTAAAAATATTGAATTACTGTGTTCTATACCTGAAATTAATCTGATTATAAATCAATCATACTTTAATAAAATCAAAATTTCTGATAATTTATCATTGAAGTAATGTTAATGCTGTCATCACTCAGCAAAGGTTCACTGAGCATATCCTTGATGTGCTATGAGGGGTGAAGGAGAGGCACAAGACTTGGTTACTACCTTTCAAGGAGGTCACGGTCTTAATGGGGAGAGGAGGCTTTCATCAACACTAGGATGAGGAGCAGGTCAGCCCTGATGGACAGGCAGAATCACATGTAGAGAAGGCTTGCTGAAGCCAGCCAAGGCAGCGGAGGATAGATGGATTTGGAAGCACAAATAAAGAGATACATACAGTTTACGAAGAGGCACAGAGACAAAAAAACCATGAAGCCCAGATAAGAAGAGGACAGACAATATCAAAATGTCTCTCTTTAGTACAGAAGCATCAGAAAGCACCTGAAGAAGGGTTATAGGTGATGCCTGTTAACCCAGGTCCAGGGAGGCCACCAGTTCCTATGCCATGTCCATTATTCATAAAGGATTCCCATTGCTCTGGACCAATGTTTATAAACAAATGAGAAACTTTCAACTTAGAGAACACACGTTACCTTTGGTTAATTCTAGGACAGGACAAAAAGCAGTGAACCAGGTAATCTGAGCTAGTCCCCAAAGAATTTTTTATCTTAGGCAAGTCAACTAACATGTCTGATTGTGCCTCGTTTCTCCATTTTTTCCTTCATTATAATCTGAAATTTCTTCATGCTGAAGGGCTCTGCAAATTTAGAACTGATTCATTAAGGGTTACATCTTTGTTTATATGTTTTTCTAAATGGGTGCCAGCTGACAGACGCTGAGATCTATTTAGCTCAGCAAGATATGTATGGGGTTACAGAAACAGGTCACAAATCAAATTTTTACTAAGATTCCTTCTTTCTATATAACCTTTCCTGACCATACAGCTGGCCAGTACTCTAATAAACCATCTCTCTGTCCTACATGTGCTCAGTTTCATTTGCTTCCTGTCCTCTAGGTCCTTAAAAATCACACTTTCTCCACTTTCTCTGCCTTCTTTGTCTCTTGCTTTTTAATTTATTTGTTTTTAATTGAAGGACAATTGATTTACAACATTGGTTTGATTTCTACTATACATCAACATGAATTAGCCACAGGTACACATATGTCCCAGAGAAGGCAATGGCACCCTACTCTAGTACTCTTGCCTGGAAAATCCCATGGACGGAGGAGCCTAGTAGGCTGCAGTCCATGAGGCCACTAAGAGTCAGACATGACTGAGCGACTTCCCTTTCACTTTATACTTTCATGCATTGGAGAAGGAAATGGCAACCCACTCCAGTGTTCTTGCTTGGAGAATCCCAGGGACGGGGGAGCCTGGTGGGCTGCCGTCTATGGGGTCGCACAGAGTTGGACACGACTGAAGTGACTTAGCAGCAGCAGCACACATATGTCCCTTCCCTCTTGAAACTTCCTCCCACCTGCCACTCATTCCCACCCTCTAGATTGTTACAGAGCCCTGTTTTGAGTTCCCTGAATCACAGCAAATTTCCATTGACTAACTATTTGACACATGGTAGTGTACATGCTTCCATGCTACTTTCTCCATTCATCTCACCCTGTCCTTCCTCCCTCTGCCCATGCCCATAAGTCTGTTTATGTCTGCATCTCCATTGCTGCTCTGCAAATAGGTTCATTAGTACCATCTTTCTAGATTCCATATATATGTGTTAATATATGATATTTGTTTGTCTCTTTCTGACTTATTTCATTCTGTATAATAGGTTCTAGGTTTATCTACCTCATTAGAATTGACTCAAATGCATTCCTTTTGATGGCTGAGTAGTATTCCATTGTATATATGTACCACAACTTCTTTATCCATTCATCTGTTGTTGGACATCTAGATTATTTCCATGACCTAACTATTGTAAATAGCGCTGCAGTGAACACTGGGTTACATGTGTCTTTTTCAATTTTTATTTCCTCAAGTTATATGCTTATAAGTGGTATTGCTGGGTCATATGGTAGTTTTATTCTTAGTTTTTAAAGGACTCACCATAACATCTTCCATAGTAGCTGAATCAACATACTTCCCACCAACAGTGCAAGAGGGGTCCCTTTTCTCCACACCCTCTTCAGCACTTGTGTTTGTGGATTTTTTGATGATAGCCATTCTGACCAGTGTGAGGTGATATCTCATAGTTTTGATTTAAATTTCTCTAATTAAAGCAATGATGAGTATCTTTTCATATGATTATTAGCCATCAGTATGTCTTATTTGGAGTTATGCCTGTTTAGGTCTTTTGTCTACTTTTTGATTAAGTTGCTTGTTTTTCTGGTATTGAGTTGTATGAGATGTTTGTATATTTTGGAAATTAATCCTTTGTCAGTTGTTTTATTTGCTATTATTTGCTCCCATTCTGTCTTTTCACCTTGTTTATAGTTTCCTTTGCTGTGCAAAAACTTTTTAAGTTTAATTAGGTCCTTCTTATTTATTTTTGTTTTTATTTCCATTATCCTAGGAGGTGGGTCATAGAGGATATTGCTATAATTTTGGTCATACAGTGTTCTGCCTATGTAAAGCCCTGAAATAAAATCATGCACCTATGAGCACCTTATCTTTGACAAAGGAGGAAATAATATATAGTGGGGAAAAGACAGTCTCTTTAATGAGTGATGCTGGGAGAACTGGACAACTACAAGCAAAAGAATAAAATTGGAACACTTCTTAAAACCATACACAAAGATAAACTCAAAATAGATTAAAGACCTAAATATAAGACCTCTTTTTCTCTTGGAATCAACTTTAACCATTTAAATTTACACTGACAGTAAACTGCCATTTTCCTTCCAAGGGTCTGCTCTCTTAATTTACCTTAGGATAGAATCTTCCACCTTTTCTATATATTTATTTCCAAACACAGGACTAAGTGCTCTGCATTTAAGTAGATTAGCTAAAAAACATATTTTGGTATTAAATTTCTGCATTTAAATTCCAGGTCTGCTATTTACTATTATTAGGACCTTCAACAAGTCACTGATATATAACAAACAAAACCAGCTACTTCAAAGTGTTATTTTAAAAATCAGGTAGAAAATGAATGTAAGATATTTGCCAGATATTATGCACATGGTAGATATATAGTAAACTAATATTCTGTTATAAAATACTCACAGTGCTCATATTATTCTGAAGATTTTTAAGGGGCAACCTGAGTAAGCAGGGGCATAGTTGTTTTATTACCTAGGAGATTTGTATCTATGGGCTCACTGTCTGCCAACTCCTTGCTACCAACCCCAATAGAAGGTGGAAATGAAAGTGTTTTGAAAAGTTAAAAGCAATGCACAAATGTAGGTAGAAAGCTGGAGCTATTCTCATCTCTACAAATATCTCCCTTCTGATCTATTGCCCAGCAGTTCCCTTCTCAGCTTCCTTTGCCCCATCTAGGCTGGAACTGTAATAAGTAAGATTTGAAAGCACAAATGTGAAGGAGCAAAGCTCCCAGTGTGGTGGAATTTAATAATGCAGCAAGTTCTTTTTGAATAGGAAATAACTCTTAAAAGTTTCTTTTCATGTAATTTCAAGCTCAGTTCAGTGAGATCCTCTTGCAATCTCTTGAATTTATGTGTTTCTTCTCCTTGCAGGCTTGCTAGGCTTGTGCTATCTGGGCTTCTACAGCTTGACTGGGAGATTACAGTCCTCCACGTCCCCACAAAATATATGATCAATAGATAGCCTGAAGAGTGGGGAGAATAAGTGCACACAATATAGTCAGCCCTCAGCATCTATGGGGAATTGGTTCCTGGCCTGCTGCAGATACTAGAATCCTCAGATGCTCAAGTTCCTTACACAAAATGGTGCCATGCAGTTGGCTCACACTGTGGAATGACATGGAATCTGTGGATACAGAGGGCTGACTAAAATAAAAAAAAAAAAAAAAAAAAAAAAACCTCGTTATTTACCTAGTGGACTTTTTCCTAATAGTAAAGTATATTCTGTATTTTGTACCAGATACTAATTACATATATAATTCCACTTAATTCTATATCACCGTGAGAAATCTTCTTTTATTATCCTCACTTTACAGATGGGAAAACTGAGGCTTACCGTGGTTTAAATATTTGCTCCTTGTCTTACAGTTGCTAAATTGTGAAACCAGGGTTGAATCAAAGCTAGAATTAAAAACATGTTTATTTTTTCCCTGTGTGGGAGTAAAAAGAGCCTCTTACATAGGTGATTGTCCTAAGAAAATCTTATTTTTATTGCTTGTGTTTGTGTGTGTGTGTGTGTGTGCTTAGTCATGTCTGACTCTTTGTGACCCTTTGTGCTGTAGCAACCAGGCTCCTCTGTCTGTGGAATTTTTCAGGCAAGAATACTAGAGTGGGTTGCAAATTTCTCCAGGGGATCTTCCCCACCCTGGTGTTGAACCCTCATCTCCTGTGTCTCCTTCATTGCAGTCAGTTTCTTTACCTGCTGAGTCATTGGAGAATTACTTATAGTTACCTTAGAAAGGAACTGCACTGAGCTTCCATTAGAAATATGCACCTCTGATTAAATAACAAACCAGATTCTATCCAGACACTATGTTTAATTGTGAAGAATGCTGCTGCTGCTACTGCTAAGTCACTTCAGTCGTGTCTGACTCTGTGCGACCCCATAGGTGGCAACCCACCAGGCCCTGCCGTCCGTGGAATTCTCCAGACAAGAACACTGGAGTGGGTTGCCATTTCCTCCTCCAATGCATGAAACTGAAAAGTAAAAGTGAAATCTCTCAGTCGTGTCCAACTCTTCGCGACCCAATGGACTGCAGCCTACCAGGCTTCTCTGTCCATGGGATTTTCCAGGCAAGAGTACTGGAGTGGGTTGCCATAGGAACCTTAACATAGCACATGGCTTTATGAATAGGGAAGGGGATATTGCCACAAAGTATCACCTGGGACTACACCTAGTTTCCCTGATTATGTTACAAGGATAAAATCCCAACTTTAAACATGACCTGTGTGTGTGTGTGTGTGTGTGTGTGTTAGTAGCTCAGTCATGTCTGACTCTTTACAACCCCATGGACTGTAGCCACCAGACTCCTCCATCCATGGAATTCTTCAGGCAAGGATATTGGCTTGGGTAGCCATTCTTTTCTCCAGCGGATCTTTCTGACCCAGGGATTGAACCCAGGTAACTTGCAGGCAAATTGTTTACCATCTGAGCTACCAGAGAAGCCCTATACATGATCGTGAACTATTGTAAAAGTAAGCATTCATTTC